>NC_141687.1:1738142530-1738873155 GCF_964263255.1 Lissotriton vulgaris
GCAACAACTCATTGCATTATTCTAGCTTCCACCAAGAATCCCTCAAAAAACATCTACCTTTTTCCCCAAATGCTGCGCATAAAACGAATTGTTTCAGAAGAAAACACTTGCAACATCAGATTGAGAGAAATGCAAAATCGTTTTGCTGAAAGAGGTTACCCACACACTATTCTGAATGATGCTTTTACACAAGTCACAGCCATAAACAGACAAGAAAGCCTGCCAAAAAAAACTGTAAACACCACCCCACGCATGGTATTAGTATCCAAATACTCAACCATCAGCCACACCTTCAAAAAAATTATTCTCAAACACTGGCCTATTCTCCAAATGGAACCTGACTTCAGGGAATGCTTTCAAGATCCACCACTTTTTGCATATTCCCGCAGCAGCAACCTAAAAGAAATCCTTTCAAAAACCTCTGACAGTCATGCTGAATACAAAGGAACTATACCATGTAAAAATTGCAACAACTGCAACTGCATCATTAGGGGAAACATCATACCACATCCGATGAAAGGCTACCCCCATCAAATTAAGAGTCAACGCTACCTGTGATTCTATGAATTTAATCTACGCCATTAAATGTCCATGCGGCCAACTATATGTAGGTAAAACTGAACGAAAAGTTAAAATACGCATGAACGAACATAAGTCAAACATTCGCACCAGAAATGAAAAGTCTAACATAGCTGTACATTTCAATGAGCTCCGCCACACCATCGCCGAACTTCAGTTCATTGTGTTAGAGACAGTCTCAAAAAAAGAGGGTATCGACATTCGCAAATTTCTCTTGAAAAGAGAATTAGAATGGATTTATAGACTTCAAACCCTTAAACCTAACGGACTTAATGATCGTGTCGAATATAGTTGTTTTTTGTAATTGTATAGCTGCATCTTGATGTTGTTTCCTGCATTCTTCCCTATGTTTATATCACCCTCTTTTCCACATTCCAAGATGGCCACCACCGTCACACACCCCATCCTTCTTCTATGTTTACCGCACTTCCGTCTTTATACTAACCCTATCCTTAGCTCACATACTTCGGAACGCCAGCACCGCTACCCGCGAGACGCATGTCCTCCGCATGAAGTAAGTCTATACCTCAGCGTTTGTTAATCTGCACCAACGCGTTCGGCGTTCACACCCATATTACCCCTGTGCACGCCATCACAGCAGCATGTTCCGATTACCGATTTTGTTTGCACTTGCTTTCATCACTTGAACCATCGCCTTCAGCCTTTTTTTAAACCCTAGTACTTCACTCATCTCAGCCACCTCGATGTTATCTCCACTCTTCACGTTCCTTTCACGTCCCTTACGCATGTGAAAATTTACCTTTAGTCACTATTATTTCACTTGGACCCCATAACTTAGTTTTCTTTGTGAAGCCCGCTATCATGGTCCCAACGATAGTTTCTTTCTTCTTCTTTCAGCGCTCCTTGAAAAAGGGCGTTTAGCCCAAAATGCATCGGAGCTACATGCTTGAAATGAACTTTGGATTACAAATTTATTGTCATTTGATATGAATATAATATCATCAACTACTAAAAATATCATTTGAATGAAAATAAAAACATCAACCCTACAGTGGAATCATTGTTTTTGAACCACCCAGGTGTGCCTCCTTGGGATGTACCCGCATGCTTCATGCGCACACTACCCTTTGTGGCATCTTTCAAACTACACATTTGTGCTGTATCTTCAACTAACTATCTAAAAATATGCGGCATCATTCAACTATACCTTTGTATAGACTTAAAAAAGAAGCCTAATTAATAACATCAATAATCATCTTAATAAATACATATATTACTGCACAGCCTCTTTTTAAACAACATTTAAGTACAATGAAACAAACTACAATATACATCTTTACATTTAAAAATATATTTCAAACACAGTTTTAGAATAATGTTCATTGTTTTTAAATAATCCTCACAAATGTATAACTCACCTTGCAAATAAATATGTTGAATGAAAAATCTCAGAAACTCGGACAGGATTTTCTTTTACAAACAATCAATATTATGCAGCAGACTCAGCAAGGTAAAACCAGTAATGGCAGTTTCCCTCTCTTTCACCATACAAATAGACCTAAGCAACAAATAACATTGCTTCCCATTTCCCAAATATAAAACACATTTCTATTGGTACCATATAATAACTCTTAGCAACTGCCTTCTTCTCCCATTCTGCTTAATGCCAGTTTTACATAATAACAGTTCATGGAACATTCAACTTAACTGACAGGTCACAAGTTCACCATATTTTAAAGTTCACCACACAATGTTGCAAATGCAAACTGCAAGTGTGGTTGGCTTTGCAAAACATGACCTTATCCTTTCATCTGTACCTTTCAAACATGTTTTACTAACCAATAAGAAACATGATTTTGAAAGAAAGTAAAATGCACCCTATTTTTGAATGTACAAACCTCTTAAACAGCCAATCAATTTCTACTTTTTAAAAACAACATCTTGTCCACCATTTTACATACCTCTCCTTCTACCGACTGACAGCTACAGACATCTTTCATTACCTACAGTAATCCCTTCAAGATGCTTTCATTGTGGATTGTTGGGCACAGCTATGTTTTCTGGTGCAAACTTTATAATGAACGCAGAGGTATTGACAAAGACCTAGCTTTGCAAAATATAGACATTAAATGGATTGGACATGGAGGATTAAAGTGCCATCAATTTAAAACCTTTTTGAATCTCCAACCCTCTGACCTCATGTGGGTGCACTGTGGTGGCAATGACCTAGGCACATTGACTGGGGTAGGTCTGGAGATGCTAATGAAGGACACCTTTGCAGACTTGATGTAGCTTTTTTCCCAAACTGTCTTTCTATACAGTAAAATATGCCAAAGACAGAAATGGAACTGGTCCAATAAATGTTGTCCTCAGATAGAGTAAGCTAAAAACAATGTCAATAAAGCTGTTTCTGCTTACCTCAGAGACCAAAGGATGGGCTCCATCTATAACAACAATCTACGTTTTCATACGGATGGCATCTACAAAAGTGATAGAATACACTTCATTGATCAAGGCAACAGAGTGTTTCTCAACAAATTGAAGCTCTGCATCCGCACTTACATGTAGCTACAACAATCTTCCAATGAAAACATGGGCTCTTTTTAGAGCCACCCAATAACCCAACATATAACGAAGCTTTTTAAAAAGAAATCGTAATTATTTTTGCTTGGTGCCATGCACCCATCGCGTTCACACTCGGGGCTCGCTCTGGGAGCCGCGCAACCATCTCGTTCACACCAGGGGACTACGCTGAGCGCCACGCTTGGGTCGCAACTTCAAACTTTATATTTACCTCGGGAACCCTATCCCCCGGGGTTTGGCCAATCCTTTTATATTTTTTTTTAAAAGGGAGGGGGACCATGTGGTCCCCCTCTTGGGCCTTTTTTGGCCCCGGAGACCCCATCCCCGGGGCATGGCCACTCGTTGGGGAACGTGGAGGGAGCCCCACTGACGCCACGGTCACGCCGGCATTGCTTTTTATCAAGGGGAGCTGCTCATATGTAGCTCCCCTTCCCCAAAACCAATCCTGCTTTGCTTCATTGAAGCAAAAGCAGTTTTCCCTGCTCTCGCTTCAATAAAGCAAAGCAGAGTTTGCTATGGCAGGGCATGAGCCACATGGCTTCCGACCTGCCATATCAAACAGCAGTGTCCCAGGGGTGGGCAACCGGGACATTGCAGGAGCCAGTCCTGGTGGGTGGCTGTCCCCAGGGACACAATGGGCTGCAGGAGGGGGGCCGTACAGCCCCCTTTCCAACATTTCTAAAGCCCCTGGGAGGTGGTGGTCCCTGTGGCTTGAGGGTCCGTAACGGACCTTGAATTACAATTTTAAGTGCCCTAGGGATGTGGTGATCCCCGGGATGTGTAGGGGTCTCTTCCCTCTACACACATAATTTTTATTTTAAAACAGAGCCCTGGGGAGATGGTGGTACCCAGGGCTGCGGGGTGGACTGGGTGCCCCCTGCAGTTTATTACTTCGGATTTTTTTATAAAGAGAAAAATTAAGGGGGCTTTAGGGGTCCTTGTGGGACCCCTTGAGCAGGCCTAGGGGGTCAGGGTGTTCCTATCCCGCCCCCTATTCTTGCTTTTCATACGTTTCCCCCACAGTTATCTTCTGCCTCAGTAACCAAGTCGCAAAATGGCTGCCAACACTTACTGGTTTGGAGTGTTGGCAGCCAATCAGAGTGTAACTTGTGCCCGGGAGGGAGAGCAAACCCTCCTCAGTGCTCAGATATTGAAACTTTCTTCTTCTAATTTCTCAGGAACTACTGAATGGATTTCCACCATTTAAGAAAAGGTCTCTTCCTGAACCAAGGGGCTACCTTTTTGCCAAGTTTGGTGTAATTCCGTTCAGCAGTTCAGGCTGTAGCTTTGTCTAAAGTTTTCTATGGAGGACAGATCTCAAACCTTTTCTTTTTCTAATTTCTCAGGAACTACTGAATGTATTTACAGCATTTTTTAAAAAAAAGGCTCTTTCTGAACCAAGACTTACCTTTTTTGCCAAATTTGGTGTAATTCCGTTCAGCAGTTCGGGCTGTAGCTTTGTCCTAAGTTTCCTATGGAAATTAACGTGGGAAAACAAGTTTTGGGACCCCCCTTTTTTCTCAGCCCCCGCTTGACTTTGGGAAAAGAAAAAGCGATTTTCCTATGGAAACTAGGTCCTAACTATAACTACCTACCGGCGACCGCCAGTAGGAAATATATATATGTATATGTATATATATATATATATATATATATATATATATATATATATATATATATATATATATATAGATATATATATCTCCTCCCAAGTAGCAAACACCACAAGTTGACGAGACTGTGTGCTGGCCAAAGTAATTTATTATCATTCAGCCCTTCGGACGCATTTTGCCTGACCAGCAGGCTTGATCACCGAAGTTTCATGTATTTACAATCGACATTTTAACCACTGTGCACCACACGCGATCACGTGACAAGGACTACAGAGGGAGTAACAGCAACAAAAGACTTGTAGTTTCTTCAAATTCGGTGCAGCAATTACATCCAAAATAACATTATTTGAGAATGCAAATGAGAAAAGAAGCCTTTACCAGCGGTAAACAAACATTGATTAAAATTGGATAATAAAAAACAATTCTAAACAGTTTTTATCCCTATCCTAGTTTTAACACCAGGCATACGTTTTTTCCTATTAGCCTCGCTCAGTAACTTTATTGATACCGTGATGTACCGGATTGGCAGCAGCACTCATAGTATGATAAAAGCATCACAATGCATATTTCGTAAAGCGTGCTACTTACATATACCTGCTCGATGCATTATATCAGGCTTATATTTTAGCTGAGATATTGCCCCAGTGGGCTTATTATAATCCTGCTATCCACATTTGCTTGTAGTTTTATTGCTGCATCTCTATCAAGAGCCTACTTTTAAGTTTCCTATGGAAATTAACGTGGCAAAACTAGTTTTGGGACCCCAATATTTTCTCAGCCCCCACTTGACTTTGGGAAAAGAAAAAGCGTTTTTCCTATGGAAACTAAGTCCTAACTATAATTACCTACTGGCAATAGCCAGTAGGAAATATATATATGTATATATATATATATATATATATATATATATATATATATATATATATATATATATATATATATATATATATATATATATATATATATATATATATATATATATATAGTTGCCACAATTCACTGTATTTCACGAAAATAGACAGCACTAATCGGCTCCTTAATGTGTAAACATGCCAGACAACTACATATAATCTATTAATTATTTGTCTTAATTTATGACTAGCACTCACATACACTATCACTAGTTAACTTTAATACAGAAAGTGATGCTTAAAATCATGTATGGGAATGTAAGAAAAGAGTTATTCCACTTTTTTCTATAACAACGGCACATGTTCTCTAATTAAACATTTGAATTATTTTTTCTAATTCACATATTCCACCATGATAACACTTTATGGAGAGGTGTGGTGCAGCGTACAGGGCAACTGACTTCGGAGTACAGGGTCCACAGTTTGATCCCTGGCTCTGGCGGCAGCTCAGCTCAGCACCATGTGACTCTGGGCAATAGCTCACTTAATTTCCTTGATGGCCCTCAGCGCCGTGAGACCCGTAAGGGTGAGTAGTTTGCGCTTTACAAATACGATTTACATTTTACATTTTACCCTGTGCAGTATTAACGTTCAAGGGCCTAGGAGAACCTTTTTGGTTGGAAAGTATATTTATTCAGCACAGTGTGGAATTTGGGCTGGGTGTTTGAGAGGTGTGGAGTATGATGGCAGGAGGAGTGGGGGTGAACATGGTACCTGCCCCACCTGCCTTTTAAATGGCAATGAACAATGCACACACAATGGAATCTGACATGACGCTATATATTTCATTAGGCAGTCAGGACACACACCTAGAAAGGACAAGGGAACTCAACAAACAAGTTATCTATGTACAAAATGTAATCCTTTTCTACCCAAAGTCTGCAACAGGGTATACAGACGGCGACTGCAAAATGCATAATCCCATCACTAGTATCCCTGTGAAAACCAGAAGAAGGAAAGGGAAAGAAATTGGGTTGTTGGTTAACAGGGATATGAGCCTTGGTCAAGCTGCCACTACAATCTGTGTCAGCGTAAGGCGCCAGCAAACCCTAAATTAAACTGTGCCCAACCCCCTGGTAGCTTGGCACATAGTAGTCAAGCTTTACTTAGAGGTAATGTGTAAAGTATTTGTGCAACACTTCAAACACTACAATAGTGAAAACACGACACAACAATATCCCACACCAGGTAAGAAAAATAGAGCTTAATTTTATAAATAAAACAAGACCAAAATGATAACAATTCTATAGGAGTGATAGTCCTTGCAGTAGTGAAAAACGAATTTAGGACTTGTAAACCTTAAATGTACATGTAATTCTTGTTAAGTACATAAAGCCCTGCATTCTGGGCTATCTGTGGCCTATTCTAGGAGTGACATAAGCTTTAAAATGGAAGGTTTGTGCCTGGCAAAAGGTTTATTTTGCCTGGTCGAAATGTCAGTTTAAAACGGAACTCACAAGCTTTACAATGGCAGGCCTGAGGTAAGTTTAAAGGGCTACTCAAGTGGGTGGCCCTTCCAGTGCTACAGGTCCACTAGTAGCTTTTAATTTACAGCCCCTGGGTACATGTAGTACCACTTTGCTAAGGAGCTTTATGTAAGTTAATTGTGCCGATTGGGAATAATCCATTATTACAATGTTTCGTGGGGAAAGCACAAGTACTTTAGCACTGATTAGCAGTGGTAAAGTACACAGAGTACTAAATCCAGCAAAATAGATGAGAAAGGCAAAATGTTTGGGGGAAGACCACCTTTTGGCTGAGAGGTCTAACATGTATCACTCCTGCTGAAAGTGAGGAGAAGTACCCAACCCCTTGTAAGTACTTATCACTAAAGCATAAGAACCTGGATAGATTATCTGCATTGGTGTGGACTATGTTTCACCATAAAGTCCATTACCTGTAGGGAGATGAACCATCTCAACAGTTTAGGATTTCCATCCCTCATTTGCATGAACTATCGAAGGGGTCTGTGGTCTGTTTGAACCCCAACAGGTATTGTCTCAGATTTTTCAGTGCCTAAGTCACAACAAAGGGCTTCTTTTCAATTGCACTCCACCTCTGTTACTGTGGAAGTAACCTCCTGAAGAGTACCAGTTGGTCTAGGCCCTCCTCATTTACTGAGTTAGGACCACCAGATGCCATTGTCTGAAGCGCCTGTCTGTACTATGATTGTCAGATGCTTTGAGTATGGGTGCTTGAGGGTATTGAGGACTTGAGGGCTTTCTGACAGACCTCTGTCCAGATCACTTGTCTAGGCTTCTTCTTTGAAGTCAGCTCTGTTAAGGGTGCAACAATCATGCCATATCACTTAACAAACTACCTACAGTATCCTGTGAGGCCTGGAAATGGCCCTCACCTCAAGCTGTGTTTTAGGGGGGTTGCCAGGCCAGCATAATCTCAATCTGGGCCTGGAGGGCCAGCACCATGTCATTGCTCACCATTTGACATAGATAAACCACAGAGCCCTGTCCTATCTGACACTTACTGGTCTTGATAGTCAGGCCTTCCTGCTGCAGGGCCTTAGGCACCTTCTGGAGGTATTAGAGGTGTTCCTCCCAACCGGAGCTGTTGACAACTACGTCATCCAGGTAGGAGGCACAGAATGCCTCCATCCCAGCCAGGACCCTGTTGGCCAACCTCTGAAAGGTGACTGGGGCATTCTTCATACCCTAAACTGGAAATGGCCCTTTGAGGTTTAGAATGCAGACCTCTCTTTGTTGCTTCTGTCAGAGCGATCTGCCAGTACCCTGATGTTAAATCCAAAGTACTGAGAACACAACCTTTCTATGAGCTTATCATCTTGGGGGTGGAGGGTGATCAGTCTTCCCAACAGAATTGAGACCACTATAGTCCATGCATAATCTAAGTTCTGGAGCAGCCTTGGGTACCAGTATCACGTGGTGTGATCAGGGACTGTTGAAGGGTTTAATCGCCCCTAACTCCCGCATCTTGGAGACCTCCTCCTTGATAATTGCCCTCACCTTGTCTGACAACCTGTAAATCGTATTTTAAACAGGTGGACTATTTCTAGTGACTATGTCATGGGCACACAGTTGTGCGAGTCCAGGGGTGAGGGAGAACAGAGAGGCAAACTGCCCCGGTACCTGTCAACAGTTACTCTACTATTCTCCGGTCAGAATACAGGAGAGGTTGATACCCTCCAATGACCCATCATGTTCCTAGGCAGACTGGAGTTCAGGAAGGAGCTCCCTCTCCTCTTCCACTCCCTCATATGTCACCAGGAGCAAGCTCTTAAAGTGTTGTTTAAGGCTGTTCAGATAATGAGCCCTTAAGGGGTTTCTAGGGGATTTGAGATCCACTAACTAGGTGAATCCTCCCTTCTGCTCCTTCACCTCATATGGCCTGTCCAGTGCACCTGGAGAGCTCTGGGCTCCACTGCTCCATAACCCACAACTTCTGGCAAGGTTGAAACGGCATCAGAATGATTCAGGCACCAAATGGCTAAGGCAAGATAATGACAACTTTACAAAACTGGCATTTTCAGACCTGTAATTTAAAATCTGACTTCACCATGAATTAGGATTTTAAATTAGAATTCCAGAGATACAAAACTTGAACAGTTACATCTTTTCATTCTTAAATTACACTTATAAAATGTAATAAGGGAATCCCATTGTTATCCCATGGGAGATATAGGCCTATCAGTAGTGAAAAATGATTTTAGGAGTGTTTTACTACAAGGACATGTAAAGTGTAAAAGTACATATCCTGCTTTCTAAATATATTGCACCCTATCCTCTGGGTTGTACAAGGCCTACCCTATTACCCTATGGGTGACTTATATGTATTAAAAAGGAAAGTTTTGGCCTCGCCAAAGGTTTATTTTGCCAGGGCGGAAGGGCATTTTAAACTGCATATACAGGCTCTGCAATGGCAGGCCTGAAATATGCTTAAAGGCCTGATTCAGGGGGTGGCACAATCTGTGCCGCAGGCATACTCAAATCATTTGATTCACAGACCCTGGGCACTTAGAGTGCCACTTTACTAGGGACTAATACATGAATTGTAAATGCAAATTAAATATAAGGCATGTTAAGAGGAGAGAGCACATGCATTTTAGTCCTATGGCTCGGAAAAAGGAGGTAAAAATTGTAGAAGAAGGCAAAATGCTGGAGGGAAGAACACCTTAAGGCTGGAAGAATTAACATGTGTCTCCCAGATGAAAGTGGGGAGAACTGCCCACCTCATTGAGATTTCTTATCTCTAAGGTGGAAGGACCTGGACAGACCATCCGCATTGGTGTGGTCTGACCCAGGATGGTATTCCACCATAAAGTTCACTCCCTGTAGGGAGATGTACCACCTTACAATTTGGAATGTTCACCCCTTATCTCCATGAGCCACCTGAGGGGTCTGTGGTCTGTCTGAACCCAGGAGTGAGTTCCAAACAATTATGGTCTCAGCTTCTTCAGGGCCCAGATCACAGCAAAGACCTCCTCTCATTCGCTTTTGATGTAAATAAGTAGGTCCATTCCACGTTGTTTCTTTAAGAAGATTAATTCCAGGTTAAGATGTTATACAGAACAACCCTACCAGGAGAAGCCTCTCTGCTGCTCAACCCTTACTCCAACTGACACTCTCTCTCATCCAACATTCCATAACCAGCTCTCACATCAACATTCCACTCCACAGACACACAGGCTGAGCAGCAGGTAGAAAACATCTCCCTTTCTTAATATGAATAAAATCAACAGCAAACGAATTAATTACAATAAAACAGATTCATGTACAAGATGGCAATAAGAAATACATGCAAGAGAGGGGCAACATCAATACATGTAAACCAAAATAGCAAAAAGATAAATGTTTGGAAGAAGTAAAAGAATACTGCAACCAAGCAACTCTATCACTCACCACTTCTCCCTTTCTCACACAAAAAACAAAATCCACGCTAATTTAAAACCAAGCCAAAGCAACACAACACTACCACGCCATCAAGACTCCAACAAAACCCCAAAAACCAAACAAGCAGGCTGGCCAGGCCAACAAGAGGTAGGAAGGGTCCAGAATAAAAGGCGCGACAGGAAACACCACCTAGATAACAGAGAATTAAGTTCCAAAAGAAAAGCAAGAATACACGCCACCCAAACAGAAAATGTGGGCTGTGATGTGTGGCAATGGCACTCCACACGGAACATGAACATCCCAAGAAGAAATTCCACCTAAGCAGAAATTGGGTTGTGAGGTGTGGAAAGGGAACTCCACACTGAACCTCAAGAAAATCAAATCAAAACTCCACCCAAACCGAAGATTGGGTTGTGATGTGTGAAAAATAAGCTCCACACAGAACACATTTACAATGCACTCTAAAACCAGAAAAATAAAGCATAATGCGGGTCCAGACCGCAATGGGTGGAAAAATATCATCACCAACCCAAAACCTAAAAGTGGGAATCATCAACACACTAATGAACCAATCATCACTTATATCAATACACCTGACAAATATAAGGATAAAGCACAGGAAAATATCAAACATGAAACAGGAATATTGAAGAAAGTACCGGCACAGAGCTACGTAGAATATCCTACTGCAACCCTGATTTCCGAAAGAAGTGTAAGGATAAAGCACAGCATAAAAACAGCAATTACAATATTTAAAAAAACATTTACTATATGAAATGTGCACTACAAGCAGTGGTATTCAGCAGGAACCCATAACCTTGTAAAAGTGGGAAACATCAAGACAATCAAGCACTAACATCCACTCATATCCAAACGTATGCCAGGAAAAAAAAAATAACTTCAAGGAGCTAACGAAAAGTAAAAGTAAATAATTAACACATTAGCACATTAGTAAATAAAGGACAACAACATATACATGGTATCAGCTATTAACGTTAAATAACACTCTGGAACACTGGTGAGCGACCTCTCTCCCGAAACTCTAGCTCCCAAAAAGAAAAGGTAAACAGCAGTAATGACTTGAGTGCAGATAATTATTGAAAGTGATATGCAAATTCCCTCCCCCCAAAAAATCATGCTGTATAACTATTTTCCCCTTGAAGATATAGTCAAGTTCTAAATGGACTTTGGCTGCAACAACAGAACGAAAAAGTACACCACACTATTAACCCTTTCCATGCGGCCGCGATTCCCCTGGTGTGCTATAAACAACACGAACAGGGGCGGGCCGTGACGAACCCCAGCCGCCATCAGCACACGAGCACCATAGTGCATGATGGCTGGGGTTCGTCATCAGCATGGAAGGGGTTAAGAATAATAGTAAATAAATAAACAGCATCGAGGTATCTGTAGTACTGTCCCTGAAGATGATGACTTCACAGTGAAAGGAAGAGAAAATCTTGCCAATCCGTAACGTCCAGCAGGGAGGTCCAGTAAGCTACGTCTGCCTCTGTTAGGAAATAACTTGATGGAGGCACGCAGTTAGGCATAAGACCAAGTGGCTCTCGATGATTACAACGTGGTTGGCAAAACAAGGACGTGCATGTGATGTCTGGAGGCAGTATCACGAGGATCCATGGAGACAGAAGGTGCAGGCTGCGCGCGACTACCTTGAAGAAATATCACACACTTTGAAGGCAGGCTCGTGCTGGCAACAACAAGCGTTGTAGGTAAGTTATGTTAAAAATAATAATAATGTATAGTGCATTGAATAAGGGTCCAGCCAAAACGAAAAAAAAACACTGTATGGTCCATCGAACAAGGGTCCAGGGCACGCTGGTCACATCAGTAGGCTGTATTCAAGTGGCAGGCAGTTTTAAAACAACGCATACGCTGCAGTTGCGGTAGAGGGATAAAGAGCTCACAGCCCAAGTCCACACCAAACACAGGAAAACACAGAAGGTGATGGTACCATTGTGAGCAGGTAGCACAGAGGATACACCAAAGTGGCCCAAGCCATGAAACGCAGTCCAAGTCAAGTTGAGAACACTGCAAAATGACACAAGTAGCGGCTGAAGAAACAGGCAAAAGATAAACAGCTTCAGCACAATTGATACAGAAAGCACTGACAGGCACACTTCACACTGGTTGCAGCTCTGGAGTACTCCTCTTTACTTCACCTCTGGGAAACTGCTCTCAATGGAGACACCTTTTCCTAGAATTACAGCAGGCAGGAAAAGTGAAAATGCAGCAGGAACTGGCAGGCAGCAAAATAGGAACAACTTTTACAAAGTAGCAGTAGAGCAGTACAGGCAGTAAGGCAGTAAAAGTTTATCCAAAGCAGGAGGGCAGCAGAAGGAGGCAGGAAGATACGCTCTCCTGGGAAACTGCACTTTGAAGACACTGTCCCAAAGTGACAGGAAGGGACCACTGTCCCAAAGTAGATGGAAAGGAAGGGAAGTAAAGCAGGAACTGGAACATTACTGTTGAAACTGGCACCATTGGGTTATGGGCGACCATTGGGACGGTCACTGGTGGGGCTGTGGGTGCCAGATTCATCAAGTTCTTTCCAATTTCTTTAATTTCAAATCACTTACTTCAAGCTTGACAGGTTTCAGTCCAATAAGGTGGCACACGTAGGTTCTTCCTTCTTTAATCGTCGCCAAAATATGATGTAAATAAGTATATCCACTCCACGTAGTTTCTTTAAGATTTATTCCAGGGTAAGATGTTCCACAGAAGAGCCCCACCAGGTGCAGCCTCCCTGCTGTTCAGCCCTTACTCCAACTGACACTCTCTCTGATCCAACATTCCATAACCAGCTTTCACACTGACATTCCACTCCACAGACACACAGGCTGAGCAGCAGGTATAACAGCTCTCCTCCTCTGATCCTGTGGAAGTTACCTTGTGCTAATAAAGGCTACCGGTTGGTGTAGGTCAACTTCATTTAACTGTGCTTAGACAGCCCCTATGCTATGCTCTGAAGAGTCTTTCTGGACTTTGAACTTCTTTGGGAAATCAAAAGCCGTGTATGCAGGTGTTGTACACTTGGCCTCCTTGAGGGTTTCAAAGGCTTTCTGGTAAACCTCAATCCAGATCACCTATCTGGGTTGCGTCTTCGAAGTTAGCTCTAATAAGGGAATAACAATGGCACCATATCCCTTATAAAACCTCCTATAGTATCCTGTGAGGCCGAGTAATCCCCTCACTTCAGTCAGAATAGTCTCAATCTTGGTCTGGAGGGGTTGCACCTTGTCCGTATCCACCCTGTGGCCAAGACAAACCACAGAACCCTGCCCTGTCTATTACTTACTGACATTGATAGATAGTCCTGCCTGCTGCCGGGCTTGGAGCACCTCCTGAAGATGGTACAGTGTTATGCCTTCCTCTAAATGATGACAGGATTCGGATGTGAGTTCACTTATTTATTAAATAGGTGTGAAGTAAATAGATAGGATGTTAACAGGCCTGAGCCAACTGTTCCTCTGTGGAATATGGACCCCTCACAGCGTGTTCCAGATTCCATTGAGGAACTCAGAACACCACACATCTCCCTTCTTTGAATAAAACAATAACAGAAGTAATATAAACACAATGTTGAATAAATGTAAAATATTTTAGATTTGCTAACATTAAATAACATGAAAATGTCAAACATCATAAATGAAATTATAATAACACAAAGGTATGCATTGTAACATAAGAAGTTATTTACTCATGACATAATCTTTACACCATGCCGGTGCAAGTTTTCTGTCTCACATTCACTTGGCTTCTCCCAACACTGGGAGAATATAGCTGACTCTTTCTCCAATTCAAATCTTTACATAACTTTTCTTTAGTGTGAAATGAAAAGTCACGATTATTATTTCCATTGGAAACTTTCACAACTTTAGAAAAACTCCTAACATTTCCATCAGTTAAGTCTACAACTTGTCTCCCAACTCTGACAACTTTCATAGGTTCAGAAAAACGAGATTCACCAGCTCTGAGAAATCTACCCTTTTTTACCCGAACCCAATCTCCCACATTTATGACAGAAGGAAAATTCTTGTTAAAATCATTATCCGTGAGACTGTTTGCTTTTCATTTTGGTAACTCTCCCATTGACTACTAAATCTCACATCCAATGTTGACTCAAATTGCACAAACTCTTCCTACCTCTCATTTTTTCAAAAGGTGATATATCCCCTTCATTTCTAGGAGTATTCCTGTAATTCCATAGTAATTTATCCACAGCGTCATAGCAATTCTTATCATTGCTTAACACCTTGGCTGCTGGCAGTTTTCCCGTCCTGTGCTGGAAATTGCCATTTTGCTGGTGTCATGACGAGCTCAGCTCGTCATCAGCACAGCTCAACCGTGCATCATGACGAGCTGAGCTCGTCATCAGCATCGAAAGGGTTAAAGCAAGTTGTAAACCATCTTTCAATACTCTTATCCAACGCTCTACAATTCCATTACTCTGGAGATAGTATACCGAAGAACGTTTATGTATAATGCCATGATTTTCAAGAAAAGATTTAATTTCCACAGAAACGAATTGTACCCCATTATCGGTTTGAATTGACACAGGAAAACCTTCCTTCTCAAAAACTTAATGACAACTTTTGAAGTGACCTGTGAAACAAATTTAACTTCAGGCCATTGAGATAGTTGGTCAATTAAGATAATGGCATACAGTGGATTGCGACCAAAACTCATGGGTCCAGCAATATCCAATGACAAACATTCCCACACCTTTGTGGGTCTTGAAATGGGAGCATGATGATAAATCAAAGTTATCTGAGATTTGTCACTGACGCTGCATTCAATACAAGATCTAACTATGGCCGAAATTTGCGAATTCGCTGTCCGTGAATTCGCGCGAAATGGCAAAAAAAATCAGCGAGTTCGCAAATTTTCCAGCATACTCGCAAATTTTTTTGCCATTTGCTCAAATATGTGACCATGTGTGCCTGTAACTTTGCCAGTGGGCAAAAGGCGCCGAGGTCCCTTGAGTGAGCTGGCCATTATACTGGGGACGGGCGGGAAGACGTTTCATACCGCTAGTGTGTGGTGGACGGGGCCAAACGGGCAGGACTTCTTTGCGAGTTCACATGCATCTTGTTTATAAAGGGTCATAGACCGAGCAGAGCAGCAGATGAGGAGAAAGCAGCCTCCTGGTCACAGGAGCTACACAGGGATGGCGCTCGGGAAACTCATGGATGCAAAAATACGTTTGGAACAGGACCCCAGAATCCTTCAGATGTCCAAGATAGCTCTGTTGCGCGTGTTGGTATAAAGCCATTCTGATCCTGCTCAGTGGGTTCAGGCGCATGCAGCTGCTGCTGCTGGACAATGTCCCATCTAATACTAAACTGCCCCGTACAGGCATATGCTGGCTCTGGGCAGTAGGGTGCAGTGGCATGTGGGTGCTGCATGCCTGGTACATGCGCATTCCGGTGCCAGGGGGGACACGTGTTTATTGGTGCTGTGTAGCAAGTTATGACTTTACATTTTGACTGCACCAGACGGTGGTACCACCTACACGGATCAGGAGCATCCAGGCACCATAGTTCATGGTGCAAGAGCATAATGGTGCTCTGCGGTACGGGTATATATGTACTGGGGGCAGGGGGGCACTTAGCACAATGTGTGCTCACACCCAGAGGGCTCCCAGGCAATTGAGCACAAATGATTTTCACACTGAGAGGGCTCCGGGGCAGTTCAGCAGCACGGGGGCCCACACCCACTGGGCCCCGGGGCAGTTCAGTAGTAGCGGGGGCTCACAACCCCCGGGCAGCTCAGCAGCGCGGGGGCTCACACCCACAGTGCTCCCTGGCCGTTTAGCAGTGCCACCCTCTTGTTCATCACTGCCACCCTTTGGTTCATCCCTGCCACCCTCTGGTTCACCACTGCCACCCTCTGGTTCATCACTTCCACCCTCTGGTTCACCACTCCCACCCTCTGGTTCACCACTGTCACCATCTGGTTCATCACTGTCACCCTCTGGTTCATCACAGCACCCTCTGGTTCGCCACTGCCACCCTCTGGTTCATCACTGTCACCCTCTAGTTCATCACTGCCACCCTCTGGTTCATCACAGCACCCTCTGGTTCACCACTGCTTCACCACTGCCACCATCTGGTTCATCACTGCCACCCTCTGGTTCATCACTGCCACCCTCTGGTTCACCACTGCCACCCTCTGGTTCATCACTGCCACCCTCTGGTTCATCACAGTACCCTCTGGTTCACCACTGCTTCACCACTGCCACCATCTGGTTCATCACTGCCACCCTCTGGTTCATCACTGTCACCCTCTGGTTCATCACTGCCACCCTCTGGTTCACCACTGTCACCCTCTGGTTCATCACTGCCACCCTCTGGTTCATCACAGCACTGTCTGGTTCACCACAGCCACCCTCTGGTTCATCACTGCCAACCTCTGGTACATCACTGTCACCTTCTGGTTCATCACTGCCACCCTCTGGTTCATCACGGTCACCCTCTGGTTCATCACTGCCACCCTCTGGTTCATCACAGCCACACTCTGGTTCATCACAGCCACCCTCTGGCTCACCACTGCCACCCTCTGTTTCACCACTGCCACCCTCTGGTTCACCACTGTCACCATCTGGTTCATCACTGTCACCCTGTGGTTCATTACTGCCACCCTCTAGTTCACCACTGCCACCCTCTGATTCATCACTGCCACCTACTGGTTTATCACTGCCACCCTCTGGTTCACGACTGTCACCCTCTGGTTCACCACTGTCACCCCCTGGTTCACCACTGCCACCCTCTGGTTTATCACTCCCACCCTCTGGTTCATCACTGCCAACCTCTGGTACATCACTGTCACCCTTTGGTTAATCATTGTTACCCTCTGGTACATCACTGTCACCCTCTGGTTCATCATTGTCACCCTCTGGTTCACGACTGCCACCCTCTGGTTCACCACTGTCACCCCATGGTTCACCACTGCCACCCTCTGGTTCATCACTGCCACCCTCTGGTTAATCACTGCCACCCTCTGGTTCACCACTGCCACCCTCTGGTTCACCACTGCCACCCTCTGGTTCACCACTGTCACCCTGTGGTTCACCAATGCCACCCTCTGGTTCATCACTGCCACCCTCTGGTTCATCACTGCCACCCTCAGGTTCACCACTGCCACCCTCTGGTTCACCACTGCCACCCTCTGGTTCACCACTGCCACCCCCTGGTTCATCACTGCCACCCTCTGGTTCATCACTGCCACCCTCTGGTTCACCACTGCCACCCTCTGGTTCATCACTGCCACCCTCTGGTATATCACAGCCACACTCTGGTTTATCACAGCCACCCTCTGGCTCACCACTGCCACCCTATGTTTCACCACTGCCACCCTCTGGTTCACCACTGTCACCCTCTGGTTCATTACTGTCACCCTCTGGTTTATCACTGCCACCCTCTGGTTCACCACTGCCACCCTCTGATTCATCACTGCCAGCTACTGGTTTATTACTGCCACCCTCTGGTTCACGACTGCCACCCTCTGGTTCACCACTGTCAGCCCCTGGTTCACCACTGCCACCATCTGGTTTATCAGTGCCACCCTCTGGTTCATCACTGCCACCCTCTGATTCACCACTGCCACCCTCTGGTTCACCACTGCCACCCCCAGGTTCACCACTGCCACCTTCTCGTTCATCACTGCCACCCTCTCGTTCATCACTGCCACCCTCTGGTTCATCACTGCCACCGTCTGGTTCACCACTGTCACCCTCTGGTACATCCCTGTCACCCTTTGGTTAATCATTGTCACCCTCTGGTACATCACTGTCACCCTCTGGTTCATCATTGTCACCCTCTGGTTTACGACTGCCACCCTCTGGTTCACCACTGTCACCCCATGGTTCACCACTGCCACCCTATGGTTCATCACTGCCACCCTCTGGTTCATCACTGCCACCCTCTGGTTCACCACTGCCACCCTCTGGTTCACCACTGCCACCCTCTGGTTCACCACTGTCACCCTGTGGTTCACCAATGCCACCCTCTGGTTCATCACTGCCACCCTCTGGTTCATCACTGCCACCCTCAGGTTCACCACTGCCACCCTCTGGTTCACCACTGCCACCCTCTGGTTCACCACTGCCACCCCCTGGTTCATCACTGCCACCCTCTGGTTCATCACTGCCACCCTCTGGTTCACCACTGCCACCCTCTGGTTCATCACTGCCACCCTCTGGTATATCACAGCCACACTCTGGTTCATCATAGCCACCCTCTAGCTCACCACTGCCACCCTCTGTTTCACCACTGCCACCCTCTGGTTCACCACTGTCACCCTCTGGTTCATTACTGTCACCCTCTGGTTCATCACTGCCACCCTCTGGTTCACCACTGCCACCCTCTGATTCATCACTGCCAGCTACTGGTTTATCACTGCCACCCTCTGGTTCACGACTGCCACCCTCTGGTTCACCACTGTCAGCCCCTGGTTCACCACTGCCACCCTCTGGTTTATCACTGCCACCCTCTGGTTCATCACTGCCACCCTCTGATTCACCACTGCCACCCTCTGGTTCACCACTGCCACCCCCTGGTTCACCACTGCCACCTTCTCGTTCATCACTGCCACCCTCTCGTTCATCACTGCCACCCTCTGGTTCATCACTGCCACCGTCTGGTTCACCACTGTCACCCTCCGGTTCATCATTGTCACCCTCTGGTTCATCATTGCCATCCTCATGGTTCATCACAGCACCCTCCGGTTCACCACTGCCACCCTCTGGTTCATCACTGCCACCCTCTGGTTCATCACAGCACTGTCTGGTTCACTACAGCCGCCCTCTGGTTCATCACTGCCAACCTCTGGTACATCACTGTCACCTTCTGGTTCATCACTGCCACCCTCTGGTTCATCACTGCCACCCTCTGGTTCATCACTGCCACCCTCTGGTTCATCACTGCCACCCTCTGGTTCATCACAGCCACCCTCTGGTTCATCACAGCCACCCTCTGGCTCACCACTGCCACCCTCTGGTTCACCACTGCCACCCTCTGGTTCAACACTGCCACCCTCTGGTTCATCACAGCACCCTCTGGTTCACCACTGCCACCTTCTGGCTCATCACTGCCATCTCTGGTTCATCACTGCCATCCTCTGGTTCACCACTGCCACCCTTTGGTTCATCACTGTCACCCTCTGGTTCATCACTGCTGCCCTCTGCTTCACCATTGCCACCCTCTGATTCATCACTGCCACCTACTGGTTCATCACTGCCACCCTCTGGTTCACCACTGCCACCCTCTGGTTCATCACTGCCACCCTCTGGTTCACCACTGCCACCCTCTGGTTCAACACTGCCACCCTCTGGTTCATCACAGCACCCTCTGGTTCATCACTGCCACCCTCTGGTCCATCGCTGCCACCCTCTGGTTCACCACTGCCACCCTCTGGTTCATTACTGCCACCCTCTGGTTCACCACAGCCACTCTCTGGTTCATCACTGCCACCCTCTGGTTCACCCGTGCCACCCTCTGGTTCACCACTGCCACCCTCTGGTTCACCACTGCACCTTCTGGTTCATCACAACACCCTCTAGTTCACCGCTGTAGATTATGGGGAGAAAGCACACCTGCCCAGCCAGCCTCAACCAAGACAAATTAATTTGGGGCTGGTTAATGTGTTACTGAACTTTAGCTTCAAGTCCAGCACCTGCTTCCTTATCTGTAAGTACTTCCTGTTGTGTGTAGCATGTATAAAGGGGTTTCTTCTCATCTAACAGGTCGTTTTCTGGAATTTAAGGCACAACCGAAGCTAGAATAATATTGGGATGCCATAGAGAAGCAGTTTGACCGTAAACTCTATATCCAACTTAGAGTAGGCACCCTTCCAATAAAGTCATTCACAGCGAAATGGGCAGGAGAAAACGACAATGATAAATGCCCTAGGTGCAGGGATGAGCAAGAATCTATAAGTCACCTTCTGTTTTTCTGTCCCTTATATGCTGCTCCTAGATCAATGTGGGTGAAACCTTATTGTAAATTAATTGGCACCCACAGACATGAAGAGGCATTTAGAATCTTATGTACTGACTGACCCCAGTCTCCCTATTGCTATAGCTGTGGCTAAGTTTCTAAAATGGGCCAGGGTAATTCGGTTAAAACAGTTACAGCAGTAAATTGAGGATTTTTATATTAACCTACTGAAATTAGTTGTGAAAAAGAGGGTACGTATTCTTATAATTGAGCTTCGAGTAATATCACCCTGGACTATATATATTAATGAATTTTAAGTATACAAGATATTCGACAAATAGACCTTTGAAGTTTAATCTCTTTTTAAGTATTTATTGTATACATTTTAATGCAATTTTATATTGTAAAATGTGTATTTTATGTACTGTTTTTATGACTTAATTGTCGAATAAAGTTTATGAATGGCTTCCTGTTGTGCCATACTTGTAACTATTCTCTGACCCTGCTTCGAGGGTCAGAGCAGGGTCAGAGAATAGCAAGTAGGCAACAAACTCTGGAGGAGCCACTCAGGAAGCACTTACAGGGTTACAGCAGGTGCCATTTTGTAAATGGCTACAAAGAAATTAGCTTCAACTTGGGCAGCTGCTGTAACCCTGTAAGTGCTTCCTGGCAAAAATGTGTCCCACTTGCGGATTCGCTGATTTTTCCGCAAATTTTGCGAGATTCGCGAATTGCGAAATTGCGGAAAATCTGCAAGTTCCGCGAGCGGAACAAATTTTTGGCCCATACTTACTTTCCTCTCTATGCATCTATCAATAGCAGGCCACCAAAATTCACTCCTGATTCTTCTTTTCATGCTAGACATGCCTGGATGTCCTTAATGGGCCATGTCTAAGACAAATTCCCTAAAATCTCGAGGTACAACTAAATGCAAACCTCTCATCAGGATGTCATTTTGAAAGGACAATTCTTCCGCAATTTTAAAAAATGGTAACAAACTTTGAGATACATCAGCTTTCCTCGGCCGTTTTGTCTTGACAAATGATATAACTTTCTTAAAATCTTCATCACTATCACATGCAGTTTTCCATTGTTCTTCCTTTATACATCCATTCAAAACTTCACATATAGATATAACCTTTTCATCATCAGTATCATCAATGACAATATTGTCATCTTTAATCGGTAAACTTGACAAACAGTCAGCTAAAACATTTTTTATACCTGGAATGTATTCCACTTTGAAATGAAAATCTTGTAGCTTATATTGACATCTGGCAATTCTAGCCGTTGCCTTTCCACATCCTTTAATCGTAAATAAATCCACTAATGGATGGTGATCAGTTCTGACACTAAATTCTGTACCATACACATATTTACGAAAATACTAAATTCCCCACCAGCAAGCAAGTGTTTCTTTTTCTAAAGTATAATACTTATCTTCTGCACCCCTAAGGGGTCTTGATGCAAATGCAATGGTGACAAGATGACCTTTTTGATTTTGCATAAGCACTGCCCCAATACCCACATTACTTGCATCTGAAATAATAAACGAATTACAAGATGTGTCAAATGAGGATAAAGCAGGTGCTGAAGCTATGCATTTTTTAAGAAAATCTAATTCTTTTTTACAATGTAAATCCCAGGTAAACATCTGATGTTTTTTCATTAAATTTCTCATATGCATTGTTTTGTCTGCAAACGGTGGCATAAATTGGGCATAATATTCAGCTAAGCCTAAAAAGGACCTCAGCTGATCTTTATTTTGTGGATCTCGAGCATCTTCAATTGCTTTCACTAAACTTTGTTTGGGGGAAATACCATTTTTACTAAATGAATGGCCTAAATTGTCAACGGAATCCATGCCAAACTTACATTTTTCCTTAGTTAAAGTTAAACCATTATCTTGTAAAATAGACAAAACCTTGTGCATGTTCTTTCACATCCTTCCCAAAAACTAAGATGTTGTCTTGAAAATACAAAACATTATCCACATCTTTGAACAATTTGTGCATTATACTCTGAAATACAGAGGAAGCTGAAACTAGCCCAAAGGGCATCCTTTTATATCTAAAAGCACCTTCAGATGAGATAAAAGATGTAAGATGCTTGCTGTCCTTGTGTAATGCAATCTGATGGTACACATTGGACAAATCTAATGTGGAAAATATGGTGGCATCTTTAAGTCTAGCAAACATTTCTCCAATATTGGGAAGGGGTTGTCTGTCAACCCAAACATTGGAATATAGATCTCTCATGTCCACACATAATCTAACCTTGCCATTGGGTTTATGCGCTACAACTACTGGTGAAAGCCACTCTGAAGATTCAATCTCCTCTATAACATCTAATTGACAAAGTATTTCCAATTCTTTTTTAACAGCATCTCGTAATAACAATGGTATGTTCCTCACTTTATGAACCTTAGGTATGGCATTGTGTTTTGATATGATCTTGTGAAGAATTTTTTTTGTTAATCCTAAATAAGAAGAAAATACATTAGGAAACAATTTCTCCCAATCAGTTTTGACGTCAATAGTGACTTGAGCAATCAAATCAGAATAACCTAATACTTGATCTGGTTGATTGGGATCCAAAGTGATCATTAAATCTCGCTGTTGTGGCCAACCCAAAAGGCAGGATCCCTCTTTATCTACATAAACCTTGGCCGATATGGTTTTACCTTTAAAGCTCATATCAGAATTAAAATAACCCAAAACATCAATTGGTTTCTTGCCATAGACTACTAATTTGATGTCAGGTGGAAGCAATAATATGTCAGGAAATTCTTTCAACCACTCGTCACCAATTAAAGTATGTCTTGCACCAGAATCGGCCATGACCTTTATATCTTTGTTACCAATTTGTAACATACAAAAAGATGCATCTTTGTTAGTTTCATCAATTTCGTATACAGTTAATAAATATTAAGATTCATCAATGTCACTGGTAATTTCCTTAACACTTTCTGACTTTGAATTATTAGTTCCTAAGTTTTTATTCCTAAATTTGTTTCTATTTCTGCACATCCTGGCATAATGACCTTTAGATTTGTAATATCTACATAATTGGCTTATCGTCGGACAACGTTTGTCAGAAGCTAAATGTCCAGGAAATCCACACTTATAACAAACATACTCTCTTCTTTCTGGATTTATACCAGAAGTGGTAGGTTTGTCATCAACAATGTTTTGTTTTTTTAACAATATGAATTTCAGATGAAAGATTTTTTTTCTGACAACTCCTTCATACCCAATTTCATATCTTCGAATCGATGGGCAATATTGAGTGCTTTATACAGCGGTAAATCCTGTAAAGATAATAACTTCTCTTGTAATTTGGCATCTGCAACATTGTGTACCATCTGATCTCTTAGCATTTGATCAATAAAATTTTGATAACTGCATTTTGCAGCCAAAATTCCTAAATCTTTGACAAACGTATCGATGGGTTCATTTAGTTGCTGTCTACTTAGAAATTTACGTCGAGCCACAACTTCATTCATTTTCTTAATATATTGTTTGTCAAGTTGTTTAATAGCATTTTCATACACATCAATATCTTCATCAGTGGAGTTGTCTGTAGAAATTGGAGGTAAATGACTTAATACTTGTCTTCCTTCAGCTCCTAAAAAGTGTATTAATATGGCTAACTTGCGTTTATCTGTGTAGTCATCACCTCCCATAGCTTCCAAATAAGCTTCAAAACCCTCTTTCCATTGTTTCCATTCCAATGGAGGTTCCCCTGGAGAAGTTAAAAATTGAGGCGCGGCATTGAAGGTTTCCATTTGTCAAAAAGTATGATGATGTTGTAAGCTAAATAATAATGAAGAATACATCACCAGAAATGCTGTGTATTAATGCTGTGTGTGTCAGCATTAAATATTGATGACACACCATAAAATGATGAAATGCTGTGTGTGTCCGCGAAGATTGTTGAAAAATCCAACAAAATTTTGAAACTGCATAACACTCGTAATTCAGCCGAAAATAGCCGAATAAGCAGCAATCAGGTGCCAAGCAAAAGCACTTGTGACGTCAGCGCTAAGCAACGTGGAACGAGTTGCTCTCAGCGCGAAGCGTCACAGACAGTACAGCGTTGCTTGGAAACACTCGTCAGACATTATTCTTGAGACCTCTCCAATGACGAAGATCCGCGCATGCGTGGAACGCTCGTGAGCAGTCAGAGCGCGAGCAATGAAATTCCAGTGCGCGAGTCAGAAAAGAGGGCGAACAGAAAATTCCAGCACTCAGGTTGGGACTCACCACACAGCCCAAAGTCACTAAAGGATAAAATTCAATATAGTCTCACCATTACAGTTGAAAAATTCTGGGTTTTCAGGAAACGCACCGGAATCGGGAATGCAGTACTTGGCTCATATATCAGCCGAAATGATTGCGGTGATATGTCAACCGCATGCGATGCAGCGATGCAGCTCTTCAGGCCTGAATCTTCAGGGTTACGTCTCCATTGTCACCAGTGTTAGGTCTTCCTCCAAATGATGACAGGATTCGGATGTGAGTTCACTTATTTATTAAAGAAGTGGGAAGTAAATAGATACAATGTTAACAGGCCTGAGCCAACTGTCCCTCTGTGGAATCTGGACCACTCACAGTGTGTTCCAAATTCAAGTGAGGTACTCAGAATACTACACACAGGTCTTCCTTCCAGCTGGATCTACAAACAGCTATGTTGTCCATGTAGGTGGAAAAGAATGCATTGTTTCCATCTAGGGCCCTGTTAACCAACCTCGGAAAGGTGGCAGGGACAGTATTCAAACCAAAGGGCATCACCCGAAACTAAAAGTGTGCCTCTTGGGTTGAGAATGCAGACCTCTATTTTACCCCGTCCTTCAGAGTGATCTTCCAGTACACTGATGTCAAATCCAAAACACTGAGGAATTTGGCATCACTGTTTAATAGCTCATCAGATAAGGGGACGTGCATCAGTTTCCGTGACAGATATGAGACCCTGGTAGTCCACATGAAATCTAAGCTCTGGATTGGCACCCAGAGGGCCAACTTTTGCTACCAGCACCACAGGGCTAGACTAGGGTCTGTTGGAGGGCTAAGTGACCTCTAACACAAACATCTTGGAGTCTTTCTCTTTGATACCGCCCCACACCTCATCTGACAATCTGTCTATTTTGTTAACAGGTGGACTGTCTCCAGTATCGATGTCATGGAAGCACAGGTGTGTGTGTGTCCAGGAGTGAGAGAGAACAGAGAAGTATGGTGCCCCAGTAACTGTTAACAGTCACTCTGCTGTTCTGGGATAAGTATGGGGAAGAGGTTGACACCTTTGACTATCCCATTGTGTTCCTGAGCTGACAGAAGGTCAGGAAGAAGCTGGCCCTTCTCTTCCACTCCCTTATCCGACACCAGGTGCATGCATATTTCGGACCTCTCAAAGTGGGTTTGAGGTAGTTCATGAGGAGCACCCTTAAGGTTTCTTGGGGTCTTGAGACCACTAAGCAGGTGGACTCCCCACTCCGCTCCTTCACCTCATATGGGCCTGTCCTCGGGCTGCATAACCCACACCTTCTGGGGAGGTTGAAACTACCGGATTGGCCTTCTGGTCATACCAGAGATTTATACCTTCTTGACTGGCCTGAAGATTACTTTTTGCCTTGTTCAGAAGTGGTGCTATTTATGCTGCTCCCTCCGAGCAGGAGCAATCTGTGGATCTGTTTACCCGCGGGCATTAGTGCCTGTATTGGATAGATGGATGGATGGCTAGAAAGATAGATGGACAGATGGATAGAAGTTCGGAGTAACATATACTGCTTACAAAAATCTTACATATTAAAAAAAAAGTCAAACGTAACCACTGACATTATTAAAAAGTTAAAAAGCATTTCATGGCATGGCCCCAAATAGCATAGTCATGCTGAGAAATGTAATTGTTTACATAGATGTTTGAAAATAATTGCACAGACAGACCTTGTAAAGTCATTTTGAAATTTACATTTTGATTTGATTATTAAAACTACATGCATAATGACATCTGAGTAAATGTTTTCCTTGTGTGTTGCTCTGCAGAACCATACAGCTGGCTGAAGTGAGACAGGGTCTCATCATTCAGTATAAGTAGCTCTTCTTCTGTGTAGTTTGGGGCCCTATCCCTGCAACTCAGAGCCATTTTAGCTTACAGTTTGGTGGGCAGCAATCTTGCAGGAGGTGTTCACATCACAAATATGACCTGAAGGGAAAATTAAATAAGTCAGACAACAAAGCCATATGCACCCGTGCAATGCTCCTGCATGCATCTCCCCAACCGAATGTTGAATGTGGTCTGTAGACTTTTCTTTATAGTTTGCTCAGTTACCATAATTGAATAATTGAGAACAGGTGGTTCAGATTAGGTTTCTGCAGGCTTGTGTGAATGGAAAAAAACAAATGTTTGTAATCAACTACTGAAAAGGACCAAGTGAAAGTTACAAGTAAGGAACATTTCTGTTTATAAAAATGAAAGCTCAGAGATGTTTTTGTTAAGAAGAAACTGTCCCTGGAGTTGCTGTAATGTGATTCATTACTTTCCGGGAGTTTAAAAAAAGGAAGTTTCAAAAAAGGAAAGAAAGAAAGACTCCTGCTACAAATGAGCTGTTCCAAATGCACAAATAAACTCTCAGAGATGTGTTTGTTCACTCTCAAAGATGTTTTAGTTAAGAAGAAACTATTGCTGAAGTTGCCTTAACATGCTGAATTAATTTCTTGGAGTTTGAAAAAAGGAAGTTTCAAATGAGGAAAAACAGAAAGATTCCTCCCACGAGTGAGCTGTCTCAAATGCACACATGCTGGTAATGTAGCATGTCTCTGCTACCCTTAAGCGGTAGGTTTAACGAGGAGGTGATTGCAGAATATTTACTTGCATGTTATAAATAAAATATGAGTGCAACATGCACAAGTGGACTTTAAAAACCCCATCAGGTGCCCTATGTCTCACATCTCATGGGGCAAATCAGTTCAAATATAGGGCTTTTTTGTGTACATAAACGGAGAGATCCAAGACCACGTTTGAAAAAGTGCTATAGGGTTAACTTGTGTTTCTTATATTTAGGCATGTAATGTACACGTATGGTAATTTGTAGAGTCAAGAGCAGAAAAGGAATTGAGCTAATGTGACCGGAGTTAACATTCATACGCATAGCTATTGTTGATGGTGGTGAATCATAGGAATCTTATTTCAGGGTGATGGAAATCACATATGTAATTTAAAGCTTACCTTCAAGAGCAGAGATTCGTGAACAAGCTCTGCGGAATACTATAGGGTTAACTTATGTCTCCTAGGTTTATGGTAAGATGTTATGCGTGGGAGTATTTGCTTGTAGGCTCAAGAGCAAATGTCACTGTTGTCAGCGTATAGTCTTACTTTACTGGTAGAAGAAGCTGTAGGGATGATCTCTTCAAACTCACAGATTATTGTCACTAGTCTTGATGGCTCTTTCCTATATAAATACCATATTAATACATATTATACATATTGTTATAACTGATGAACACTAAACAGGGGACACTGTCATTTAGTCCTATATCAAAGGTTCTAAGATGGTAGACCCATCCTTGTTCTTTTTGAAAGAGAATGCTTTCGGCATCTCTTTCTGTCTCATCCAGTGTTTCAAATATCACCCATTCAAGTTTGCTGGTTGTATGCTGAGAAGTGAGAAATTGGGTACTCATCCTTGTGGTGGCTTTCTTGCATCTGAAATTGCTACCTTGTTTTCCAATCAATGTTTTGACTTTGCAGCAAGTGATAACTATTTATCTTAGTATGCATGGACATGTGATCATGTATATGGTGTGAGGTGTTGCAATTTGTATGTCGTTTTAGAGTCCACTCCAAGTTCTCGCTCAATGTGGGTGTTACCATTACTTTTGTTAACTGGCACACTGCACATGACCCGCAGGGGTAACGTCCTGCTACTGGCGAAAGGCTCCAAGTTGTGAGCATCATATTTGTTTTCTCTTTCTTTTTAGGGGGTTGTGTATGTACCAAAAGATCTCAGATGTTTTTACTCCTTTTGCGTCCAAATGTAGGCTTCAGCCATTTTAAAGATCTAGACATTATAATGTGCCAATGTTTGTTGAGGGCTTTCTTAATGCTGTTGGACACTGTGCAGTAGGTGGTCACGCATGTGAGGATGTAATTTTCCTTTGTGGTCTCTGTTTGTTCCAGGAGGTTATCTGTGTTCAGATTCCTGTCTCTCTTTGGCATTGGTTGATAATCTGTTTTGGGGTAATCTCTCACCCTCAGTTTTTCCTGTAGTGCTGAGGTTTGTTTTTTATAATCTTCTATACTGCTACAGTTGCGCCTTATTCGTAAAAACTGACTGCAGGTGAGGTCCTCCCTTACTGTGCATGGGTGAAAGCTTTTGAAGGAGAGAAAGATATTCTTGGTAGTTGGTTTATAAAAAGCATTATTTTTAAGCTCAGTGCCATCAGCAAAGATGGTAACGTCTAGAAAATCAAGCGTATTTTTGTGCATTATGCAAGTTCATTTGAGAAATTCATCACTGGTGTTGAGCCATTCTACAATGTCTGGAATGGTGTCAGATGAGCCCTTCCAGACTAAAAAAATGTCATCACTGTATCTCTTCCAAAAATGGTTGTTGTGGGGATTCGAATAATTGAGGATGTGCTTGTCTGCAAAGGCACTTGCATGGAGTACCCCTTCTACGCAAAACATCCCTAAACTACAGGGGTTCTTTTTGTGCAGGTCATTTACAGCATGGAGATGACAGAGGTGAGATTGAAGGTTCTGAACTTAGACAAGAAGTAATTGACAACTTCTCTGCATGCTGCCGCGGCCCGTGGAGGTAGTTCCAGCGGAGCAGAAAGGCGGGGAGGCGGAGGGGCAGGGTGGGGTATGCTAAAAAACGGAATATGGATAATTCCATAATACGCACGCTACGAAATTCGTTTTATTAATTAAATTGTTTGCTTACCTCCAATTATCCATAGAGTGGGCTAAAGAACGGTGATGGATTAAACCCAGATCTTTTGACTGGGTGTGAGTGTTTGATTGGTTCAGATGCTCTGTCCATCACCACCCCCTTTTGTATCACTTATCAATCCTGAAGGCAGGATGCTGGGTTTTATGTGAAAGAGTGCTTCTGCATGAGTAAAGGAGTTGCTCCCCTGCAAGGCAGGCACCTTTAAGACATCTGACTGGTTTGCATCTGTCGAGCTCCTGAGGACTTGGAAGATTTCGGCAATACAGGAGGTGGGTTACCAAGGGTTCCTGAGATTGATATGCCCTCTCAGCAATTCTGAGACCAGTATCCCTTGCGGAGACCGTGCAACCCGAAACCCTGTGCATTGTGTACTTTTGGAGCAGCATATGCTTGTTGGCAATCCTGAGGCTGTGCTTTAGGCTACGTGTAGTATTGTGCGTAAGCAGTAATTGCATTGAAGATTTCCGGCCTACACTCCATGAGTGTTCCGTGGGCTGGTATTTTGTGATTCAGCTCGAGGTCCCTTCACGATCCCTGGTCAATTGGCCTGTGGGTCCCTGTGAAGGTAAGTTTGATTTCTCTTGGGCTTCCCTGGTTGCTCCAGAGGTGCCCTGACTCCCCATAGCTTGGAGAGTCTCCTGGACCTTGCTGGTCTACACCGTGACTGGTTTCGTGGCCCTCAATGTTTGCATTTGCCAAGGCTTCTTGGTGTTCGATACGGACACTGACCCCTCAAACTCGACATCCTTCATGGGACAGCTCACCTTCGGACCTTGGTCATCATCGACATCTATTGGCCCCGTGGCTGCAGAGTCAAGCATCCCGTCATCTCACTTGAAGCACCGACATCGGTGGGCATTCGTCTACCGAGCCCCTGGTTACCCTGAAGTAACTCAGACTAGGTCCCTTCTGCTTTCATGTTCTTCTCACCTAAGATCCAGGCTTGAATTCCACTGGACACTTTTCATCTTCCCGGCAGCAGCACTTCTTTAATTCACACCATTGAAAACGATGAAGGTTTCAGACATCACCTGACAGCTATGCACCTGGCTCCCCTCGGAAAGGTAACACGGGTACTTTGGTACTCACAAGGGGGCTGGCCTTAGAACCGTCTATGTTCCAAAGGGTTTGCTTAAATTCCTCTACGAAGTGTCCTTAAACTGTAATTTTCCAACTGTGACTTTCTCATAGAGTTGTACGGAGCTCGCGTCTATGTTCTCACAGTGCACCCATCCTCCGTGGGTCCCCTATGTCACTACTTTGGGTGGTTCCATGGGGTCCCAGTGATTTTACGTGCTCTGGGCACTGTGTCAGGTCAAGTATTGGTTGTTATACCACTTCTAAGTATATGGTTTGGTCTCCCCCTGGAGCCCACTGTGTATTGTGCTATTTACTGTCATTCTATTGATTAATAATTGTGTGCCTTGTGCTCTAATCTCGTATAGAGGTTAGTAAAGAGTGTTTAGTAATAAATACATATATTTTATATAGCTCTTGTGTGGTTCTCCTTTCATTTGGTTATTCAGGGGGTTGTAATCTGGTAAAATAAGCTGCTTTACATTCCTTCGTGACTTAGCCTGAAGGCTGCTCTCCACAGCTACCACTAGGATAGCCTTCTTTAAAGGTTGTCTTTTGACCTAATAACGAATAAGGGTCGTTTGGACTGGTGCAAGGTGCCTTAGTGGACAGCATATACCAGGCCAACTGCTGACAATCTACCGCTGTAAAGTACATACACCTACCTGGAAGTTCCATTACCTTTCAATGGAGAAATGAACAAGAAGAAGAAAGTGTTACTAAGTTCCAAGTTTAAGAATAGCATTAGCATAAGTGCATATCAGATATAAACATAGACCAGTGAATAGTTACATAAGAGTACCAAATTTCTAGGTGGATAGGAATGAATGGTTTCTTATAAAAAATTCATACCAAACAGGTAGCTTTTGAATGACAAGGTTTAGTAGGACACAAATAGCCGAAGTGTAAATAATAGTGATATATAAAAATGTATATTAAAGACTGACCAAAGGGCACTAATGACAGTGCTACTGAGGTAAAACAGCCACATATGCCTGCAAGGACATTTAAAACAAAGCCCTGATGGATGGCTCACATACACACCTGCCAACACATGCAGAAGTAGAAACAAAAAACAATATATATTACCAGTAGGGAAGTATGCCGGCTGCACAATGGTAAGAGATATGCTACTGACCCAATGCAATATGTCAATAAAGGCAGATTGCTCACATAAGGCCCCGCCAAGTATCGGCCGCCCAGCAACTGAAAGGTAACCTTGCATGAAAATGCAGCCAAATAGGGGGGATGAGTTGCTATTAGGAGAATTTGGCACAATCCAAAGGCAGGACATTGGCAGGGGAACAAAAGAGTGCCTTGGCACTCCCCAGGAGATAAGATGTAAGGAAAACTAGGGGTACCAAGTTTAAGAGTGGAGGACACAATGACTACACACTGGTGTATAAAGAAAACCCAAGACAACACTATGGTTACCACTTGCACACTGCTCAAAAAAAGAATTAGTAAGGGGCACTCAGTGAAGGCAGCAATGTCGGGAATGGCCATATTCACAGTGTACCTTTCATGACATCTAGAAGGGCAAGTGGGATGAGTGTGGAAAACCAACTTCCACAGGTACACTGAAACTGAACATTAATGTGGGGGATAGCTACTGTGCTCACTATGCACAGATAAAGAGTGGTCCCCTACAACTGTCATCAGAGTTAGTGGGATACAAGGGATTGTTCTTTGTATGCAGCAGATCAGCATACTTGTTCCTGCCTGCTGGTTGATAAAGCAGCTGCTACATTTTCTTTGTGCTGCAACAGATGACGCATGTCACCACCTTGTCACAGACAGAATCCAAGGCCAGTACAACAACCAGGTGCAAAAGAACAGAACCATGGATGGACAACATGATGGAAATTGGTGTTTTACTGCCCCCAGCAGAGTGGCCTATGCAACCTATAGTCTAAGGGGCATATTATCAAGAACGGTGTTAAATATTATCGCTGGTCAGCTGCAAAAAACTGCCGCTAAAGCGGCGATAATGGGCTTGATAATATACCCATAGAAATTCCAATAGAAGTCCATGTTCTGATGTGAACATGAGCTTCTATTCCAATTCTAAACCAGCGATAATTTTAACGCCGTCCTTGATAATATGCCCCCAGGTGAGCTGGCTAGGTTAATAGAAGTAAATATTCAATGGAGGGACAAGGAGAGATATGTAATGATATCGTACATCCACACTCCTTCCGGGGTAATGTAACAAAACATATCAATGGGGTAGTTTCTCTTATGGGATTCCTTCGATCCTAATCAGTAGATTGATTCTCAGGATGTCAAGGGATCGGAGTTGTCAGATCATGGTGCCCTCACACACTCAATATGGTGTCATGCTTCATCATAGGGTGCTCCTCATCAAGCTGGCACTGCAATGCCTGATGGTCCTGGGGGCTCTTTATCGGAGATCTTTTGATCAGTAAACGCTGTAAGATGCATGCATGTTACGGGTCACAAAAAAATAAGGTGGTGAAGAAAAGTGAGGATAAAAGAGTCTAAGGGAACCTAAGAAGTTATTATAGGGTGGTGGTTCCTTGACACAATAAACACATGAGTGCTATCTTGAGGTCACAATGGGCGCTAATAGCTAGTATGTGAGAAGTATGGTGGGGTCGACATGTTTCATGTCCTGGTTGTCTGGAGGGTCAATTGCCATTTCATCAGGACCTAAACATACTTCCTTCCCTATATGTAAAAGTGTATAGGCTCCTGCTTAGGTCATGGGTACCCGGTAGTGTAGACAATACAGCACCTGCATTGATGCAGTGAGGTTGATTCCATCTAAGAGTAGAGAGGAATAAAAGTATATGTATAATTGTCAAGAGGCAGTTACCTTCACACTTGGGCAAGTTTGACCCTTGTGGTGTCATGTTATTACAGTGTGGCCCTTCCTGTGTAGAATGTGTGCTCTTTTGAAACAAAGTTTTTTCTTCAGCTAACATGCAACTCCCTGTGTGTAAACGCAAACTGTGCTGGGCTTTCAGCAAGTGAGAGCACTGTTTGCTATAGATTGGCAGGCACTCTCTGGACATTGCTAGAACGGGCCCTGTGGGGTCCACGCAACACCTCCTTTCAATAATACATAAAGCCACAGAGAGGTGGCAGTCCCAGAGAAATGGGGGGTGCCATATGAACATCCCCCATATATTTTTAAATCAATGCCCCTTGAATTTGTCCCATCCAGGGGCTTCTTTTAAAAGACTCCCAGAGCCTGCATGTCTTTTGTTTCAATTTTGTCAGAATTTGCAGATCCAGAGCGAATTTGCAGAAAAATTGACATTTTTTTTTTATGCCTGGCGGGGCCCTCAGCATTCCTAGGTTGTCAGGATATTCCTACCCTGCCCCATTCTTTTTTTCATAATATTTCTTCTGGGACTCAGCTTTAAGCTGAGTCCCAAGATGGCTGCCAACACTTCCTGGTTTAAGGTGTTGGCTGCTAATTAACCATGGGCGTAGTTCGCGTAGTACCTCTGCGCGTAGCTACGTGAAGTGCACTACGCCCTATGCGAGCTACACGTAACTAACCGTAGCTAAGCGCACTGCGTAGTGCACTGTGCAAAATACTGTTCGCACTGATACCACAGTGCCGGATGCTTGTCCGCACTGTGCAATCAGTGCAAACCGCAACTTGCACAGTGCATTCGGCCGTTTTTAGCTGCTCGAGTAGATTTCTACTCGAGTGGCAGCTTTCTCAACGCGGACTGGTAGTTTCTCATCGCGAGCGGTTATGAGCATACGCGACCACTTGCAATGAGAAACCTGACTTCCCCGCGTTGAGAATCTCGCCGGGAGGTTTATTTTCCACGCTCCCGATCGGCAACTTGATATTGCTGATCGCGAATGAGGAAAAACTCTTGCTGGGATGTCATTTTGCTCGCTCGTGGCCACCAACTTGATGTTGAGGACCACGAGCAAGCAAAAAATGACCGCTACGCTACACGCGTTTGAACTGTGCTACGTGCAGTTCGCGTAGTGCGAAGTAGTGCAAACTTTGCAAACTACGCGAGCGTAACATAGTACCTCGCCCAGGGTTACTGCTATTCAGATCTCAGCACAAGATCGGAAGGGATCACAGACCCTTCACATCCCTATGTATACAACTTCTTTAAATAACTCCAAAATTACTGAACGGATTTACAACAATTAACAAAAAGACACATCCCTGAACCAACATCTACCTTTCTGCCAAATTTGTTGTAATTTCGTTCAGCAGTTCGAGCTGTAGCTGTGTCTAAATGTCCTATTGTAATTATCATATAGAAAACCTGCTTTTAAGCACCTTCTGGTTCTGAGCCCCTACTTGACAGATTGCCCTGAAACTTTTAAGATAGAAGCTGAAGTGAGCATTATATTAATTTTGAAACTTTTGTGAAGATTCATCAGACAGATCAGACAGCACCAAAGTTATTGGCAAAACAAAAAAAGGTCTTCCTATGGAAACTACATTCTTACTATAACTACCTACTGGCGACTACCATATTATATATATATATATATATATATATATATATATATATATATATATATATATATATATATATATATATATATATATATATATATATATATATATATATATATATATATATATACGTATATAAGTGAAACCATGATGTATTAATGTATTAGTGCCCAAAGGTGAAGTAATGTTCATGTACTTGATATTTTAGTGGCCATTCTTTGAAAAGCCTTGTTACGTTTTTGTGGCTTGAGTGGCTTGAGTGATTAAGGGCCATATGTATCAAGGCAAAATGGGTTCACAAACGCCGAAATTCGCTGAATTCCGGCGTTTGCGAACCCATTTTCGCTAAATGGTATGTATGAAACTTTTTTGGTGCAAAATAAGGAATCGCTAAATTTGCCATTCCGTATTTTGCGATTGCATTTAAGGAATTGCAAATTTTGCGATTCCTTAAATGCAATGTATTAAGGAAAAAAGACATTCCAATATGCCATTAAGGAATCGGAAATTACCACCAACTTCTAGTTGGTGGTAAGTTGCGAATTCTTTTAAAAAAACATTTTTTTTTTAAATCAAAAGGTGCCCTGTGACGCTCATACATGCCCTTAGGGCATGTATGTGCGCCATATGCGCACACATGTCATTTTCAGGGGTGCAGCGGGGTGTTCTTGAGACACCCCTGCACCTTTGAAAATATTCACAATTTGCGATTAGCAAATTGCGATTCGCAAATTTTCCCTTCATTCCTATGAGCCTCCTGGCCCATAGAAATGAATGGGAAATTATTCCTTAATTGCGAATAGCAATTTGCTAATCGCAATTATGGAATTTTAAGGAATCGCTAAAAAGAAGCGATTTTCTACATACATACCATTTTGCAATTTCTAAATAGCGATTCCTTAAAAATCGATATTTAGGAATTGCAAAACGGAATTTTGATACATATGGCCCAAAGGCATTTAAAGTAACTTGGGTACTTGGTTGACAGCCAACTGTCCCCATGTCACATTAAATAAACCTTCATTTATTTGCATGATCTGATGTTTTTTGATGATTTTTAGGCTTTTACAATACATTACACATTGCTTCTAAGTTAAGCCAGAATCCTCTTGTGTGGACTTACAAAATGCTTGAGCACAGGTTAATGTAAAGATTTTTTATGGTTCTTCCTGACAAGGATTTTGGCATATGCCCTCAACAACAACCTAGTTTCTTACTGCCATTGTTCAAAGGCTTTGATGGATCTGAGTAGGGTGACAGATTACACAAAGTGGGGCGTACTGGGCATCTCAAAACTGGGGGACTTATGATATGAATTGGGGTGGCTATCCTTCTAGGCCCTGCAGAAGCAATGCAACCTGACTGGCGTCCAATTTCTCCTTTACCTGCATAGAAGATCATGCCTAACCCGCAGGTTTAACAGAGACGCAGAAAAAGAGGAGAACCCGTTAGCATTCAGGGTGCTGGCGGCTCTCCTAAGCAAACATGCAGGGGCAGATTAACAAGCCCCTTGCTAAACCTTTACTCGGCCGTTGTGTCATATTTGTGACAAAGCGTCGTCGTAAACAATGCACCACATTGCAACACATTTACAACGTAGGGATATGCGTCACATTGTAAAGTTTGCGTCACATTATACCTGCGTCAAGTATAATGTATGCAGGGTGGGTGTTCCCACGCAAGAAAGCCTTGTGAAAGTGACGCAGTGAAATCTACAAGATTTCACGGAGTCACTTTTATGACGCCACTGCATCAAAACATTATGCCTGCTTGAAGCAGGAGTAAGGAGTGATGCATAACAATAAGTATAGGCCGCCCCTAAGCATTGCTGGAGTTGCATCGCGCTTGCGACACGACTCCAGCAATGCATTACCTTTACGCTGACATATGCATCATGCACCTGTCTATCCTTGCGCCACGGTGCGCCGCATTATAAATACGACGCATCCATGGTGGCGCAAAGGTTTTTGTGCCTGAAACAAACTAATCGGCACATCTTTGCTGATATGCAGAGATGCGCCAGTTCTTGTAAACCTGCCACCAAGTTTCTCAGATTTAATCTACACTCCTAATCAATAGTCCCCCCAACCCCCCCTCTCTCTATGCTGGCACTGAGGAAGAAATGGCGACTATGACCGATAATGACGCATGAGGGGCAGCAAGGAGGTACCCCAAGGAGGTTGCTATCCAGACTGCGCTCACTGTGGTTCAGCTGAAACTGTTTCACAGGGTGTATTTCACTCGGATACGGTTACATCCATTCAGCAAGATAGATACTGATCAGCGTCAGGTTGGGGTACACTGCTGCACAGAGTGTCAGAGAATGAGGGGAATCTGGTTGAATATACAACACAGCCTAATAAAAAGATGTGAAAGACATGATACTTAAAATGCTTTTCATTTTTATATTAGTATGTCTTATTTCTCTCCATTTCTTCATTTTCTTTTGTTCCTGTCTAGCTCTCTCTCTTTGTTTACTTATCTTCTTTCCCTTCGTTTTACTCCCTAACACTGATTGTTAAGCAATGATCATTCTGATTGTTCTCGTGCCATTAAATTCGATTATTTATTTTCCATTGCAACTACTCAGGACAATGTTTCATTGTATATAGCACTCTATGGTTGTTACAATGTATTTTCTCCTGCAGAATACTTTAACCTAGACATACATTCCATCAATATTTTTAAACTTAAAAATATATACGTTTTTAAAATTGGTGAAAGGCTCTAACCAGGACAAGAAAAGGTATTCATAGGGACTATATTGCCAGAGGAATGTGCAACAGATCACACAGAGCCTCATGGACATCCATACCAACTATTTGAGCATCACCTTTAGCCTTCTCTTTTCCACAATCTATATGGGATCGGAAGGGGCAGTAAAATACCTAAGTTGGAAACACTTAGAATTCAATACGTGTAGTGTAATGGGAAGAATACTGGACTGAGCCTGACCACAAGGAGTTTTGAATTATAAGGGATTAAATAATTCAGATGAAGATGGAGATTGTATCTCCATGGGTGCAGCTGTTACCTAAGTTTTAATATTTTGTGGGGAACACTGACTATCTGAGAAATAACCTGGAAAGATCATAGGGGATTAATACTTGAAGAAAGCCCTACTAGACCAGTTCACCTCTATTCCCTTTGTAAACTGCTTCTGGGACATAAAATAGTCAGAAGTAATTTGTAGAACAGTTTGGGAGTGGTGTGAGTGGAGAACAGATGTGGTGGTGGATCTTTAAGAAATCTGCTCTACATTTGTCTGTGAGTGAGTGCTAGCATATTACACCTCGCCTCCTTGTTGCAGTTGAATTCCACAAGGGGATGCTAGGGACCCTTCCATTAGCTTTCTTGCCTTAAGCATGGATGCTTAGTAAAAGGGGCAGGGAACAAGACAATCCCAGTTTCAGAGGCAGAATGTTTTTGGGTTGCTCTGTACATAAACAGCAGTGCAGGTAGCACTGTGTACTGTTGCAAGTGTATCATGTAGTCAGGAAACATAGTCAGCGTTGTGTGTCATGATTTTTAAATAAAAAAAATGCACTAGAGGATGCTTTTAGGTTTGGATAGCACAGCAGCGCTTGACGCTACCCTTTATATTTAAACTGAGCACCGTCTCTCTGCTAATGCGGTACTTGTCATATTCAAGTGTAGCAAGACGAAGTATGAACAGAAAGCAGGCCTGGCCTGCCAAACAAAGGGTGTGTGCCTAACATCCTGCCCAACCTCTTCTTTTCTTTAAAAAGGCGGATTCTACAGCAATTTGGAACTTTGCCATCAAGAATAAATAAATTACTTCTGCATATTTATGGAAATATCTTTTCATTTATGAAGTTCTTGCATTGTGTACCCAGCCATTTGTCTACCGTACCTTGCATAACTTTGTGTTTTAGCATTTTTAACATCTGTATGGGGCTGAGTAACTGACACCAAAAATAATTCTCCTCACCAAACGCCTGAGGCTCAGGTGTTGGTCAAACGATACTGCAGTAAATACCTATCTCCTCCTCGTGACAAGCAGACTCGTAACTCACATTCAAGTATTCATGTCAGTGTGGTACAGAAATTCAACAACAGGGTAAGTTTGTGCTGCCACAATCTCCAAACCCAACCTATCACTGTTGCTCCCTGTTTGTCTGTGTGCGCCTTTTCGTTGTATTTATTTATTATTAAGGAGTGTTACAAAAGCATGGAAGGTCACTTTGCAGTTCTTGAAAGCCAGTTAACAGTAGAAAACTTTAATTTGATGTCCAGTAGGAGAGCTATGAGTCCATTCATACAGGCCAAGTAAACATGCCCAATATTTTTCATATGTGACCAAATCTGTATGTTCTGTTCAGTAAGGCATTGCTGAAAAGTTCTATATTCAGTAGTTTGCTGGGTCATTCTCTTGACTGAGGGGCATTTGTAGGTAATTTTCATTTTGCGATTCTCAAATTGTGATGTTTCTGGAATCGCAATTAGAGAATCGCAAAACGAAATGTAGGTAGGATTAGCAATTTTTTTTGCGAATCCCACTTATTCCTTAATTGCGGATCGTAAATTGAGATTCGCAAATAAGGGAATACCTTCTCATTCATTCCTATGGGCTAGAAGGCCTATAGGAATGAAGGGAAAGACATTCTCAATTTGCGATTCTCAATTAGAGAATCGCAAATTGAGAATGCAATTTCAAGGTTGTAAGGGTGTCAATATGACACCCTTTTGCACCCCTGAAATTAACATGTATGCACATGAGGCCGACATACATGCCCTAGGGCATGTATGTGACCCACATGGCACTTTGAAAAATTCCAAAAAGTGCATTTTTCAAAGAAATTGCAAAATACCACCAACCCAAAGTTGGTGGTATTTTGCAATTCCGTAAGCCAATATTCACACAACTTGGGTGCTTCCTACATTGCATTTAAGGAATCGCAATTTGCGATTCCTTAAATGCAATAGCAAAATAAGGATTAGCAAATTTTTCTAAATCTTTTTCGCAAATGCTAAAATTCTGCGAATTTCAGAATTTGTGAGCGCAATTAGGCTACCTACATATGCCCTGAGTGTTAGTTGATCAGCTGTCACACCAATGAAGAGCTCTGATTAGAATACAGTGATGAGTCCTCGTGCCAGCTTCCCTCTGCTGCTGTCGCTCGCTTACCTACCTGCTGCCTGTTTCCACACTGTATTGTCTGTGATACCGCTTCGGTATCGGATGTTTAATTGGCCGCTTTCACTGATACACTGTATCCTTAGCCGTAAACTGTTTTCAGCCTGTTTGTGAATGTTCTACTGTGTCGCACTCTCCATTTTGTCTCCTATGTTTTTCTCGATGCTCCCTGCCATTTCAGCTGTATCGCCGGTCCCCCCCTCCTCCCAGAGCCCCTCCCTCTTTCCAGGACCTGCCTAATGGAGGCTGAGGCATGACCCCATTGAGCAAGTCATTGTGTCAGCTCCCCCCTGATCCTGTCGCTCTCTCGCCTCCTGCTGTCTTTTGCCTGTTTCTGTGATACCGCTTTGGTATCAGATGTTTGCTTAACCTCTTTCACCTACTGTGCCCACCACGCCGACTGAGACCTCGACCGAGACCTTGACGGCACAACTCCGGTGCATTTTTTCCTCCATGCCGTACATTGCAATCACCACCTCTGAAGGCTACAAGATAACACACCAGGACCAAACCAACAAACAGGCAGGTGGAATTGCCATCATCTTCAAGGTCACCATCTGCTGCACAGAGCATGACTGCAACCTCTGCATCATCTTGGACAGCAAGCTATCTATAAAAAAAACTGTCAAACACAGTCTAATTTGTCTGCTTCCACCCCCTATGCATGATCTGCAAGACCTTTCGGTGGCTCCCAGTCAACACCAGAAGGACCGACCATCATGCAGACCTTCATCACCACCAGGCTGCACATTAGGAACGCACTACGTGGAAATCACTGCACTCCTCCTGAAGAGCCTAAAGACAATATGAAACTCAGCACCGAGACTCATCCTCGCCCTCCCCAGACAGACCCACATTATACCCCACTTCAAAAAGCTACACTGCTTCCCAATCCAGAAAATATGCCAGTTCAAGATGCTGACCCACACATACATAGCCCTGCACAATGAAGGACCAGCATTTAACAACAAACACATGCCCTTCCACCAACTGACCAGATACTCAAAATCTGCCTCCCTCTTCCTTGCAGACACTCCCTGGATCAGTCAAAGCAACACAGGAGAACGCTTCTTCTCACACGTGGCAGGCAAAGCTTGGAACAACCTTCCCCTGCACCTCAGGACTGCCTCATTACTTTAGAAATTCAGCAAAAGACTCAAAACCTGGCTGTTCAAATGAATAGTGCACCACGCAACAGCTAGCAACTCCAGGGCCTTGAGACCTTCAAAGGTGATTTGTCACACTTTATAAATCATGTTTGATTGACTGATTGAATGAATGATTAATTAATTGATTGATGAGTCAGTTTCTGTAGATTGATAGGTACCTTTTCCTAGTGTGCTTAATAGACTGTCCACAGGACTTTCAATTTGATTCTGATATATACTGTGAGCCAGTACAGTATTTGAAGGAGAGTTTGATGTTTTCCTGCTTACAATGGTTGAAGTACATCCAGACAATCTGATTCCAAAATCTTTTGAGCCTTTGTACGATAGACCAGAGTAGATGAAATTTCAGTCGACCTTCAGTCATAAGTTTTAGTTCCACAATTACAAAAACCCACAGATCATATAATACATAAATAACAAAATAATTTTAGAACACCACAAAATAAAGCTAAAACCATGACACGTTGTGTTTCAAAAGCACATATGCATGCAGATACATGAACACTACATACAAAAATGTTCCGATTGACTTTCCTCAATACTGTCCTGTTGCTTTAAAAGTTAAAACATACAATATTTGAACACATTTCTCATAGCTAATAAAAGAGCATAATTGTCTTCATTCAGTTGCAACAGCCTTCTCCTTTGAATATATTTTTTGAAATGCAAATTGAATATGGGAAATATAGTTTATTACCACAAACTTAAGGCTTCTCTTCTCAATCTTAAATTGATCTATTTTAATAGAGGATTTGGGCAGAATCCTCGCACCTTGAATAAAAAAAAGACGTGCGAAAAGAATCTTGCGAATGGCCCATATTACACATACAGGGGCAGATTTATGTTAACTGGCGCATCCCGAGGGATGCGCCAGTTAACATGCGCCACAGTGCGCCACAGCTACGCCACCCATGGTGCGCCGCATTTATGATGCGGCGCACCATGGGGCAAAAACGGCACAGATGCGTCACGCATCTGTGCCGTAAAAGTGACGCATTGCTGGAGTTGCGTCGCAAGCGCGACGCAGCTCCAGCAATGCTCTGGGGGGGCCTATTCTTCCAATGCTGCCTCAAGCCTTACGCCTGCTTCAAGCAGGCGCAGGGTTTTGACGCAGCATTGCCCTGAAAGTGACTGAGTGAAATCTCATAGATTTCACTCAGCCACTTTCAGGAGGCGTTCCTGCCCAGGAACGCCCCCCCCCTGCGCAGGAACGCCTCCTCATGGCGCAGTGCTGTACAACGTGACGCATCTCCTAGATGCGTCACGTTGTAAATAGGGCGCAGGGATGCGCCACGTTTCCGCGCCGTTGCGTCACGCAACGGCGGCATAAACGTGGCGCAAGCCCTTCATAAATCTGCCCCACAATATTTTGACCTTGAAAGTGGCCCTCTCTAGGTACAACTGGCCAGTAGCAGAATATCTGAACTGAATTAAATACTGAGATTTCTCATTACAGAAGGTGAGAGCTGATCAGGGTATTTATCGTTTCCTGCAAAGTTTTTATTAGAAAGGTACAATGGGCCTGAAGAGGATTTGCACAGAGTAGTAAGATCTTCTATTAAGATTTTATCCCTAACCCACCTACAATAATTGTAAGACTTTCCTGTCTAATCGAGCTCTGGTGGGTCCATAACTGATTAAGCCATTTATGTGATAGTAGTTGTCATAAACCAAGATAAGTGCTCTTGTCAATTCAGCCCCTTGCTTTGTCAGTGTGGAAATGTCAAATTAGTTTTTAAGGGAGAGACAGCAGCATTATCGCACCTTTTGACAACGCTCAGCTTGCAGAGCAAAGGAGAGATTGGAGTCGAAAAGCAAAAAGAAATCCCTGGCTTCCTCAGTTTTCATGAACTAGACATCACAGGCAGAGCGCCCAAGGCGCCAGTGTCAGGTTTTTTGCTTCCTGTTGCCTCTGAACATCTTATCCCTGGATTGAAATATTGCTGCTTACATTCCCACCCTCTCCCCACGCCCAATACCCACTGCCATTGTCCCTAATGGTAACTGGCAGGTTATCTCAGCTTGAATGGTGAGCTCCACGCTGTTATAAAGAAACCCTTCGGTGCAAACAATGTTAGTTAGTAGTCCTTCCACATTCTCTGGGGACAGATCAAACCTCTTTCTGCTGCCTATTCGTTTCCCTAATTATGTACATTTAATGGACCTGCCTATCACAAGTCGAGTGCGTCTCATTCCCTCTGCGCTCTTCATGCTCTCCAGGAGCTAGATTGGTGCCATCATTGCCCCCAAGGTGACAGAGATTCCATGACAACCACATGTAATAGATTTGAACATCTCTTCACACAAAACTCATATTTGTTGCGTTTTTTAGAGGTTGGTGGCAATTACATAAGGGCCTTCTTGCAAATATTAGTTCTTAATATATTGCCAATAACTTAAAAATATTGATTTGGCTAACGGATGCCATTTTCCTAGTTAATGTTTTTCAAACAAGAAATACCTGGTGGCTTATTTACAAGCCCCTTGCGTCGCCCGTACGTCACTTTCCCCCCTGTTAAAAGTGACGCACCGGCGGCGCTAGCGGCTTGCAAATAAGCCCCTTGGTGATTTATCCACCTGCAACATGTTCAAAGATGCGTGCATCTACCTAATCTGTATTTACATCAGAGCGGTTTCTTTGCGTGATGACTTTAGCTCCGCATGAGGCGATCAGATTAGTTCAGAGACAAATCTTAATGGTTGCAGGAGGTTGTAATGGTGACGCCCAAATGTATTTTCGGAGAATGGCATGTTTTTATCATCAGCAGGTAAGTACAAAAAGGTTGAGGTTGTGTTGTAACTTGAAGCATTGCCTAGCAACTGGGGGGAGTTCTAAGTTAGAATTGTTAATATGATATTAGGAATGTACTGGTCACTCGAAGCGGCCGGTGCAGAGAAGCTGGAAGGACTACTATGAGCTCCAGACAATAAACTAATACATATACTTCTGTCGGATTCAAAATGCTTTATTCAGTATATATAAGTATATGACCATATAGCAACAAACATAAAAGTACATATACAAAATATATTCAGCACATGAATATGAATGTTAGCAGCAATTCCTAAATGTAAGTACATAATGGAATACAGTTTTATCTCTATAGCCATATTGATATAAAACATGTGCAAAGTTTGCAATAAAGACTGTGACGGTATTGCACCGTTACAACGCAACTTTTACAACGCACTACCATTACATCGCAACTTTTACAACGCAAATACTATTACAATGCATGCCATTACAACGCATGTCATTACATAGCAGATACTATTACAACGCATGCCATTACATCGTAAGTATAGGTAAGTATATTATTTTTATTTTATTTTATTTTACATTATTTTTTATTTTAATTAATATTTAAAATAAATAAAAATATTAATTTATGTAATTTTATAAAATTAATTATATATATTATTTTAAGTAATTTATTAGGTTTAGGTTTAGGGCTGGGTTTGGTTTTTGGGGTACAGGAGTATTTTTAGGTTTTAGGGCTGGGTTTGGTTTTTGGGGTACAGGGGTATTTTTAGGGTTTAGGGCTAGGTTTGGTTTTTGGGGTACAGGGGTATTTTTAGGTTTTAGGGCTGGGTTTTGTTTTTTGGGGTACAGGGGTATTTTTAGGGTTTAGGGCTGGGTTTGGTTTTTGGGGTACAGGGGTATTTATAGGTTTTAGGGCTGGGTTTGGTTTTTGGGGTACAGGGGTATTTTTAGGTTTTAGGGCTGGGTTTGGTTTTTGGGGTACATGGGTATTTTTAGGTTTTAGGGCTGGGTTTGGTTTTTGGGGTACAGGGGTATTACGACTTTAAATAAATTAAATTAATTAAATTAATTTAATTAATTTTAATTAAATTAAATACAATATTTACAATTATAAAATTAATTGAATTACATTACTTAAATTAAATTAAATTAATTACTTTTTTTACTTATTTAATTTATTAAAATTAAATAATATTATTTACAATTTTTAAATTAATTAAAATAATTTTATTACATTTTTAAAAAAAATATATACTTACCTATACTTACGATGTAATGGCATGCGTTGTAATAGTATCTGCTATGTAATGACATGCGTTGTAATGGCATGCATTGTAATGGTACCTGCGTTGTAAAAATTGCGTTGTAACGGTCTGCGTTGTAAAATAACGCGTTATAACGTCATATATCCGACTGTGACACATGCTATCAATTAGAACAATATGTGCAAAATTGGCATTAACAAAATGCAGTAATCACCTTTTTGAGGAATTGGGACACATGTAAAAATGGAAATTAAAATGCAATAATCATGCTTGCAATGATGTGCCTAGAATAGAAAATATGCTTAAAGCACACATTTAAAATTCAAAGTGCCGTTTAATGGAAGTACGTGTGCAAAATTTGCCATAAAGTGACACGTGCTAAAAAATAATAATGCGTACAAAGTTAGCATTTGAAAAGTGCAATAGCAGTTTTTTCACTCTATATGCAAAAGCTTGCGGAAATAACATTCTTAGGGATTGGGATACAGGTAAAATAAGGTTAAAAACTCAGAATCACTATTACAATAATACACCCGGGCTAAGTAAGCTTAAAACACAAATCTAAAATTCTTGATAAGACATAATGTGGCAACAGGATTTACTGTCTCTCTCTATTGTGGTAATATCAACATTTAGTTCAGTTTATTTATAAAATCATCGATTGCCGCACAGATATACATTTTAAAATATATGTTGCTGTGCAGAAACATATGACTGGACTCTGTAGATTGAACAATACCAGCATAGCTGTCTTAGTACATCGTAATTTGTTAGATAAAAAGATGGGTTTTAAATAAAATTTCCTCATGGGAGTATAAAATTTGCAAAACAACATAAAATGACAGCTACTCTGTATAGATACTCAGTTACAAGGACAAGGAGAAGTTCTGTTCTGATTAATGAGGGGGAATGCCACTAGATGGTGTGCTATGCCCAAGCGAAAGCAAGTTAATACAAAACAGTGTGTGCTTTTTGTAACTAATGTTAAATATGATTGAAAGCCTTCGCTAATGCTATACTACTGATAGAGGTTAAAAGTCTTTTATTTCACACATTCTGTAGATCTAATATTTTCCATGTGTTTTACAAAGCTCTTTTTTAGATACACAGGCCACCAACTCAGGTTTGTGAAAGGCATCAATTTCATACAGCGTTTTAAACCAGTATTTAATATGGGTAAGCCATGGTATGCGTGAACAGTAATCGAGCCTTAGACAGTCAGTTATTACGTCCTGAGTGAATTTTGTTTCAATCTTAGACCAAATTGAGCGCCATAGGGCCAGTAGGCGCAAAGCTGATAGGTCCTTAACATGTCTTAAGCCAACTTCCGGATGGATTATCACAGTGGAAGCTGAGGCCGGGGCACATAGCAAGCGTTTCAGGAATGAGTTCTCCTCATTCTGGATTAGCTTGCCACTTTGTGTGTTGTAGCCCCAGACTCCAGCCCCATGTAGGGCGGATGACAGACACCTTGAATTATAGATCGACACCATCTCCTTTATTCTCCGACCCCCTAACTTAGCAGCAAATCTAAAAACACTACTGGTATTCCTAACCATTTTAAAATGTACGCTTTCTTGTTCGCTGGCCCACCTACCGTCCCCGGAAAATGTAATACCGAGATAACAGAACTTTTTAACAGTTTCTAACTTATCCCCATCTAAATAAAAAGTCCTGTTTTTTCTAGTTTTCTTCCCGCATGACATTACACACGTTTTACCTTTATTAATTATTAACTTCCTACTATTTATAAAAGTCTGAAATTTATTGATAAGACATTGTAGGCCATTTTGGGTGCGGGACAGGAGGACTGCGTCATCCGCGTACAACATATACTTCTGTCTACGTGTATTTGTACTTAACAAATTGGTGGCAATTTGTCTGGAGCAGAATCCACGTGATTATTAAAATCGTATTATTTGGAATACATTCGCCAGCCAAATAAACTCCAGGTAGGACATGAAATTGGTGTTGATGGTGTTAGACCTAAGACTACCTTAGTTAACGCCATCAAAGACGCTCCTGTTCCTAGTAATAAAGATGAGTTATGGTCCTTCTTAGGACTTGTTGAATATTGCACAAAATTCATTCCTCATTTCGCTTCTAAATGTTTTAATATGTGACAGTTAAATTTGAATGGTCACATGCATGTCAGGAAAAAAATTCCTTCCTCACTTCAACCATCGATAAAGTGCATGCCTTACATGGTTTTGACCCGAATTTGGAAAGTTACATTACCACGGATGCCAGTGGAAAAGGACTTGGGGTTGTTTTATTCCAAAAGGATACGAATGGTATAGAATTAATTATTTTATTTGCATCAAGAGCCTTAACACCTACCGAAACTAGATATCCTGCAATAGAAAGAGAAGCCTTAGCCTGTGCTTGGGCTCTCAATCCCTTCAGAGCTTTTGTTTGGGGAAAACATGCTACCATATGTTGTGATCATAAACCTCTTGTTAAACATTTGACAACTGAAGGTACAGTGAGTGCATCTGCCGGGATTGCTAGATTATGCACGTGCATGGAAGATTTTATTCACCAAATGGTATATTTGCTAGGCAAAGACCATTTATTGGCCGATTGTCTGTCAAGGTTGCCGCTTGAATTAGAAGATTGTGACGATGATGTTTATGATAATTTTCAAGTGGCTTTTGTTCATGATGAAGGTGGTTGTGCTGTGAATAAAGAAGAATGGTTGTTGGGATGTGGAAAGGATGAGGTTCTCAAACAGGTGATTGAATGCATTCACACCAATTGGCAGGTTATTTGAAGAGTAATGAGAAATTGAGGCCTTTTTGGGAAATAAGGTCTCAGCTTAGTATTGATAATGATACAGTTTTTAGAGGTGAGAGATTTGTTCCACCTATTGGTTTACGTAAGGTAAACATACAGTTATGTCATGATGGTCATTTTGGAATTGTGCGGACTAAAAATGTTGTAGGAGATTTGTTTTGGTGGCCTGGAGTAGATACGGATGTGGAGAGGTATGTGAGGAATTGTATTAATTGTTCTACAGCTGACAAAACCTTGCAAACTGTACGTCCTTCTACGTTGGAATGTATACCACCTCAATGTCCTTACCACTCTATAGCTATTGATTTATTTGGACCTGTGGGAAATTAACAAAAGTATGTTATTGTTTTACTTGATCTTTTTTCAAAATGGCCAGTTGTTGAAGTAGTTGAAGCAATTAACACTTCTGTGATTTTAACGTTTTTGGATAAAGCATTTGTATCTGAAGACTTACGTAGGACAATTTTACGTGATAATGGTGTTCAGTTTTTATTTAATGCTGCTAAGAATTATTTTGAGAAAGTTGGTGTTTTCCATAAAACCACTTCAATATACAATCCTGGTGGGAATGGCGCTGCAGAAAGGTTCAATCGTGTGATTAAAGGTGTTATTTGGTCGGCGAGTAATGTTAGACTTGATTGGGAGACTCAAATATTTAAGGCTGTGTGGGCATACAGAGTGACCAGGAATTAGTGCACTGGTCTTTCGCCTTTTGTAATGATGAGAGGACGGAAACCGAGATCTATGTACAATCCAAATTGGTGTTAATATTCTACAGTGTGCCATTGGTCTCCTTCCTTGGTTCGTAACAGATTGGTGGAACATCATGCAAAGGTTAAGGCGTATTGTCATAATAAACGTGGAGCTAAACCTGTAATTGTTGATGTTGGTGGATCCATATTAAAAATCCTTGTACTGTAAAAAATGGTGAAATTCAATTTTTTGAGCCAGAGGAAGTGGCGGAAGTACTCAATAATGCTGTAAGAATTAAAAGTGGAAAGGTGTGGAAAATGCATAGTGTTACTCTAACTTCCAAGTAGTTTGGAGATGACATTTTACAATCCATCATTAAAAGTAATTGTCATTGGTTGGATGATGACCTTGATTGCAGTAGTGTAGGTATGGATGGTGTTATCGTGAATACCCCTTGTGATGAAGTTGTGGAGAGTTCTGTGAATGTTGAAGGTGTAACTTCCCAGTCGAATGGACTGGAGAGTTCTGTGAGTGCGGAAGGTGCAGCTTCTCAGTCAAATAGAGATGGGGAGTTGGAATGAGTCTAATCCTTCTATATCTGAGAGTATTGTTTATGATGAGCATACATTTAAAAGATCTAGAAGACCTCCAAGATGGTTAGAGGAATATTTAATGAGGGAGTCAAGGCTCAGAAACCTGAATGACTATGTAATGTAATGTAATTATTCTTGAACCTTAAAATTGTCATGTAATGAATGTAGGTTTTCTTTATTCCATTTTGTTTTATCTTCTTTATTATTTTATTATAAGAATGGGGATGTGTTGTGTTGTTACTTTAAGCAGCTCTTAGCAACTGTGGGGAGTTCTATGTTAGAATTGTTATAATGGTAATAGGAATGTACTGGTCTCTCGAAGAAGCCAAAGCAGAGAAGCTGGAAGGACTACTATGAGCTCCAGATAAACTAGTACATACACTTCGGCCTACGTGTAGTTGTACTTAACAATTTACTAAAGAATATTGATGTAAAAATATAGATGTATAAAATATTGACTTTCACATAAATATAAAATAAAGTAATATATATTAAGTATATTAAATATTAAATTACATTTTAACAAAATAAAATAAATGTAATATACATTTTAACACAATATAAAAATCAACCTAATACAAAATGAACACACAAACATAATTATTTATACATATATATTTACTTTAAAACAATTAATAAACTATTATTTTTAATTTATGTTAAAAGTTTAAAATTATATAAAACATTTAAATATGCATCAATTATTTTAAATATTAAAAAACGAGAAGAAATTAATGAATTAAACTAATAAAAAATATTTAATCTTAAATTTCGCAATACAGTCAGTGCAAAAGTAGGGAAAGTGTTGGATAGGGGAGGGGTGAAAATAACTATTCCCACTCCAGTGAGTGCAACATTAGGGAAAGGGCTGGATAGCGAAGGGGTAAAAAATACTATTCCCACGCCAGTGAGTGCACCAGTAGGGGAAGTGTTGGATAGCTGAGGGGTAAAATGTATTATTCCCACTACAGTGAGTGCAACAGTAGGGAAAGTGTTGGGTAGCGGACAGATAAAAATTACTACTCTAACTCCAGTGAGTGTAGTCAAGTCAAAGTCAAAAGATCTTTATTCGGAATAAAAACATCCATAAAAGTACATGCAAATGCAGTTTCAAAACAGTACAGTACAATAATATGACAGCTGGCAAAAAGACATAAACCAATCAATCAATCAATTTCACAGTAACACACAGAATGTCCCTCCTTGCTAAAAACAATGTTATGTACAATTAAAAATATTTTCTAACAAACAGAGTAAAAATGGAGAAGGAATAGCAGCAACATTAATAGGTCCACGTCAGAGATGTGCAAAAATGCAAAATGTGCAAAAGAGAGTTATAAAGTGCATAAAGAGTTCAATGTGCGGATGTTATACATCAATATATAAAGTGGCTTGTGATCGAACATCAGCCTTCAAAAAGCAACTCACTCTAAATATTACTTCATCAGATCCCAGTAACAAAAAAGACCTCAATGCTTTTCTAAAGTTAGTCAGCTTATGTTTTCTACAGTAAGGCATTAAATAGTGAGCGGAAAGAATTTTATAGAAATCACAGAAAAACAAAAAGTGCATACGGCTCTGTTTCATATTAAGGTTACAAGGACAATACAGAGTTTCTAGATGTTTGTTGTAACCCAGAGGGAAGTTTAGTAAGTTTACTATGCTGCCATCTTGAAAGCAAAACAGTAAGCTCCTATTCCATCTGCCAAGGTGTAAACGTAAATACCTGTGTGGAGGGCCTGGATGTTTGATTTGGGGTTCAGAATAGCCCATGTATTTTATAACGGTACACTTTGACAGGTTCTTCCTTTCCCGCTCTTCTCTATACAGGTGATATAGTGCCCTATGAATAATAGTTTTATGTGAACGATTTATTAAACTGGGTGAAGTAAACAAATTACCATGCCCTACACTATCAAGGCATTCTTTCACAGCTTTTAACCATGGTATACAGTGGGCCCTATCACATTTTAAGCAATCCAAGATTATATCACGGGTCAGAGTGGCCGCCGGGTTAATCCATATCTTTAGCCAGAAGAGTGCTGGTCTGGATCTTACAAAATCTTCTATATACGAGATGTTCAATTCACTGTGACATATATAGTTGGGGGAACAAATGACCCCACCCAGCACCTTCCGACAAAACCTGTTTTCTTCGGTCTGGATATGGATACAGTTGGTATAACACCAAACCTCGGCGCCATAAGTACCAGTTGGGATGCATTGAGTTTGGTAGATCTTTACTAGAGGTGTAACCACATCAGCGTGGTTGGGTTGTCTTAAAGATGTGACACATTTTATAGCTTTACCCAACTTGTTCCTAGCATAGGAAACGTGTGGTTGCCACGATCCAGTATTTGAAAATAGCAACCCCAGATAGGGAAAAGTGCAAGTGCTTTTCAGTACGTTTGACCCTGATTTAATCTCAACAATTTTATATTTTTTGGGGCCACAGCTCATAATGAGAGATTTTTTAAAGTTAGTGGTCAAACCTAGGTCTGCCATAAAATCGACAAAGCCTGAGATTAAAGTGCGAAGTGCCTTTGGTGTGCGGCCCATTAGGACCGCATCATCAGCGTAAAGGAGGGTAGGTATAGGGACTCCGTTCACATGGGGTACATATTTTGATAGGGTACTCAGCGAGCAGCTCAAGTCATTAATGTAAAGAATAAAGAGGAGCAGCACGCACCCCTGTCTGACCCCCCTGCCAATGTTGATGTCGTTTGAGACTTCGCCAGATTGATTAAGGCGCACACGTGCTCTTAGGTCACTATGTAAAAAAGCTAAAAAGTGGACCAAATAATCATCCAAACCATAATTAAGAAGGGTGGACCATAAACGAGAACGGTTAACAAAATCAAATGCAGAACTTAAGTCCATGAAACCAAAATATAGGGGGGATTTTTTAGCAATATTATATTTTGCCATGATCAAACTCAGGTTCAAACATTGTTCCACCGTGCCAACATTGCTGCGAAAACCAAGCTGGCTGGGATGTAGAATCTTACTCTTATCCGCCCAGGTTCTAATCCTTTTAAAGATAACCCTCCCCAGGACTTTCAAGGTGTTATCGATTAACGATGTAGGGGGGTAGCACCCGGGGTCCAGCCTGCCGCCTTTTTTAAAAATCGGCACGATAGTACTACATGACCATGTTTCTTGGATTTGTTCATTCTTTAAATTATTGAAGACGTTACATAGCAGTGGGGCCCAAAAGTTAGGTTCACACTTTAATTGATCAATTGAGAGCCCATCGGGACCAGGCGCTTTATTACCAGCGCTTTCAGCTATAGCATCCTCGACCTCAGACACAGAGATGTTAAGGGGGCTTAAGGGGACGGAGGTTAAGGCGGGGTTGTCTGGTGTGGCATACATTTTGGCAAAGTGCTCAACCCACGCAGATCCAGTGATATTACAATTAATTGCCGTTAAGTTGGAACCTATGGATCTTAAATTCTTTACCTCCCTCCAGAACCCTGTAGTGTCTTTCAATTCTGCCGAGCGAGCCAGGGAGTCCCAGTGGGTCTTGACCAGTTCATTGGTTCTAATACGTTGGGTAGATTTGTACTCTGCTCTGAGTGACCTTATTTGAGGGATATCCCTGGGTTCAGATTTTAGAGCAGCCCTTAGCTTCCTATTTGCCTTAGAGCAAGAAGCGTCGAACCATCTAGGTGTTTCCTCAGATTTCCTCAAAACAGGTCTGGAAATTTAACCTTTTATAACAGAGCAGAGTTCACTAAATGATGTTATTATATTACCCCCGTAGTCATCAATGGTGAGGCAAGTGTCAATCAAAGCTGGATGTTTTTTGATAACTTTAGCCAGAATTCCCCTGTTATCCACGCCCCTCCAAATTACTCTCAATTTATCAGTTGAGACTTCCAAGTTTCTTGCACCTATTTCACTTTTTGAGGACTTACCCCCCGGAAGTAGTAGGTGAATTACAATAGGGTAATGGTCGCTATATACTTTACACACAACCTCAGCCTTCATTAAGACATTAGCGATAGAAGGTGAAACAAATACATAATCAATCGTAGTACCGCTCCCATGGCCAATAAAAGTGGGAAACGGGGCAGTGCTAATTTCAGTGCCAGCATACTCCATGGAATTTAAAAGTTCTCTAGTTGCAAGGAGATTTGACAGTTCAATACCTCTTCTACAGGGGGGGTTTCTAAAGTGTATATGTGCATTGAAATCTCCTCCTAGGCAGATACCGTCAAATTTCCCATATTTCTGTCCATCCATAATTTCGTCAATAAAATCAAACAAAAAGATAAAATTACGATTAGGTTGGGACAAAAAGTGGTTATTGTAGAAGTTGATCAGACATAGCCTTATCCTTTTAGTATATGCCAATGCCATAAAACTTGGGCAGTTGGTTTGGAGTGTATCGACTTTGGCTTCAGCAGATATTTTGACCCAAATACAGAGACCCCCGCTAGGACGGCCTAAAGGGGGGGCCGAAACAGTCCTGTTATGACAACTCTACCCCTCAAATAGCAGGTCATCAGTGCACCAGGTCTCCTGGAACATTAGTACATCATGGCAGTTGGCCCAGTCCCTCCAAGGTGCAATTTCCATCTTAGCCTTCAGGCCAGCAATGTTCCAGCTAAGGATTGACATATTTTTATCAGACCTCAAACAAGGGTCCTGGTCAGTTCCTAGGGAAAATACTGTTGTAGTGTGCACCTGTTGTTCGCATGGTGTTTCAGGCAAAGAAGTTTCGGGTGGTGACGAGGGTACCTCGGACGATGTTTCCACTGTGTGATCAGAGGCCGGACACACAGAGACAGATTCTTCAGTAGTGGGAGAAAGTCAATCCAGAGTGCCCAGGTCATGAAGTATTGAGAACCTGTTATGTAGTGGGAATACAGGTGGTGGCTGCATCATTCTATGTGGGGGTCGATAAAAATAATTTAGCAGTAAGGGGGTCACCACAGTGGATGGGCCATGTTGGACAAAGTTTTTGTTTAACAGAAATTTCACAGTGCCAGGGTTCCTGAAATTGATTATAATGCAGTCCCCGTTAATGTTTTTAAAGAGAGGACCAACCCAGGTTACACGGCGTGTGGATATAATTTCTTTGGAAATGTCATAGCCAACCCCCTTGTGCTTGGTTAGCCAGTCAATACATTTTTTATGCAATTGAACCCACGATTCTCCTTGCCCTTCCCTGAGGGGTGGGATGCCAGCCAGGACCAGTACATAAGGACACGCCTCTGGTGGAAGATGTAAGGCAGGGCCTTGATGTTTGAAAGGCCTGGTGTCTTCAACTGAAGTGTTATTCTGGCGCTGGTTGGAATTTGAGGGAACCTTCTGCGTTGTCGTGCCTATAACGGGATTACGTTTATGATTGTTCTTGGGGGCACTAGGAACAATGGAAGGCAAGGAAGTTTTACTTGAGGAAACATGGGGATTACTTTCCATTGGGCTTGCAACCGCCACTGGTGTTGTAATCGTGGGCGGATTAGTAGCGGCCTGTAAATCCTTAACCCCATTTGTTGTAGGCCGATTGCAATTTTTAGTGTGATCACCACTAGTGAGTGCACGGGCGGTAGATTCCAGGTCTTTTAACAGACGTTCGCCTCTTAATTTATCCAGGCACACTGTGCCTTTTCTCTTGGCATCATCATTTTTAATCAAATTTTCCAGTCTGTCAAGTCTCTTAAAAATATTATTAAATTGTCTGATCATTTGACCTTCAAGTTGTTTAAAAATTGTATCCGCAATGGTCTCAATAAGATTCCCCTTTGATTTTGGAAGGGGACTATTTACATTGGGGAATTCAGTCTGAGTGGAAATAGTCATTGAATTTAAACCATCATTATTTATAACAACGGCATCACCCAGATGAGATTGATCCTGCACGGATACTATATGTTGTTTTTGTTTCTTCCCCCTGGTCCACATACTTTGTGGTGTTGGTTGATTAGCACTCCTAGGGGGCTGCTTCCTTTTGTTGTGTGTTGATTTTACTGGGCCCCTTTTTCGCTTGGCTCCTGTGTTCTCAGTGATCTCAGTGACCTCAATAGGTGGTGAGGAAGAGGCAGGATCCGGAGCTGCGGCTAGGACTGTGTGCATAGTATTAGTTCCGTCCTCAAGGTCAATGGGCAGATTGACCGCAGATTGCGGCTTTACCACAATAACTTCAGGAAATATATGCATGTTACCACTTGCGCTGTCTGTTGTGCTTGGTTGGTTAGTGGTAAGTGAACCCATGGAAAGCTCCTCTCGGTTTCGGCAATCTCATTAAATGCAGTGTCTATTAATGTCTCAAAGGACATAATGAGAGATGCAGAGGTTTCAGTGTCCTGGGTAACTAAATCTGTAGTATTGCTAGTAGCGTTACGTTTGCCCATTTCAACAGTCAAATCCAGTGCTCACCTTTTAAGGGGGAAGTTAGATGGGTGGCCCGCCCGACCACTGATGGCCTCTGAGGACCTCAGAGGGCCCGCCCTTTGCCCGGGCTTCGCCCGGCGCCGTCCGCGATGCGGAGGAGATGCCCTGCTTAAGTAGCGCCTCCGGGCGCGCAGCGGCAGGAAGTGGCCGGCCGGAAGTGGTCGCACTGCCCTCTGGGAGCTGTAGTCTCCAGCCGCCTCGTTGGTGTATGGCGACGAGACCACAGCGTCAGGGCCCCAGGAGTGGAGAGGCGTCCAGCGGTGAGTTGGTCTCCCTTCTGGCTGGCGAGCTGGTGTGCTGCAAGGATTTCCCCGCTCTGCCGAGGAGATGCCCTGCTTAAGTAGCGCCGCTGGGCGCGCAGCGGCAGGAAGTGGCTGGCCGGAAGTGGTCGCACTGCCCTCTGGGAGCTGTAGTCTCCAGCCGCCTCGTTGGTGTATGGCGGCGAGACCACAGTGTCAGGGCCCCAGGAGCGGAGAGGCGTCCAGCGGTGAGTTGGTCTCCCTTCTGGCTGGCGAGCTGGTGTGCTGCAAGGATTTCCCCGCTCTGCCGAGAAGATGCCCTGCTTAAGTAGCGCCTCCGGGCGCGCAGCGGCAGGAAGTGGCCGGCCGGAAGTGGTCGCACTGCCCCCTGGGAGCTGTAGTCTCCAGCCGCCTCGTTGGTGTATGGCGGCGAGACCACAGCGTCAGGGCCCCAGGAGCGGAGAGGGGTCCAGCGGTAAGTTGGTCTCTCTTCTGGCTGGCGAGCTGGTGTGCTGCAAGGATTTCCAGTGAGTGTAAAAGTAGGGAAGGTGTTGCATAGCAGAAGAGTAAAATTTACTATTCACACTCTAGTGAGTGTAACAGTAGGGAAAGTGTTGGATAGCGGAGAGGCAAAAATTACTATTTACACTCCAACAGTTAAAAACAAATAAAAAATATTAAAAAATAAGAAAAGTTATACAAATGAATAATATTTAAAAAAAAGAAAAAAATATTATATAAAATGCAAACATATTATATTAAGTACATATAACAAATACCTGCAAATATCATATAAAATGAAATTCTAAATATATAAAAAATAATTCGTTTAAACTAGAAAATATTTAAAAACAAAAACATTATTAATACATACATGTATTTATTTAATTTCCTACCCTGTAACACCACACCAATAACAGCACACTTCAAAATGGTAAATTACATTTTCTTCTGTAATTATCAAAATTAATAATAAATTAAAGAAATATTATAAAAAATAATAAACATGAATTAACTACACACAGGTTAACACTATAATGTCCACTACACACACCTAAATTAAACTATAAAATGATCAAACACACTTAAACTTATTTTTAAATTAAAAACTATTACTATTGACAACTAATTATAAAGTATTTACAATTTATTTAATACCCGCCCTTTACCCCTATAAAAGTAAAAACAACACACAAAAAGATAAACGGTTACCCAAAATAAATATCAAAGAATTAACATTAATTAAAAACTATATATCAATTAATTAAACACAAACTACTTCCCATTCAGTAGCCATATAAACACCACACCACATACCTAAAATTAATCCCACAATTGCCATAATAAATGATTACTTAATTTAATTAATATCAATTAACAAATAATTATCAATAAAAAAGAAATAAACTACTCAACACCCTTTACGCCTATAAACCCCAAAACACACACCTAAAATTAATTACCAATTATTCATTTTACTTAATTAACAACAACTAATAACTCATCAATTAAAAATACATTACTTCCCACCATTTCCTTCTATAAACACCAAAACACACACCTAAAATTAATTACACAATTACCATAGTTAATTAGAAATTAAATAATTATTAATTAACAACAAATTGTGAATTAATTAATAATAAATTACTTTACACACTTAACACCATAGCATCTCAATTAAACACATATTATTAAATAATAAAATAATCAAGCAATTTAATATAATTAAATTAATTCCAAACCTATTCCCCTATAAACCCACAACCTACTACGGAACAAAACATGCACAATTGAAATAAAATACAATTAATAACTACTAAATATTTAACCCATATGGCAAAAATACTAACAATTCTTATATGCAACAATCATTTCAACAAAAGAACTTAGTGCCTCTGTGCACTACTCATGGCACCAGGAATTAGTGCTACAAAGTTTACATTAGCCCTTGCAAACCGGGCTTCTTGTCGGCCAGTCATAGGCCCCCTTTTGAAGTCCTGCCAAAAAGAGCTTGGGTCTCTCTTTTGGCACTTGAACCTGGGACAGCTGAGGTCATGTGAACTTTCTACTGGATTTCCAGGCAATCACAGGGCCTTGCTTGCCACCCCCTGTCCAGCCCCTTCTCAGGATGCCCATCACCTGCACATTCTGTGGAAAGGGCAAACGTCAACAAGGGGTCTCCTCTGTTAGAGACTAATAAAGCATGGTAAGAACATATGGGTCAGGAACCATGTGTTTTGCACCACTCATAACACAGCATTTCAGCATGTCTCATCGAAAACAAGGCATGCATCCTCTGGCTACATCCATAATTGTAGAGAGGAGTAGTGAGGCATCTACCATTCTGGAGCTCCTCACTTCATAAAACCAGAGTCCGTCAAAGAAGATACTCCTAGAAGTGTGACGTAAACACAAGTGGTAAGGTGTTATGCTCAACCCCCTAAAATATACCATGCAATGTTGGAATAGGACGGTATAAAATAATAGCATACACCATATATGTTTTAGGATAACCAGCGAGTACCAAAAACTGAAAGCACTGATTAATGAAGTGTAAGAAGAGACGGATTTTAAGTAACCTGATCATCATAAAAAGGTAATTGTCCACACAACTAAAGGGAACCCTACAACGTGTGTTTAATTTGTGGAATAATCCTATAGATCTAAAAATGCTTTATCTTTGTCCCTAAGATTGCTGCTCCCCTTGAGGAATCGAATGTATGGCGCATCGAGGAAAGCCCTGTCTAGCATGTTAATTGACATGTGACAAGGTAAACAATAGATGACCTTTATTTTGGGTACTCAATTTAAATGGGTCACTGAGAGACCCAAGAAACTACCAAATGTGAAAGGGAATAATAAATGTTCCCAGGAGAAGATAAAACCAGGGCAAGAGTAAGTTGGGACCTCTAAAAGTCAGCGAACAATAAATTTGGTTCCCTTTTTCTAAGCACATGAGCACTAAAAAAGAATACAGGGAATAAAAACCCCGAATCATCCGACCTCGATTAACCTAAAAGATTGTAAGATAATCTACTAGGTCTCTCAGAATACCAAAACGACTGTGAGTCTTACATTTTAATAGTATACCATTTATTCACAGGTATCTAAATCGATAGTGGCAACCACCCAGTGCCCAGATCATAGGAGAGACTAATCCTTAAGTCTTGAAAAAGATGGCATCATATCAGTAACTAGCCATCGAAACGCGTCGACGCAGATAAACACACAATCAAGAGAATCCATCTGACCTGGAAGTCTACTAAATATTGGGCCTAGGTTTAGATTTCCAATAAGCAGGTTCTCAGATGTGTCATTTTAATGACTAAAAATTGATGTCTCATGTTTGTCTCTCCTCTAATGCTTTCCCTTTTTCCACACTTTGATTACAATTGAATGTATTTTTGTGTAAAAAGTTATAACTGTTTTTTTAAAATCCTTTTCATTGTATAAAATTGAAGTAATGAACTGTTTTTAAAAATTGGTGCTATAATCATGTTAGCTGTGTGAATATGTTTTAGGATTATGATTTACAAGGTACATATGTTTTAATTGTATGTGTATTTGTGTACAAAATATCTTGTGCCCACTTTTTTTATTCAAAAAATAAAAATAAAAAATTCTTTTTTAATAATCCCCAACAGAAGTGTGGAGAGTCTTGAAACCCATATGGTTTTGTGTTTGTATAAGAATGTATGTGCATGAGTAGGTAAAAATTAGCTCGTTAGCCAAGGGATAAATTCTTTGCAATACTGTTGAAAGTACTCTAATCCCCTGGTGTATAAGGGGTCCCTCTCAATACCTTTAACATTTGTAAGCACAGTTCTGTTGAACTGGAGAGTCGCCATACAGAAGACCTGTTGAAATAACAAATACTCACCGGTCCATTTACTGTAATTACGGCCCACAATTTCCCAGTGATTGAAACTAATCCCATCATGGATAATTTCAAAACCTTTGGGTTCACTGAGGATCAATTTAATAAATTACTTAATCAACACCCGAGAACGGGAGGGACCACTGTAATTAACAAGAGTGGCCATGATGAATTATTAAAAATTCTGAACCTAAAGAAAAAATTGGTCAGAACAGAAATCCACGCGGAATTTTTAATGGGATATCTAAGAGCGGGAGTAATACCCTTAGGTTTGTGAATAAGAAATGAGCCTGGGCTGTTTACGGAGGATAAAACATTTCTAGAAGTATGGTCACACATTGCAAATCGTTGCAGTAGAGATTGGTTAATTTTAATTATAGAAACTGCAGAACAAGTGATAATCTTATAAAGGAAACAAATAGAGGAGCTTGAGAGTATCCTTAGACAAAATACTGCAGTGGAAGACGCCAAGAAGAAATTAGAAGACCTAGCGCAAGATATAGATGGGTATCATGAATATCTAACCCATAGAAAGTCAACCAAACTCAAAAAAGATATTGAGAACTTTAGTGCTGAGATAGTGTACCCTTTCCTGCAGAAAGACTATTACACAGCAAAAAGAGATCAAAGATGGGACAAACCTCAAAATACGAGACAGGTATACGCAAGGGGAGGAACAAAAAGAATTACTTTCTCAGAGAGTTCGGGTTCAAGCGAAGATGAGGAACAAATAGGAGAACAAACAGGGAGGTCTGTCCCCAACTACCAAAAAGATCCCCAACCTTTTTTAGGAGGACGCCCATACAGGGGACAGAGGGGCTATTGGAACTTCCCACGAGAAGAACCGATGAGGAACCATCAACCTCAGAATCAGGGAACCCCAAACTATTTAAAGACAAGGAATGCGAGGTATTGTAGATGAATGACCTCCCAATCTTCAACCTCTCCGTCTTATCCACTGACGAAGTAGAGGTTCTTAAATATGGATTCAGTTTTGCACCTGGAGCCCCACCAAATAGGTTTGAGTTAGAAAAAGACATCAAAAGTTTTTTTAGAAAGGTGAGGTAAATAGATTTTTTGCAGACAGAGACTACACACCAGCACACAACACCACGGGGTTTAAACTAAAATCCACTTTCACACCTTCCCTCAACCAAGTAGACAAAAATGTTGAATTATTTGAAAGGATTGTGGAGATAGAGATCAACAATTGTTTAAACTCACAACGTGGCTATACGAACAATTTGCCTCAAAACCAGAAGGTAGCTTTAAAGAACTTACAGGACTGCCCTCAGATAACTATAAAACCAGCAGATAAGGGGGGTGGCATAGTGGTTCTCAACAGTTCAGACTATGACAGTAGGATGCAGTCCTTATTGGACGTTGTGGACCACTATGCCCCTGCCTCTTTTAGAATGGTAGACAGGCTAAAGAAGGATGTGTCCAGTTTCCTAAACCAAGGTCGTGAAAATGGATATATTTGTGAGGATGAGTACAAATTTCTACACAACAATAATCCTATAACTCCCGCAATATACAGATTACCAAAAATCCATAAGAGCACTTCAAATCCCCCGATGAGGCCTATAGTGAGTAGCCTAGGGTCCCTACTGGAACCTTTGAGCAAGTACGCAGATTTTTTTCTGCGCCCTTTTGTACAGGTTCAAAAATCATACCTGAAGGATACAGCCCATACCATCTCTATCTTCGAGGGACTTTGCTTCGACAAGGTGACCCAGTTCTTGGTCACCTTGGATATCGAAGCATTATATACAAACATCCCACAGGATGACACTATCAATGTCATATCCTCTATTCTAGAACAAACAGAGCTATCTGAAGGTAATATTGGATTCATTATGGGATGTATTGAGCTGGTCCTAAAAAACAATATATTTTTGTTCAAGGAAAGCCTTTATAAGCAGATCAAGGGGACCAGTATGGGGGCCACCTGTGCCCCCAGCCTGGCCTGCCTCTACATTGCAAATTTTGAAGAGAGACATGTCTACAACGAGATGGCACCCTATTATGAAAATATAACCCACTTGCACCGTTTCATAGACGATATCATCTTCGTATGGAACGGTGCCAGGGAAGACCTGGTCTCATTTCTGGAGTGGTTAAATCTGGGAGATAATAACCTCAGGTTCACTGCTCACTACAGTGACAGCAGTGTTAAATTTCTAGACATAAAAATAAAAGAACAAGGAGGTGTACTAAATGTGGAACTCTTCACAAAACCGACAGATAAAAATAGCCTGTTAGAATATCGCAGTAACCACCCACGTTCACAAAAGGATAACATTCCTTTTGGGGAATTTTTAAGAATTAGGAGGAACTGTACGAATTTAGAAGACTTTTATTTCCATGCAGATACAATGCAGAAGAAATTGCTTAAAAGAGGATACCCAAAAAAACTGGTAAAACAATCTTTAAAAAGAGCTAGGTTTTATAATAGAGATGCCCTGTTAGACACCAATAGGCAAAAAGCAAACAAAACAGACAATAGAATAGTTTTCGTCAGCCAATATTCGGGTTTAAGCAACAGGATCAAGAACATTGTGAATCAAAATTGGAAAATCCTGACTAACGAATTAGAGACACCCATGCCTAAACCCCTCTTTTCCTTCAGAAGGAATAAGACCCTGCGTACTGCCTTGGTACACACATATACGAATCAAGCTACCACAATCCAATCCACCCTCACTGGTGAGAGACGGGCCGTGGGTAACTACAAATGCGGGTCTTGTTCAATCTGTCCAAATTGTATGGAAAGTAAGACTCTGAATTTCAATGGCAGAACCATGACCTCTAAAAACTTGACGAATTGTCGAAGTAAGAGCGTAATATACCTCATAATCGGCCCATGCGGGCTAGGTTATGTGGGAGAGACAGGGAGAGAACTTCGTACAAGAATACAGGAGCACAGATCTGCTATTAAAAACAAAAAAGAGAATGCCCCCCTCACTGAACACTATATCAAGAGTAATCATGACTGTAACCAATTCTCATGGTTTATTTTAGAGAAAGTCAGTGTAAGTAGAAGGGGTGGCAATTTAGAAGCCCTGAGAAAGAAACGAGAACAATGGTTCATATGCCATCTTGACACTATCAAGAGAGGCTTGAACTCCAGGGAGGACTGGATGTCCATAGTAACCTATGGCTAAATATTACAGATGAATCTGCATGTGGGCAACCCCAGAAAAATGACATTAGGAAAAGAGATGAAGCCGGAAGTAAAAATGACTCTACCAGGCAAGGGCCATATGTGCCAATCCACACTGACAAATAAACGCACCATACACTTGTATATATAAATATATAATATAAGAATATAACGACCAATGAGAGTGTCACACATAGGAGAGGGTGGAGTGCTGACTATAGAATAATCCAGTAGGAGGCATAAGTATGAAATATGAGGCAACATTAATATACTAACACTAAACAATATATAAATGTTAGTGATTGGTGTCAAGCGAGTCCCAATATTAGAGCAGAATAAGGTACCATCTAACCGAAAAATGCCTAATTAATAATTCCCCCTGCACAGACTCGAACCGTAATATAATAGCAACATACCCCTGTATGAGACCGAAGCATCACAAGATATTTACCATTGAGTGCGTCTTTTAAAAATGGGTATTATCTGGCCACAAGATTAGTTCACAAGGAGTTATGAGGCTCCTAATGTCACTACGGCACTGTTGAGAAAAAAAACCTGGTTCCATGGAAACCATGTGAGTGAGAGGGGATTGGCGGACATCTGCCATAGAGAGGTGTGAACCGCACGTAACCAGAACGAGGCTTGAATAGCGGGAGGCAGGCAACACCCACATACAATCACAAAATGCGCGGTAATGAACAGCGGCAACGGGGAAGTTAAAATAATCAGGTGTAAGACATAAACATGGAACCAATGAGCATGGGTCTTACGAGTTTAAATAGAAGTCTAACCGGCAGCAGTCTGATTCAATACCTCTTACCGAAGCGGAGACGCCAGAGCCGAGTTGTGAGGAAGGAAAGGGAGTGGAATGCTGATGCAGCCAAGACAGCGGGTAAGATTAGTTGCTCCATCGTTGCCCCCTGCTATAAGACTAGAGATTATATATGGGGACCTGTAAACTAAACAACTTCCCTATCTTCTGCCCTGTAAAAACACTTTTAGGACTAAGGCCAATACAGCTAGCTGCTTCCTCGTCTGAACTGGGGAATCTGATACCACTACCCACCGGGAGTTTTGCATCCTGTACATAGGTAAGGAATTGAGTTGAGAACAACGCACCCCTTAGGCCGACTTGAGATTAACAATCCTTTCTGATCAATTCTCCTTAATAATTGTAGAGAGGAGTAGTGAGGCATCTACCGTTCTGGAGCTCCTCACTTCATAAAACCAGAGTCCGTCAAAGAAGATACTCCTAGAAGTGTGACGTAAACACAAGTGGTAAGGTGTTATGCTCAACCCCCTAAAATATACCATGCAATGTTGGAATAGGACGGTATAAAATAATAGCATACACCATATATGTTTTAGGATAACCAGCGAGTACCAAAAACTGAAAGCACTGATTAATGAAGTGTAAGAAGAGATGGATTATAAGTAACCTGATCATCATAAAAAGGTAAATGTCCACACAACTAAAGGGAACCCTACAACGTGTGTTTAATTTGTGGAATAATCCTATAGATCTAAAAATGCTTTATCTTTGTCCCTAAGATTGCTGCTCCCCTTGAGGAATCGAATGTATGGCGCATCGAGGAAAGCCCTGTCTAGCATGTTAATTGACATGTGACAAGGTAAACAATAGATGACCTTTATTTTGGGGACTCAATTTAAATGGGTCACTGAGAGACCCAAGAAACTACCAAATGTGAAAGGGAATAATAAATGTTCCCCGGAGTAGATAAAACCAGGGCAAGAGTAAGTTGGGACCTCTAAAAGTCAGCGAACAATAAATTTGGTTCCCTTTTTCTAAGCACATGAGCACTAAAAAAGAATACAGGGAATAAAAACCCCGAATCACCCGACCTTGATTAACCAAAAAGATTGTAAGATAGTCTACTAGGTCTCTCAGAATACCAAAACGACTGTGAGTCTTACATTCTAATAGTATCCCATTTATTCACAGGTATCTAAATCGATAGTGGCAACCACCCAGTGCCCAGATCATAGGAGAGACTAATCCTTAAGTCTTGAAAAAGATGGCATCATATCAGTAACTAGCCATCGAAACGCGTCGACGCAGATAAACACACAATCAAGAGAATCCATCTGACCTGGAAGTCTACTAAATATTGGGCCTAGGTTTAGATTTCCAATAAGCAGGTTCTCAGATGTGTCATTTTAATGACTAAAAATTGATGTCTCATGTTTGTCTCTCCTCTAATGCTTTCCCTTTTTCCACACTTTGATTACAATTGAATGTATTTTTGTGTAAAAAGTTATTACTGTTTTTTTTAAATCCTTTTCATTGTATAAAATTGAAGTAATGAACTGCTTTTAAAAATTGGTGCTATAATCATGTTAGCTGTGTGAATATGTTTTAGGATTATGATTTACAAGGTACATATGTTTTAATTGTATGTGTATTTGTGTACAAAATATCTTGTGCCCACTTTTTTTATTCAAAAAATAAAAATAAAAAATTATTTTTTAATAATCCCCAACAGAAGTGTGGAGAGTCTTGAAACCCATATGGTTTTGTGTTTGTATAGGAATGTATGTGCATGAGTAGGTAAAAATTAGCTCGTTAGCCAAGGGATAAATTCTTTGCAATACTACATCCATATCCCACCACAACCACTTCGCGAAAAAACAATCAAAACAATTCTGCATGCCTTTCATTCAAATTCAAACTAGACAACCTCTTAAACACCCCACTCCTTTCACATAGTAAACACACAGAATATATTTAATCAGCCCTTAATTTATGAAAGTAAGAGTGCTGTTTACCGAACCTCTGCTGGAAATCCATCAGCCAGTGCAATTAAAGGTTGACACAGCGAATAATAAGGCTGGCGGCACCATGGCTTTATGGGAGCCCATGTACAGACGCGTACACAGGCTTCCATAGCAGAAAAGGGGTGGGTGGGAAACAGCATACACACTGTAGCGGAAAACGCACTTGGCGGGTGGGCACCCAGTGGGTTGAGCAGTCATGCTATTTGTGGCTGAAATTATGTCACCAAATACATTTGATCCTTTGCGTTGATGGCAGTTTGAGCACATTTTACAGAAATGAGTTACATCTGACATAAAGTCCCTAAGTTCAACACAAAAAGATAAAACTATAAAGATGGACTAAACCCATATCTGTGACTGGGGGTGAATGTTTTGCCAATGTGCAACATTTCGTCCATCACCTTGTGTGTTTTGATGTTCACCCTATGTGGGAAGGGTATGCCCAGGCGTGGGTCCCGGGCTCACTACGCCACTGGAGTCAAGCTATTCTGGCTGATGACGGCTGATAGCCAGAAACCGGTCCTAGGATGCTTGAGTCCGGTCCAGGGAAGACATGGCTTGGCAATTTGGGCTGGACTTTTCCCATGAGTCACAGGGTCAAGACTGACTTGCATATGGCCATGTCTGAACTGGGGTGGCGTGGTGAGCAAAATAACAATGGATTAAACCCAGATCTGTGACTGGGTGTGAACGTTTTGCCAATGTTCAACATTCCGTCCTTTGTGTGTTTTGCTGTAAAGTCCCTAAGGTCACACTCCATTGTACTTAGGCCTCATCCTACGTTATGGAGGCAGCCATCTTCCTTAACTTAGGAGGAGGTCCCTGTTTTCACTGCACCTCCAGAGACTTTTGCTGGTGTTATAAAACGTCCTGCAGATACCCACAGATTGGGAAACACCTGGGTAAAGCACAGGCCACAGGCAGTCACATCCTGTGCCTGTCAGCTCCAGGAACAGCTAGGATGGGGCCACCCCCTTTGGTACTGCAGTGGAAATTTTTCTTTTCCCCGGGTAAGGCTTTCCAGCCACTACAATCAACGCTTTACAAGGTATTTTGTCCCTTTGGTTCTAGTTCTCCCTGTTTGGCCTGTAGTGGCAAACTCTCATTGGCTCTTAGAGTTTTGTCAGTGGGAGCTCTGGGGTAATGTTCCGCAATGGGGAGACACAGTGATAGGTGTCTCTGAAGCTATGGCAATATGACACTCTGCCAGGAAACCCACCATCAATGAATTTCTTGCCAGGGCTGCAAGGGTGATCGCAAGGAAATTTGATTGCAGAGAGGAGATTGTCTCTTATTACTGACGATTCGGATCTGTACCTTCCCTCCTCCCCTGGGGCAGAGTTGGCACCTGCAGGGGGCTTTCCATGTTGGGTCTAGCATGCTCCACCAGGCATGTTTCAGGGCCTGGACAGTCTGCTGCTGGTGATGCTCTTCCACCTGCTCTGCCAACAGCCTCCAACGTGGTCAACCCCCTTCAGTGTAGCGCAACTGGAAAGGCAAGCAACCCAGATCCACGGTCTCTCTTTCAGCCCAGCAGCCAACTCCTTCGGGCAATTTTGACCCTTCTTTGAACACCGTATTACCAACATTGGGGAGCCAAACTCAGTCTATGGCCATGCTTGATGCCATAAAAGCAGTGATTTTAGCTTGTCTCCAGCCTGTGTTGGAGCATCTGACTGCCAATAGCTGTCTTTTTTGAAGCATTGTGCATGGGGCCTGGTCCTTCCACTGAACCCAGTACAGTCAATATGTCTACCATCTTGCACAAGGCTCCCCAGCCAGTTCTCCCTGTAATGGCACCCAAGAGCCGCACTGGTTCACATCTACCCTTATCTCTACACCCATCCTTAGTTTCCTCCCAGAGTCTCACCCCTTCTTCTAATGCTAGGAAGTGCCTGGCTCTTCTGGCTGCCCGCACTCTTTGAGGCACAACTTGCATGTTCCAGACCCTCGTTCATCTGAACCGATGCCTAGCAGGTATAGCAGCGAGGTCATCCTCAACTTAGCTCCAGTTGCTTGCCCCTTTGTCCTCATCCTAGCTAACATCCCAAAGCTCCAGCCACATGAATAGAAACATGGAGCAGCTAATTTTGAAGGCTAAGCACTGCTAGACCCACACGTCTAAAATACCTTACACTTGTTTACCGTAGTCTTGTTTACAGACAGAGTTTCTTGGATTCTGCCTTCCTGTAAGGAGTTTGAAGGAGACTGTGCCTACTGCTGGGGTACTGCTCTGTTCTTTGCACACTGGGCGTACCAGGCAAATCAATATGAAAGTTCTAGCTTTGCAGTGATGGGCGGCATGGCTCGCGGGTGGTGGGGCGGGGAGACATGGGGGATGATGCAGGGCGGGTCACAATTGCGAGAGGTTGCATATAATGAAAAATAAAATAACTTACCTTGACGCTGTGTCCCGGGTCTCTGCTCCTGCTCTCCTCGAGGAATAGGAAGGACAGCTAGGCCCCACTGATCAATTACAATTTTGCAATGCAACCTTGTGATTGGCAGGCACCCAGGCTCCCCTGAGCAATCGCAATGCTGCAATGCAAAGTAGTGATTGGTTTTTGAGCTTCCTGGTTTGACGTTCAACCAGGGAATGGGGGCCTGGGCATGTTCTCTCCACAGGCTGTAATGCAGCCTGAATGGAGAATGGGGAGAGTGTGCATGACTGGTTTGAGCGACCCGAGAGGGCTGACCAAACAATTATTGTCCACTTAGGAGTGGGCAAACCACTCCTCTCCTGCCCTACTCTGATAGCATATCATCCCCACCCACCCGCAAAGCAGCACAACATAAAATTATAATAATTCAAAGTTATTATCATTTTATATTTCTACTTCTTGCACTGCTTGAAAGCTGTGGGGTGACACTCCTCCGTCACAGCGGAGGAGCCGCCACTGTACCTTTGGAGTTTTTCTACAATCCATAGGTTATCAGGTGTGGGCTCTCATGTACGCTGGCCTGTGACCATTTCATACCAAACAGCCACTTTTCAACTCTTGTCTCTAACCACTTTGTCGCCTTGGCTGATCCATGAACTAATGGACTTTGCTGCTCTTCGGCATCTCCAGTAGACAGCAGTGAGGGGGTGGACTGCTCTACTATTGGCCTAGTCTTGGAGGTTTCCTGCAGGGACATTGCACTTCACCCCAGCCAGTTCTGTGACATACAACGGACTCTGATATGGCGCCATCAGGTACCCAGCTGGACCCTTCTCCGGGGATCAAAATGCTGAAATGGAATGTGGCTGGTCTTGCGGCTAAAAATAGGGATGCACCTTGGCTTGACTTTGTTTCCCTTTATGATACAGTGATCTTCCAGGAGGCTTGCTCCTAAAGGGAACTCTATTATGATATTTGTTCCTGTTATTTAGTCCCTGCTGTCCCATCAGTAATGGGTGGGGAATGTTCGGAGCTTGCTGTCTTCCTTGACTGTGTTATTGCTCCATTCCCCATGTACATGTTAATGTTAATCCAAGTTTTTTTTGCAAAATGGTCAAAGTGTTTTCAATTTGAGTTAATTAATTTTTATAATGATACATGTCCTATAGGCCAAATCCGAATTTCACTGTGGATTTCGAGTTTATTTGTGGCTGAGAATCCACCCACCTTTCAAGTCGGTGGTGTTCACATAGTCCTGGCAGGTGATTTTAATGTCAAACTGTGTTCAGGCGTGACTAGGGGCTGTGATGTGGAGGCTTTCCCCACAGGTTTGTATGATATTTAAGCTGTGACTTGACCTAGCGATAATAGAGGGCAACAGCTCTCTTTTTACTTGGCCAGGTCTGACCTGTTCAATTAATTTGAGCAGATCGCTCCCTACAGCTTAGTATCTCCCACTTTTGTTGCAGGTGCAGGATCCACCGAAATTGACTACAAGTTTGTCAGTAGGGATCTTCTTGACCGAGTGTTTGAGGGTAAAGTCATTGCCAGTTCTTTTAGTGATAAAATAAAAAACAGAAAGGGAGGTCTCCTCACAGAATCCAATCCAGGGACGAGGAGTGAAGGGAAAACAAGAAATCAGAAAGGTCCCTCTTAGTCAATTGAAGAAAGAGGATAGTGCTTGTTCGTATCATGCCACCATAACTCAAGAGATCTTTACAATTAGGACCACTACCAACAATTGTAAACAAAATATGAAAAACAATTCAGGTAAAATTTTAAGCAATTTATTATAAAAATATACAGTATAAAGTATCAATAACTGTGCCACAGTACAAGAATGTTAAAAGAAAGAGTGTCAGCATCATACAAAAATGATATACATCTCTTCAACATACACAATAAAAAATTAAAAACAGCAAATGGTTATTAAAAACAAGTTGTCGACGCAGCGTTTCGGTTTCTAAGTTGACACCTTCATCAGGACAGGGTTCTATACAAAAGAAACAACGTATTAACACAACATTTTCTTTGTTATCACAAAGTAAGCTACCCATTACTCTTTTTTACAGTTTGTCCAGTTTTTGTCAAACACCTTCTACTATTAGAGCAAAGGGGCACATTTCTCACACGTATATTTGTAATAGTTTTTAAGGCGCATTTACAACAGCAATTTATCACACTATGGCACAAAAAACGGTGGCAACTAGATCTCCTGAGCTACGTGGAAAGTTCACAGAGTAGGAACTTCAAGGTGCGTTGCATATATCGTGGCAATGCGTATGGGAGAATAGTCTTAAACTATTCCTACTGACATTGTGAATGTGCAGCTAAGAGTTTCTTTAGAATGACTTACTTTAAAAACGGACTCGTATTGTCTTAGAGCCGTATTTCCCTCTGTTCAATTTGAGGAAAACAATCCTTAATTCATCACAGGACATCAAATGGATTATGAAATGGGAAAGATATCTCCTTATGTCTGAAATCACACAAAACTTTACATTAAGATTCAATTAATCGTATGATGTCACTTTATGTAGACTTCCCATGTTTTTGAGTTACCTTAGTGATATAATGGAGTTTTCTTTCTAAGGAGGAAAAAGGAGCCACCGGTATGAGGGACTGTTTTTCGAGGTTCCTTAAGAGAATTCAGAAAGGGGAGTATTCTAAATTAGTTCACAAATGTTAAAAATTTATGTAGGACATTAAATTGCCAATATCATTCCTCCATCAATGTAGAGTACTTACCCCTTAGAGTAAGGGACCAGCATGAAATGTAGCACGTGACTGGATGTCGTCAGGCTCTTTCGTTATATTGAGATCATGTTGTTTGCTCGTTATCACTGTATGGGTTTTTTTTTTGCCATTCACCACCCTGAAAAGAACATATGATGATGACGGGTTTGTTAATTCCCTTCTAATTTGCACATGTTTATTGGTGTTTATAAAAGTGCTCTCCCTAATGGAGCATGTCGATTTATAGCGGTAAGGTATCTCTTTTATTCTTAGTTTATCAATGTCGGCTTTTATCTACTGAGTCGCGGTTTGTCTAAGATAACAGTGTTCATTTATTTATATTCTAAGGATAGTAAGGTGGTCACATGCATTTAAAAGGGACCTACGGGTTGTTCAATGTAGAGACTTCTTTCTGTGGGCGTGATAACCCGGACACAAACATCCCTCATAGTAAATTGTAGACTAACACAAAAGGGCGGATTGTGAAGCGTTTCTTAGATATAGGAGATGGGTAACTTAACTCCCACGCTCTAGTCAATTCACGAACCGCTGGGGCAGCCTAGAGAAGTTTCTCAAAGAGACTACCTCCCGTGCATTTACAGAGAGAGACAGGTGACCAATAGCTACAATGTCTCTACTCTTTCGACGAAGTCTCACGCTTACCTTACGTCCGAGATTCGGCCTCCCTGCTCCTTTTTCACTCCGTTCTCTTCAGGTTGCAGCTACATGGGCATATGTCTCTTGGTTATTTAAGTGGTTCCGCTTCGCGCGTTATTCCGGAAACCTCGCGAGATTTAGGATCTTCTCTGCGTGTAATCACGCGCGACAATGATCTGGAACTACCGAGGTAGTTCATTGTTCATATGCGACCTCTATTTAGAACTACAGTAGTAGTTTGTTATTAAATTTCAGCGTTTCAATTGCTGTCGTTCCGCGGTTCTTTCAGAGTGAACCGATATCGAATTATTCTACTAGATAAATGTATCCGCTCTCGCTTCAACAATATTATAAAACCAACGATTGAATGTGCTTATTATTTCAGCCTCTATATTTATTTTGAACGTTGGTTCTTTTGTTAAATAATAATTCTTTTGAAAAAAAGAGATAACAAGTAAAGCCTCATTGCTATTGGTGGGTTCCAGCGACAGGGCTTATACATGTTGAGCCAAATTTGGGTTATTCTTCTGCTCACTGATACTACTTCCATATTCGCATATATCCTACATTATTTAGGGGGTATTTTGAATAATCACAACATTTTTCAAAACAAGTAAGGTGGTAAAAAGTAGGTCTTGACTTCAATTTATAAAATGCGTTCCAAATCCTCTTTATTGTTCAACCCGTTTCTCACGGTGTTGAAGCGGGACATGAAGAATTGTTCTCGTTTTTTTCTTTTAAGGTCAATGTCACCCCCTCTTAGGTTCATTTGGATACTTTCCACTCCACACTTGATATCAACTGTAGGTCAAAAAACCTAATATACCTGATAAAATGCCCATGTAATTTAATATACGTAGGAGAGACCAGTCGAGTAATACGATTAAGAATTACTGAACACAAATCAGCTATTCGAACGAAAAAACGAGGAGTACCCTTAACTGAACACTGGCAAGAGGCCAACCACACAATTAAAGACCTTTCTTGGTGTGGAGTAGAAAGTATCCAAATGAACCTAAGAGGGGGTGACATTGACCTTAAAAGAAAAAAACGAGAACAATTCTTCATGTCCCGCTTCAACACCGTGAGAAACGGGTTGAACAATAAAGAGGATTGGGAACGCATTTTATAAATTGAAGTCAAGACCTACTTTTTACCACCTTACTTGTTTTGAAAAATGTTGTGATTATTCAAAATACCCCCTAAATAATGTAGGATATATGCGAATGTGGAAGTAGTATCAGTGAGCAGAAGAATAACCCAAATTTGGCTCAACATGTATAAGCCCTGTCGCTGGAACCCACCAATAGCAATGAGGCTTTACTTGTTATCTCTTTTTTTCAAAAGAATTATTATTTAACAAAAGAACCAACGTTCAAAATAAATATAGAGGCTGAAATAATAAGCACATTCAATCGTTGGTTTTATAATATTGTTGAAGCGAGAGCGGATACATTTATCTAGTAGAATAATTCGATATCGGTTCACTCTGAAAGAACCGCGGAACGACAGCAATTGAAACGCTGAAATTTAATAACAAACTACTACTGTAGTTCTAAATAGAGGTCGCATATGAACAATGAACTACCTCGGTAGTTCCAGATCATTGTCGCGCGTGATTACACGCAGAGAAGATCCTAAATCTCGCGAGGTTTCCGGAATAACGCGCGAAGCGGAACCACTTAAATAACCAAGAGACATATGCCCATGTAGCTGCAACCTGAAGAGAACGGAGTGAAAAAGGAGCAGGGAGGCCGAATCTCGGACGTAAGGTAAGCGTGAGACTTCGTCGAAAGAGTAGAGACATTGTAGCTATTGGTCACCTGTCTCTCTCTGTAAATGCACGGGAGGTAGTCTCTTTGAGAAACTTCTCTAGGCTGCCCCAGCGGTTCGTGAATTGACTAGAGCGTGGGAGTTAAGTTACCCATCTCCTATATCTAAGAAACGCTTCACAATCCGCCCTTTTGTGTTAGTCTACAATTTACTATGAGGGATGTTTGTGTCCGGGTTATCACGCCCACAGAAAGAAGTCTCTACATTGAACAACCCGTAGGTCCCTTTTAAATGCATGTGACCACCTTACTATCCTTAGAATATAAATAAATGAACACTGTTATCTTAGACAAACCGCGACTCAGTAGATAAAAGCCGACATTGATAAACTAAGAATAAAAGAGATACCGTACCGCTATAAATCGACATGCTCCATTAGGGAGAGCACTTTTATAAACACCAATAAACATGTGCAAATTAGAAGGGAATTAACAAACCCGTCATCATCATATGTTCTTTTCAGGGTGGTGAATGGCAAAAAAAAACCCCATACAGTGATAACGAGCAAACAACATGATCTCAATATAACGAAAGAGCCTGACGACATCCAGTCACGTGCTACATTTCATGCTGGTCCCTTACTCTAAGGGGTAAGTACTCTACATTGATGGAGGAATGATATTGGCAATTTAATGTCCTACATAAATTTTTAACATTTGTGAACTAATTTGGAATACTCCGCTTTCTGAATTCTCTTAAGGAACCTCGAAAAACAGTCCCTCATACCGGTGGCTCCTTTTTCCTCCTTAGAAAGAAAACTCCATTATATCACTAAGGTAACTCAAAAACATGGGAAGTCTACATAAAGTGACATCATACGATTAATTGAATCTTAATGTAAAGTTTTGTGTGATTTCAGACATAAGGAGATATCTTTCCCATTTCATAATCCATTTGATGTCCTGTGATGAATTAAGGATTGTTTTCCTCAAATTGAACAGAGGGAAATACGGCTCTAAGACAATACGAGTCCGTTTTTAAAGTAAGTCATTCTAAAGAAACTCTTAGCTGCACATTCACAATGTCAGTAGGAATAGTTTAAGACTATTCTCCCATACGCATTGCCACGATATATGCAACGCACCTTGAAGTTCCTACTCTGTGAACTTTCCACGTAGCTCAGGAGATCTAGTTGCCACCGTTTTTTGTGCCATAGTGTGATAAATTGCTGTTGTAAATGCGCCTTAAAAACTATTACAAATATACGTGTGAGAAATGTGCCCCTTTGCTCTAATAGTAGAAGGTGTTTGACAAAAACTGGACAAACTGTAAAAAAGAGTAATGGGTAGCTTACTTTGTGATAACAAAGAAAATGTTGTGTTAATACGTTGTTTCTTTTGTATAGAACCCTGTCCTGATGAAGGTGTCAACTTAGAAACCGAAACGCTGCGTCGACAACTTGTTTTTAATAACCATTTGCTGTTTTTAATTTTTTATTGTGTATGTTGAAGAGATGTATATCATTTTTGTATGATGCTGACACTCTTTCTTTTAACATTCTTGTACTGTGGCACAGTTATTGATACTTTATACTGTATATTTTTATAATAAATTGCTTAAAATGTTACCTGAATTGTTTTTCATATTTTGTTTACAATTGTTGGTAGTGGTCCTAATTGTAAAGATCTCTTGAGTTATGGTGGCATGATACGAACAAGCACTATCCTCTTTCTTCAATTGACTAAGAGGGACCTTTCTGATTTCCAGTTCTTTTAGTGGCCACAACCCGCTTGTTGTTACTCTGCTCAGGCCGAATCTTAGTGTGTGCAAGATGGTCGTGGTGGGGACTCATTTGCAAACAAGTAGCGATGGGATGAGACTGGCCTGGAAGTCAGTTGATATGGGTGAAGTCATGTGCAGGTTTTGTGAGGAATACCTGGACAGGATGTTTGATTGGTTGCACTTATCCTAACCCATACCCAGTAGCACCCATGCCTTTGACCTCTTAGGGTCTATTATCAAAAGCTTTCTCATGAGGGTCACCCGTCCTTCCAAGTACCAACACCACTCTTGGTTTGATAGGGACTGCAGGGAAACTAACAGATGTTTAATGCAGGCCTTGAAAACCATCCCTGGGGCCATTGATAAGGCCACGGCCTGTAGACTGGTGTATAGCCTTACAATTCAAAGAAAGAAGTTGGACTTAAGGAGGAGGTGTGGGGCACCCAGACCCTGGCCTGTAAATCAGGTAACCCGGGTCTTTTCCGGGAGACTGTAAACCGCACCCAGAGATATGACAATGATTTAACCATTTGTGTAATAATATTAGCAAAGATTCCAGGGTTAAGCATTTCAAGCAGGTCTATCATTTATTGATACCCATTCTAAATGTGTAGCATCCCTACCCTCTTTCCTTCTTGATATTGAGTTCACTATTGAGGAGGTGGTTGAAGCAAGCCAAAACAGCCCCATGCATAGAGCCCCCGGGCCCGATGGGTCCATATGGACATGTATAAACAGGAGGTGGATATATGGGCCCTGTTTCTAACTAATTATGCCAATACGGCTGGTCAGGTGGGGTTGCCTGGGACATGGTGCTATACCATTCTTGTACCCATCTTTGTTCTTATCTTATAGGTCCATCTCCCTTATTGAATCTGCTGTAAAGATCATTGGCAGGGTTGTGTTGGAAAAATGCAGTCGTGGGCCACGAGAAACAACATATTTGCTGATGTTCAGTATGGCTTTAGGTTTGGAGTGGAGAACCCAGGAGCAATGTTTAAATATCTACCTCCTTGTTAGGAAATACACTTTGGCCAAATCTGTCTCCCTGTATCTTGATTTCATGGACCTGATGTGCACTTTTGATAGCATAGTCAGGTCCAAACTTTGGGAAGTTCCTTTCCTTGAGGCTTGACTCTGGCCTGATGGTCTTTTTATGAACCCTCCATTATGGTCTGAGTGCTTGAGTTAGATTCACGCTGGGGGAGAATGCACTGAGAGTTTTGAGCTGGGACGTGGGGTGCAGCAGTGGTGCGTATTCACCCCCATCCTGTTCCTTTTATATATCAATGGCCTAGAGGCAGCCCTGTTGACTATGAGGGTGGGGGACGGAGAACCGGGCCTTATGGGCCGAGCGGCGCAGGGCACGCCTATAATCTCTGGGTTCAGAGACACGAGACACTCTTTTAGGCATAGAAAATCGAGTATATTAGCTGCAGCTAAGCACAGTTGTCCAAGAAGTACCCTAATAGTATATTCTCAGGAGACTGCCACTTAACTCCGTGGCTCACAGTCTTTTATAGTGGACATATTTACGATGGCGAATCCCAAAACACACAAAACTGACAAATAGCAAGAGTTCAAAAACAAGCTATCAAATGTCTCAAACACACCCTCCTTTCAGACCCTGTGTGCTCTCCTCCCCTCAAGTTAAATCAACACTAGTGCCCGTAATTCAATTTGCAGGTGGTAGAACATGTTAGCGTGTTTGAAAGGATAGTTTGTGTAATAAGAGAATACATGAAAAGAATAGCGAAGGCCAGTCAAATAAGATAAAGTAAGAAAGAATGGTGGGACCCAAACAGTGGAGTAAGACAAGGATTAATCAGTCTAGACATGGATTAACGAACTCGGCCAGACCCTGACATCGGTTTCGTAAACAAGGGCAAGGGGTTACTTTTTAACAGAAGAGCCATGTAGCAGCTGAGAAAAGCAAAAACACTGTGTTCGCCGTGCTGCCTGAGTGAGGCAACACAAAATGGCGCCTGGACACAAAATGGCGGCTAGATACGAAGAGGAGTCAAAAACCACAGAACCTCAAACCCTCCTTTTGCCATTACTCAGTCAAAGCACAAAGGACTCATGTTAGTCTGAGTCGATGTCAATGGTCATGAGGTCACTAAGCTGTTGCTGCAACATCATTTTAATGTTCTCTGTTTTCTGTGACACAGGTTTTGGGACACATAAGGTAGCACAAAGTCCACAGTGGGCGGGGCCACTCTGCAAACAGAGACAACAAGAAAAAATGATTGCTAGAATTTCTCCAAGGAAAGTTAACACTTTCCATCCCCATGTGGACAGTAGTCCCCAAAACCATCCCATCACAGACCAGTCTCCAGTGTCCTGATGAATAGACTCGGAGATTACATGTAACTTAGAAATGGCTTGGTATACTGTAGGGGCATTATCAGGAACATAAACGCAGCAACTAGACCCAATTAATTTACAGACTCCTCCTCTATCTGCAAGGACAATGTCTAAAACCATTCGGTTTTGCAAAGTCATAAGGCGATCCGCCTGAAGCTCAGCTGTTAAATTATTCAAGGCTCCAGAAGTCACATTTATGGTAGCCTCGACCACACAAACTAGTTGTCTAATGTTTCTGCTATTGACCATTGGACCCCAAAAAGGAAGAAACCCTTTTAGAAAGTCTTCTCCCTCTTGTCCAGCTGTGTCTCGGGATTCAATAACTCCTCTACCATATCTTTTCCTATGATGATCTGAAGGAGCGGTGTATGTCGGGGGAAGAAGGAAAGCTACATAACATGTTCCTGAAAAATAAGTGGGAAGCCATGTGTAGGCTCTATCATGGAAGATAAAATATGTACCTTGATATGGTACCAGCGGTGAACAAATCAGCGGGGTATAGATGTATGTAAGGAGCAAACGCTCTTTTCCTGTTTGCTCTTAGTATTCTGACCATTTATTTGCAGACATAAATTGCCTTTATGAGGTATGGTCCAAATTGGCAGAGCTCTTCTTTGTCTAGCCTTATCAGTGAGACTAGTAACATAACGAGTCACATTCCAACCGTCATATGCTCGTTTCTCATCCATAGGAATCTTACTAATGTCGGCAATTTTAGCCATTGTCACTATTCCCTTTATCAAAGGACTATGACTAAAATCTGCTCCACCATGATATGCTCCACCAGGAGGATATCGAAGTTGATTCTGGTACGCATTAGAAAACATGGCCAGATAAGCCCAAGCAGAACCTTCATATGAAAACGGAAGGACTAAATAAGGCATCCCTCTCTCTGTGTTATGGGGCATGAACCCACAAACCCAGCAGTCAGTAGTGTTGACCACCAGTTGATGCTGATGTAACAACTGGATGAACGAATTGTTGAGATATTCTGTTCTCCTAATTTGCTCATGGTCTGTAAGGGCATAGAATACATGCGGGGAAACAGTAGTAGGAGATGTCAGAGGAACAGAGGTAGAAACAGGTGCTTGCTGCATAGTGTGGACAATCCATCCTACACAAGCTAATAAACTACATAAGCATACTAGAATACATAATGCTATGCCTCATCGGCTAAACAATAACTACTTATACTTGTTTCTTTTTACAATTGTAATATCATCCACTTCCATTCGATTACCCATTCTCTAAAGGCGTTGCTCACGGTAATCTTCCTGGATCACTTGGCTGTGATTATTAGCCGTCCTATGACACTGCAAGTCCTGTTTACCTAGTCACTATTCAGGTCACAGCCTAAGACTCCTACCGTGACCCTGCAACTTGATGGATAGTGGAAAGGGAATGTCTTTTTAATACCAACCAAAAAAAATTATAACCAGCAAAAAGGAAAGAAGAAACACAAAGTTCAATTGTTCTTGGTCAACCTAGGTCTTAGGTTGTACCGTGTCCGGCCAGGTAATGTTTGGTCTCGAAACAAAATGTCTGGTTTCGTCGTATTCAGGCGTAAATGTGGTGGTACAGCTTCTTGTAACACGTCAGTGTCTTCTTTCTCCGAAAGTGTCCAGTCCAGGCGTGCACTACTGAATGGTACAAATCGGGGTACTTTCTCACATTCACTATCACCAACACTTTCTCGGACCCACTGGTCATAAGATAAAGGTAATGGTACCCTTTTACAGTGCACGCCGGGGAATCAATTTTTCTTCCCGACGACCTTCACAGCTGTACGTGTCGTCAAAAGCACTTGTTGCGGCGGCCCCCAACGAGGTTCCAAATTCATTTTCCTCTGGAAATTCTTGATGCAGACCCAATCTCCGGGTTGGATCGAGTGACCTGGGTCTGCTGAGGCCTCTGGCAAAGCGTTTTGAACCTGTTGGTGAAGAACACGTAATTTAGTGGTAAGATCATGCAAGTAATCAACCAACAATGGGTATGGAATGTCTGAATACTTTTTAGGTCGAGGGACTCCCCAAACATTTGCTGGGCGTCCAAAGAGGACCTCATACTGACTAAGCCCTAGACGAGAGTGTGCAGTTGTTCTCGTAGAGAGAAGTGCCAAAGGCAAGGCATCGGGCCAAGCAAGGCCTGTGCTCGCCTGGATCTTTGCCAATTTGAGCTTGAGAGTGCCATTATAACCCTCTACCAAACCTGCTGACTGAGGATGGTTTGCTGCATGGAATTTCTGTCGAATACCAAGACCCATACACACCTTCTGCATAATTTGGCCTACGAATTCACTCCCATTGTCACTCCAGACCATGCGCGGCAAACCAAATCTCGGAAAGAATTCTTTCAAGAGGACTTTGGCAGTGGACAAAGCAGTATTGTCTTTTAGGGGGTAGGCCTCTATCCATCTGGAAAAGGCACAGACCACCACCAAAACATACTTGAGGTTATTGGAACGCTCCATGTGAATGTAATCTATTTGCAATACCTCAAAAGGATACGTAGGGGGAGCAAAATGACCTGCCGGATTTGGAGTTCCCTTTCCTGGATTGTGCATCAAACAAACGATACAATGCTTCACCACATTCTCCGCACATTTGGGAATACCTTAATTCTGCCATACTGAAGCCAGGAGCTTGCATATTCCTTTCGCACTGATATGAGCCGGACCATGCGCCATAGTACCTACAGGTAGCACATAGGCATCTGGTAACAACCAACTTTGGTGTTCAATCCAACACCATGGCGAGTCCAACATTCCCGCACTCTCTTTCCACTTACTCAGTTCCTTCTCAGTTGCTTCTTCTTGAATCATTCGCACACTTTCTACTGTGTCCTCACACATACCTCCTTCTCTGACCCATCTTGCAGTGCCTGCAACATACATACGACTCTTAACATCTTTCGCTGTTTCTTTCGCTACCTCATCTGCAAAAGCATTCCCTCGACCAACATCATCAATGATCCTTTTATGTGCACTGCACTTCACAATCGCTATCTGAGTAGGCAAGGCAAGTGATTCAAGGAGGTCAGTTACCAACTGACCATGCTGTATTTTAGTGCCGTGGGAAGTAAATATTCCTCTTTCCTTCCACAAACAGCCGAAACTATGAGCCACTCCAAAGGCGTTTTGGCTATCAGTGTAAACTGTCACTCTTCTTCCTCTTGCCAACACACACGCTCTTGTCAATGCAATCAACTCTGCAGCTTGTGCTGAATTCTGTGTAATGCGTGCAGTTTCTACTACTGTATGTAAAGTAGTAACAGAGTAGGCTGCTGTCGTCTCACCATTAGGAAGCTTGAAGCAAGACCCGTCTACCCACAAGATCCCATCCGGATCCATAAGTGGTGTGTTTTTCAAATCTATTCTGCCTTTAGTTTCTTCTTCTGTACGAAGAAAACAATCATGTTGTTCTTGTGTGTCTTTCTGATCCAAAATAGGTAACAATGTTGCTGGATTTAAGACATTACATCACTTGATATGTATGTGACTAGCCAAAAGCGTCAACTCATACCCCGACAAACGAGCACTCATTAAGTGTTGCGTTTTTGTTCTGTTCAAGAGAGTATCTACTGCATGTGGTACCATAACAACAAGAGTGTGATCCAACACCCATCCAGCAGAATGACAAATGGAAATCACTGCTGCTGCTGTTGATCTGAGACAACTAGGTAAAGCCTTGGCAACTGGAACCAATGTAGCCGAAAAATAGGCACATGGCCTTTGCTTATCTCCAAATTGTTGTGTCAGAACGGACAACGCACAATCCTCTCTTTCATGAACGTAGAGTGTGAAAGGCTTACTGTAATCTGGAGTACCCAACACAGGAGCAAAGCACAAAGCAGTACGTAAATCAGAAAAACTCTTCCGACATTCATCAGTCCAAGGGAGAGGTTGGGGCGTGTCTTTGAGAGTAAGTGCCAACAGAGGTTTAGCCAGCAAGGACAAATTTGGAATCCACTGTCTACAATAAGAGGTAATGCCTAGAAAATCACGCACCTCTCTTTGTGTGGTTGGTACAGACATATGTGCAATTGCATGGATACGTTCTGGGGTCAATCGCCTTCCCTCGTTCGACAAGAGATGACCTAAATAGGTAACCTCTTGGCGCCAATATTGTAATTTAGAAGGTGACACTTTATGATGTAAATCAGACAAATGTCGCAAAAGCAAAACAGTCGCAGTCTTACAAACATCTTCTGAGTCAGCAGCCACTAGCAAATCATCTACATACTGAACAAGAGTAGCACCTGGAGGCAAAGAAAAGGCATCAAGCTGGGATTTCAAAGCCTGACTATAAATGGAGGAACTCTCACAATAGCCTTGAGGTGCATCGTTGGTATCGAAAACTTCAGCCTCCGAGAGAGAAGCCAAAGAGATCCCTACTCTCCTCAGCAATAGGAATGCTAAAGAAAGCATTTTTGAAATCGATAACCGAAAACCAAGTAGCCGAAGCAGGTATAATTGTGAGCAAAGCAGTAATATCTGGGACAACAGGAAACTGAGGGACAACACTTTTGTTGACCTCTCGAAGATCAATCACAAAATGATACACAGGAGGCTTAGAAGGATCAGTACGTTTAAGGACAAGCAAAACAGGACTGTTACAAACAATTCCTCTTGTTCCTTCTACGACACCTTTCTGAACTAAATCATAGACAATAGCCAACAAAGCTCTTTCACCATTGTTGGAAATCTTGTATTGAGGAATGCGTGGCAATTTAACATCAGGTCTGACAGTAATCACATAAAGTGGAATTTGGAGCAAGCCAACATCATTCGGACCCGTGGCCCAAAGCGTAGCAGGAATGAACGCAAATCAAGTGGCAGTTGATCCTTAGACAAATACATTGGAGAAACCAATTTATCACCCAAAGTAAGATGTACACCAGAAGGGGAACAATACAATGTTGCATGCAGACTTTTCTGCAAATCGAAACCCAACAAATTCTCTCCGCAACCCGTCGTTAAAAGGAGTGAAGCTTCCAAATCATAAGGATCAATGGAAATAGGTAAAGGACAAGAAACAAGGTTGCGAACTGGGGCGCCAGGGAATCCTACAGAAACATTCGTTAAGCAAGACAAAGGTGCCCCCGGAACTTTAGAATGCATGATAGAACTTCCAATTGCACCAGTATCCAAAAGAAATGGTTCTGTAACACCCAATGCTACAACTTCAACATAAGGTCTATTCTGATCCACTGGAACTGATATGACTCCCTTGCTTTGTCTACGGCTGTCCTAGCTAGTGAAAATCAGCATTGTCGTTTTCTGTACAATAATCGTCATTGTAATATTACGCAGACTGAGAATTCTGTTGATCAAAATAATTTGTAGTATCCTGAGGGGAAAAGGGACGCCGTCCCTGAGACAACGCACCTCGCCCTCTACCCCTAGGCGCTGACTGAAAATCACCACGACCCGTGGTGTTGACGATCCCCCATTACGCTGCAATAAAACCGGACGGCTATTCTTAAAATGACCTTCCTCTTTACCATAAGCACATTGATTAGGACCTAGCAAAGGTTGCGGAACAAAAGGTGTAGGCTTCTGTAACAATTTCTGAAACTGTGGAGGCTGTTGTAGTTGGCGCTGAGCAGAACGAGGGGGATAAGCTTGTTGTAAAAGAACCTTTGTCTTTAATTTTTTTGTCTTTTTCTCCACTTCATCCTTTTCTTCCTTATCCCTATTTTCATAATACTGAGCAGTAGCTAATATCTGAGCAGTCGATGAAAAGGCCCACAAACTTTCTGAGTCTTTTATTTTGTGTGATAATTCTGGAAGTAAATTAAATACAAATTTATCCACAATCGTTGTCCACCTTCCGTACTCATATCTTGACCACTATGGTCGATGAAAATGTCTTCGAAACGGGTAAAGAAATCAGAAACACTCTCAACTGTCTTTTGTTTACATGCAGCTAACTTATCCCAATTAACACGTACAGCAGGCATCCTCGTTTTCATTAGAGCTAATATTCTACCAGGCAATTCTGTGATCAAATTATCGGATTTAGCACCACCTATTTGTGCTGCATCTGTAGCTAATATAGCAGCCCAAGCACAACCTAAAGCTTGATCGTGGTTTTCCTTTCGAATCTGAGCCCATAATGCTTGTGGGACTACATTTCCCATTAGCAAATCAATGTCTGCCAAATTCATGATACATGTATCAACATACTGGGACAACTCTTTATAATACCCAGCAGGATTCTTACGAGGGTCCCGTAAAGACTTTTTAAGCGCCAAAACTTCCGATCTTTTCTTACGCTGGAAATGACCGGGACAGCCGGAACATTACCTGCCTGTGGAACCTCATCTCTCCATATCGGAGGAACTTCTCATATAGGGTAGTTTTTCGTTTTACGCCGAACCACAGGATCAGGTTCGAGAGAAGGTTGAGAGAAAAAGGAAGCCCTAAAAGTGACAAGTGTGTGGACGGCATTTTCTACGTCGGAACCCACAATAAGTCCTTTTTCGAATGTATCTCGTATATCAAACAAACCCTGGGGAGGTAGATCCAAATCCACATCTCCCCATTTTTTAATAAGAACATTACACATAGCATTAAAAACATATCTTTGTATAGGTGCATTCCACTGAAGAAAAGTATCCAGAATATCGCGTACACTATACTGTGGACAATTCATGATCCAATTATGAGCGAGAGAGTCTATCTGAAGTTGCTCTTCAGAATCCGGAATTTGACTACGAGATTGCCGTCAAGATGATGCAGGAGTCAAATTAAGAGACCCAAAGAAAGGTGACAAGAGACCGGAAACGGTGTCAACTACGGCCCTGAAGCTGCAGGGGAGGCATGTAGGGGGCAGAGCGGGCTGGTTCTCGTCCCTGCTGTACGTTGTTTGCTAGCTGGCAGCCTGTGTGTGGGTTTGACACGTTAGAATGTTTGTGTGTGTGTAGTTGTTGCACCCTGCCACTTGCTGAGGGGCGCATTGTCGGTACAGCTCCTGTTTGCGAATGTTTTGTGCTGGTTGGTGCTGTACACTTTATCCTGCCTCGGTGTGCGCTCCAGAGTCCACTAGCTCGTCATTGTTTCCTACTCTGTGTTGGAGTCGTGGTGTATCCTTTGCGGCAATGATTTTGCACCTGTTTGGAGAAGGGGAGCTGAGTCAAATCGTCACAACCAAGGAGCAGCCCTACTGGGCACCATGAGCGACCCGGAGATTCTCCACACCGCCCCCATCATTCCAGGTACATGTGAGTTGCCATCGCAGCATGGAAAGGGGTCACGAACCCAGAGAGGCTAAAAATGTAAAAAGGGAGATAGTGTTTTTCTCAACTCTGTGTGTATTACACGCAACACAGTGGTGCTGCAAGCGTTTTTTTGATATGACTGTTGTAGATAACACAAACAAGACCTACTGTGATGTACATAGCTGGCATGACCTACCTTCCACCGCCATAGGATAGTAAGCAAGTATATTATCTGAATCAGCAGTGGTGTATGTCCCCATGTAATCTGTGATCCAGAGAGCTAACACTCTTAGAGCCACGGTGTACCTCTTAATTCTCTGGAGGCAATGTACTTCGCGCTGGCTGGTTGGCAGTCACTCACCCGTAATAGGTCTGCCAGTTACCTGCGATCACAATGGACAGTGGAGTAACCATGCTTCGCAACCTACAATTATCGTCGGTTTTACGAAAACGGTAGTAGCTAGTACATGTCAACAACATTCCTGTATGTTTTGATTATCTTTGTTTAACTCTGTCACCGTTGTTCAAGCAATACATGTTTGGACTGTTACTGATGATCAGATGAAAAATATTAATCTTTTACATGCCGATTTAATGTCAATTAACCTGTTTGCTCAAAATTGTGATTCGAAATATGAGGGTAACGTGGGGTGCTTTCTTTTTTAATATGCCCCAGTCTCTGCTGCCAAGATGTGCAACTTTGATGAAAATTTTGCAACCAGTGCAGTTGATGACCGTTTCATTTAGAATACTGTTATCTCCATTCTGAGAAGTGATATCTTTCTAGGGTGTTTGTGCATATATCTAACGTTTCCGCTATCATGTATGTATTAAAGCCCTCTACCAGATGTTGGATCTTCTCGCGTTTGAGGAGAATAAATGTAATGTGCTCCAGGTTTTTTAGCATTGGGGATAATACATTTGATCTTCTTCAGACTGGATATGCCTAGTGATGAATGGCTTTTTAAAAAGGCATGTCTGCTGCTCTTTCTAAATTGAAGCAGAGATGGCAGTCCTGATGGCTACGGGGATGTTGTTCCAGATTATGGGTACATAGATGCAAAAGCTCTGCCTTGATTTTCCTTGTTTAAAACTTCATAGTCTGCAATCTAATGGTGTCTTGCTGCAGGTGGGCCGAGAACTACCAAGGATGGTGAGCTTCCCCAAGTCAGTTATTTTCCAGGTTCTTTGATCTGTCTAGGATTTAGAATGACTAGAGCATGGTTAACAACCATTTTCCTGGGGGCTGCAAAGTACTGGCAGTGGCATGCCCAAGTGTTGCACCAATGCCAGCAATATGAGGGTTGGGTGATGAAATGTGAGCGTAGTGAGACGCGAAGCAGATGCATGGTGTGGACAACAAACCGAGCCTTAATGTGACTTCTGTCATTCATCATTATATCTGGAGCCCCTGTTAAACTTGTAATAGTATATCATTCGAAAGTATACATCTTTGCATAGCCACACACTTTTAAAAAAAACAGGCATGCCAATAGGTCTCGCCTTTGGGACCTTATAAGTATTTAGTTCTGCAGCACAATATCCTTGTTGCAGCAACATCAAGTGTTGCATGGCTAAACACTTATAAGGTCCCAAAGGTAAGAACTATTGTCTATGCCAATGCTTGTTCTAATAGCAGCGAGCGTCTGGCTCTTGCTTGCTGCCCCGATTTCTTTGAGGCCCAGCTTGCAGGTTCAGGTCCCTCGTTCATCTGAGCTGATGCCTTGCAGGTTTATAAGCGATGTCGTCCTCAACTAACCTCCAGCTGCTTGCCCCCATGTCCTCATCCTATCTAATGTCCTGACGCTCAAACCACAAGTCACGGAAAACACGGAGCAGCTGATGTTGAAGGCTACTCACTGGCTGAACCTACACTGCAAACATACTTTAAGTTTGTTTCCTGTAGTCTTTTTGCACGCAGAGTTGTTTGGATTGGGCCTTCCTCTAATGAATTTGAAGGGGACTGTGTCATTGTTAACTTTGCCAATCCATCGGAGGCTAGAGAACGCCTCTGTTCCTCGCACACAGGACTTGCCAGGCAAAGCCTATGATGATGATTAAGCATAGTTAAAACTTCACTCAAACACTCTGAGCAGAATTGCATGCCACTAACTGCATCTTTGAAAGTATGATTAGCAATATCAATGATCACCTTATCAAAAAATCTTTATGTGACGTTGCCACAACTATGCCACACATAACATATCCACAAAGACCTTCTAAAACCAGCTTCTGCCAACTCCTCCAAGTCAAATTCTGAAGGCTACCTAAAATGAATACAAATGTATGGGTATCATCTATAAGGATTTAAAATATTGTCTCTACAGAACATAGTCAATGCATGTCTTGCCCAATGCACTTTGTAAATGCCTCCAAGACCTGATAGATTCTCCCTCTTAAAGAAACCCAATCTGGATTTTAATGACCTCTTAATTGAGTGTGGTGTATAAGAAAAAAAGTAATGTATAATTTCAATGTAAATTCTTTGGAACTGTGTAAAAATTATACAAAATGATAAAGTGCCAACCATGAAGGTCTAGCTGGAACTTAGAAGCTAAATAAGGTGACTGCTGAGTAAACTCATTCAGATAAGGTTTTGACCAATCAAATGTTTCCCTTACTAAACAAAAACATTTGTCAAGATGGCTTTGACTCAGTGGGTTGAGCGGTCATGCTATGTTGGGCTGAAATTATGTCCCCAAATACATTTGATCCTTTGATTTGATGGCAGTGTGAGCACATTTTGCAGAAATTAACTAACTGTGACATAAAGTTACTAAGGTCCGACTCCATCCTTCTTGGGACTTGACTCATCCTAGTTTATGGAGGTAGCCATCTACTTTAACTTAGACAATGGACATCACCATATTCCCTTACTTATGCAGAATCATTGTCATGTCTGTCTTTTAGCTTAGCTGTCATCAGTCCTTATCTTTCTAGGAACTGTGATATCATCAAGTTTTTTGATAAATGACATTGATACAATATCTAATGCGGCATTCGTCTGGATCAAATGTCTCTTTCTCACAATGTCAGGGTCAAAAAAGAACAAATACAGACAGACAACAAAATAATGGTGTCTGAATTGACATCCTTTGGCCTTATATGTTCATAAGGAAACATCTCGGATGCATGCCTTGATGTGCATAATTTCTGTTAGGCATTCCTGAAATTAGGTAAGAAACTCCAATTTCTGATAAGATTTAGGATGTAAGGACTGCCACTTGACTACAGGAGAGGTCCTTTGCCATACTATTGCTCAAGATTCTACCTGTGACCGTCTCATCTGCAACCAGTGTAATTCACATTTTGTAGGTACTACATCTTGTTTGAAGCCTGGAGCTGATAAAGCCAAGTGCCAGAGGAAGACTGACTGTCTGCAACCACAGGGGGTGTTTCTCATTTGCTGGGAACACTGTCTCCCCATTTCATATGTAAACTGAAAAAGACAGCTTTTGCTGTCAACAGAGTATGCAGTGAGTCTCATCTCCCTACGAAACTCTAGACTGTGAGTTGCTCTGCCTCTCATGCTCTCATAATATATCTCATGGAGGTAGGTTTTAGGGACAATGCTTAAAATGTTTATTTATTCTTGCTAGTGTTTTAAAATTTCTGTGTAGTTATTTTAGATGTACTGAGAAACAGATTGTCCATGTAGTAAAAAATACTTTACCCTTAAAAGTGTGCATTCTTCTTAGTGTTGTGTGTATAATATTAGGAATAATAAAATAAGAGATTTTGCTGCTTTCACTGTGTCCCTGATTTGTTTATGGGAATGATAGTAACCAAAAAGCAATACTTCCATGACAAGTTACATATTGAATAGGGTTTTACTGGGCTACAATAACTAAGCCGGGGTAGAACTGGCATAGTACGTGTACGCAGAGTTCTACTAAGTTAGAAAAAAACTCTGTGGAACTCTGCTCCCACCCCCTAATTAATTATAGTAAAAAAGGAACTTACCTGCTGTGGCTGCCCCCTCCTCTCCATGGCCTCTCTCCTTCCTCATCCTTGCCGTCCTTGTCCATTGGAAACCCCTATGCTGTACATAAAATTTGAATAGAGTAGAAAGCAGGCTCAACTTGTTGAAGTAGGTTCAGTAGAACTGCTTGAATTATAATTATTTAGAGAGGGTGGGGCTAACTCCGCTCCACCACATAGTCGGAGTTTTCCCTAAACTCCATGTTCGAAACGGAGCGCAGAGTAGGCAAAACTCCGGAAACTCAGCTGGCAGAGCGGAGTTACCTGCCAGGGTTTAACAATAACTTGCCTTTAACATTCATCGCTGAAGCATAAACCAAGTTCTCATATGTCACCAGTGGATTAGAAACCATTCCTTGTAGAGTTACACCAAAGTCGTAACTTATGCAACAGTTGGTACACAACATTACAGAGGCATCCTTAGTACTAATGGTTACCACCTCTTGGACCAATTCTCTATGTTCGTCAAGCTTGACTTATAAAAGCTTATTCCATAATCTGTGGGTTTTCTCATTCTATGATTCCAATTTCAAATTGAATCAATTCATCATGGCAGTACTTATGATTATAGGGGCCAACTGCAAGGGAGAAGTTACTCAACACCTCAAAGCACGAGGTATCTCCAATGAGGAGGGTAAGGTGCTTTCATAATAGTTGCACATCAACAGAATGCCTTTGAGACTTTTTACTCCTGGGTGGAGTTTGAGTTTGGAAAACCCTTTAACATACCAAAAACACCAACATTGGTTTGGTGGTAAATTGTCACACACGCACAGTCATGTTTGTTTGGGGCCTCTGAGCAATGACAGGGTTACATGGGCAGTTTTGGCGGGCTATACTCCTATTCCTCACCCTGAAAATCTATCCCATGCAGAATTAGTAGGGGCATATCAATGATCTTGTACAGTTTATGCAATATACTTTGAGCTCTAGGCCTGCTATTGTAGCAGGACCTGCCGCTCCTGCACAAATACAAACCATTAGTCCTCAGACTATAAATGCTATCATGGGCAAAGTGTCCACGAAGGATAATGAAATGGCTTTCTGAATTGCTCGCAAGACCAACCAGTTTGAAGCAGTGGATCCATATACTACCCCAAGACAATCAGAGAATACTATGGGGCCCTATTAGGATGGCCAAAATCGGATGCCTTTCCGTGGCGGTGATGCCGCCAAGGAAAGGCATGCGGTCTTCACTCTGGGGGTCCCATGCGGGCCCACAGAGTGAAGGAAAGGTGGGGGGTGCACACAGGGTTACCTGTAGAACCCCTCTTTATTTGCATAAACAAAGCGGCAGGCACCGCGCGATTAATAAGAAATCACAATTATGGTATCACAATTGCCTATGGATGTAGGTTTTGCTAAAATATTAGCGATTCCTACATATTCCTTTATTGCAGATTTCAAAATGTAATTTGCAATTAAGGAATAGCTTCCGATTCATTCTTATGGGCCTACAGGCCCATAAAAATGAATGGGAATTGCATACGCAATTTGCGAGTACCAAATAGGTACTCGCAAATTGTGCATGCAGTTTCAATGGTGCAAGTGGGCCAAAAGGCCACCCAGATACACCCCTGAAATTGGCATGTGATCACAAGTTGCATTTTGAAACATGCACTTTTTTTGCATTTTCAAAGTTTTTGAAAATTACCATCAGTTTGAAATTGATGGTAATTTGCAATTCCAAATTGAGAAATTGAAACTTTGAAGTGCATCATGCATTGCATTTAGGAAAGCGCAAATTGCATTTCCCTGAATGCATTAGCAATTTAGGTAATCACAAAATTTGCGATTCCCTAAATTGCAAAATTGAATTTGGATTGATGCATCCCAAATCCAAAAATATCAGTCGCAAAGGGGCAGATTCTGCGAATCTCCCCCTTTTGCGATCGGTATTTTCAATGATGCATGTGCCCCTAAAAGCCTTCTAAAAAAAAAAATATGGAGGGACTTTCTAAAAAACATGCCATAGGAGTCCTTCTGAGAAACAGGACAGGGGTGTGTTTCTTTCTAGACAGTAGTGTAGAAGTCAAATAGTACATCAGATGCTTCAGAGGTTTCTCTTATGACTTTACTCAGATTGAGACTCAAGATCAACATTTAAATCCTTTTAATAAGGTTTACAACCTGAAAATACAAGTTAAAGGGGATATACCACATATAATCAAAGTAGTCTTCTGGACCTAACTATCTTATGACTATTACACCATCCTAGCAGAAGAAGATTGGCATCCAGACTTTATTAGGGAAGCGCCCTGGGGAGGAGGAAGACATAATGGTATCCTTCTCTCCCATAGTAACTGGAGCTATCAGGAGAATTTATGCCAGGGAATGGACTGTGCGACAAACTCCAGCCTTATATAAAAACTAGTGGTAAGTGAGAACGGGGTCAACCCTTGATACTCACCGACCTGGGTCAAAGTGTAATTGCAGAAAAATGGTCGGTTGTATAACATTTCATTAAACAAACTCAGTAATGAATGCTGAAAATGGTACACATAATCAAAGAAATTTCAAAAGACTGAATTTAATTCAGTTATATGCAGTAATATTAATTTCACTCACATATGATAAATTTCTCATTTCATCTCAAACAAAAGTTATTATTAATACAGTTGATCTAGTAATTACTTAATAGAGTGCTCCGTAGGTGTCAAAGGAAAGGGTTAAACCAGATAGGGTGGGGTGTGATTGGAATAGATAAAGGGACAAAGAAAAGGAATTGTGTCCTGTGAACAATTCTATATCAATCTAAGAACATTTCCAGTCTTAAATAGATCACAAGGTTCCCTACATAAACATTACACATAAGCCATCTATGATTAATTGTGATTTTGGCGTGTATGTTGAGGAAGAGACTGTCGACGTTTCGACCCCCGTGGTAAGGGCAGGTTATTCCTCAGTATGGGGTCTTCATCAGGACTAAAGGGATAGTGAGCACCTAGGAAAATAAATGCGGATGTCACTCAGTTATAGAATTAAAGAAAGGCGTCTAAAAATGGCCCGCACATAAGTGTACCTACATTGATTCTGGCGTGTATGTTGTCCCAGATTGGTTGGAGACTGGCGCCGTAATATGGAATCTATGGGAAAAAGTGTCCCATTAGGAAGGATAATCAGGGACATCCCAGAAAGAGTGAGAGTCTAATCTGACCAAAACACTTACTTTGTGTTCTTCTTCACAAGAGAACTGAAGGTTATGGTATTAGTGGAGTCCCAGTTGAGTTGGAGACTTGCGTCGCTGCGTTAGTTCTGTGGGGACACAATGCCCCATTAGATAGGATAATGAAGATGGAAGACAGTCTGTGAGACTCAGTGTTTACGAAGACCAAGGTACTTACTTGGTGTTCTCCTCCGAGATGGGAGCAAGGAATGGGCGTCGTGCTTGGTAACAACGTCGATTTAATGTCAAGAGGTGTATGTCAGTCACACCGTCTGCAAGAATTAATTAGAGAGAAAGAATTGGGACCTTGCGACTTCGCGTCCTATATAGCGACGCTAGAGCCAATTATTTACAATTCATGCACGGGGTGTAAGTAAAATAAATAGATCTCAAACCAGTGTAAATACAGTTTAAAGAAAGGGTCATCTCCCATCTATTGTAAAAATAAATAGATCTCAAACCAGTGTACGCGTGACGCCCAGAGCGAGGTTAGCATCCCCGGTAACACTACACAGAATCAATATCACGTCACAGTAGTGTCCTCGCTGTCACACAGGCGCAGTCGTGTTCTTCCTGAGAGAGAGCAGTTAGCTGCAGCACCGCATGGTACTGAGGCCCCGCCCCTCCTATAGACCCACCCCCGGCCGGAATATATCAACACGGAACACCACTGTTCCGATGCATTCCGCCGAGGATTGACTCCGGCATTCATGCAGGTAAATGGGCACCTCGATCAATGTGCTGATACCTGATAGTTCGCACGGGGATGGTGCAAACACGACCTTGACATCCTTTAATCATATGGGCTACAAACTATCTAGATACGATTTACCCCGCAGTATCCGTCACGTAATCAGAGGACGCAAACCATTTAAACCCCATTTTTACAATAGATGGGAGATGACCCTTTCTTTAAACTGTATTTACACTGGTTTGAGATCTATTTATTTTACTTACACCCCGTGCATGAATTGTAAATAATTGGCTCTAGCGTCGCTATATAGGACGCGAAGTCGCAAGGTCCCAATTCTTTCTCTCTAATTAATTCTTGCAGACGGTGTGACTGACATACACCTCTTGACATTAAATCGACGTTGTTACCAAGCACGACGCCCATTCCTTGCTCCCATCTCGGAGGAGAACACCAAGTAAGTACCTTGGTCTTCGTAAACACTGAGTCTCACAGACTGTCTTCCATCTTCATTATCCTATCTAATGGGGCATTGTGTCCCCACAGAACTAACGCAGCGACGCAAGTCTCCAACTCAACTGGGACTCCACTAATACCATAACCTTCAGTTCTCTTGTGAAGAAGAACACAAAGTAAGTGTTTTGGTCAGATTAGACTCTCACTCTTTCTGGGATGTCCCTGATTATCCTTCCTAATGGGACACTTTTTCCCATAGATTCCATATAACGGCGCCAGTCTCCAACCAATCTGGGACAACATACACGCCAGAATCAATGTAGGTACACTTATGTGCGGGCCATTTTTAGACGCCTTTCTTTAATTCTATAACTGAGTGACATCCGCATTTATTTTCCTAGGTGCTCACTATCCCTTTAGTCCTGATGAAGACCCCATACTGAGGAATAACCTGCCCTTACCACAGGGGTCGAAACGTCGACAGTCTCTTCCTCAACATACATGCCAAAATCACAATTAATCATAGATGGCTTATGTGTAATGTTTATGTAGGGAACCTTGTGATCTATTTAAGACTGGAAATGTTCTTAGATTGATATAGAATTGTTCACAGGACACAATTCCTTTTCTTTGTCCCTTTATCTATTCCAATCACACCCCACCCTATCTGGTTTAACCCTTTCCTTTGACACCTACGGAGCACTCTATTAAGTAATTACTAGATCAACTGTATTAATAATAACTTTTGTTTGAGATGAAATGAGAAATTTATCATATGTGAGTGAAATTAATATTACTGCATATAACTGAATTAAATTCAGTCTTTTGAAATTTCTTTGATTATGTGTACCATTTTCAGCATTCATTACTGAGTTTGTTTAATGAAATGTTATACAACCGACCATTTTTCTGCAATTATATAAAAACTAAGCATGGTAGGACAAACACTCTAGTCCACATGTTATTTCCCCTATGTAGTGAACCCTGACCACAAGCACAATACCTTTTAAAATAAGAAGCAAAACGTGATGTCAAAGCAGTATTAGACTTATTGCAATAGCAGCGCATAATAAAGCCTTGTTTCTTACCCATGAGCACACCCCTTTTTCCCATCTATAAGCCAGACAGTTCCTATAGAATAGTCTTAGAATATAGAAATCTGAATTCACATATCTGAACATATGTAGTACAAAATGCACACAGCACAGGTTTAATGCAAACTTGTTGAGTGAAATAAAAAGTGACCCTGGATATCTCCAATGGGTTTATCAGTCAAAATATAGCACCTGGTAGTGAGTAACAAGCAGCTTTCACTTTCGACACAGTGCAGTTTTGATGTTTTGATTTTTACGGTTGCCTTTAAGAATAAACCTTGCTTGTTTTCAATGTGAATCATGGAGATCATACAACCAGATCCGGAGGAATTGTTCATCATTCATAATATCTATTTAATGTATAATTAATTGTATCTACAACCTACTGGGCTTGACAGACAGACAGCATATCAATACAAAATTAATTTAAAAACAATCAGAGATCATCTACCTGATGGTGAGATTCCTTGGATCTGACTGATCTAGATACTGATATCTTGAGTGATCTATAAGCAGACATGCTTGAGACAAAATATTTGCATACTAGGGACAATAAAATCAACCTACTTATCAGAGTCATACCCAGTCACTATGATTACACATATGTGACCTACAATGCCCATTCCCTACAGGTATCATTTGTATTGCCTGCCTGTAGCACAATTTGCTTCCATTAAAAAAGTCCTCATAGCTGTTTAAACTAAGTACGGGCAAATTTCGCGGATCTGCAATCTGCGAATTCACGTGAAATTGCAAACAAAATCTGCGAATTTGCGGATTTTCCAGCAAAATCGTGGATTTTTTTGCGATTTGCACTATACTCAACTGGAGTACTTTCTACTGGCTAATCATAAGTGCTACCTCGTTGTGTAAATGTATAGTGCTTTTCCTACACTGCAGCTGCATAACGGGCCAGAAGATTTGTCTCCAGTGACCATGTGTGCCTGTAACTTTGCCACCGCGCCAAAAGGCGCTGAGGTCCCTTGAGTGAGCTGTCCATCATAGTTGGGAAAGGGTGGGAAGACGTGTGATGCGGGGCTTCTATGCGTGTGCACATGCCTCTTGTGTAAAGGGTCAGAGACCAAGCAGGGGAGCAGGTGAGGAGAAAGCAGACTCCTGGCCACAGGAACTACACAGGGATCACGCTCGAGAAACTCAAGGATGCAAAGACCTCCCTCGAGCATTACAGCTAATTTTTGACAGCAGATATGGGGTTAAAGCACACTTGCCCAGCCTCGACCGTGCTCACTCATGTTTTGGGCTGATTAAAAACGTTACTGAATTTGAAATTCAACTCGGGCACTAGCTATATCTGTAAGTGATTGTTGTTGAGGTTTAATTTTTGTGGCAGGAACCTCGCGCCAGAATGCATCCTTCCCTGCATAGTTATCCACGAAGGTGCCACCGATTTGTGCAATACCTCTAATCAACTGGAGTACTGGCTAATCAGTAAGTGCTACTTCGTTGGGTAAATGTATAGTGCTTTTCCTACACTGCAGCTGTGTAAAGGGCCAGAAGATTTGTCTCCACTGACCATGTGTGCCTGTAACTTTGCCACCGAGCCAAAAGGCGCTGAGGTCCCTTGAGTGAGCTGTCCATCATAGTTGGGAAAGGGCAGGAAAAATGTTTGATATTGCTAGTGTGTGGTGCGGGCCTTCTATGCGTGTGCACATGCCTCTTGGGTAAAGGGTCAGAGAGCGAGCACGGCAGCATGTGAGGAGAAAGCAGCCTCCTGGCCACAGGATCTAGAAGGGGATCGCGCTCGAGAAACTCATGGATGCAAAGACCTCACTCGAGCATTACAGCTAATTTTCGATGGTAGAGACAGGGATAAAGCACACTTGCCCAGCCTCAACCGTGCTTACTAATGTTTTGGGCTGATTAAAATTTTACTGAATTTGAGCTTCAACTCAGGCTCCTGCATTATTTATCTGTAAGTGCTTGCTGTTGAGGTTTAATTTTTGTGACAGGAGCTTAGTGCCAGAATGAATCCTGCCCTGCATAGTTATCCACGAAGATGCCACCGTTTTGTGCAATACCTCTACTCAACTGGAGTACTGGCTAATCAGTAAGTGCTACCTCGTTGGGTAAATGTATAGTGCTTTTCCTACACTGCAGCTGCATAAAGGGCCAGAAGATTTGTCTCCACTGACCATGTGTGCCTGTAACTTTGCCACTGCGCCAAAATGCGCCGAGGCCCCCTGAGTGAGCTGTCCATCATAGTTGGGAAAGAGCGGGAAAAACGTTTGATACTGCTAGTGTGTGGTGCGCGGCTTCTATGCGTGTGCACATGCCTCTTGTGTAAAGAGTCAGAGAGTGAGCAGGGCAGCAGGTGAGGAGAAAGCAGCCTCCTGGCAACAGGAACTACAAGGGGATCACGCTCGAGAAACACATGGATGCAAAACCTCCCTCGAGTATTACAGCTTTTTTTCGACGGCAGAGACGGGGTTAAAGATCACTTGCCCAGCCTCAACCGTGCTCACTAATGTTTTGGGCTGATTAAAATGTTACTGAATTTGAGCTTCAACTCGGACACCTGCTTTATTTGTCTGTAAGCGCATGCTGTTGAGGTTTAATTTTTGTGACAGGAGCCTCGTGCGAGAATGAATCCTGCCCTGCATAGTTATCCACGAAGATGCCACTATGATGGACGAAGCTGTCCATCATAGTGGGGAAAGAGCGGGAAGACGTTTGATACTGCTAGTGTGTGGTGCGGGGCCAAACGGGCATGGCTTCTATGCATGTGCACATGCCTCTTGTGTAAAGGGTAAGAGAGCGAGCAGGGCAGTGAGCTGTCCATCATAGTTGGGAAAGGGCGGGAAAAACGTTTGATACTGCTCGTGTGTGGTGCGGGGCTTCTATGCGTATGCACATGCCTCTTGTGTAAAGGGTCAGAGAGCGAGCAGGGCAGCAGGTGAGGAGAAATCAGCCCCCTGGCCACAGGAACTACAAGCTGATCGGGCTCGAGAAACTCATGGATGCAAAGACCTCCCTCGAGTATTACAGCTAATTTTCGACGGCAGAGATGGGGTTAAAGCACACTTGCCCAGCCTCGACCGTGCTCACTAATGTTTTGGGCTGATTAAAACGTTACTGAATTTGAGCTTCAACTCGGGCACCTGCTTAAGTTATCTGTAATTGCTTCCTGTTGAGGTTTAATTTTTGTGACAGGAGCCTCGTGCCATATTTGTAACTATTCTCTGACCTTGCTTCGAGGGTCAGAGCAGGGTCAGAGAATAGTTGCAAGTAGGAAAGGAGGCACCGCTCAGGAAGCACTTACAGTGTTACAGCAGGTGCCCAAGTTGAAGTTAATTTCTTTGTAACCATTTTGTAAATGGTTACAAAGAAATTATGGGCACCTGCTGTAACCCTGTAAGTGCTTCATGGAAAAAATTTGTCCCGCTCGCGGATTCGTGGATTTTTCTGCAATTTTGCGAGATTCGTGGATTGCGAAATTTCCCAAAATCCGCAAATTCGGAACAAGCTTTCGGCCCACACCTAGTTTAAACAGCTATTCTAAAGGAGCATTCTTTGGCTCAGAGAAAACATATCATTATTGTTTGTCCCATACCAGCACTAGAGGCAGCCACCAAGACACGGATTCCTAATACTGCTGCCGACGGGTGGGTTCCTAAAGTTGGGGACCTAGTTCAGTAGAAAATACATGACAAGAAAGCTTTTGAACCATCCTGCAGGCCACCTGTCAGTGTCCTTAAGGTGAACAGCAATAGAACTATTATCCTGCCTCCTCTGTCTGTATCAAGAAAAGACAGATAGGTGTCTATCAATCTTGTTAAAAACACTATGTGGCCAGTCCTCTACATTCAGCTTCCTCAGAAACCAAGAAGGGTTTACAGTTGTGCCTCCCAGCCTCTCCCTACTCTACACAACCTACCACCTGAACAAAGCAGCACAATTCCTAACTCTAGTTCCCAGATGGGTATGTCTGAGCTTAACACTCTACGCAGAACACTGCGTACAACAAACACAGTCTATGCTGTTGATATGACAGTGGTTACTGCCTAATGTAATTCCATGGTTTACTATGAAATTACATCTGACACTACACCATTTAAACTGGTACTGTTTCAAGATTTCAGAGAAACTAATGATACTGAAAATGACTCCGAAGATTTTTCAATCACTTTCTGATAGAAATGGGATTGGTGGCCGGCTCGGGCATGTGCCAAAGTCGGGCAGAAACCACCACTCTAGACAGGACAAGAGAGTTAGACTCCTAAAGTAACCCCTGCTCACCGCCTTGGTAGCTTGGCACGAGCAATTAGGCTTATCTTAGAGGCAGTGTGGAAAGTATTTGCACATAAAACAAACATTAAATCAGTGTAAGAGCTCCAAAAGGAAACCACACCAGTTTAGAAAAATATCCAATATTTTTATAAACTTAAGAGAAGACCAAAAACAATACAAAATGCACAATACAGTACTTCAAAATCTTCAGTTAGCAAAATATGCTCAAGAATAGTTCCTTGATGTCGATAGCTGTGTCCGGGGCTATCACGGCGTCGTGAGCAACCAAATCTAAACAGTTCTGGCTGACCGGGGCATCGCGGGTCAGCTCTGGTGTCGGGAAATCCAGCAAAGAGTACCTTTTAGAAATGCAGGGCGTCGTTGACCTCTCGTTGAGCTTCCGAAAACACGGCATCGCAGGTGTCGGTTCTGGAGGTTGATGCAGGAGTCGTAGGACCCTCAAAGTCACACACGTTGCAGGTCGATCTCCTCTCTGATGGAGTCAAGAGTGCTGGCTTCATCAGGCATCATGTGCTGCGGTGTGAAGTGCAGTGGTATGGCGTGTGGTGCCCTCAGGTCGCGGTATGAGCAGTGGCTCGGTGGCGGCATCAGATGGCGTCATTGGTGAGATCAGGGTTGCAGTGCGAGATGGAGGCAGGGCTTGTCACAGTGCTGGCAGGTCACGGTGCAAGCAGCTGCGTCGTCGTTGCTGAAGCGTTGTTGTTGGCTGATAAACTCGAGTCTATGGCACTGGCATCGGTAGACCGAGGCTGCAGTGGTGGATGAGGGCAATTCGTCAAGTAACTTTACGAGTGGTGCCCTCAAACCATGGTGCAAGCAGCACCGTCGATTTCAGCATGGAGCGGCGTTGTCAGGAATATCAGGGCAAATAACTGTGGGTAGACTCTAGAATGATAAGAAAGCTATGTGTGTTGAGATGGCTATATGTAAGCTTCTAAGTATAAGCAGACTACTGGGCAATCACCATATGTGAGTAAGTGTCCATCAGTTACTCTTCCTATACCGCCCAGTTCATCATGTGGTCTACTTCACAGTAGGTAGTCCAGATAGACCAACTCCAAAGTTGTTATTAGGAGATGGTTGGTAATGATGGAGTAATGTATAGGATGATAGGTGGATGCTGTTAGTAACTGAAAGCAGTGCAAATGTGATATGTGATTAGTGATAAGGGAATGTGATAATAAAATTGGATAGTGAACGCAATAAACTTTATTCTGGAGTCGTGCACTTCCAACTATAAAAACAAATGGAGTGCAAAAAAGTCAGATGATTTCAACAAATAAATACTGACTGGGTTATCTGGTCGACATGTTTCTGCGGACATTTAAAGGTCCACGTTGGTACCTGCCGCTTCCTCAGGCCCCATAAACTTTATTGCTACTGCTCTAGTGAAAGATTAAAAAACATTAGTGAACAAAACTGGTAAATGTCACCTGTTCACTTCTGGATTTCCTCCTCGGAAAGTGGAAGAGTCCCAGATGTCGTATCGCCATAACATACACACATAGATAGACATAAGAACAAAGATAGGATAACATACCATCATTAGTATGGGTTATCACCGTAATTACTGGAGTGTTGTTCTTATACAGCATTTGAAGATAATTATCAAAATGTCTTTGGCTCACCTTCAATGTAAGGGGAAAGTGTTGCTCCTCACCTGGCAAGCAGCTCAGGACAATGGAGCACCGCTCTATAGTAAGGAAATGTACACAACTTGTGATAACATGTGCGGCCTCTCAGCAGTTAGTCACTCATTAGGGTCAACTAATTCATCAAAATTTTGAAATATTTAAGTGGATTTGAAGACACCACCTGTTATTGATTCATGCAGATTATAATTAGAACACGGGCCTGCTTTATCATGGAAATACAAAACATCCTGTTGGTAAATAAAGCCTTCCTTCTGCACCCAATAGAAGGATTGACATTCGTCATGAAGGTTAAGTTATTATCATACTAATCAGCATGTATTGAGACTTAATGTGCGATAAAAAATTGTTTACAATCTCAGTTATAGATTAGCACAGTTTATATAGCTGTTCTGCATAATAACTTTTTGACCAAGTTCGTGCTTTACTCTGAAAGTGTCACATCATTGCGTACTAATGTTGTTATATTACTAAATATAGCCCCGCATGTTTTACCCATTTATTGAAAATCGGGCCTCATCTCAGTTACGTGTCTTATCTCCAGACAGACCCGCGTTTGTACTGCCACAGATTTTAAATGCTCAGTGTGGTTTATTATTATATGCATTCCGTTTTACCCATTTATTGAAAACCGGGCCTCATCTCAGTTATGTGCCTGATTTCCAGACGGACCTGCGTGTGTACTGCCACAGATGTTAAACACTTAGTGTGGTTTATTATTATATGCATTGCGGTCAACATGGTGCGATTTAAATTTAAAAGCAAATGCTTTTCAGTTAAGAGCCTCGATCGTAACAGACTTAGGCATTGCCAAACACACAACCTGCTCACATGCAACAGTTGTTTAACTAATGCGCAGAGAACCCTGATCACGATTTCTTGCTCTCCTAGGCGCACTGTTGCTCTCTGTTAATGACTACAGTCTGAATAAACATTACATTCGTACTTCCGTTATGGAATTATCTGCGCGCATCTTATCGTAGTTTCTGTCATACAACCCATCTGTATGTATTGCCACCCTTACCTCTCCTTCGGTACTCCTAGCAGTCTTCTGGGCTAATTGGGGAGGTACCACGGCGGTGATCTGCTACTTATTGACCGCAACACAGTTCCTATTGGATAACACGGACCACATGTTCACCACCCCTGTTAGTTATGGGAAATGTAGTCCCCAATTACACCTTTCTCGAATTTCGAGAATCAAACCGTATATTTAATTAATTAAACCATCAGGAGTGACTAGTACTTCTGATTGTAACAATGCCCTATAGCTTTCTCAACACAAAATAGGTGGAGTTCTAATTATATGAGTAGATTTTATAATTTGGAGTATTGTTTATGCATATGTCAAGTTGGAATATGGCATATGCATATGGTTTTGTAAACAGCAAGTAAATGTCCGTTACGTATGGAGTAGTGAAGAGGTTTATCAGTATGGGGAGACAGCCACTCGGTGGATGCATGTGGAGGTTTAACGTTTAGAGGTCATTGGACCAGAGGCTTGCATGGGCGTTTAGGTTGTGTTATGTATAATTGTGAGGACAGAGTCAGTTGTTTTATAGTGACATCCAGGGGATATCTTCGTTCAGGCCAGCCTTGTCACAGTTTAACTTGTACACCCACTTCTGTTCTATCATGAACAGGTATTTGGACACATCAGTTATATGTGCCGGGATGTTTGGTTGTTCCAGAACAGTTCATTCGAATTCAGTTTGTTTGTGTCCCACTTCTATAAAATGATTTGTTAGTCTTGTTGCCTGCTTTCTGCACCTAATTGTGCTTTTATGTTCGGAAATTCTAGTTCTTATTTTCCTAGTAGTCATCCCGACATACCTGAGTAAACAGGGACAGGTTATTAAATAGATCAAGTGACTATTATTACAATTGGTGAAGCGTCTCTGATCCCAGGGCCGACTTGTCCCTATATCGATGGTTGTGGAGCGTTTGGTCTAAGGACAGGCAGCACAGTTCCCGCAGGGATGGTGTCCTGTTACAGGAGGCATGTTCCATAATGTGCCTACTTGATGAACCTCTCTCGTTGGTGGTCTTGTGTGTACTAATTGATCTTTCAAGCTGGTACCACGCTTGAAAGCAAAGAGAGGTTGTGTAAGAGAATCATTTCCGGTATTGAGGATTTTCCAATGTTTACGTATAATGCGTAGGATGGCATTAGATCTCGTACTGAAGGTATTGACACATGTCATTCTTTTGTTAATCTCCTTAGGGGCAGCAGGCTCTAAAAGGGCTTCCGGGTTTTTATTAGCTGCTCTCTTCCTGGAGCGTTTAATGAGTTTTTTTGGATAGTCTCTTTTCTCAAGTTGTTCTTCCAACTCCTTGGAGTACCTAATGAAGTCCTCTTTATTTGAGCAATTCCGCTGTATCCGTAGAAACTGCCCGAATGGCAGATTGTCACGAAGTGACTTCGGGTGACAGCTGTTATATTGTAACAGGGAATTGCGAGCAATTGGTTTCCTCTATAGCTCAGACTTAAGACCTTGTGTTGTTACTGTAATTAATAGGTCCAGAAAGGCCAATGAGTGTTGGTTGTATACAGTTCCAACAAGGATGATATGCCGGATATAATGGGCCGGCCTGGAGGGGGTCTCTGTGCTTTATGAATTTTCGGCAGGACGTAGAAGTATGGTTTTATTGGATGTGGGGTTTGTAAGAAGGCAGCTTCATTGGCAGTGATCCATCCTTCTGCTAGTGCTTCCTCTGCAATATGTCCGATGGTCGTAGTTAGTCTGGCTGTAGGGTCTTCAGTCAAGGGCTGATAAGATCGTGTGTCCCCCACACACGATCTTATCAGCCCTTGACTGAAGACCCTACAGCCAGACTAACTACGACCAAGCAATTCATAAAGCGCAGAGACCCCCTCCAGGCCGGCCCACTATATCCAGCATTGGATCCTTGTTGGAACCATTATCTACTTTTGTGGATACATTTCAAGACCGCTGGTAAAACGAATGCCCATCTACCTACAAGACACGAAAGATCTGCTCAGGCTGCTGCCTGAAATAGACTTTGATCCTACAACTGACATCCTAGTATCTTCCAATTTGGAGTCACTGTATACTTCCATCCCCCAGAATGAGACACTAGAATTTATAGAAACTCTTCTGAGAGAACAAGATCTGGATTCCATAACACCTGTTTCCGTGATCATGAATATGGCTACAATAGCCATGAAGGAAAACTTCTTCGAATTTGCTACCTACAAACATCTGGGACTAGCATGGGCAGCGTTTTTGTGCTGAGCCTGGCTAATTTGTACATGCACAAATTCAAACAAGATCACATACTTCAGCCTGGGAACCCGTATCTAACATCAGTACGGGTTTGGAAGAGATACATCGACGACATCCTGGTGGTGTGGCGTGGCAGTGTACCGTCTCTTCTGGCCTTCCATGAATGGTTAAACAACCGCAATAGGTTCTTGCGCTTTACAGTTGAACACAACCAACCCTCATTGGCCTTTCTGGACCTATTAATTACAGTAACAACGCAAGGTCTTAAGTCTGAGCTATACAGGAAACCGATGGCTCGCAATTCCCTGTTACAATATAACAGCTGTCACCCGAAGTCACTATGTGACAATCTGCCATTCGGGCAGTTTCTACGGATACAGCGGAATTGCTCAAATAAAGAGGACTTCATTAGGCACTCCAAGGAGTTGGAAGAACAACTTGAGAAAAGAGACTATCCAAAAAAACTCATTAAACGCTCCAGGAAGAGAGCAGCTAATAACAACCGGGAAGCCCTTTTAGAGCCGGCTGCCCCTAAGGAGACTAACAAAAGAATGACATGTGTCAATACCTTCAGTACGAGATCTAGTGCCATCCAACGCATTATACGTAAACATTGGAAAATCCTCAATACCAGAACTGATTCTCTCGAACAACCTCTCTTTGCTTTCAAGCGTGGTACCAGCTTAAGAGATCAATTAGTACACACAAGACAACCAACGAGAGAGGTTCATCGAGTAGGCACATTATGGAACATGCCTCCTGTAACAGGACACCATCCCTGCGGGAACTGTGCTGCCTGTCCTCAGACCAAATGCTCCACAACCATCGATATAGGGAGAAGTCGGCCCTGGGAGCAGAGACGCTTCACCAATTGTAATAGGAGTCACTTGATCTATTTAATAACCTGTCCCTGTTTACTCAGGTATGTCGGGATGACTACTAGGAAAATAAGAACTAGAATTTCCGAACATAAAAGCACAATTAGGTGCAGAAAGCAGGCAACCAGACTAACAAATCATTTTATAGAAGTGGGACACAAACCAACTGAATTCGAATGGACTGTTCTGGAACAACCAAACATCCCGGCACATATAACTGATGTGTCCAAACACCTGTTCATGATAGAACAGAAGTGGGTGTACAAGTTAAACTGTGACAAGGCTGGCCTGAACGAAGATATCCCCTGGATGTCAGTATAAAACAACTGACTCTGTCCTCACAATTATACATAACACAACCTAAATAGATGAGAACCATAGGTGAGAAACTGACTTCCGGAAGAAAGAACAAAAAATCCACTTCCAAACAGGGGAAAACATCAGCTCCCTGGTTTCACAGATGAACTGAAAGTCACACGACGCACAGTTCGTAGACTCGAACGTATATGGCGTAAACATTACGACGAGGAAGATCAGGCCAACTTTAAAACTGCAAGACAGAATTACCACGCACTTATAAAAAAAAATAAAACAACCTATTTTACCAAAAGAATAGAAACTTCACAGAATGACCAAAAAGAAATCTTTCGTATAGTCACAAGCTTTCGAAATCCAAAAATACTATCTCATGAGATACCACCATCACAAAGTTTCTGCAATGACATTGCAGATTACTTTGAACAAAAGATTGTAAACATCACCAAAAACTTCCCTGTTATTCCGGAAAACAAAGAACACTAATCGCAAGAAATTAATCCTGAGACAACAGTCAGATGGAATACTTTTGACCCGATTGATAAGGCAGACACCCTGAAAATTCTGTCAAAAATTAAATCTGGACCGCCACTTGACCCGTGCCCTCCCTCACTAATTCAGGCTATTAAAGAGGATGTACGCCCCATGATCAATGACATCATCAATGCCTCACTTCAATCTGGAGAAGTCCCCAACGCGTGGAAAACTGCCATTGTAAAGCCACTACAAAAAAAGGCTTTACATGATCCCTCTGTCCTAACAAACCTACGACCGATCTCCCATCTCCCTGCACTGTGTAAATGCACTGAAACCCTGGTCAACAGACAGCTAACAACGTTCCTGGAAACAAACAACATCCTACACCCCAACCAGGCTCGTTTCAGAGCTAACCACTCTACCGAATCAGCTCTGTTATCCACAACAGAAACCATAAGAACTGCACTAGACCAGGGGGGCAAGGCTGTCCTTGTCCTCCTTGACTTATCGTCAACTTTCGACACGGTGTCCCATACCATCTTATTACATCGCCTAGCTGAGGCGGGTATAGGGGGCACCGTGTTGAACTGGTTCACAAACTTTCTGTTACACAGAAAACAAATTGTCAGGTTAGGACAATTCTATTCAAAGGAGAAGGAGATTGGCTCAGGGGTACCTCAGGGCTCTAGTCTGAGCCCTACCCTATTTAATTTGTACATGGCTCCCCTGATCAATCTAATTACGTCCTTCAACGTGAATACGGTCGCATACGCCGACGACACCCAATTGGTCCTGACTCTGGATGAAGATACAGCTAAAGCAGAACGAGACCTAAAAGAGTGTCTGACGGCGACTTTTAATTGGATGCACGAAAATCATCTGAAATGCAACTCTGCAAAAACAGAGATCCTTCCATTTGGGAAAAATAACTTATTTTCCCCACTCACCTGCTGGCCATCCATTGCGGAGGCTCCTCCTGATACCATCAATGCTACTCGAAACCTGGGCATAAAATTTGACAATCTGCTCTCTTTTAAGCAACAATCCAAAGAAATAGCAGCCGTCTGCTTTAACATCATGAAAGGACTACGCACATTTTTTGACTATCTACCATTGCCCGCCGACCGAACAGTAGCAGTTGCTTTAATTACATCCAGAATTGACTACTGTAATAGTCTGTATGCAGGGATAACAAAATCTACCCTACACAAACTACAGACGATTCAAAATGCGGCAGCGAGGCTGGTCCTAAGGTCGCCTAGAAGATCATCAGCATCAGCCGCCCTGAACAAGCTGCACTGGCTTCCTCTTCAGAAGCGGAAATTATTCAAAATCATTGTGATCACATTCAAGTGTTTTCACAAACGGGGCCCAAAATACCTAAATAACCGATTTCATAGGTATCATCCCTCGAGAGAACTCAGATCAGCCACAGCCAATCTGATGACTGTCCCCACATGCTGAGTGGTTTTGACAAATAAGCAAGCGAACAGTAGGAACGATGTCTTAATGGAGTGCCTGCAGTATAGATTAGAGGGTTTTGGCACGAAGAGGGTGTGAGATATGAGGATTACCAGGGGGAGCTGTAGACGGACTGGGAATGAGGGGGTGTGATCATGAAGGCTCAGTAAGGAGGGATTGGGGTACAGTAACAAGTGAAACATGGGATTACGCTATGTTTTTATTTGAAATGAATTTGTGAATATGAACATACATTATAAGAAATGCATTATGTTGCGATGATACATTTACTTTGAAATTACTAGTATTAACTGCTTGTGTTAATTTTATTTGTAGTGACCCCTGAAGAAGGGCCGTAGCAGCCCGAAATACATTGGGTCTTTTACATAAAATAAAGACTGCTTGTGATGAACTTTTGCATCATTCCTATTCTTTGAAAGAGACCTGGATTGGCTCAATTTGAATAGCAGAAATCTGGAAAATGGCAGTATAAATCGGTTGTGGACCCTTGGAGAAAAATGATAAAAGATGGTTAAAAGAAGCATTACAAATATGGTTAAAGGAAAGAAAAAAATGAAAAAATTGATAAAAATGATTGTGAAAAACATGCACGTCAGAGACGGCATGAAGCTGTGCAAAGGGTTCTTGGGGCTATGTAGTCCCTTCTCACATCGAGTTTTCATAACTTATGGCAGTTGGGCATGCCTATACCATTATGCACGCAATTTGATGAAAGCGGGATAAAATAATGACGAATAAAATATGTGAATAAAGAAGGTGTGCATCCCTATCTCATAAGAAACGACCAGATAACCCAGTCAGTATTTATTTGTTGAAATCATCTGACTTTTTTGCACTCCATTTGTTTTTATAGTTTTAAGTGCACGACTCCAGAATAAAGTTATATTGCGTTCACTATCCAATTTTATTATCACATTCCCTTATCACTAATCACATATCACATTTGCACTGCTTTCAGTTACTAACAGCATCCACCTATCATCCTATACATTACTCCATCATTACCAACCATCTCCTAATAACAACTTTGGAGTTGGTCTATCTGGACTACCTACTGTAAAGTAGACCACATGATTAACTGGGCGGTATAGGAAGAGTAACTGATGGACACTTACTCACATATGGTGATTGTCCAGTAGTCTGCTTATACTTAGAAGTTTACATATAGCCATCTCAACACACATAGATTTCTTATCATTCTAGACCCACAGTTATTTTCTCTGTTTTTCATAGTTTCCCAGGGGGGTCATAACTGTTCTGAGGTCGGTAAATATTCCTCCGGACCCTCTCTCCATCCTTTTGTTTGTTGTATGGATATCAGGGCGTCATCGTGAAGCGAGGTGATGCGGAGTGCGGTGCCCAAAGGTCGCGGTGCAACCAACGGATTGGTGGTGGCATCAACAGGCGTCACTGGTGAGATCAGGGTTGCTGTGCGACATTGTGGTGGTGCCCTCTGCAGTGCCAAGGCATCGTCGCAAAGCGGTGCGGAGTGCGGTGCCCACAGGTCGCGGTGCAGAGTGCGGTTACCCCAGGTCACGGTGCGAGAACTGGCTCGCTGGTGGCATCAGCAACGTCATCGGTGAGACCAGGGTCATGGTGCGGCATTGCGGCGGTGCCCTTTGCGGTGCCTTCAGGACACAGAGTCAGCAGCGGCGTTATAGACGTCATCGAGTTGCTTTTCTTCTGTTACATCACAAAACACACTTTCCACAGTGCTGAGGGCAGAAGATCTTGTAGTCTTTGCTGTTCCTGAGACTTTTTGAACAGGGGACAAGCTCTACCTCAAGGCCTTGAAGAAACTCACAAAAGTAGATTGCAGAAAGTTCATTACAGTCCTTTCATTGCCCAAGACAGAAGCAGCCACTGCAGGGCAACAGAGCAAAGCACACAGCAAAGTGGTAGTCCCTCCTCACAGCTTCTCCAGCTCTTCTTCTTGGCAGTCTTCTTGATCCAAAAGAGTTCTAAAGTTCAGGGGTTGGAGCCCCAATATTTATATCTCAAAATGCTTTCATCTCTAGCCAGAGAGTGTCTGTGCCCAGCCAGAACCTGTTCTGCATCATCTGGGGTGATTTCCTGGCAGGATGTAGAGACAGCATTGTCAGAGGCAGACCAAGCCCTTTGAGGTGCAAGAAAATCCCCTCCCCTTCCCCCATTGCAGCCCCGTTCTATTCAGCCCTTTCTTGATCCTACCTACACCATCTGGAGCCACTCCTGCTCCCCAGCCTTCTGTCATCCAAAACCCAGACAGGCAATCCACATTCCAGCAGAGGCACACAGGATCACTGAGCAAGAAAATACCGACTTTCTAAAAGTGGTATTTTCAAACACAGAATGTAAAAATCACCTTCACTAAAAGATGCATCTTTAGATTCTGAGTACAGGCATACTAAACATTATTTTCCCACCTAGTTCCCAGGGCCAGTTATGTTTATAAAATGTTATAAACAAACTTCCCATTCTGTCCTATGGGGAACAGGTAGCCTTGCAATAGTGAAAAACGAAATGTGCTGTAATTCACAATCAGTACATGCCACACACACAAGGGCATGTTCTACCTTTCACACACACTGCACCCTGCCCACAGAGGTACCTTGGGCCTACCTTAAGTGTGACTGACATGTAGAAAAGGGAAGGTTAAGGGCCTGGCAATTGGGTGCACTCGCCAAGTCGACATGGCAGTTATAAACTGTGCGCAGACTCTGCAGTGGCAGGTCTCAGTTACCTTTTTAGGGCTACTCATGTGTGTGGCACAATCAGTGCTGCAGGCCCACTAGTAGCAGTTGATTTACAGGGCCTGGGACACTAATAGGGACTAACAAGTAAATCAAATACCCAATCATGGAAATACCAATCCATAACACAATTTATACAGAGAGCATATGCACTTTAGCACAGATTAGCATTGGTAAAATGCACAAAGTATTAAAAGCAACAAAAACAGGTCAGAAAAATAGAAGGAAGAAGCAAAAAGTTTGGGAATAACCCTGCAAAAAGGATCATGTCCAACACTTTCACAGTCACTCATTTCCAGAGGCTGCTTCACGCTTGTCAGTGATTTTGCAACATGCATATGATTCCTTTGTGGTCCTATGCTTGGATTGCTTTTGGAATGCTTCTTCTCATTATGAGGTTGTCATCGATATTCATTATTCTTCTGCTAGTCAACGAACATTTTATCCCTGCAAGAACAAAGGGATCACCTGTGGTTCTGTTGTAATCAATAAGACGGATACTTCATGTAGGATTGATCATGTTACTTTTATTAAGATAATTAGTTATAAGATAGAAACCCCATCAGGAGCAGCTGTCCTGCTGCTCAGCCCTCACTCAACTGACATTCATAAGCTACTCACATTCCAATCATCCAACATTCCATATGACATGCATACCAGCTGAGCAGCAGGGAAACACAAGATATAACATATCTCCCTTCGTTATGGGTACAATTGCATAAAGCAATAAAATAGTTGTCAATAAAATGCACTCTAGTACACATAGTCAAGGATATTAAAACAGTGCACCAAAGTACAAATGGACAACACAAACAAAATATTTTAACACATCCCGCACTGCATTACTTCCTGAAATGAACAACTATCTTCATCCTCCATCCTTATGCCACTAATTATACAAGTTGGCCAGACCAGTATAACAAGCAAAACACAAAGGAACAAACTTAACGCAACAAATATCAGGAAACAACACGCACACCATAGACTAAGAACAAGTACTCGCATAACTCATCCATACTACGGGAAACCACACACACACGTCAAGCACAACTCAGCACCACACGTGCACACAACAAGCACCTACGTAGCCGGGAAACTACGTGCACACAACAAACCCAAACTGGACAAATGCGGCAAACAACTTGTGCACAAGCTAATAAGTGGCTCAACAACCTGACGCCAACTCACACACAATACCCATTGGGAACAAAGCTCGTTGAAATAAACATCAACACCCAAACAACACAACCAAGGGGTAACCATATACCACATAGCCCCCACAACATGACCTAATGAGTCGCCTAACATCTAGACACACTCACACACAACCCTAGTAGTGGAACAACTCTTGGTAAAATAGCATCAACACCCAAACACAACCAAGGGGTGACCATATACCACATAGCCCCCAGAAACATGAGTTAATAAGTCGCCTAACATCTGGACACACTCACACACAACACTAGTTGTGAAACAACTCTTGTTAAATTAGCATCAACACCCAAATAACCCAACCAAGGGGTGACCATATACCACATAGCCCCCACAAACATGAGTTAATGAGTCGCCTAACAACTAGACACACTCACACACAACACCAGTTGTGGAACAACTCTTGGTGAAACAATCACTAACACCAAAACAAAATAACCAATGAGCGACCATATACAGCATAGCCCTCAAATAACCATATGAGCACACACCACATAGCCACTACCAACCCACAAATATAGTGGCTTAGTATCTTGACACCAGCTCACACACAAGACCTATTGTGAAACAGCTCCTGATTATTTAAACACCAACCCAATTAGAACCCAGCTCTTAAACTACCAAAACACAACAATTAAAAGATTTGTCCCCAACGCTGGCTCTTGGATCCCAAATAACAGTTCCTCGTTGTGTTATCCACACTGTAAAATGGTCCCAAACACTGTAAAATGGTCCCGAACATGGGTTCCCTCGTCTAATTCAGACACCACATGGTTAAAAGTCCCGCAACTATTTCCTGGACAGTTGAACTTTACAGACGCTGCTCGAAACTGCATCACACCGTTGTTATCACGCCGGTGATATCCGCAAAGCAATGAACCACACAGGAGAAAGTCATGTTGAAAACACCCAGTTGCTTTCTTTTTACCATTTTTCCTATTTCCCACAAAATTCCTTATACTGCCTCTCAACTGTCTCAAATTCGAGCACTCTACCGACGAAACCGCTGTACATGCACCTCATGAACTGTCTCTCCTTCCCTCAAGTGCTACGGAGTTTCCTCACGATTACGTTACCTAGCAACCCAGTGGTTGCCATTGCGTAGGGAAAAGAGACGTCAACACGTCAGATCATAACGGCATGAGTCACCAGGAGCTGCAGCTTCTAATCCTCGAACGAAGACAGGGGAAACGTGTGACGTGGGACACGCAGCTTGTCCACCATAAGTCCGGACAATTCTGTCACGTCATCAAACAACAGAAGATTTGCCAGTGAAAGGTTCTCCTCGAGCACGAAGAACACAGCAGTTGGCAGTTTGAGCCAAGTAAGATCACTCAGCCAAGATCAATAATCCATTGTTGCTAAACCAGCGTACTACCTTCGAATTCACTGTTTTTTAACTTCTGTTCCCCAGGCTCACACCTTGTAAGACACTCGTTTATTAATTACAATCCCCACAAGGTATATTCATTTCCAAGGATTAGTCACATTTCCTCACCGAGGCTCGATTCTCTGCCCCTGAAGTTCAAACTAATTACAGGTCATGAAGAGTCAAACTTTTTCTCTAAACGTCCATGCGCAGACTTTACACTGAGGCCCGATTTTTACCCTTTTGTACAAGTAAACGTCACAGCAGCAGTCATTAAACCTCTTCTCTCAAAATGCTCACACCACTCCCTGAGGCTCGTTTTCTGTCCTTGGTTGCAAATGAACAGCGAGAGCTGCGATTTTCCTCACTCTCTACTGAGGCTCGATTTAACTGCCTCCGACCCATATACAATGTCACAGCAGCTGTCAGACTGAAATGCTTTACACTGAGGCTCGATTAACTGCCCCCGAATACAACTAACACTGTTGAATCTGGCAAATTTCGCTTTCAGGGCGACCGATGTACTGGTCACTGATGGGGTTAGTTTGCCAGACTGCGTCACACACACTTATAATAAGATTCCTTTACCTTGAGATATCCTGGTTCAGCTTCCCTTACTCATCATGTTCCTTTTCACTTCTGACTTGGATATCTCTGCTTGTTTCTTATCAGTACTCCTTAGCTTTTCATTTTCTACAATTTTGCACGCGTAGACTCTCCAAAGAGGTCGCCAAAATGTTGTAATCAATAAGATGGATACTTCATGTAGGATTGATCATGTTACTTTTATTAAGATAATTAGTTATAAGATAGAAACCCCATCAGGAGCAGCTGTCCTGCTGCTCAGCCCTCACTCAACTGACATTCATAAGCTACTCACATTCAAATCATCCAACATTCCATATGACATGCATACCAGCTGAGCAGCAGGGAAACACAAGATATAACAGGTTCATGAACTACAGCCCCACTCTTCATCCCACAGAATCCAAAAAGGTTTATACGTTGCATATATTACAGTTTATCCTGTTTCCAAGGGCATAGTGTGGGAAAAAATGCCATATCGAATTACGGGACCCACTGAGACAATGCAATTTCCTTATGTGATAAATGTTTCAATGAATGATGTAATATTAACTGGTTCTCTTTCAAATGTATTGGGACATTGAGACTGTGAAAAGAATGGTGTCTGATTTGCGGACATATGATAGTTTGAAAAATGAAGATCCTTATTTGAATTCAGCAAATTATAAATAAATGTATTGCTATCATCACTATGCATATTATTTCCTACATAGGACTAGCTATCCTAGATAAATGCACAATTACACACAATGGGAACATTGTGAGCTTCTGTCCACTGAGAGCCATTCTAATTTGTTAAAGAAAGGTCCTTACTTTCAGAGTGTTGACAAGTCACAACTATCAGCCTTGTATTTTAAACTGAAGCTACAGTAACTTCTGAAAAATCTAATCACTACCAACAAAGCTAGTTTATTCCACTGAGTTTAGTCAAAACCTGGTTATTCGAGGATATGAGTATTGGAAGGCAAATGTTGATGCCTCATTTTGAACTTGCATATTAGCAAAAGAAATTATATTTCTAAACAAAAATATCCAGCAAACTACTTGTCAAGGATTCTGAACAATGAAGGATTTAAAGAAACCTTCTATTCAAAAAGCCAATTTGAAAATGTCCAATAATTGGCAATTTTCAATGAATAAGTCTGAATCAAATATAAATAGTATTATACCTACAATTCCACACAATTCTATGCAGAATGTTTGGGCTTATGGCCTTGTGAATCTAAAACATGCATACAGCATTTTCTTTCCAACACTCCTGGATCCAAACTTAACTGTTTTGAACCACGTTACAATACACAGACACCTGTAGTGGTTACCACATAGGGGTGAATAAGCTATCATAACTATGACTAGAACACTCTAGTATTTCAGCTGCAAAAAACACTTCTCTTCCAATAGTGAAAATATGGACTTTTCTGACTATCTTCTGGGACTATGTCTTCAAAGAAACAAACGATTCCTGGCCACATAAGTATATTCCATCCACAATGAAGTAAATACATATTCTGAGAAGGAAGCTGCTGAAAGAATTATGCAAATAGATCATGAAAACATGCAAACAGTGTTATGCGTTATCAATGATGGAATGTGCACACTCTCTAAATGATTATACTCAAAAATCACATAAAAGGGGATCTGACTTTGTTTCAAAAGGGGCAGGGGCAGTTAAGAGCATCCATACATTTAAATTGGGCACACAAACACTTAGATCAGGTGTAAAGCCTTGGCAACTTCTTAATGAAAACTCCTTTTTGAACCATATCATTTGACCTCACTCATAAAACACTGGCTAAGACGGAATCTGAATACATCCTATTAAGTATAGAACAGGTCAAAGATGCACCATTTACAGTATGTGACACACAACCTATTACCTGGTTAATACATGATATTATTACTTTACCCATAACAACCTTCCATTTTCATGATTCTCAAAAATATAAATCTATCGGTTGGTAAGAAAACATGCACAAGTCACAACTGTCCCATTCACAGAAATGTTATTTCACTCACATCTGTTTAAATGGCAATGAGGATTACCCTTTGCCTATTGGTACAGCAAATTGCAGATATCCACATGGACACTACGTTCTGTGTGACACCCTATCTTTTTTTTACGAAATGTGTACCAGAGTTAAGTTGTATCTTATCTTTTTCCCCTTTGCATTTATTCCCATACGTTGTGAACTTCTGAATGACGGCTCTTATTTGTATTTAACAAATGTTAATTGCTGTTGGTTGGAATCTGTCCAGTTGTACCTGATAACGGTTTCCGAAACAATACAGTATTGTGAAAAGACCTTGTAATCTCCATCTAAAAATGTTAGTTAGAACATCCCTTGTTGTAGTATCAGCATGAAATCTATGCATTTTGGTGATTTAAACAAACAATTGTCTGTTCTCTTACAAAAAGAAGTCCCTTTGACTTAAGCAGCTGAATTTTATGGTCTGCAGACTGTCAGGACTACTTCAGAAATTCAAGGTCTGTTACATACACAATACCCAACACATTTTGAAGATGGTACAAACAATATTAAATTCTTCTGTGACAACATGTGTTGTCCATCTTTTAAAGAACATTGGATCTGATCTAGAGACTGGATTTCAAGAAGTATTTGGACTGATTTTGTCATTTCTTTATTCTCTGTTTTCCAGTCTATTTGTAGGATTTCTGATCACAATGCTGCTATTTGGCCATGGAAGCATACTCTTCTTCTATTCGGCCACGGACTCTATCATGCTACACGGGACGTGCTTGGCTATCTGAACTCATTGAGGACACTCAACACTTGCCTTTCGCGATGTGAATGCTATGCAAGTAAATCCTGTGTTCTGGTGCATACATTGTTGGACTGATATCATCTTGGACTTACACCTGCAGCATCCTCTTCTGGCTTATCTTGATATGGAAATGATCCTGCAACCTCTGCTTTAGAACCAGAAACGATGCAGAGGAATGCACATGTCACTTACACAGAGTGCCAACTATGACAGGGCAGTATCACCAGTGGCACTTTTTGATGCAGCTATTGACGAATAAATTGAGTTTTTGTTATTCTTTGAGCCCCCCGGAAAGAATGCGCAACCCACATCAAATACCTCAGACAAGCAACCAATTGCAGGTCTATCTAGCACACCAACTGTCAACTACGTACATGCCCTGTATGGCTTTGCAAAGACCAGCGTCGGATTGGTAACGGGGCATTCGGGCAATGCCCGAGGGGCCGGGGTCCGAGTTCCACCCGAGGGCTGCTTTTGAGCAGCCTCGGGGCCGATTTGGGCGTTGTTTCTGTTGTTCGACTATACCGCTAGCGGCACAGTGGGTGTCTAAATGGCCTTTCTGGAGGGAGATGGGCACTCATTACCTCCCGTATAGCAGCAACAGGTAGAGGTGTCACCCCTTTTCTCTCGCTGGGCCTCCCATTAATGTAGGCATACTGAGTGGGGCAGGGGGCCTGAGCAGAAGTGGCCTCACTTGTTTTCAGGTGTGTTTCGCTAGTGTAAGCTGATGCGTGCATATTTTATTTAACCGCCCCCCCTTTATGTAAAATTACGCTGAAGCAGTGATTTGAGGGAAGGCATTATACAAATGTGGGCCTATTTGTTTATGCGTGCCCGGGCCGATTTTTAATCCCAATCCAACCCTGGCAAAGACCACACATATGCTGTGTATGCACCTGACGATTTCGACATGTTCTCTGGTAAGGAGTGAGCTCAACAATTAAGTCAGTCAATGAATCATCAGTATTCATCATAACTACAGTTAAAGTCCATGCAAACCAAAAATTGGAGATAAAAAAATTGTTCCTACTGGACGTTTTTAGATTTTTCTTTTAAAGCAGTTTTTTTTTAATTTGGCATCTCTATTTTATCGATGGTATGTTATTTTTGCCAACACATGTAACATGCTAGATTGTGAAATATGATTTTGGCATTAATAACTGTAATACAAGTATTATAAATATTCATGCTCCACTATGTGAACTATGTATTCTCACATATGTATTATTTACCTTTTATATCTGCAATGCATCAATGGATTTTATATTATATTATACTACAAATATATTACATGAAAATGTTCTGGACATGTATCTTATCCTAGATGATTGCAGAGGATAACTTGAGGGGATACATTTCTCTTCACAATTGTCAAATCTCATTGATTAGACACATCCCAATGACATCACATTGAGACATACAAGCCGGGGATTACATAAAGTCCTATGGCCTGACTCCATCTTATTTAGGACCTTTCTGGAGACATCCTTTGCCTGGATTATCACCTGAGATTCTGCTAGAGATGGTCACATCTGCTGCCAGCATGCTTCACATTTTGAGGATGCTACATCTTGCCTCAAGCCTGGAGCTAATAATACCAAGTCCAGGAGGCAGATCGACTCACTGTGTGAAGACAGTGTTCCCTGCGAAGGCAAAAACCCACTGCAGCAGCAGTCATTCGATATGCTGCTGCAGTGGGTGTTTTCCCTTATTGTGGAATGTAGTCAGACCTCCTCTGATATGGACAGTATTTGCAATAAAAGAGGTATGCAGTTGGCCTTTACTCCCTAAGAAACTCCAGTCTGCAAATTGCTCAGCCTTCCATGCTCTCATACCACAGCACAAAAAAATAGCCAATAGATTGTTAGGTTCTAGATTAAATTCCAATGACATTTTAACAATGCTAAAAATATTCAATTTATTCTCATTATTTATAACATATGTCATTGCTGTTTTTATAATATTCTGTGTAGTATTTTAACTTAAAAATCTTGATTCGTCTTAGTATTGTGTGTGTGATGCTATGAATAATAAAATAATGTTTGTTGTTGTGCCCTTATCCCTTTATGGGAATGTTAGTAATGCAAAAACAATACTTCTATATCAATCAGGCATTGAAAAGTGTTTTACAGGGCTACAATAACTTCCCTTTCACATTCATTGCTGGTGCATTGAACCAAGTTCTTCCATGTCACCCCTGGGTCAGAAACCACCCCTTATAGACTTACGCCAAAATCTTAACTTATGCAAAAATTCACATTAGTGCTGCGGTTTCTACAAAACTCATTCTACTGAACCCAGTTGAATTCAGTAAAGCTGCAGAGAGATCCCTACAAGAGTAACCAAGTCCGCTAAAGTTCTTCATTTCACCAATTTACTCGGTGTTGTACCACTGGACAGCAGATTGTCTCTGTTGCAGAAATATTCAAGCACCTCAGGCCTCAGAAGCTAGGTTCCACAACAAGCTGGCAGGCTGTGTATGTGATCCACAGGATCAGTCTGCTGTCCATGGAAGCATGCCATGGTCAAGGCCTTACTGAAAAAACCCAATCTAGATCTAGATGATTTAGGTAATTATTGCCCAATCTTGTTCCTGTCGGCGATCGTAAAAATCCTAGAAACCAATTACCTCCTGCATTCCACCCAGACCGGGTTATGTCCTAAATTTGGAACAGAAACAGCTCTCCTTGCTGTGATCGAAGACTAAGCGAATCGTAGATCAAGCAGGAGTAGTAGCCATCATCCTCCTTGACTGAAGCTCAGCCTTCGACACAGTCAACTTTACCATCTTACTAGAGAGACTCAGGAGGCTAGGGTTCCAAGATGAGACTATCACCTGGATGCAATCATACCTACGCGTCAGAACCGTTCAGGTATTTTCAGGGGACTCAATGTCTAGGCAACTGGCGCTCAGCTGCTGAGTCCTGCAGGGTTCCTTGTTGAGCTCCACACTGTTTAATGTGTATGTGTGGCCACTCGCTAAGATCATGCTGCCTCACAGGATTCAAATTGTCACCTAAGTGGATGACACACAGCTGGTCATTACTCTCAATGGTCCCCGTAACTTCCCCTCCGACTTTTAAACATGTCTGGAGAAAGTGACCTTTGGATGGAGCACTCCTGTCTCAAACTTAATGGAGGAAAAAAAGAACTCATGCTCCTACGAAACCACTCCAGCATGGATCTTAAACAGATATGGCCCAAGTGCCTAGCCCCCTTCAAATCCTAAAACTAGGATAAAAAGTCTGGGCGTTTGGTTAGACAATTCTCTCAAGTTTGACCACCAAGCAGTGAAGGTGACGGGGGCCTGCTTTGGTACACTCAGACTACTTCGAAAGGTCCTCCCTCTCCTTCCAAAGGCTGCAAAAAGAATCCTGATTCAGGCCTTGGTCCCATCATGACTGGACTAAGGCAACTCCCTCTAGGTAGGGGCTTCTAAAGCAACATTAAGGAAGCTCCAAGTTGCTCAGAAGTGTGCCACCAGGATGCTGCTCGAGATTCCAAAAACCCAGTCCGCCAAACCAGCTCTAAAGACTAGGCCTGGGCGGTAAATTCTGTTTCGCTTGCGGAATTTGGGCATTTTTGTGTTCGGCAGAGGACGTAGCATTGCCATAAATTCCGTGATCCACAGCTTCGCGGAATTTGTTACTTGTTTACGCTTACAAAATGTGTGTTAGTGAGATATTTCTCCACGAGCATGCAACAGCATTGGTGAACAGGAAAAAAGCACTGCAAATGGGCGGAACAAGCCTTTCTGTGTTTTTGCTGAACTTTTGCGTGCCCGTGGAGCTTTGCGTAGCGCAACTACGCAAATTCCACCCACCCCTACTAAAGACCCTATACTGGCTGCAAATCCCCAAAAGAGTAAAATTCAAGGCTCGCTGTATTCCCCATTACACCATGTGGGGAACTGGCCCAGCCATTAACAGATCCCTCATCACCCCTATTGTCCTAAATAGGACCTGAGATCGACTAATCTCAACCTTACAGTTCTCTCCAAAATCAGGAGCATAAGAAGCGGAGGAATATCCTTTTCCTATAATGTGCCAAAACTCTGGAACACACTACCCCACACCTTTGCGTCTAACCCCATCTCTTGCTGTTACGCAAACTTCTTAAAACCTGCTTATTTTGGCCAATCAGCCCTATACCTCCACCAGTCTCTCTGTTCAGTCGCTAGCACTGAGATGCCCGAGAGGAGCCATATGCTCTACAAATGCTGAATAATAATATTAATAATAAGAATCTCAATACCCCAGTTGTCCTATTCCAAAATATCTTCTAGCTGCACACTTATTACCTCATAAGTGTATCACCCTAGGCACCAGTATTTGTTTGCTGGAATCTCCAGCGAAGTTTTACTTCAACAGTTCAATCAGTACGTTTTTTTAAAAAAGATTACTCCATGTACTTCTTAAGTTCAAATCCAAAGGTTGCTTTATTCACTTTGTATTCATTTCAAAATTCAAGACAATACGTGTTCCAATGCATTTCGGTGTTTAACCACACCTTCATCAGGGAACGTCTACAATTTAAATAAACAAAATACTTTCTCAGTGCATGTATCAAAACAAACAACATTTCTACGCGCAGTACTGTCAAGTTTTATCTATAGATTAAGTGAACTTCATTCTATCAAATGTAACCATTATCCGTAAGTGTATCGAATACTCTCTAAGTTTAATTACACTCGGGGTTTGCTACTAAGTTTACGCGCTTGTTGCATGTTACTGTGGGCGCTACCCCTACTACTCCGTGAATAACGGTTAACTCTATGGAGGTAATCCCCGCCAATTCTCACCTCGTTCAAATAGCACGCCAACGAACAAAATGCAATACGAAGATATAACTAAATCAACGGACAAGAGGGCAGATACTTTCGCATTCACGGCAGAGGCCAGTGAAAGAATCGATTCACTAATTCAAACAGAAACAACGGAACATACATTCACAAGAAACAAAGAACAACAAATAAAACATCTCATGTATCTCACAAGAAAAGAGATCGATCAACGTCTCCACGCGAGCACCATGGTTCAATATCACAAAGCGCAACGAATACCGAGAGGCCTTCGAATAGCCCTGAAGCCATCACTTTGTAAAAACTCTCAACCTTTCACAGAACGTTGGTTTGCAATACTCAATAAGTGCAGCTTAGATTTGATACTATTGATCATAGAGGAACTGGCGAAAATATTGGAGGAACTTAAAACAGAAATAGAAACAACAACGGAAGAATTAAAGAAAGGAGTCACAGAAGAAGAACTTAAGAAAATCTTAGAGGACATAAATACTCAATTAGCCCATCATACTCAAGAAGTGAACGAACGTAAACTCAGGAAGTATAAAAGGGATACCCTTGATTATAAGCTTCAAGAGGTATACACGTGGGCTGAAGTGTATGCGAAAAGGCGCCAAAACAAGCAATATACATCACAGACCGACACTTCATCTTCGGATAGCGACTGATCAACTTCAAGAACGCAGAAACCACCAAGCCAACAAAAAACCACACCACCAGAGAAAACAACGCCAACTGAGGGAACTTCAACAGCTGATCCTTTTTTAGTCTCAGGCCCCGAAGAAGTAGAAGACCCAGGAGGGGACGCAACAAAAACAAAAGAAAAAGCCCCACCACAAACGAGGACAGTGACCTCAAAAAAGGACAAAAAGAAAAACCATTGAAGGACACCGACAATTTAGTAATAAACATCTCGGATCAACACCTGAGTGAACACCAAATCAACACCTTACAACGTGGTTTATCATTTGTACCCAGCGCACGCACCAACCAGTTGGAACTTGAAGTTAGCCTTTTTAAACTAACACGGAAAATGAGACTCCGACATTTCTTTGAAAACATCGTAACTGACAAACCGACAAATAAAGACAATGAATTAAAAGGATTAAAAACTACCAGTTCATATATGCCACCAGTTTCACACAAAACTATCGATCTATTCGAAAACCTATGCAAGCAAGAAATCAGTAAAATCAACACCAACAAAAGAAGCAAATATAAAAACATGACTAAGAAAGAGTTTGGCGCCATTGAGAGTATGGCTAGAAACGAAAAAATAGTCTGTCAAAAATCAGACAAGGGAGGTGCTATGGTGATACTCAACACAAATTTCTATGAAAGAGCTGTCATGACACATCTGAGTGATATAAACACATACATGGAAATAGAAAGAGACCCCACAGAAGAAATAAGAAGAACTCTTCAAATAATTTTGAAAAAAGCTGCGGAAAGAGGAACTATCAGTGAAAAAACCAAGAACTATCTGACTCAAGAAAATCCAAAAAGCCCGTCTATGTACATGGTACCGAAGGTACATAAAGATCAGCACAACCCGCCATGTAGGCCTATAGTATCGACAAAGATGAGTATTCATGAACCAGTTGGAAAATTCATTGATAAACATTTACAACCGTTGGTCAATAAAAACTTATCTCACATCAAGGATACCACCGATTTTCTGTTAAGACTACAACAGGTGAAATTGGAAGACAACACTATCATGGCAACTGTAGATGTAAAAACCTTGTATACTGCTATCCCACACAAAGAAGGCCTGGAGGCTATCGAGAAAGCCCTATTGAATAGCTCTTACCCAGAAGACCTACAAATCTTTTTGATGGAACTAATGCAGTTTACCTTGTTGAACAGTTATTTCACCTACAACAACCGTTGGTTTATCCAACTGAATGGAACTTCGATGGGCAATTGCGCCGCGCCGGCGTATGCCAATTTGTTCATGGGATCTTTTAAAGAAGAACATATCTACAATAACCAGGAATGGGCCACTCATCTTCTCACCTACGTGAGATTCATAGACGATATCTTCCTAGTGTGGAAGGGGACGCAAGCATCTCTAGAACAACAACTAGGAATTTTGGACAACAGGAATGACAGAATAAAATTCACTTGGAACATCAACGAAACCACAATACAATTTCTGGACGTAGAAATCACCAAAAAGGGCAACACTTTCATAACAAATCTCTATCGGAAACCAACAGATAGAAACAATTTGTTACAATATAAGAGTCATCACCCACAGTCACTCAAAACCCACCTTCCCTACTAACAATTCCTCAGGGTTATAAGATTGGTCTCGGAAGATGATGACCGTCAAGAGCAACTGAACATAATGGGCAACAGATTCCTATCACGGGGATAACCGGAGGATATCATCAAAAAATCCAAAGAGAGAGCTCTTAAAAAAAACAGAACTGAATTACCAATGTACAAACAAACAGAGAAAAAGCCACGAATAACCTGTGTCAGCAAATTTTCTAACGTGAGTGCTCAGTTCAAAAGAATAATACACAAAAACTGGCAGATCGTCAAACTAGAAACAGACTTCAAAGGTATATTCGATGAGGAACCACTCTTTGCTCACACCCGGGGTAAAAACATTGGAGAACTGTTAACAACACCAACACAAAAATCTAGTCAACGGACCTTTAAAGGAACAGAACCATGTTTATATTGTGGAAACTGCCACAACATTATGAAGGGTGCAAGCATCAATCACCCGATGAAAGGACATAAAATACCCCTAAGAGTGAATGCCACTTGTGATACAACCAACATAGTGTATTTACTAAAATGTCCATGTGGCAGCGTGTACGTAGGCCACACAGAAAGAAAGCTTAAAGTTCGGCTCAACGAGCACAAGAGTAACATAAGGACACAATCATCGAAATCAACAGTGGCCACGCACTTTGTTGAAAAACATCACAACATCAACCAACTAAGGGCATGTGTATTGGAAATAGTCCCTAAAAAAGAAGGGACAATGAACAAGAAAAACCTCTTAAAAAGAGAAAACTATTGGATTTATTACCTCAGCAGTCTGAAGCCCAATGGAATGAATGACAGGACTGAATTTACTTGTTGTTTGTGATAAATTCTAGTACCATTTAAGTTATATTGCATTATCTGAACTTAATGTTGCGTTATAGGCACAGCACAACTGCATAAAGTTATATTGATGGGCCCGCTCGAGCCGGTAATTTAGCAGCGTAGTGAACAATAAAGTTAGAACACAGAAAAAAGTTTTACCTACATACAGCGCACGCGCGTACCAGCGCGTAGTGAGAGTAGATTACTCGAACTTCGAACGGAGTAGGACGACTCCGCAGGAGCAGAATGAGCTGATTTCACTATTTGAACGAGGTGAGCATTGGCGGGGATTACCTCCATAGAGTTAACCGTTATTCACGGAGTAGTAGGGGTAGCGCCCACAGTAACATGCAACAAGCGCGTAAACTTAGTAGCAAACCCCGAGTGTAATTAAACTTAGAGAGTATTCGATACACTTACGGATAATGGTTACATTTGATAGAATGAAGTTCACTTAATCTATAGATAAAACTTGACAGTACTGCGCGTAGAAATGTTGTTTGTTTTGATACATGCACTGAGAAAGTATTTTGTTTATTTAAATTGTAGACGTTCCCTGATGAAGGTGTGATTAAACACCGAAATGCATTGGAACACGGATTGTCTTGAATTTTGAAATGAATACAAAGTGAATAAAGCAACCTTTGGATTTGAACTTAGGAAGTACATGGAGTAATTTTTTTTAAAAAAACGTACTGATTGAACTGTTGAAGTAAAACTTCGCTGGAGATTCCAGCAAACAAATACTGGTGCCTAGGGTGATACACTTATGAGGTAATAAGTGTGCAGCTAGAAGTTATTTGACATACACTCCAGGAGGGGAGTGTATGTGGAAATTGGAGTTAATATCCAGGCAGTGCACAACCCGATACACGAAGCTATTCCAAAATATGTCTTTCACAGCTCAGGGGGTAGACCTTGCAGGCACTGATTCAAAAGATCATTCATGAGAACCATTAATATAAACTCCAGCATTCACAGCAGGGGCACATTCTTTTTGAGAATTGCATAAACATTGAATTGCTATAATTATTTCCAGTTTTCATTGTAATGTTATGTAATCCCTATCTAAGGAGATACAGATGATGGCCGGAATGCAGAGCAAATCAAACACTCACCCCAGTCAAGAGATGTGGGTTAAATCCATTGTTTTTTTCTCACTATGTCACCCCAGTTTATGCCCAGCCATGTCCAAATCAGTCTTGGCCCTGTGCCTCATGGGAACAGTCCAGCCCGAACTGCCAAGCCAAGTCTTCCCTAGACCATAAACAAGCACCTGGGACCTGTTTTGGGGCATCACCCCTCATCAGCCAGGCTAGCTTGAAACCAGTGGCAGAGTGAGCCCAGGACCCAGATCTTGGCATGCCCGGCACACTTATGGCGAGAAAGCAAAAGAGATACAGATGATAGATGGAATGCTGAGCAAATCAAACATTCACCCCAGTCAAGAGATATGGGTTAAATCCATTGTTCCTTTGCTCACCATGCCACCCCAGTTTAGATCCAGTCATATCTAAATCAGTCTTGGCTCTATGCCTCATGGGAAAAGTCCAGCCAAAACAGCCAAGCTAGGGTATGCCCAGACGTGGGTCCTGTGCTCGCTACGCCACCAGATTCAAAGTATCCTGACTGATGAAGGGTAAAACCCCAAAACCGGTCCTTCAATGCTGGTAGTAATAAGCAGACCTCCGACCACATTATGGGTTGAAACTCCAGAGCTCCCACAAAACATCATTGAAAACGATGCGTTCTGCCTTTGATTCTCAATAGAGATTTAGGTCTGAATGCTTGCATGAAATGTGATGCAACTAATACATGGTGGATGTCCGGATTTTAAATCTGAGTACCTCATTTTGCTGATCAAGTATTTAGGGGCGTTGACAAAAAATTATTTTTGTACTCACGCTTGTAGTTTGAATGAACTCCTAAAATGAACAGAGATCTACTGGTGAGATCAGAAGCTAAATGTTGAGGAATTAGTTTATTTGATCTGATGACAATTTTGGTAGCAGACATCTTAAGGAATAAAAGCTTTGTGATGATCTTCTAGGGTCATTCTGATCGTTTCAGCCTCTAGTACTCCAGGGGGCAGACTACGGGTGGGGTGCAGAGCTATAAATATCACAAAATATGAACACAAAGGGGTTATTCAGAGTTGGCAGACTGTCTGCATTGGCAATTTCCTGCCCTGCCAAATAGCAGCTCTCCATGACTGTTAGAGGTGGGTAATTGTTGATTTTACACCAGCAGATACATCGTCTACCTGTGGCACATTTGCCACCTGCTGAACAACTTATATTTGCCCTTGCCCCGTCCTACTTATGGTGGGATGATGGTCATTCGTTTTCCTAACCTGGTATTGACACGTTTTGCAAGTAAGTCCCAGATAGAGAAAAAGTACCATGGCCCCAAAGCTCATGGAGTAAGCTGCCTTAATATCAGTGCTGCTCCATTTATGTTTTCTGAAAACAAACTCTCAATTTAGGAGGTTGCTTAAAGAGTATACCAAAGTTTGTAGAACAGCAGCCGCTTCACTGAAGGTAGAGAGACCCCCTACTCAACCGACAAGTTAGGTGTGAGTCTCTAAACATAGATCATAGATCATGATCAATCATCGGTGGAACAAAAGCCACAATTTGTATCACAGTGGCCGCTCTGTGTTCTGCACAGAAGGCCACTGACACTCGAGGGGACTTGCTAATGATCTTCTTCAGGCTAGATGCAGTTAGGGGCTACATCAAGGGGCACTGTGCAAGTAATTACATCAGGGCTCATGTTTAACTATCAGTACCTACAAACTAGCCTCCCTTTGGATGAGGGCAGGCAGCTCCACCCCTCACGGCTAGTCAGTCTGTGTATGCACATCCACATTTGAGGGCTTTCCTGAATAGTCAGACTTCCTTGTTGCAACCCCTGTGCCTCATTCAAAAAGAGGACATTTGATAAAGGGGTTTATGTGTTAATCACCTCTCCTCCTGCTTAGTCCACACTTAAAGTTTGACTTCAAGATCTTTTTGCCCATCTGTAACTTGGGGCGTGTTCATGAGTACAGACTTCTCCAGCACCCACACTGAAGCCCCGGAGAGAGGGGGCACACGCAGCTGGAGGATACCGGCAGACAGAAGAGTGCCCTAGTCCAGGGTTGAGACTTCCTGGTGACAGCCAGACTCGCCCTGTTGATACCTGACATGCCAGGATCTGCCAGGGAGGCCTGCTCAGGGCACAGCATCTGCCCTTGCAAGGAGCCCTCCCCGTGGCATGTCTAGCAAAAGCGGTGCACACTGCCCCTTCCAGCCTCTCCTTAATCATGTGAAATGCAGAAGGGGCTTCATCCACTCTGCTCATATCATTTATTTATTTATTTTTATTAATAAAGTTTTATATAGCGCTAACAAGATCCCAAAGGATATCAGAGCGCTTTACAATAGGATGGAAGGATGGACATAAATACACAATTGTCAACAAGTAGGGGTAAAAAAGACAACAACGACAAAAAGCAGGATTAATCGCAGGTTCCAGGACAATTGCACCATGGAGGGTAATACAAAAAACAGGCATAAACAGTTAATGAAGAGAGTCACAGTATGTGGTAAAGAGGAGCAGTAACAAATGAGGGTACAATGGACATAGGAAACAGTGTCTTCGAGTAGATGAGCTTAGCCCAATTGGGGTAAGAATTTATTCATAAGGAATCTTTTGGCTTCCAATTTGAACGCCGTCATTGAGGAGATTCTGTGTACTTCCGGTGGAAGAGAGTTCCATATATTTGGGGCAGCGCTGGAGAAGTCTCTGTGACAAATTCTCTTTTTGCTAAGGATGAGTGGTTTCAAGAGGAAACTACTGGCGCTTCTTGAGGCTCTTGCACCACAAGATAGCTCAAAGTTTTGCGCAAGGTACCGGGGATTATTGAAGTGAAGGGCATTGTGCGCCAGAACTGCAATCTTTAACTGAATTTGTGATTCGCAGGGCAACCATTTAAGAGATTTTAGAACTCGGGATATGTTCTCATTTCATTTGGTGCCTGTAACCAGTCTAGCCGCTGTGTTCAGTGATGCCCTTAGTGGAGCCAGGGTGTATTTGGGAAGGCCACAAAGGGTAGCGCTGCCATAGTCAAGCCTCGGCAAGACAAACGCTCGTACCACCTGCTAGAAATAATTTTGTGGAAGGAAAGGTTTGATATGTCTGAGTGCCCTCGTCAAGTGGTTTTCTCCCTTACACACCTTGCTGATATGATTTTTCATAATTAGGTGCTTGTCCATGGTGACTCCGAGCAATTTGGCTGAATCTATGATGGGAGGAGTGCAGTTGAAGGCAGTGAGGTGACCCGGCCACATGTCTAACTTGGGAATGTGGTTGGGAGGGGAGATGATCAGGAATTCCGTTTTGGAGGTGTTGAGCAGGAAATGGTTCTCAGTTAACCAGTTTTGAGTAGACATTAGGGTAGTGTGGAGGGAGATGATCTTTTCCCGGGAAGAGATTTTCAAATAGAGTTGCGTATCGTCCGCATACATGTGGAATAGAAAGTTAGTGGAGTTTAATGATTTAGTTAAAGGGTCCAAGAACAGGTTGAAGAGGATAGGAGATAGGGCGTATCCTAGGGGAACCCCCATGAGAACTGGAGAGGGCTGGGAGGGAGAGTGATTTGCCTTGACTCTTTGAGATCTGTGGTGAAGGAAGGACGAGAACCATTGTAGCACCTGACCAGAGAAGCCCATCCTATTTTTCAAAATGGCAAGAAGTTTGCCATGATTAACCGTGTTGAATGCAAAGGAAAGGTCGAGGAGGGTCAGGAGGCAGGATTCGTTTTGGTTAAGCATTTTTAAGATGTCGTCCATGATGTGAGTGAGCGCCGATTCAGTGCTGTGTCACTTTCGAAAGCCGGATTGATGCTGGTCAAGTAGTTGGTCATTTTCTATGTGAGCACAAAGTTGATATTTTACGCATTTTTCTATGAGTTTCGCTAGGGTGGGATGTTGTAGATAAGGCGGAATTTATTGAGATCAGCTTGTCTGCGATCGTTTTTTTTTTATAGGAGACACCTGGGCTGCTTTTAGACAATCAAGGATTGTGCCTTGTGAAAGAGAAGCATTTACAATCCTTGTCCAGGAGGGGGTGAGTACATGCTTGATTTTTTCGAAGATTGCTGGGGGCAAAGGGTCACTGAAGTGGTTGAATGAGTTGATATTCTGAAGGATCTTGTTGATGTCATTTTCACTGAATGGGGTGCAGGTGCCCCATGACACATTGTTCTTGGTGATCAGGCTGGTAGATCTGAGCTCATCTAAGAGGTTAAGGGGTGATATAGCCCTGAGGGAAGGTAGTAGGGCCTTCTTAGAGGCGATATCAATGGAGATGAGTCTAGTATTCTCAGCGAAGGAAACAGCAAGATTGTCGCAACAGGGTGGGCTGCCATCTGGGTCAGAGTGGTTTGGACCTACAATTGATTGCTGTTTGACCAATTCAAAAAGTTTTTTGGGGTGGTTTGCCGCTTGATCCAGTTGGTGTCTGAAGTAGTCAGCCTTAGCGATCTTAAATTGTTTGTTGTAGAGGCTCCTAGCCTCTCTAAGGAGTTTTAGTTGGTGCGAGGAGGGATTGGATCGCCAGGAACGCTCAACTGCCCTAAGGTTGCGGCGTTCCATGTTTAAGTTGTCATTATACCAGGGTTTGGATATTTTTGTTGAGACATTTTTTTGTTGGATTGGAGCAATGGCATCCATGATGTTGGAGATGGTCGAATTGTAGGAGTCGGTGAAGGACTGCACCTCAAGCAAGTCAGCTCAGGGCCGATTTACATTGGGCAGCAAGTTAATCAGAGTTTATTAATCTGAGATCCCTTTTCCATTTCTTTGATTTCATTGGTTGAGCCTTCCTCATCAACACCTCCCTGTTAATATAAAAGAAGATGCAGTGATGGTCGGACCAGTCACACGGGGTAATGGAGAACAAGGAGATGGTCTGCCCTTTTGAGCTGATGAGATCTAGAGTCTCCCCTTTAATATGAGTTGGCTGGTCACAGTGTCGAGTCAGTTCTTGATCATTTAAGAATGATTAAAGGCAAGATACAGCAAGGTCGTTGGGGGTAGACCAGTGAAGGTTGAAATCATCAAGGAGTCGTTGGGAAAAGGCTGAGGAACGAGGGATCAGTTATTAGAGAAAGAGCCAGTAGGTCACACAGGGTCTCTCCAGTTGAGGATCGGATAGGATCAGACTGGCAAGCTGTTGGACGAGTGAAAAGTGTCTCGCCATCTGAGATTAGGGTCTAGTTGGTTGGGGCACATCAATAGGGGACAGCGCCACTATGTGAAGATCTAGAGACAAAGGTTGTTTAGATGGGGTGCGGCCCTTCCTAGTTGGGGTATGACAACAGGGGACAGCATCTCAACAGGTGACAGAGCCACTCTGTGATGATCCAGTGGCAAAGAGTGGTTTATATTGAGTAAATGCCTTCCCGAAGAAGAGGCGGGTGGACTCAACAGTTCGTGAGAGGTGGTAGAGTGAGTGTGGGTGTCATTGGGTTTTGCCAAAACCGCATTTTTGAGTAATGGGAAGATAGTGGTTATCTTAACTTATCATACCAATGCCCTACGGTGCAGGCTGCCCCCACAGGCCCAGGAGTGACCCTCAGCAGCACACCCTCTGCGCCAAGAGAGTGAGCTCAGACCCGGGTCTAGGAGGTGTGTGCAGCCAAGAAGCATCCACATCATAGCAGCACCGAGGCCATGGAGTGAATGGGCACAGACCCAGGGCTAAGAGGTGTGTGCAGCAGGACGTGCAGTAGACAAGGATCCACATCACAGCAGCACTGAGGCCAAGGACGGAGCGCAGACCCAAGTCCAGAAAGTTGTGCAGGACATGACGTGCAGCTGAGAAGGATCCACATCACAGCAATCAGGCAAAGGAGTTAATGGGCAGAACTGCTTAGTAAATAGAATGGCCTAATGCTGTGAAAGGATAAACTGCCTACAAAATTAGCACGTGGCCTTGATTTGCTGCTCTCCTGATGGTCATCATGCCTCAAAGACTTTTTTACCAGAACGCAGGTATTAACACATTCTCTTCATCTTCAGCCTCCCTCCCCGACCTCCCAAGAAGTGCCCTCACAAACTAGAGGGCCTCGACCACTCACCCAGAACCTGCAATGAATAAATACCTCAGTTTCACACCGAGCAACACCATGAAAACAGACAATCTTCACCACAATTACGTAAAATCTTTTCCTGGAGAGCCTCCGAGGACACCAAGAACCCTGCATAAGGGAATGGACTATAGGTGGTAACCAAGAGCAGGAAAGTCAATAGGAGACTCCTGATTCAGTCATCTCCCAAATCTACACCACACTATGTGACCCCCTAGATGGAGGGAAAGCCTCACACAGCTACTGAAAACAACCCCTTCAGAACAGAGGATGACATGGCTAGATCAACGTTCCCCAACCCCCAAAAATTCTCATCCATCCAATCAAATGATCTCAAATGCAACACTAGCTCAGTTAACTCATCGGCTAAGCCTCATAGTGGATATTCCCTCCACAAAAAACAAGCATTTGCAACGCATTAGGTCTTGCAATGACTTGAGTATGAGTTATTGGCATTGTACATGACAATGCCTTTTATTTATGTTTTGGTTTTTAAAACCTAAATAAAAGGCATTGTCATTTACAATGCCAATAGCTTAAACTCACAAATGCACAACCTATTTGCATTGCAAATGCTTGTTTACAACCTTGTTGGCGCCATTGCTAAGACAGTGTCATTTTGTATTTTTTTAAACCATGATAGTGCCATTGCTAAGACACAGTACGTTGGCAGTGTTGATTTGTTTTAGTGTTATACTCCTTTCGCTTTCGATTGACTTCAATGATATTAAACTTTTGAATGGTTCTGCAAATCATTGCAGGGAAGATTCTAACCAAACTGCCTGTTCAAGCAGCTCTTATTGTGCACACCAAGGCGTGTTCTGCAAACTTGAAAAGGGCAGGAGTCGAATAAATGAGCTGAAAGTCAATGAAAGACCAGTTGAGCTACAAGTAGATCGGTTTTATTAAACAGAAGGCAGCAGCCACGTAAAACCTGTTTCTATTCCACAGAAAATCGACAATATTCAGAACAGCAATTCAATTCAACCGGCTCTACCTTTTTTAGAGCACAGCGGTTCCCTTCAAGCAATTCTACAGACTGCAACACGCAGTGCCAATCAGAAATCATTGCCCGTCTAACGCAATGTTGCCTTTCCAAAAGGGAGTGATGTCCAGTTCTCTATGGTAAAGTTGGCTGAAATGCCTGGCATTGGGTCTCAGTGCAAGAACATTCTTCGACGTACACATAGCTGTACTTGATGCTACTCCCGTCGAGGCACAGCAGATCCACCTCAGCTCTGCGGGTCTCGATCTCAAGGCAGCAGAAGCATTTGTGTCTCATTGCCCCAGCCTCATGCGAATACCTGGATGATAGAGAAAATGATGTTCATCAGACAATGTATTCAGGACCAGAAAAAACACAAGGAATGGCAAATTAGGCCAATGATGACATGGTACGCAGTGTGCAAACCTTTCAGAAGTCCAATGGCTGGAAGGTAAGACCTCTTCCCTTCTTAATCAGGGAAGTAAAACAAAACAAAACCTTTTTTACTTCATGCCTTTTGATTAACAGATTTACAGTCAGACATGTAAATGTAAAAATTCTATCTTTCTATTGGAGAGGTATCTTTAGAGAACATTGATGATGTTGACTGTAGAGTGTAGAATGGTCTCAAACAACAATACATTAACAGAGGAGTCGGGATGTCAGTCAAACACATTGCAAGTTAAGGCCTGCGGCTATAACTTATATCTGAGGTATTAGGACCATCCTGTGTGGCAACGGTTTGTTCTCTTGTTTCTCTCACACAAATCCTTTCTTTATCAGCCCTCAACCCCCAACTGCAAAGGTAAATATCCGACCAGTTCAATGCTATCAGAAATTCGACAGCCACCTGAACCCTCATGCTAAACTCACCCCAGCTGAAATAAATGGTTCCCAGCATCCTGAGCGCATGCTACTCTTTGATCTTGAGATCTGCCCCTGAAATTCTACTACTCTAACCTCCAGTATTCATCACCTCCAGAGCTTCTGAAGCCACGTTCCATCCGAAAAAATATGTCTGTAACTCCTTTAAAAATACCCTGGTGATGATCAGAGGCGATAACCCCAATGTGTGTCTATTGCAGGACTCCTTCTTCTCCTTGAAACATCACATACCGATCATTTCCTACCACCACCAACCTGGGTGGTAGGAAATTATCAAAGTAAAATTTTTGTAATCTTCTTAGCAACACACTTCATCTCACCTTACACAGTTCCTAGGACTTCTACAAGCATCACAGCACTATCATCCAATGACCTCTATCACAAATCCATGTTCAAACTACACAGTGACTCCTTTCCAGATAATGCCAGTGGAATTAACTTGTCCTCTTTAGTGTACGTCCCTCCCCAGAGAACTTCAGGCTGAACGTCTGCCTAATATCTACTGCAAACGTCCACCTATTCAATCTCAAATACAGAAAGAGTTGTACCTTGCCCAGAGTTGTCTATTGCCTCCCAACTAGTTAACTCTCCGCTGTTTACAATGGGTAAAGTATATTAAATCTGAAATATGTCAATCGAAATATGTAAATATGAAGCTCATAACATTATATTTCCCATACCTCGCTCATCTCCCCCACCATTTTACACCCACTTCTCTATTTTCCTTCTTACTGATTCTACTTTAAATAGAGGTCCTATTCAAAAGAATTAAATAACTTTAGCAATGAAAAATTCCAGCAATGCTAGTAAACAGCAGCTGACACCTTTAGCTCCATATCTATACCTCTCTCTAAACAAGGGCGATGTGCACTTTCAAAAGGTTTGATTTGATTCCTAGGACCTGCCTACCTCAACAGCGGTGGCCACTCCTTCTCCTACATCACTGACAAGATATCGAACTACCGACAAGATAGAATATGATTAACTAGACCCTCAACCAACATTTTTACCCATCATCACTGCAGTGCATCCTAGATTTAATGTTGGAATACTGATAAATGCTAAACGTAATGGAATACAGAGGATAGTTCCGCATAATCAGACCTGTTAATTTTTGTTACAGAGAGTTCAATATACACTGTGCAATGGGGGACAAACCCTAACAGGATTTGCTTTATAGATTATTCTTAAACGCTTAGTGGAACAGAAAGCGAAGCCCTAGCTGCACGCGACAGAGTACAACCCATGATAAAACGCGGTGCGTGTCTTACACTCTCGTCAATTTACAAATGACACAAAAACTATATAAAAACACTATGGATCAATATTACTTAAAGATGCTTAATTCAAGTAATCTTTTAAACAAACAGACAGCAGACTTTTCGATAAAGAAACTTAGGCTAAAATTGAAAAAAAAATTCCAGTCTTGGCCTAACACTTGACAAACTGGCATGGTACTGGAATGGAATTACCAGGTAAATATAGAATAAGCGTTAGATGACACATTTTTTCCCCTGCATTTCAGAAAAAAGGTTTTAACAACATTTGACAGGCACTTGATAAACTTGGACAAATACATACTAAATGCAAAAGACTTTCCTGTGTGTAGCTACAAATCCTGGGGTTACTATTTGACCATTGATGTAGCCATTTCAGCTTCTCGTCTTTATTTAGATAAACTCTAAGGGGCTCATTACAATAGCGGACAGACTTCTGTCCGTCCGCCATTGTTTTGTATTTGGGACTGGCCCCCATGAGGTGGCCTCCTCACAATCCAAATTACGATGCAACCGCAACCATGGTGGTGGCATAACCTATATTTTGCATTGTGGCAGGGATGCGTTCAACAGCTCCCGCCACAATGTAAAAATGAAGGTACTTGCATATCCCTGCCCTACGTGGCAGGCACCATGCAATGCCTGCCACTTGGTGCAGAGATATGTAAGGGGCCACCATAGGTGCCCCCCAGTGCACTTGACCAAGTCCCAGGGAATCTACAGGCCCCTTAATCCATTTCCACCATTTGTTTTGCTGCGGTTTGTCTGCCGCAAAACGAATGCAAGGCACGGCCGCCATGTTGGGCTATGTTTTAATTCTGACAGGCGGTCGGAAAGGGACCGCCGGTCACAACCGTTGCGGACGGTCTTTACAACTGCCACCCTTACCCAATGATTCCCCCCACCATCATAATATGGTGGGGGGGGGGGGGGGGGAACAGCAGTACGGTGTCCAAACCAAGGAACTGTTTCGAAAGCCACCTTTAGATCGATAAATGACTTGAAGTGTTTTTGCTTACTTAATATCGTAGACTCAACCAATACCATTACAGCAAGCAAATTGATAGATGTTGACTGACACTTGTGAAATCCTTCACTGATTAAAGGTTCGGATCTGCTACCCAATTTTCTAGCTCCTCTAATAAATTTAAAGCAAAAAACCTTTACTTCAACGTCTGTACGAGCAATTAAGCGATAACTTCTTGGTAAATAGTTGCATTGCAAGATACTTCCCTTGACATGATTTTGGGACAGTTTCAGTCAAGATAACTTCATTACAACAGAGAGTCAATACTAGTTACCAGTGTTCTGTATCGACCCAGAAAATGGCATTAGGGAGGCCTTTTGGGCCTGGTGTCCCATTTGACCCAATTAATTCCCAGAGTACTGTTGTTTCTTCTTTTTTGAGCAGCTCTGTAGTCGGGTAATATGACGTATCACAACCCACTAAGTGACGCAGTTTGGTTTAGCTGGTTTTCATAAGAATATCATCCAGTTTCACCTTTGAGTTTCCCAGTAATCTGTTCAACCACGAATCCCCATGACCAGTAGTGATTACCAGTTGTGATCTATACCAGATGGGTAAATAGTCCACCCAGAGAGCCCTGCGACGTATTTTCAGTATCCTAGGAGCATCATTCTCTTTTAATATCTCAGCATATCACAAGATCTCTTCCTGTTTATCAAATCTCCAAACCAAACATTTTAGGTTGTATGAGGCAGCAACTTGGTATAGGACATTGGCTTTCTGCGAAGGCAAATGGATCAGCCCAAGAGAGAATCTTGTGGCATATGGTCACTTTCCAATCTTGGTGTTATAGCATATACAAGAACATGAGTTAGCAAGCCCTTTGAAATTATAGTGTGGTCTATTATAAAGCTGTATTGAGAAGAACTGACTATCAAAACCATGGTTGAGGTCTTAGAGGCATACTCGTTGAGCAACAACAGCCACAATGATGGAGTTGATCACAACAAGTTTAGGACTGCCAAACATTTTAGTTGCTATGAGGCTGTTTCAACTATTTCCCGCATGATGGTTAATTGGGTTATCTTTTTATTCCATCTCGTGCTCAAGTAAATATTTTTAGGAGTAACTAGAATTAAAGTTTGAATTTTATACATTGCAACTATGTCAAATGAAAGGTTAGAACTTGAAATTCAACATCAATATCTATTCATTTACATATTGTTAACCTTCCGTTAACTTGACCTTTAGACAAGGAACGTGTGACATTAATAGTGATCTATTTGATAGCCAATGATTGGAGAGCTCTGCTCTCCATGTTTCTTTGAATAGCAAAATATTGAAACCTTGCAAGAATAAAATTGTCTCTGGACCCTCCATAAGCCTTGGGAGACCATGCACATTCCAATAACAAAATCTGATTGGCTGTTGTTGTTGATCTGGCTTTACTGCACCTCAATTATTGTTAGTGATAAGTGATTCAGATAATAGGGACGAGAGCCAGGTCCAGTCCTCTGTTTCAATTTGCCTCTTGGTGCTTTGTTCACAGATACATGGCTTAGATGCTGAGTTTGTTTTTAAGACACAGTACTTTAGTTAGTCTGGCTATTGGATAACAATCGTTTAATTTCTCATCATTACTTATAGTCTTCATTAATTTCTTTGATTTATTTTGAGCGTTTCTCAATCTTTACCTGCCACTTTTTTTAAGCCCTTTTTGCAAATTGTAGCAATTGAGTGTGTTATGCTTCTGCGTTTCCTTGCATGGTAATGATTGCTCAGGAGTTACTGTATGATTCTGTGAGTACTGATAACAAACCATGTAATAGGATCTCTACCGATCTTGTATTTTCAAAGTGGAAATCATGGAGACATTTTTCAGAAGCATTTAGTCGTTGAACATTAGCCATAGTTTCACTATCATTTGCCAAAGCTCCAATAGTCATCGGATGTTGCTCTACTAATATAGTTGACAACTCTTGAGTTTGACAACCGATTTGACCTTGCTGTTTTGATTCTCAACCAAAAGATAGATATTCTGTTGTTTTTGACTATTGCAGGATGGTTATATCTTTAGCTTAATCTTACCAACTATCATGGGAAGACTTGAAACATTATCCAACAGGTGCATGAGACTAGTTGGCTATTGTCAACTGATTTCACTTTTACTATTCAATCGCTCGGATTTTGTAATATGGAAGCTATCCCCTTCAACAAAAAGGGCAAGAGTATCATGCAATTCTACCTGAATATTCAATTTGTCTGAGTGGAAATTTAAAGCTGCTTCTATTGCATCCATGCTGTTAAGCAGATTGTCCCAATGGTATATAGTGGCATGACAGGACTATTAGGGGCCTGAGGGTAATCAGAAATATGTGTATCATATTTTTCCATAAAGGAAAGGTCCTCAGCTTTAATTGAGTTAGTTGTGGGTTCCATATGGTCAAGCATTATTGGGATAGTCACTAGTGAGTGATATTCATTGGTATTACTTCAATTGTTTTTCAATGGAGTAAGGGGTGGTTTTGAATCAGTTGTTCTAGTTCCCATAGTTGAAACCAGACGTACAGGGTCTATGTTGCCTTTTCACTGCTTTCATCAAGGGTTGATAAGTCATGTGTCAGAAAGATAGTGGGTATAATTATAGCTTTTGTCAGAGCTTGTAGTACTGGCAAAGCTGGAAGGGAGGAGGATTGATAACTATGTTCAGACACAGTTAAAGAGTTCTTTGAAAGGAATATTGAAGAAAAAGTCTCCAAATCAGAACAGTGAACTTGCACAATGACAATGAACTTAAAAAAACATAATTCACTACAAGAAGCCTGAGATCCTAAAAGCTGACCTTTAGCTAAGACTAGATTGTACAAACCCAAAGCTTAAGTTCTCATATGGTTTATGTCTCCTTCTGATGCTATTCCTGAAAATTTAAAATAATCCACAATAGAGGATTGGGGTAATTGTGAATTCAGAAATAACTGCCAGAAATAATGGCCCAGTGGTGAAATTGCAAGGCTTGAAAACGAGCACCCGGATAGGACTTTTTGATTGTTGGTGAGCTAATATACACTCTGATGACTCAGTCTTGAATTTCTTTCACCTTTACAATGACTGTGTCGACCATCACAAATTACCAGATCTTATGTTATCCACGGCCTGTTTTGCCTTGTTATTTAGTACCAGTGGAGTTCTATGGTTAACTTTGATTTTCCCTTGACAAATTTGACAGAGAATAAGAGGCTTGTGAGAACCATGGATAAATCTTGAGAATGTTGAGTTGACTGAGGAAAATATATTTGGTGTTCATACCAAGTGAAAAGGGAGCTCTCAAGGGGCTCGCAGACTGCACCTAGACCTAGCAAGGATTTCTCGGCTTCACGGCAGCAGCCCCTAAACACTGCTGTTGCACCACTTGAGGCTGATGTATGTGTGCCCAAGTCTCTCTTCACCTCTTCTTCACCTCCCTTGTCTTCTGGACTGCTCTTGGATTGGGCAAAGAAAGGCGAGCTGACAGGTCTTACAGACAGTACCTTGACCTAGCCAGACCATCTCCGCTTCCCCCAAGCTCAAACCCCTGGCAGCAATGCCTCAAAACTGCTGTCACACTGCTTGTGCCTCAAATGCTTTCTTCTCATGGTTAACAAGTTGGTGGTTGAAGACACAACTATGCAGGCAGACTCAGATGTTTTCACTTGGCACACTTTTTAATTTTACGAGGTAAGTTCCTCTAATGCCTCTTACTACACTTGAGCACTTTGTGGTTCACTGGCCTATTGTATTGCATTGTATTGTATTTATAAGGAAAAAATGTCACCATATTCAGAGTTCAGTTCAACTAGCGACAGCCATAATTATTACTCCAGGGTTTCTACAATCTTTACAAATTTTTACAAGCACAGATTGTTGCCTGTGTACTTCGGGGAAAAGGAGGCCAATACTCAATGTAAAATCTATGAAGCATGGGGCAGCGACCTAACAGGAAAGCAAACAGCAGGCAGCAGTGGCGGCACCGGCGCACAACCTCATGACTGCATAGGCAGTTAAAACCCATGGACCAGATCCCTAAACCTCTGGCGCTGAGACCTGAGCCTGGCCCCGACCAGCTGGGTTGGGCAACCCTAAGAGAACCCTCCTCTGTGCCACTCAACTCACCACACTGTTGCCCCTTAAGGTCCCTGAAGTCTCCTGATTTGGGAGCAATTAGGAACGCTATGATATTACTAGGTTGGTAAGGAGACTGACCACAGACAGCTCCTGCTGCCGCCTGCTACCTCCTTGCCGTCTTGCGCTTTGATCCGCTCCTTGCCCTGCCCTCCACTCTTTCCGGGATTGGACCCACGTTGCCTCATCATCACTGGAATTACAACGGTTACCCAAAGTGTAGCATTATGTTAGGGTTGTGCAGGATAACGCCATGAATGTTCACAATATGCCAAGCTTAACTATTTGTAAACAGGGATAGCCTTACCCAAGGGGTGTAAATCTTCATAGCATGAATGTATAGAATTGGCTAACAGTTACCACCAATATATCTTAACAAGTATTATACTAGGGGTGGGTGGTGGGCACCATAATACCATGAATTCCCATGATATTCCAAGAAGTTCCAATATTATGACATTTTAGCACCTTTAGGATTTGAACCATCATGCCAAAAAGCGACAACATATTCCAAGATTTACCACAGAGTCAAAATTAGATCAAAGGTGAGCAGTGGACATCAACATTCCTTTGTGGGCCAATTTATAGAAAGCATGACTCTCATTATAACAAGGTCGGTAATAATAAGGGACTATCATGCCATGAATGCTCCAAAGTAGGGTGAAGTGAGATCTTTTAGTGGGATCCTGCTCAATCTAGTTATTTGTGGTTTGGTGTTTTCGTAACCAGATGTTTCAGGTGCAGAAACACCAGGTCTGATTTTATAGATATGAAAACCAGATGTTAAAGTTGTATGAGCCTATCTGCTGCTCGATACCAGCCCAAAGTCTGTCACTTGACAATATTACACCCTCTCCTACCTGTACCAGACCCCTCCCCCCCGTTTACCACCACCTGCTAACAGCTGGCGGTAAATGGAAACTGATAACTGATATCCACACAAATTTAAAAATACCTTCCGCAATTTCAAATATAAAAAAAAGGGTCAAGTGTTATTTTCCCATTCCTTGGTATTAACTCATAATAGTTGGATATAGGTACAGGGATACCAATAACAAAAGTACAAATGTTATTTCCAGCCACACAGTATATCTGCGCATATTCCCTGCCTACTTGTAATCCGGTCATCTGTCTCATGCTGGCTGCTTCGCATGCCCAAGGTCTTGTTCTATTACGCCCATCCCAGTCACAGGACCAGCTAAATGGCAGGCCCTTGCTTGACAATTCATAGCTCCGGGCCCGATTATATACTCAGCATTCAATAAGATTGTATTTGGGACACTTGGCCTGCAATTGGTTGCTGGGTGCCGCCATTTTGTGCTCTATTCGAGAAGGCAAGCTGCGTTTGCAGGTCTCACCTCTAAAACTGAGAATTGCAAGTATGTGCTCTGCGTACACTAACAGTGCATGTCTTCTTGGCTGCGCATGGAGCACCAGCCAAGTGGACACATGCTAATGGTGGGATAGTTGGGTCCAGTGAAAGGTAGCACCTGAACAGTGGGTGAGGAATCCCTGATTCGAACCTTCCAATGTGAAAGAAGGCGCTCACATTGTGACAGTTCCTTATTCTGTGCTAATCAAATAATAGATTCAAAAATAGCTTGTAGTTTATTTAAATATGAAAAAACTATAGTAACTTATAGTTTGGGGCAGACCATTGTTCCACACTCACAGAAGGATTGGACCGTCCGCCAGGCTGGCATCTATCCCTCACTGGATTTAGGGTTTATAAATATCGTTAACCAAACTCTAAATAAGGCGATTTGGTAAAAGTATTTTTTTTTTTACTTAAAAAAAGTTCATTACCAGACATAGTGCAGATAGGTAGATTGTCGCTAAAGTGACGGATATTCCATCTCCTTTATTACAAGTGTTAGTTGATGTAGAGTATTCATGACGTTTGTTATGGAGAAGCCAGTCTTCAACTATCAAAATCAGGCCCTTTATGATATCCCATTCTGCGCTTTTTATTGAGATTAGTGTAATAATATATCTTATATTTTGCCTTCTGTGATGCGCGTTACTTTTGAAATTGACATTTGTAACATGTAACTGATATGTGCTTTCAGCTTCATTTGGAGCAAGCAAGGGAAACACTTTTCAGACTTCGCGAGACAAGCAGGATAGCCATTTAGAGTCCAAAGGTGGAGCCCCCGACACAGAGGGACCCAGTAGCAATAAGGATGATGGGGTGGCCAGGAGGCCACCACTACATCTAATTCAGAGGCCTCTGCCTTGAGACAGTCCCTCATGATAGGGGAGGAATCAACCGAGGATGTGCCATCTGTTCCTGTGTCCGACACTATCAAAGTGACCATGCAAATGTGTTAGAAATCTGTATTCTTCTACTGACTTGAGGTTTGATAGTGTAGTAAAATTGCATTAGGTGAGTATGTAATATGGGCATGCAGTATAAGACGTGTGGCCAGGCAGTAAGACAGGGTAAATTGCTGGCAGATATTGGTGGGTGTACATAAACTGAAGTTTAGTGCCACTGATAGTTAACATAACATTTACCATCTGCTTTGTTTTGTTGTGAATTGTGCTGTTCATCCAGCCCTTCAGATAGAGTCCCAGGTCTTGGAGTAGCAGTAACTTAGGTATAATTTCAGCTCTTTCAATAACAAAGGTGTTGAGGATGAACGGTTATGTTTCAGTTGACAGAAATTACTCTCTAACCATGGTGGATGGAGTAGTGGCGTTCCAGTGCTCTGTCAGTTATTCTTTGGGTGTAACTCTATCAATGGAAGATGCCAAACGCGGTGGAAGCATGTGGATGGATATTTTAGCTGTTCAACTGCTGTGAGTTAGTTCTCACAAATGCACCTTCATGGTGGCATATGAGTAAACCAATAGTTTTTGATGGCCCACTCACATCTGCTAAACACTAAATCAAGCCCTTAGCTTGGGTGAATTCCTGCTTGCTTTTTATTAAGACAATAGAGAAGTAGGACAACTGTCTACTCTTGAAAAATGTTTTTCTCAACATTCACAAAGGGGAAGGGTACTTTTCGGACCCCTTTCCATTTGCCAATGCCCTAACACTACCTTTCAGTAGCCTTCAATAGATTAGTATTTTGCGACCAGAATTACGATGCAAAACATTAATACATATCACTTCCATTCAGTATTTTTGAGGGGATTCCCTAAACAAGCTACTCCCAAATACCGATTTGAACTTAGGTTGCAAATTCAAATTGCTATTCGGTAATGTGCTACTGAATCTCAATTATTGGTTTGTACATACCAAAGGGCATTCTTGCAGACGTAAATATCCAGATTCCGCAATTTGGCTGTTTGTAACCGAAAAAAGGGGCATTGTACATTTGGCCCATTCCTATTTTAATCTACCTAAATATATGATGAAGCAATACACTGGCTTCCAATCAAAATTCAAGTTCTATTAAAGGCCATAGTTATCATATTTAGAGCCTTGTACCAAATTCTCCTAAAGTCATAGACGTAAAGTCCTCTGGGTTCACCCGATCATGTTCTCTGACAGTTTTAGACACAGAGCGTTTTGTGAGACAGTGTGAAGGCTTGAACCTCACTACCCATCCTAGCTTTCTTTGTAATCTCTATTCCTTTAAAAACAGTTGAAAACCCTTCCATTTACTTGCAAACAAAATGCCTCATGGTTTATACAAGCAGTTCCTTATGGATTAGTTCCAAAAAGCCTCGGTGTACATGGCCTTAATAAATACAACTCCACAGACAATAGATTGAAGAACATTCCCTTTGACATTGAGCATTGATGATTCACCAAGAATGGATTGTTACACCTCTATGTCACTGGGTCAAGGTTCTTTGGACAAATTGGAGCAGGTACCTGACCTGTTGTTTCCCCTTCCATGCAGTGGGATTAATGATCATTTGATTCCAGGAGGACTTCATGTTCTACATCAGCTCAAGTGATTATGGTCAAATCTAAGAAGAGAATGAACCCACAGCAGGTTTGAAGAATACCCACATCTTGCAAATCCTGCCTCTATTAAGATCTAGGTTTGCTGAGTCCATGTCATGTAGAGGGTCATTTAAAGTTGAGCAGGTGGACTGGCAGGTTAGCATAGGCTACAGCCACATTGGAGCTGCTGCATCAGCAGGTGCATTCTAAGCTCACAAAAATACTGAGCAGGCACCATCTTTTTTGTCTCTGCTTAGAATTTCTGTTTGCTTAACTGAGGTCAAGGTAGGAATTTGTTCATATAAAACAAACATCAACCGTTCTGACAAATATGGAGCTTTCTACCTTTGGGCAGGGAAAGTTAATGGTTTTCCCTGCATGGGACTCCCAAACGTCAAATTGTGGCCTTGGCTAATAAATCTAATAAACACCACCCCATCCGAAACAGGGCATGATGGTTGCCACTATCACCTCACAGCCCAGGGGCAGATGGTAGAACCAGCTGATACTATGCTTACAGAAATCCAGCACTTCCCCAGCCATGTATGGGGCAGGAGAATGAAGGCTTGGTGGACTGGCACATACAATATTTCACCAAACTCTAAGTGAGTCCAGTAGGGTTGACTATGATGAGGAAGAGTAGGAGTCAGTGTAATGAAGGTTACTGGTAGGTAAATGATAGTTGTTCAGCTTTAGGACGTTTTGCAATTCAGTCTTCACATTTTTGCTTCATAAATGAGAGAAAGGACACAAGAAGTCCTAAAGCTGTACGATTATCCTACAAATAACATGGAATTATCATTTTGACATTGTGTTAAATTTACACCTAATGTTTTGACTAACTGTGGGTGTAGTTTGCTTAGTAGCACTATGCGTAGCTACGCGAAGTGCACTTCGCACTACGCAAGCTATGCATAACACTACGCGAATTGCATAGTGCGGTAGGGAAATGCTGTTCACAATGATTGCACAGTGCTGGATGCCTGTCCGCACTGTGCAATCATTGAAAACAGCATCTTGCACAGTGCAAGCGGTCGTTTTCTGCCGCTCGAGTAGATTTTTACTCAAACGGCAGCTTTCTCAAAGGGGAGTGGTAGTTTTTCATCGCGAGTGGTCACGATCATACGCGACCACTCGCAATGAGAAAACCTGACCTCCCCACATTGAGAATCTCGCCGGGAGGATTTTTTTTCCATGCTCGCGATCGGCAACTTGATGTTGCCGATCGCGAATGAGGAAATAATCTCGCCGGGATGTCATTTTGCTCGCTCCCGGTCGCCAACTTGACGTTGAGGACCACGAAAAAAATGCCAACTACGCTACGTCACACGTTTTTGCACTGTGCTACATGCAATTCGCGTAGAGCGTAGTTGCCCAAGCTACACAAACTGCGCAAGTGTAGCGTAGTTTTCCGCCCAGGCAATGTTTTGAGATGCATGCATCTTGTAGAGTGTGATTGGATGTGATTGTTTTTCTGAACATGTTATGCTGTGATGTTTTATGTTTTTTGTTTTGTTTATATATGTTCTGAACTCATTTGGAGCTCACAGAACCTGTGTATGTAGCTTTGATAACATCATTTTTACTATACAAATTATTTATATTGATGAATAAGAAAGTATACTTGAACTGGTCTGGTCTATGGCTCCAAAATATTGTTAACCCGTTGGTACTTTATTTATATAGTTGGAGAAGTGTGTGGTCTGTTTTTGCTGTTAAACATTTGTACCTGGTTTTCTTCTCCATACATATTTATTTTCAGGTACCATCTGCTGCTTTTTGAGTAATCCCCCTACCTTTGCATCAAATAGATCCCACCTATCAAAAATGCAGGTTGTCCAAAACACTGCTGCGTGCATGATAAACAACTTGCCATCAGGGACATTGTTAGCCCCCACGCTTAGAGCCCAACATTGGCTCCCATTTCTAAAACAAAACACAGTTTAAGCTGCTCTGCATGACCTACAAATCCTTGTCAGGCTCAGGTCCAAAATATTTTCAGGATAGACTCCCTATATACCTCCCGAACAGGAATCTAGGAACCGACTTCTTCTACATCCATGGTGCATCTGCATAGCGAAACAGGGCGGCAGAGCCTTCTTTTATCTCAGCTGATAGCATTGGAACAGAGTTTCTCTGTTCATCCGTGAATGCACTAGTCTGGCGGGTTTAAAAATCACATCAAAACCTGGCTGTTCTAATGTTGCTTCTGTTTATTTCAACTGTCCAGACTGTCCAGACATAATGCAGAGATGTCCCTCTGGGGCCGAATGTGTGCTATACTAAGAACCAAATAACATAACATAACTGTATGTTTTAACATTGACGCATCAATATTACCTAAATCAGCCTCCCCCCAAACCCCTCACCCAAAGCGCAAAAAGAAACTCAAACACAAACTGATTAGACAGCACCCAGAATCACTATTCGTGGACATGTATCACTGCTCCTCCAAAGGCCAGATTAAAATGGATCTAATTTTTCACACTGAAAAACCCGAAGAGTGGAATTCCATCATCAGATCACAACTACACATTTCCAAAACAACTAATGCACCTCTTAGCTGCAAACTAACGATTTCGATCCCCAACCGCTCGACGCGGAGGGGGAATATCTCTGTGACTATCTACCCCAACGGCACAATCTTAATCCAAGCTTCCAATGACAACCTAGAGGCTTTTAACACACTCTTCCCTTCACTTCGATCTACCTCCTATCACGCCCTCCTTCCCTGCCCTACCAACCCCTCTCCCCGAACAGTTGGACCCTCCATCAGAGCACCCCAACCATTCATGCTCCCCCCATCAACAACACTAGCCTTCCGGCACGTGACACCACCCTCACTACTATCACCAACAACACAGCTCCCCCTTCCCCAATCCGACCATCCCCTTGACCACCCCCACCTACTTCCCCCTCAAAATACTACAATCGACCGCAACACACAGTCCACGACTCCCATCTACTTCCCTATGCCCACACTCATAAGAACGCGGCTGCCACAACATGACCCTCCACACGCTGCGCCCTCGACCCCGCTCAATGACCACACGGACAACACACTATAAACTAGACGTCAAGACAACAGTGACAGAACACCCCACTATCAGGAGGACCTCGTTCAGAACCACCCTACCCCCACCCCAAAAGAGACGGGTCAGTGTCTCACCCTGCTTGAAAGCCAGCTAGCTATTGTAATCCAGCGTTTCAATGAAATCCTAACCAACCTCGCCTCGCTCCATAAACCACACCAAAATCCCCACCATCAACAACCCCACTCACCAATGGCTCCCCACTACTCCCCTCCGCAGAGGGATCCCAACCCCTCTCTCGAATCGAAATCGGAACCTAGACTGTACCAGTAGAAATAGAATAGCTATGTCCCAGAGTAAAGCAGCAGATCTTGCCTCCTCATACGACTCCACTCTGTCCAAAATCCAGGTGATCACCGGATTCAGAAGGGTCCACTTCCCTCCTAAACCACTTAGACCCCCAGCCTCCCTTACCAACATCCTCAGGGCCCCGCTTAAGACGAATCCCAATAAAGAGGCACACACCACCAACTGCATGCTCATAAACTGCAGTTCAGGCACTAAACATGCAACAGAGCTAGCAGAATCCATCCCCACCAATGACATAGACATAGCCTTCATCACCGAGATTTGGCTAAATGATTGCTCGACACCAATCATGGACACTCTCATGCCACCAGGCTTTGTAATCATCAACAAAGATTGAAAAGACCAAAAAGGTGGAGGTATAGCTATCATTCATAACTACAATATATCTGTGACAGAAATTGACACCTTTAACTATAACACCTGTGAATGCCTTTCCGTCAACATCAACATAAGGAACAACAAGGCATTCCAATGCCATCTCCTATCCCATCCCCCAGGAAACACCACTGCATTCATCGAACATCTGTCCGACCTGATTGCTCATTGCTCACTCTGAGAAGCCAACAACCTAATTCTGGCAGACCTGAACCAACACTGGATCAAAAAAAACAACTCAGTAATCCAGAACCTAAATGAGCTGCTACACAGCAACAACCTTACCCAGTACTGTTCAGAAGTTACCCATAACAAAAGACCGATCCTTGATGCCATCATCTCCCAATGTGACACTATCACAGTCAATCGTATCCTACCCGTTGACTGGTCTGACCACCACCTTATCCTATTCCACATCACTCAACTAATCACATATTAGTTGCAACCCACCTAACCCCCGCCCCCAAATGGACGAGAAATCTTACACAGATCTCCATGGCCGACTTTGAAGAAAAGGTATGCTCACTCCTGCCTATCTCCACTGATGATCTCTCCCCAACGGAACTCACCACTCGCTATAACTCTACTATGACTTCCATCCTATATCAATTAGCCCCCCTGAAACTAAAAAAAACAGGATAAGTCCATCCAGATCTTGGTTCAACTCAGACATCAATGCTGAAAGAAGACAACTAATAGCCGCAGAACGACTATGGAGGAACAACCCTTCTACAAGCCTCCATGAGCAGCTCAAAGCAACCCGAAGGAAATACAAAAAAAACATTAACAACGAAAAAAACAAGTTCTTCTGCACTGCCATGAACAACACGAAAAACAGACCCAAAGAACTATTCAACATCATTGACAACAAACTTCCAAGCCCTCCGCTACCCCAGGTCAGGCCTCCAAAGACCTATGCGACAACTTCGCCAACTTCTTCATAGACAAAATCACCAAGATTGAGCTCTCACTAGACATCAACCCCAACCCCTCATGCACAAACCCACCCCCAGAAACTGAAGCCAACACGCGCAAGCACCCCATGAAAGCCTGGAAATCCTTCAAACCCATACCCGAAATCAAGATTCTCAAACTGATTGCCACCTCCAAACCCATATCTCATGCACTAGATCCTATGCCCACCCAATTGACAAAAAAGCTGAAACTCTCCATAGCTCCATTCTGGTGCAAGATCATAAACAGCTCCTTGAGAACTGGCGTCATACCTGACTGCCTCAAAGTCGGCCAAGTCACACAAATCCCCAAAAAAACAGGTCTTGACACCAACGATCTAAACAACTTCAGACCTGTTTGCAATCTCCCCCTCTTTGCCAAAATCTTTGAAAAATTCATTCTTCTACAACTGACTCAACACATCTACCTTCTAGATCCCCACCAATCGGGATTCAGAAAATGCTGTAGCACCGAGACCACAATCCTGAACATCGTGGATGACATTTACAAGTCTCTAGATACTGACAAATGCTACCTACTCATCCTCCTTGTTAGAAACGGATTAGCGTGGTGTGGAGCGGGTAAGCTAAACTCTGAAAGCATTGTAAAGCATCTGTGCCGTCCACACTCACAGGCGACACACTCGGCACACAACAAAAGTGACTCCACACCAGGTTGTGTAAAAGGAGCTTTTTGTATTAAGAAAACACATTAGACTTGTAATCACAGTCACATACAACACTGTGTCAACTGGCATCAGGTGGTCATTTACAGGGGAATTATTTACAGGGCTGGGCCAATCTGGCCACTGCCAGAACTTTAATAGAGCACAGAGGGTAAATGTAAGAGCATCAATAAATGTGTGACAGCCAGTAGCTACTGGCAAGTCCATGCACCTAGTACCATCCTATTAGCACAAGGCAAGAGCATAAAGCCTCATAACTTAAGGATCAGACATAAATCACCTTTGCCGTAGGGCAGCAATGAAAACATCAGGTTAGGCACAGAAATGCACATTGCCTAATCCTATTAGCATTGGCATAAAATGCAACATTAGACATACCATCTCACTATGCGTAAAAAATAGGCATAGGTCACATTGAGCAAAAACATATTCCAGTGTCCCTCACAAGCAGGTGGTGCCCAGGCTCCTCCTCACCTCCTGGGAGTGCAGGCAGCCAAATGATAGCGCTCACGAGGGGCTAAGGCAGGAGAGCAGGCAGGTAGTGCTGGGCCAGATCAGTGGTCAGTGGGCACTCATCAACCACCACAGGCAGGCACAAGCACACAAACTGGGTGACGGTTTAAAAGTGACACTTACACAATGGTCAAAATAAACCTGCATATACTATTGCACAGCATTTCGCATTTGCATTCAAGACACATACAAAACAGGGCATACATATTCTTTTATTCTTTACCATGGGGTTCCTAATGTAAGCCTATGTGAGACTGACAATACACGCACTTTGCACTGCTAACCAGCGTTAAAGTGTCCAGAATCCTGAACCCACCAATGCCATTACAGCAGAAAGGCTAGGGGGCAAAGTCAAAAAGTTTCGGGATAACTCTGCAAGCAGGGCCAACTCTCAATGCAGCAGCCAGAATGGTTACCGGAGTCAGGAAATTCAAGCACATTGTACCCACACTCAAAGAACTAAAATGGCTCCCAATAGAGATACGTGCCAGCTTCAGAACTGTCTGCCTCACGCACAAAGCCCTCCACACAGGGAAACCTGAATACCTGACCTCCAAACTCAACAAGGCCGGCAAGACAAGGAACCTCAGGAGCTCCAACTGGAGTGATGCATTGCTGCTGTCACCTGACCAGGACCACCGCATCACCACCAGAGCATGGATCGACACAGGTGCATCACCCTCTCTGCACTCTGCATTCTCATCAGCAGCAGGATCTAAACCTCGAAGCAGCCCAGACTAAGGAACTCTGTATGCCACACCAGATCTCAGTAGCTACCCAGAGCTCTGTTCCAGTCAACTTGAACTCTTGAATTTGTCATAGTCCAGCGAAACCAGATCTCTCTTGTTGGCGTTTTATGCTTTTCGGTGCTATTTTCTCTTTTTTTTACATCAATATCTCCAGTTTTACCCATTAGAGTTTTGTTGTTTCGGTGTCAAATAATTTATTAAAATATATTCTATTTTTCCAAATTCATTTGGGATTTTTCTTGTGCTGTGTGTTCACTTTAATACTGTTTGTGTGCTGTATCAATATTTTACATGTTGCATCTAAGTTAAGCTTGACTGCTTGTGTGCCAAACTACCCAGGGTTGAACACAGGTTAATTTAGTGACTTTTGGGGGTTCACCCTGCCCGGTATTCTGGCTATTGCTTGACCAGGGTTCACACCCTAGTGCACAACCTCACTTCTCACAGTCATGAAATCTCATTCACTGTCTTGTCACATAATAGATTATAAGTAAAGGTTTTAGTTGTGTGCTGACTTATCTGTTCCCTTGGATGAGATGAAGATCTTGGGTGACACAGGGCTCATCTGTGGACAACCATTGACATAAGTACTAGCCCTCGACTATGATGTCATCTATATTTGATATAGGTGCGAAAAAGTGTCCTTTTTTATTATTGTTTTCTTTTATCTTTCACAATGGCTGTCATTTTCTTCTATTTTATATATTATCCATAATTTTGCCCACCAAATATTTAAAGGGGGGAGTAGGACTGTTCTATGAATGGACAATAATTAAGCATGCCACCAAGAGCCTGTGAGTAAGTTGTTTTCTTGTTTGAGTAGTAAAGTGATATTCTATTTCATCCTCGGTGTCTGCCACAAGAATTATCAGGGGTTAACAGAGAAGCTATTAGCTGTTATTAGTAAGGGTGGGCGTAGTTTGCGAAGTAGCGCTACGCAAAGCTACGCGAAGTGCACTTCGCACTACGCGAACTTCACGTAAGCGAGCTGCATAGTAGCATGTTCGCACTGTGCCAGATGCGTTTTCAATGATGGCACGGTGCGGACAAGCATCCAGCACTGTGCAATTATTGAAAACAGCATCTTGCACAGTGTGAGCTGTAGTTTTCTGCTGCTTGAGTAGATTTTTACTCGAGCGGCAGCTTTCTCATCGCGAACTGGTAGTTTCTCATCGCGAGCGGAAGCGAGCATGCGCAACCACCCGCAATGAGAAACCTGACCTCCTCGCTGGGATGTCATTTTGCTTGCTCGCGGTCGCGAACATGACGTTGAGGACCGCGAACAAGCAAAAAATGACCGCTGCACTACGCGACGCTGCACTACGCTTGTTCGCACTGTGGTACTTGCAGCTCGCTTGGTGCAAAGTTGCGCAAACTTCGCAAACTACGCGAGCGAAGCATAGTGCTTCGCACAGGGTTAGTTATTAGTTTGACTAGTTCTACGCTTACTTCCAGAATGAGTAGACTAACATGCTGGACCACCATACATGGGCCATTGTTCTTCACCCCACTACGCAATAAACATCTGCAGAGCCAAATATTGAATGTAGGTGAGCTGAGTCAGATACCCTTATAAAGTGGGTATGTAAGTGTTTTCCTTGAGTCACATGCAAATTGATTATTCAGCATCCTGTGATCGAGACCAAACATTGTTCCATTTAAGGAACCAATGAAAAAGTCTCAACTTGCAGAGTACTGTTGTCTGAAGTGGCTGACATGAGAAGAAGCAATATGAAAGCTTTAGCACATCTACAGGGTTCACAGAACTCAAGCACCAATAACCATTTCAGTGCTCATGACGCTCTTGTGCTAATGACAGAACCATTCCATCATGAGTACAGGAGCACTAAATCCATCTACTGCAGAAGGCTTATCTTTTTTTTGTTGGGCTCAGGCAAGTAAAATGATACCTCCCTTGTGTGGCTGTCCAATGCTGAAACAGCTAAAAATGTATTTAAATTTTTTTTAGCACTTAGAATTTGTTGTGCTATACTCCTAATCCATATATTTTTGGCCCTTTCCAGTCACAAGCCTTTGGCCCACCCGCAGAAGTGAGGTATCATTTTACTTGGTGAACAAATGGAAAGCTGGGTGGTAGGACATTTGTGCCGGCACGTTGATCTCACACAATATTGTGTGGGAAAATGATTTTTTCAGCAAAATCTGTGGTTTGCAGGGGATTCTGGATAGGAAAACATTGGGGAACCAAGCAAGCCATGCCTCATTGAACTCCACAGGCTGTTTAGTTTTCAGAAATGTGTGGGTTTGGTAGGTTTCCCTAGATTGCCGCTGAACCTGGGTCCAAAACCCCAGGTGCTCCCCTTACAAAACCAGGTTGTTTTATGATAGCTAATTTTTAAGTCTCCACAACACATATAGGGCCCTTGCCTGTCGCAGGTGTTTGACCCATTCACACGAGAGAGGTAGCATTTTCATTGGGCGACCTGGGGGAATGCTAGGTGGTAGTAAATGTGTGTCAGCCCAGTGGTCCCAGAACTTTCCCACACAGAAATGTGAGGAAATTTGTTTTTTTGGGCAAAGTTTGAGGTTTGCAAGGGATTCTGGGTAACAGAACCTGGTAAGAGCCACACAAGTCACCCCATCTTGAATTCTCCTCTGTGTCTAGTTTAAAAAAATGCATAGGTTTGAAAGGTTACCCTTGGTGCCGGCAGAGCTAGGGTTCAAAACCCACAGCTAGGTACGTTGCAAAAAAGGGGTGAGTTTTCACTGTAAAAATGTAGTGTGTCCACGTTGTGTTATGGGTTGTTTCCTGTCATGGGTACTAGGCCTACCCACAAGTGAGGTACCATTTTTATCTGAAGACTTTGGGGAATGCAGGGTGGGTGGAATTTTATGGATTTATGCAGATTCTCACAGAAATTTTAGGAAAATTAGTTTTATTTTACAAAGTTTGAGGTTTGCAAGGGAATCTGGGTGATTGAACCTAGTAGGAGCCACACAAGTCACCCCATCCTGGATTCCCCTGAGTGTCTAGTTTTTAAAAATGCATAGGTTTACTAGGTTTCCCCATGTACCGGCAGAGCTAGGGTTCAAAATCCACAACTAGGCACTTTGCAGCAGAAGGGTCAGTTTTCACTGTAAACATGTGGGGCCCGATGTAGGTAAAATAATTTTACCGGTTCGTAAATACCGAATGATACCGAATTGGTATTTATGAACCGGAAAACCGGAACTTTCGCCCCATCTCGCTCCTCCCTTTCCCTGCCAAAGTCATCGAGAAGACCCTCAACAGACAGCTTGCAGCCTTCCTTGAGACGAACGGATCCCTCGACCCCTCGCAGTTTGGTTTTCGAGCCAACCACAGCACCGAGACCGCCCTCATCACAGCCACCGACGACATCGGAACCCTGCTCGACAACGGGGAACAGCGGCCCTCATCCTCCTGGACCTCTCTGCAGCGTTCGACACCGTCTGCCACCGCACCCTAGTTCAACGCCTCAGCAACATCAGTATCCAAGAGAAGGCACTGGAGTGGATCATCTCATTCCTCACCAGAAGAACACAGGGAGTCCGCCTCCCCCCGTTTCATCCGAGGCCACCGAAGTCATCTGCGGCGTACCCCAAGCCCCACCCTCTTCAACATCTACATGAGACCTCTTGCAGCCATCACACGCCAGCACAACCTCAACATCATCTCCTACGCCGGCGACACCCAACTGATCCTCTCCCTCACCAGAGACCCCACCACCACCAGAACAAGCCTACACGAAGGGATGAAAGACGTCACCGAATGGATGAAGAACAGCCGCCTGAAACTGAACTCAGACAAGACGGAAGTCCTCGTCCTGGGACCATCGCCCTCCGCCTGGGACGACTCCTGGTGGCCCCCCGCCCTGGGAGCCACCCCCAAGCCAACAGACCACGCACGCAACCTGGGCTTCATCCTGGACTCTTCCCTCTCGATGACCAGGCAAGTCAACGGCGTCTCCTCATCATGCTTCAACACCGTACGCATGCTCCACAAGATCTTCCGATGGATCCCGACCGAAACCAGGAAGACGGTCACCCAGGCACTCGTCACCAGCCGACTGGACTACGGAAATGCCCTCTACTGTGGAACCACAGCCATGCTACAGAAAAGACTTGCATCCAGAGCGCCTCCGCCCGACTCATCCTGAACATCCCCCGACGCAGCCACATCTCCGGCCACCTAAAGGACCTGCACTGGCTCCCCGTCAGCAAGAGGATCACGTTCAGGCTCCTCACCCACGCACATAAATCTCTCCACGGCCTAAGCCCCAAGTACCTCAACGACCGCCTGACCTTCTACACTCCCACCCGCCAGCTACGTTCGACAAGCCTCGCCCTCGCCGCCGTACCACGCATCCGAAGAGCCACCACTGGTGGCAGATCCTTCTCCTACCTGGCGGCCAAGACATGGAACTCCCTCCCCATCCATCTTCAGCTCACCCAGGACCATCTCGCCTTCAGGAGACAACGCAAGACCTGGCTGTTCGAGCAATAGCAGACCCCTTCCCCCAAGCACCTTTAGACCCTGCCGGGTGAGTAGCACGCTATACAAGTGTTATGATTGATTGATGATTGAATGTAGGTAAATATTCGGTAAAAAATACCGATTCGGTACCATTCGGTATCCACACTCAGTAAATACCGAATTGGTAATCACCGATTCGGTAATCTCTGAATCGGTAACACCCATTCACCCCTATGGACCTCCAGTCCCATAGGAATGAATGGGAGACACCGAATCGGACATTACCGAATCGGACATTACCGAATCGGTAATGACCGATTCGGTATTTACCAAATCGGTAAAATCCGATCTCGAAGATTCGAAAACATGACATGTGAGCCAGTGAACCAATCAGGGAGACCCACCACACCCCACAACAAAGCCTCAGAGAATCCAACCAATCAGAAGCAAGTACCACACCCCAGTACCTGGAGGTGGCCACACCCATGCAGGTGCAGACCAACAGAACTGCAGAGAGAGCTGGAGGTGAGACAGAGTAGCAGGCTGCACTGAGCCCAGCATAGCTAACCCATGGAGTCCCAGGAGGCACAAAAGGATGGAGGTGACAGAAAGAGGAAGGTGAAATTTAGCCCAACAGAGCTCCAGGTGCTGGTGGAGGAGGTCGTGCAGCACTACAGTCAGCTGTTTGGGAGACAGTCTCTGCAAGTAGCAGAGTCTGTAAAGAGGAACACCTGGCTGGCAATACAGAGCAAAGTCAATGCCCTGGGAGTGACTCATCGCGAAATCGATGACATGAAGAAAAGGTGGTATGATCTGAGGATCACCACCAAAAAGAAGCTTGCCACCCAGAGAAAGGAATCAGCAGCCACAGGTGGGGGAAAGAACCGTGCACCAAGCCTCACAGAACTGGAGCAGCTTGTGGAATCTACCATGGAGCCAGAGAGCATACACGGGATTGGGGAGGCTGACAGCTCAGACAGAGCTGCAAGGAAGGAAGGTAAGATGCATGTACATGTACCCCACCCATTCCCTGGACCCTTACCCAATGTGGGTGAGTCACTCACCATCCAGTACACATGAGATTAGTCACCAGCAATGCATCATAGTAAGTGTAGTCATAGGTACATACATCAACGCTGCCAACACTGAACACAGCATGGCAAGCCACACACCCCATTCACAACCTGTTGAGGCATAAGAAGAAGTGTAGTAGGAATATGTGTAATGAGAACACACATCTGATCATTGTCGATGTCTCTCCACAGGAGAGTCATCGCGCAGAGCAGCGCAGGGAGGAGAGTCAAGTGCACCAACAATGGCACAGAGGGAAAAACCAACTGACACAGCAGGACCTAGCACTTTCCCAGAGGACACGACAACTACGCACGCACCCACACCAACGGAGCAAGGCACCACTGCCCAGCCACTGTCGACCCTGCTGTTCGAGACACAGTCTCCGGCACCACCTGCAGGTGCCACAACACTGAGCTCGGGGTCCCCTGTGCATGTGAGGCCAAGGAGGCAGGACGTACTTCCATTACGTATAATGGAAAGCTCTGATGAGGAAGTGCTGGAGGCACCCAGACCTAGCACACCACCACTGGCTAGCAACGCAGGCCAACAGGGGTCAATGGGAACTGGCCGTGCAAGAGACCATGGCCGTAGGGCACGTGAGCAGGATGAGGGGCTGAATGAGCAGGGTGTATTCGCTGGGCTGGAAGCCACAATGGTGAGGGTGCAGCGCATGCAGGCCAAGGGGATCCTGGCAGTGCACCAACAGGTGTGCATCCTGAACAGCAGGATGTCAGACATCGATCGGGGGATAGGTGCCATGGCAAAGGGAATGGAGGCCATGGGCAAAGGAATGGAGACAATGGGCAAAGGAATGGAGTCCATGGCAGAGGGGGTGAGGGACATGGGTGTGCGCATGGGCTCCCTCTGTGACAGACTGGAGAGTGACCACCAAGAAAGGCGTAGGTACAGGTGCGAGGTACAGCAGCTGAACCAGTCTATTAACCATCTGGCAACTTCCACCACACTGCTATGCCGCCGGTCTGTGACCATGCAGACTGAAATTGTTCACTGCTGCAGTGACTCTTTCAGGGGGATGGGGAGGGTGACCTCTGCCATGGAGGTGTTGCTGACACAGCAGACAGCCACTGCTGGTGAAACGTGTTTAGCGGACACAGAGGAGTCCACAAGCAGGAGTGGAGCCAGCTTGCCTGTTCCGGACATTCGTAGGAGCAGCAGACTTCATGCAGATGACACCGCTCCCACTGCACAGGTTGACCCCCAGCCCCGTGGCTCACTCAACATCACGCGCAAGCGCAAGCATTAAGGGAACATTATGGACACAGGACATGTCATAGTGAATTTAACTTTGGCAACCCAGTGTGCATGGAGAATTTATTTTGATTTAGGTGATCTTCAATAGTGCAGTTGTGCATATTAAAGTGAGTGTTACAAGACATGAACATGCCTGTGTGTCATCACTATATTAAAAGTATCTGTTGGTGATTTCTGCACGTCGCAGTCTACCATCTGTTGCAGGTGCTGCTCCTGCTGCAGTGTGATCGGCTTGTACAGTCCCATCATCCATGTCCTCATGATATGTTAGTTCAATCTCTGTGCCCTCCTTGGTAGCAAGATTGTGCAGTATGGCGTAGGTAGCTATTATCTTGCAACAGATTATTGGTGTGTATTGCTGTGCACCTCCACTCTTATGGAGGCACCAAATTCTACTTTTCAGCAGTCCAAATGTGCGTTCCACCACGCAACGTGTTGTCCTGTATGCCATGTTATAACACCTTTCGCTCATGGTGGATGGGTTCAGGTAGGGGGTGAGAACAAATGACCGCAGGGCATATGCACTGTCACCTGGGTGGAAAATGAAATTTTGATTAGTCACATACTCTCAATGTTTCCTTCAGCATGGACTATCAGGGTGTCTTGCACATACTTACCCAGCAGGTATCCATCACCAAAATCACCAGCCACAAGGCGTCTGTATATCTCACTGTTGGTGAATATGTAGGAGTCGTGGGTACTCCCTGGATGTTTGGCAACAATGTCCGTTATTATGTTGCCAGCGTTGCAGATCACCTGCACATTGATAGAATGTGTGGACTTCCGGTTTCTGTATATGTGTTCAGTAGCTGCAAGTGGGTATAGTGGGATGTGCGTCCCTTTCGATACAGCCTATGATGTGCGGAAATAGGGCGAGTTGATAGAAATCGGTTTTTGTCCTAGCAAGTTCTGCAGGTGTATCTGGGAATTCGATGTAGTGTTGCATCCTCTGCATCATGGCGTGTAGGAATTTCCTGAAAAACCGTGACAGGCAGCTCTGAGACACCCCACCTACTGCGGCTATCACGCGCTGGTAGCTACCAGAGGCAAGGAGGTGTAGGCAGCACAGCACCTGCACATGGGGGGGATGGCATGTGCTCTTGGGGTTGGGTGTTCCAGATATGAGTGGAGGTCCCTAATCAAGTCCAGGATGGTTCTGGGGTGAAGTCTGTACCTTTGCAGGATCTCAGCTTCTGGCAGTTGGAAGAGGATGATCCTCTGCCTATACACCTGCTCCTCCCTTAGCCAGACCCTCTCTCCTGCTGCCTGTATCTATAGCCGCCTTGCAATGACGTAAAATGCCGCCATTGTGGTTGCACTGTTGCATTTTTGGGGCTTCTTATATATCCTGTTCCTGGTTTCCACCTGCTCCCAATCCATGGTAAATACCGATTCTTAAATACCGATTTTCGTGAAATTCGGTATTTTTAGAATTTGCTACATCTCAACATGCCTTTTTTACCACTTCTTATTTACCGAGTCGGTAAATATGAATTCGGTATTTTCTGATTCTGATATTTATTGATTCTTATTTTCCGATTCGGTAAACATGAATTTGGTAAAATCCGATTCGTTTAATACCGATTCGGTGTTTTACCGAATGGTATTTTCCAAATCGGTACGTTTTTCATCACTTACATCTCGATTCTCATTTACCTTCGGTAATGGCCGGAATTACCGAATTCCGGCCGTTACCAACCGGTAAATGCCTACCCACATCGGGCCCGTGGTGTGTTCACATTGCATTTTAGGCCCTTTCCTGTCATGGGCACTAGGTCTACCCACACAAGTGATGTACCATTTTTATCAGAAGACTTTGGGGAATGCGGGGTGGGGGAAATTATTTGGATCCACACAGATTCCAGAACTTTCCATCATAGAAATGTGAGAAAAAATGTTTCTTTGACAAAGTTTGAGGTTTGCAAGGGATTCTGGGTAACAGAACCTGGTGAGAGCCACTCAAGTCACCAATTCCTAGATTCCTCTGGGTGTCAATTTCTAATTTATAGGTTTGATAGGTTTCCCTAGATGCCGGCTGAGCTACGGTTCAAAATCCACAGCTAGGCACTTTGCAAAAAAGGGGTCTGTTTTCACTGTAAAAATATGGAGTGTCAACGTTGCGTTTTAGGCTGTTTGCTGTAACGGGCACTAGGCCTACCCACACAAGTGAGGTACCATTTTTATCAGGAGACTTAGGGTAACACAGAATTGTAGAGCAACTGTTATTACCTATTGACTTTTCATGCATTTCTGCCTTCCAAAAGTAAGACGATGTATAAAAAAGAAGTCACTTTAAAAAATGTCCTATAATTCACATCCTAGTATGCGTACTAGCATGCATTTGGAGATGTGCAAATAGCTACTGTTTCTAAACTCTATATTTTGTTCTCATTTCGTAAATACATAGGTGTCTTTGATACCGATTTTTCACTGTTTTTATTTTACCAAATGAATTGCTATATATCTGGTACACAATAAAAAATGATTGCTTCTCAGTTATTGGCTCTGGATTCCTTGGGCTCTAGGTGAACCTACAGGTCCTATCTATCCCCACAACCAAAAGGGTCCAGCAAATGTAGCACTATATTGCTTTCAAAAATCTGTCATACTTAGTGGAAGTTACAGGTGAAAACATTAGCACAAATTCAACTCATGTTCAATTTATCCTATTTTCTGCTGTTAGTTTCTATAAATAAACCTTAAAGGATTTACACAAATGACCCCTTGCAGAATTCAGAATCTTATCTACTTTTTTGAAATGTATAGCCTTCCGGGATCCATTATTGTTTTCATATCCATGTGCACCACTAACTGGAAGGAGGTTGAAGAAGGCACAACAAATAGCAAAAATAGGCTATATCCTAGTAAAATGCAAAAACTGTGTTAAAAATGTTTGATTTTCTTACAAAAATCTGCCAGTCCCTGAAAGCTGGGAAGATGGTGATTTAAGCACCACAAACCCTTTGTTGAAACTATTTGCAGGGAAAAAAAACAGACACTTTCATCTGCAGCACGTTTGTTCCAATTTGTTCCCAAAAAATCAATCTTTAGCTGTTTTTTGGCTAATTTCTGGGTCCCCTCCAGGGGAATTAAAACACCCTGGGCAACCTTAAAATACCCACAATGTTGGAAGAAAAGGACGCAAATTTGACGTGGATACCTTATGTGGTCAAAAAGTTAAAGGGGCCTAAGCGCGAACTACCCCAAATAGCCAAACAATGGCTTAACACATGGGGGGAGGGATGTATGACGTTACAACACATGCTTTTACCACGCATGCCTTTACAACACGGTTTTTATAATGCATGCCTTTACAACGCATAGTGCTTTGGGGCGCTGGATAGTGAATAGTTTAATTTACTATTCCAACTCCAGTTCCCGTGGATAGTAGGGAAGGTGTTGGATAGTAAATTACACCTATTCCCTATTCTAGAGCGCCCCCAGCGCAATGCATTGTAATGGTTTGCGTTGTAAAAGTTGCATCGTAATGGTAGTGCGTTGTAAAAGTTTCATTGTAAAGGTTGTTTACCGGGGGGAGACCTAGCAGGGAAGAATTTAAATATTTCACTAGCAGTGAGAAATTCAGGCTCAGTATTCATAAGACTCCTCATTGCGTTTTCTCTTTTAACAATACACATATGCTATTCACCTCAAACTGTTTCTTTTTTCACCATTCTTCATTTCCTTTTGGATTTTTTTCATGGTTGATGATTTGTTGTAGCCTAAAAGGAACTGATTTAGAGTTTAACACACAGCCCTCTGTCTCTCATAACCTCTACTGAACAGACTATCACCCACAATATTTAGACATCTCGGCCAGCATTGCAGAAATCTCTTTGTCTTCAGCGGCATGGCGTTATGGTGTTGATTCTTCTTAAGACAACGAAAGTTTGCTGAGCAGTCTTCATGTTTCGTGCAATCTCTTGGCAACCTTTTTGTTTCTTTAAAAACAAACTCAAGAAGCAAGGTTTGCTTTTGAAAAACAAAGTACTAATGACCCTGACACCATAGACTTTTTTTTACTCAGGGTGTGGAGGTAATTTTTAGGTCTCACCTATGCAGCGCACATGCGCTGCATAGGAAAAAGACCTTTTGGAATCGATTGACTTTTCGCCCTAAAAACGTGCATGCACTGCATTGCTTTCAATGGCAACGCATGCATGTTTGCTGATTCCCTTGCGGGAGTGGGCTTTGGCACCATGTGTTTGCAAATATAGTTCCTGGTGCTGCTTGCTCCCGCAAGGGAAACGCTTTCACTTTTGCCGTCATTTATTTTATTTAAGTTCCAGTCTTTCTTTTGCACCCCTCCTTCCCTTCTCCCAGGTTCTGCAAAGATTACTATGCGGGTTTAGCTGTGCCCTCGCATTTCCTACTTCGCTCTAATTAATGTTTATGTTATGGCTCCATTCTAAATCCTAGTAGGGTCTTTATGAAGCCTTGCCCCTCCCATACCACGCTCACCTATGCCCAAGGATGTTCTCGGGTCTCCATGTCAAGTCAATAATTTGCAAATCACACAAAAGAAAAGGCTTTGGGCCTGGTGCTCCCCACAGGCCCTCGCTGGTACCTCCACCATGGTAAAGCATGCCAAAGGTCAGCTGCACCGCATCCCTAGCTCCTATCTCTCTGTGTCTTTTGTCCTTGCAGGAGCTGCTGCCGCTGATGTTTTAACTTCCACCAGTTCCTGTAAATAGCATTAAACAGCCAGGAATTAGACAGCACGCTGGGGGAGAGGCAAGGGGGTGTCCAGAGTCCCCGTCGTGTGAGACGAGGAGATGCACTTAAGGGAAGAACCAGGTGATATGAAACTGTTTTATTCTGGAGAGAAGGTTATTCTGAGTGAAAATTTAATTATTTCCACAGTCCCGCCCCATACATACATCTAGCCTAAGAATTGGGAGATTGACCCACGATCACACTGTGTGGCCGAGTGAGGATAAGCCAGGTGAGAATTTAGACCACTAGACAAAGCACCTCACGAGGCCTGGATTCAATTGGGTAACTTTATATTTACTTAGGAGTTTTATAATACTTAGTTCAGCTCCTTAAATGACGTTACTGTAATTAAAGTGATCTTTCAGAGTTGTACCCAAAAATAAGTAAATTGCTGCATTTTTGGAACTCCTCTTTTCTTAGAATTCTGTATTATTTAGACAAGGCCAGTACATCTGGTCTACAGACTGGGAAACAGCCTTGGTGGGATTCTAGTAGAAGGTCCTGCTGACTCATATATCAATAGTTAGGGTGGTTCCCTAATGACCCTACAATACCTGGGCATGAAACAAGTAAACATAAATGTGTTATATTGTGGGAAACGATCATACATTAGTTATTAACACAATGAATACTTAAATTAGTCACTGGTATATATGTCCGAATTCAAAATACATGGTTTATTTGAGTCATTGGCTGTGTAACAATCTTCACTCTTGGTAAGAGTAATTTTAAAGGATGTTACTTTAAAATGACCATTAAACATAAAAGTGAACGCAAAACAAGTAAAAGACAAGCATTGGCATCGCCAATATGTCTCGCCTTTGGGACCTTATAAGTGTTTCGCCTTGCAACAGTTAATGAAGTTGCACCAAGGATATTGTGCTTGATATAGGTGAGACCTATTGGCTATGCCAATGCTTGTTACTTTTTTATATTCAGGGCTACCAGGTTTCCTTGGTGGTACTGAACAGAAAAAAACATACTTCAGACTATCCACTATAAATAGGGCTTACACCAATGGCACATAGCCAGTTTGGATGTTGGTGCATGGTTTCTTCTTGTGGCACAAGTGGGACACCCACTGTTTGAATCATAACAGTCCACCTGTTTCTAAATATAGTGAGGGGCTCATCCATTTGGCAGACAGTATACACCAAAACGATTATCGTGACATACTGCCGGGCATATTTACAAGTGAATGATGAAGTGTTGCATTGAGCAAAAATTGCTAACTCCACGCTCGGCCATTCTGAAAAAGCAGAAATGCGCCGTATTTACAATGGTGTGGTGCATCCCTGCATTTTCCCCAGCACTAAAATCAGATGCGTAGCACCAATGCAGGCACCCTTGCTCCATAGGGCAAAGGTAGCTGCATTGCGAGAATGATTGTTTATGTGCAGGACGGTGTCCCATCTTGCACATAAATGGTGATTTGTAACTTCTTTGTATGTTGCATTGTGCAGCACATATGGAAGTTATAAATCATCATTTTTTGTGATTGTTTATGAGCAGGAATGGGCCACTTCCTGTTCATAAACAATAATTCATGGCAATTTGCTGTTTCTCTGTGTGCTGCACAATGCAGCAAACATAGAAACAGCAAAAACGAGGAGAAGTTAAGCATTTCTCCTTGTTTCGACATGTTAGGACCAAGTATTTCCTGGTCTTAATGTTGGCACTGCCCCAGGTGCTGTTTGGTTTGTTTCTTTTGCCTTGGCCTCATGGTTAGCTAGGTGAATAGTAGTTTCTGCTCAAATTTGGTGCCAAGATGCTTTGCCAGAGTTTGGGTACTATTGCCAGAATAGCAAAGGGTACTTCAATCAAAACCTGTGTCACCCTTTGATACTCCATCACAAGCTCATGTACACAACTCTGCCAATCCATTTTTTTTCTAACTTTCAATATCAACAGCTGTTGCACCACAATTATGTCAGGTCATGATCAACACAAAGCTCTGGACTTGAATTCGGTCCTAATTCAGAGAACACACCTATGCATGTACACCTCAATCATGATCGTCTTGAAGGACTGGGTTTTTGTAAGACCCAGCGGTGCCAGGGATAACACCTGAAACCTTCGTGGGTTACCTGTTCCGGCGTACAAATGACAGAGACACGGGACACTTCCTTCGGCATCAAAGATTCGAGGTTTATTTACTGCAGGGAACACAGAAGTCACGAGAAGTACATAACATGTATGTTCAAGGAGACTGCTTCGAATTGTATCTGTGGATCGCTCCTTTTATACAGTTTTTCGTCATAAGATAACATGGCAAACAAAAGGTTACAACCCAGTTCCCACAGTAAATTTCATAGGGGGTCGCTTTCATGTATTCAGGGCCCGGAACATAATTACAGTAGCATTTGCCGGTTCCCAACTGTAAAAGTACATCTTCCCACCATTAGTGCATTCTGTTCGGCGGTAAACGAATCAAGGAAAAGTCAGAAACAGGTGCAGAGGAAGACGAGGATAGCGAACAGATCGAAAAGAGTATAAAGGGGGTGGTATCAGGAAACACGATTGCAGGGATCAAAGGAGACGTGCCTAATGAATGCACAACTGAGACAATAGACCGGCACGGCAAGATGAGCCTCGAGCGGTGCCATCTGCCTTACAGTGTCATCCCCCTCGTCATAAAGACACCCTCAAAGGAACACGTGTCCTCCACAAGAGTTTGAGTCCCAGGGTCACGAAGCGGACAGTGTCCGTTCGCTGGCTACTTGAGGGCAAGAAACAAAATGGATGCCGTATCTAAAATGGAACCCGTGGGTTCAGATGAAGAAACCCACGAAACAGATGAACGGTTTAGGCTAGCACAGCGAAAACGCGTACACCCACTAAACTCGTCATTTGCGGTTCATAGATACCAGACTCGACCATATTCGGGCGAGTCGAAAACACCACTTACAATTGTCACGGAACCTCAGACGCTCCTTTTGCCCTCATGTAGGCAAGCACTAGTCGTAATCGGAATCGATCTCGATATTCATCAGACCATCCAGATGTTGCTGCAACATTATTCTATCCATCTGTGCTTCCTTGGTAACAGGTGGCCGTCTTATACACGTCGTAGCACAGAGGCCACATAAGGCAGGACCACACTGTACACAAAGACAACACGTGAACAGAAATGCTACAACAACCCCAATGATCATCAGAATCTTCCAACCCCACGTCGACATCAGGCCCCAAAACCACCCTAGTAGCGTCCAATCCCCTACATCCACGTGTATGGACTTGGAGATCTTATGCAACTTCGAGATGGCTTGATAGACAGTTGGAGCGTTGTCAGGAATGAAAATGCAGCAACTCGAATGGATCACCTTACATACTCCACCTCTATCTGCAAGGACAACGTCTAAAACCATACGATTTTGTAACGTCATAAGCCTGTCCGCCTGAAGCTCTGCTGTAATGTTGCCAAGGGCACTTGCAGTGATATTAGCGGTCGATTCCACCACTCGAGTCAACTGTCTCAGGTTCCTACTATTAATCATAGGTCCCCAAAACGGCAAGAAACCCTTAAAGAAGTCTCCCGCTTCATGACCGGCAGTGTCCTCTTCACTAATCACGCCTCTCACAACTCTGGTCTTGTGATAATCCGACCCAACAGTAAAGGTCGGCGGCAACAAATTTGCAATATAACATGTGCCTGAGAAGTCACGAGGCAACCATGTATATGCGCGGTCATAGCAGACAAAATAAGTACCCTTTGCAGTCAGAAGAACCGGAGAAGAGAGCATCGGTAAAACATACGTTTCGGTACAGGCACTCCTCCCGAGCTGAGCTCTCGGACTTCGGCCAAGGCCTTTCAGACAGAAATTACCGAGATGGGGTACGATCCAGATCGGAGACGAGCTTTTAAGCTGTCGATCACCCACTGACATGCTATACTCAGCCTCACTCAGATCTCTGTATGCTCGCACCTCTTCCTCTGGGATAAGCGATGCGTCGAAGATATCCCTATCTAAATCGGCAATCGCTCTTGCCAAAGGCTTGTTGTATGGGCCAGGACCATGATCTGCAATGCGTGGCTCTCGATGGGGGTAGGAATCTAGTGCGCTACGAAACATTGTTTGAAATGCTCGAGCTGAACCCTGGGAACTGTAAGGAAGGACCAAGTACGGAATTCCCCTATCGGGGGTATGTGGCATTAACCCACACGCCCAACAGTTGGTAGTGTTCATCACCAACTGATGCTGATGAAGGAGCTGAACGAAGGAATTTTTCATAAATTCCGCACGTCTAACCTGCTCGTGTTGGGGTAAGATGTGAAAAGAATGAGGAGAAACAGTGGAAGTAGGTTTTGTTTCAGAGGAAGGGGTAGGTGAAGCAGAAGGCAATAGTGATTGTATGGCATAATACACTCCACCCACCAGTAATGAGGAAATAGTTAGGAACAGTAGGAACACCTGAAACATAAAGCATTTGGTACGTACAATCCTATGCAATTCGGATCTTTGCGCTTGAGTCTTCTCCACTTCCGACAACTTTGAGAAGGCCATCCTCTAAAACCGTCCACAACGTTCTTGACGCACTTCGTTCTGTGTAGCAATAGTCAATCCCCAGGAGTTCCTAGGAATCGACGGTCTCCGACCTAGTGTCAGGACCTACTAAACAGAAGGAAGTACCCGCACGGCCCTACGGTCCACCCGGATGTAAGGTTCTTTTAATTAAACAATATATACAAAATCTCCTAGCTGTGGAAACAAACACACATATGTGGAAAAGAACTCAGATTTCAAACAGAAACCACAGTTATTCAAAAATGTTCAGAGTGATAATGGGGGTAACGTGGATTTCAAAAAGGAAAAAGCAAAAATAATTTTATTTGTCTCTAGTATTGGAACGAAGAAAATATCTGCTTCTTCCAGGATGAGTCTGCTCTTCAAACAACTGGTCAGATGATGAAACAGAGTCCTGTCGGTCAGATGATAGTTCAGATCTTGTTTTCTCCAATGACAAAGGTTCAACAGTGTTATCTGGCTGCACTGAAGTATCTCCCACAGGCTGAGCGTCACTGAACGACACAAAGTTCGGCAAAGCTTCGGTTTCAGATGCAGCGATGCCTGTCCTCACCCACGAGTCTGCTGGTAAAGGTATCGGTACCTTTTTGGTGTGGGTGGCATGCACCCAATGCTTGCGGCCCTCCAAACGAACAGCAGTTCTCGTGGCGAGGAGCACTTGGAAGGGTCCAATAAACCTCGGCTCAAGGTTTCGCTTTCGGCCAAAATTCCTGGTAACCACCCAGTCTCCGGGTTGGAGCTGGTGGCCTGGACCCTCCGTCTGCGCCGGCAGTGCTTCAAAGACCTGTTGATGAATTAACCTCAGTTTAGCAGTCAGATCATGAAGGTAATCAATCAGCATTGGATATTCAAGATTCGTGAATGCATTGGGTCTAGGAACCCCCCAAATATTTGCAGGACGGCCGAACACAATCTCATATGGGCTGAGCCCTACTCGAGAGTGTACAGTCGCCCTAGTTGACAGAAGAGCCAGGGGCAAAGCGTCAGGCCACGAGAGACCAGTCGTAGCCTGAATCTTTGTGAGTTTTAGTTTTAGAGTACCATTGTACCCCTCAACCAAACCTGCTGACTGGGGATGGTTGGCGCTATGGAATTTTTGTGTAATTCCAAGGCCCTTACACACACTCTTCATCACACTCCCCACAAACTCACTTCCGTTATCAGACCATACAATCCATGGCATTCCATACCGAGGAAAGTATTCCTTCAGTAGGACTTTCGCTGTGGACAAGGCAGTATTGTCTTTGAGAGGGTAAGCTTCAATCCATCGGGAGAATACGCAAACCAAAACTAAAACGTATTTTAGGTTATTACATCGCTCCATATGGATTAAGTCCAACTGAATTACCTCAAAGGGACATGTAGGAGGAGCAAAGTGGCAAGGGGATGTAGGAGTGCCCTTGCCAGGAATGTACATCCTACATATCATGCAATTCTTGACCAATCTCTCAGCACACTTAGCGATACCATCATTCTTCCATACGGGGGACAACAACTTGCAAATACCTTTCGCACTAATATGTGACAAACCGTGTGCCATGGTCACAACAGCTAGCACCTATGCATCCGGCAACATCCACCTTTGATTCTCCGACAAATCAATACAACAGCCATTCGCATCCAATCTTCCTGTGCTCTCCTTCCACCTGGTCTTTTCAGTCTCGGTGGCCTCATTCTGAATCGCTTTCACACTTTCAATAGTGTCCTCACACATACCAGTTTCTGCAGGCCACCTTACCGAACTCGTCACATACATTCTAGTTGTAAGATTTCTCGCAGTCTCCTTAGCAATCTCATCAGCAAACGCATTGCCACGACCAACATCGTCCATCACCTTACGGTGTGCACTACATTTAATAATCGCCACCTGCTTGGGCAATGTAAGTGCATCTAAAAGATCATTCACAAGCTGTCCATGCTGGATTTTCGTACCATGCAATGTCATAAAACCTCTCTCTCTCCACAATCGTCCAAAACTATGGGCGACGCCAAAAGCATACTGGCTGTCGGTAAACACATTCACCCTCTTTCCTTTCGACAAAACACACGCTCTCATCAACGCAATTAACTCTGCCGCCTGCGCAGAGTTCTGATTCAGTCTCGCAGTTTCCACAACCGTACTCAACGTTACCACAGCATACGCAGTCGTCACATCACCATTCGGCAACTTAAAACACGAACCATCCACATACAAAGTACCATCGGGTTGTTCCAATGGAGTGTTTTTTAGGTCAACACGACCCTTCGTTTCTTCCTCAGTTCGCAGATAACAATCGTGTGGTGGTACCTCGTCTGATTCCATATTGGTTGGCAACAAAGTCGCCGGGTTTAGGACATTGCAGCGCTTTATTTGAATGTGACTTGCCAAAAGCGTCAACTCATAACCAGACAACCTTGCGCTCGTCAAGTGTTGGGTTTTCGTACGATTTAGGAGAGTGTCAACTGCATGCGGAACCATCACCGTAAGCATATTATCCATGACCAATCCTGCAGATTGCCGGATGGACACCGCAGCTGCCGCTGTCGCTCTTAAACAACTCGGCAATGCTCTAGCTACTGGGTCCAAGGTCGAGGAAAAATATGCACATGGACGCTGCTTACCGCCAAATTGTTGCGTCAAAGCACTCAATGCACAACCTTCCCTCTTGTGAACGTATAGTGTAAACGGCTTACTGTAGTCAGGAGTACCTAACACAGGGGCCGAACACAACGCATCACGCAGTTCAGAAAAACGTTTCTGATACTCTTCTGTCCATGGCAAAGGAGTTGGAACATCCTTGCACGTAAGAGCTACCAATGGTTTCGCTAGCAATAAAAAATTTGGAATCCATTGCCTACAGTATGACGTGATACCTAGAAAGGCACGCACATCTCTCTGAGTTGTTGGCACAGTCATCCGAGCGATCGCTGCAATTCTCTCTGGGGTCAACATTCTTCCCTTCTTTGACAATAAGTGACCTAGATAGGTTACTTCTTGGCAACAATATTGCAGTTTAGAAGGTGACACCTTGTGATGTAAGTCACAGAGATGTTGCAACAAAGACACCGTAGCAGTTTTGCAAATGTCTCGTGTGTCCGCAGCCACCAATAAGTCATCAACATATTGGATCAAGGCCGCACCAGCCGGCAACACAAACGCATCAAGTTGACTCTTCAGGGCTTGGCTGTATATCGATGGACTCTCACAATAGCCCTGAGGAGCGTGTTTAAACCTAAAGCTGCGGCCACCTAACGAGAAACCGAAAAGGTCCCTGCTCTCCTCAGCAATCCGAATGCTAAAGAAAGCATTCTTCAGATCGATCACTGAGAACCAGGACGCAGATGCTGGAATCAGAGTCAGTAAAGCCGTAATGTCAGGCACCACAGGGAACTGAGGAACCACAATTTTATTCACCTCCCGTAAATCAATGACAAAACGATAAACAGGAGGCTTAGATGGATCAGTGCGTTTCAGAATGGGTAGCACAGGACTATTACACACGTTTCCCCGAGTCTCCTCAATAACATCTTTCTCGATCAAGTCATAGATGATCGCTAACAACGCTCGCTCGCCATCAAGGGAGATACGATACTGGGGAATACGTGGTAACCACACATTCGATTTCAATTGGACAACATAAAGGGAGATGTCAAGCAGGCCCACGTCATTGGGACCTGTTGCCCACAAAGATGCAGGAAGAGAACTCAATTCCGGTGGGAGCTTATCAATTGACAAGTACATAGGAGAGATTACTCTCTCACCCAATGTAAGTTTTACTCCCGCAGGAGAACAATACAAAGTCGCATACAAACGTTTCAGCAAATCCAGGCCCAAAAGATTTTCACCACAACCAGTAGTCAAAATCAAAGGAGCTTTCAGCTCACGAGGCCCCATTGTAAGGGGCAAAGGGCGAGAAACCGGATTGCTAACAGGGGCGCCGGAGAATCCAACGGAAACATTTGTTAAGCCAGACAAAGGTGCGCCAGGGAGTTTCGAATGCATGATGGAACTTTTCGCTGCACCAGTGTCCAACAGAAAAGGCTCAACTACGCCCGAGGTGGCAACTGCGACGTAGGGCCCTCTCTGATCAACCGGAACTGATACTACTCCCTCTCCTTGTCTATGGCTGTCCTAGTAATTACCGTCATCAGTACCCTGATCGACGTAAAAATCGTCCACATTGTACTGTGCGGATCTGCCTGACGATGAACCACGCTGATCAAAACAATTATTGGAATCAGAGGAATTATTAGAACGCTCATTTTGATTCTGAGTAACACCACAACCTCTACCTCGTGAAGCCTGTTGAGGACCACTACGACCTCCTCTAGATGAATTTCCATTATTTCGATCGCGTAAAACCGGACAATCAAATTTCAAATGACCCTCACCTCTACAATAAGTACACTGATTGTACCCAAGCATAGATCTCTGCGAAGGAGAGTCATTTCGCGACTGTAATCTAGCTGACTGCGATTGCGATCTGTTCCGCTGCTGAGAATCATTTTGATTCGAGCGCGGAGGATACGCTTGTTGCAACAAAACTTTTGTTTTGAGCTCTTTCGTCTTTTTATCTGCACGATCTCTTTCCTCTTTCTCTCTATTTTCATAATATTGAGCCGTAGCCAATATCTGGGCAGAAGTAGAAACAGCCCACGCACTCTCTGAATTTCTTAATTTATTGCTAAGGTCAGGCAACAAATTCGACACAAATTTATCCACAAACAATCTCTGGCCTCCCTCAGTGCCCATATCTTGACCACTATGATCGATGAATGCCTCCTCAAATCTCGTAAAGAAATCGGAGACACTCTCGTCCTTCTTTTGCATACAAGCAGACAATTTATCCCAGTTAACTTTCATTGCTGGCATAAGTGTCTTCATAAGGGTAATAATTCTCTGAGGCAAAGCCGTAATTAACTGCTCAGGCTTAGCCCCAACAACCTGCAAACCGTCCGCGGCTGTAAGTGCAGCCCAATCACCACCTAATTCAGCTGCATGATCCTCATGACGGATTTTGGCCCATACCGGTTGCGGTACGACATTTCCAAACAACATATCGATGTCGGCAAGATTCATTATCGTAGCATCCACTAGATGGGACAATTCTTTATAGTACCCTGCAGGATTTTTGCGAGGGTCAGGCAAAGTTTGCTTAACCTGCAAAACTTCCGATCGTTTCCATGGGAGGTGTATCCACACTCTCTGGAAATGTGGCAGGATCGAAGGGCTAGCACCAGGATTACCTGGCATATACAATGGGGGAACTTCACGCATGGGAAACTGACCAGGTGTCAACATCCATTCCTCATGTTCGTCTTTAAACAATGCACGAGGCATTACAGTGGGACGAAAAGATAGTAGATGCTCGACAGCACGTCTAACATTGCTACCCACAATCATACCACTCGAAAACTGAAGCTGAAGTTCAGTTAAAGAAGCCAGTACATCATCTGCCGCATCAACTGATATTTCATCACGTAAGAATTTGCACATTTCTTCAAACACGAATCTCTGTGTTGGCTAATTAAATAGGGAGAAGGTATCAACAACTATGCGTGGAGGATTCTTAAGTGGATACCTAATCCAATTTTTCGCCATCTTAAATAGCGTATCACGTTCCCTACCACCAGGAAGCCGACTTCGTCTTTGGGGAGCATCAGAATCAGCAGACCCAAGAATCGGTCCAAGAGGAGAGTAAAAGTTAGCAACAATATTAGGAATACGTCGCCGAACAGACGGGGAAGAAGAGAGAAGTAAAGGGGTAACAACAGGAGGACCAAAAACAGAAGGAGCAGGAGCAGCAGGAGTAGCCACAAGAGTGGAAGTAGCGGAAACAGTAGCTTGAGAAGGTATAGACGGCGGAGCAGTAGGGACAGGAGCAGGTAGAGGAATAGGAACAAGAGGAGTCGCAATAGCAGGACCAACGACAGGCTGATTAACAGCTGCCGGAACAGCAGGTTGAGGAACAGGAGGAACCACGGGAGCTGTGGTATCCTGTGCATATGGAGGTGGCGACTTCAGTAGATAGGACAACAAAGGGTCCTCTACTGCTTCCTCTCCCTTCTTATCCGTACCTGTCAGTAAAGCGGGATAACATTTATCCACTGCCATACATTGTAATCTATCAAAAATTTCCTTTTCCTTCTCTTCTTTGTCTCGCTGAAACTGCTCCGCATTTCTCATCGTTGTAACGATACCTTCTCTCTTATTACGTTTAAGCTGCTTGATTTCTTTCTGCTTGGCTTCTTTACGCCATAACCGAAAGGAATCAAACATGGCCGGCCTTGCTTTCTTTTGAAAAATTTAGCTTCAAGATTATCTAAAATCGGGGTCTCAAAACTACCATGAGGTGGCCAACTAAGGACACCGTCATTTTTAGTGTAACGAACCCAGCAATCATTGAACGCGATAGGACCCACACCATGGCGACTATATAATTCGTAAATTGGAGTTCCAACTGGAGGTATCGGACATGAGTCCTCCAATCGGGAATCCGCACCACAACCTCTAAAGCAACTGAACAGAGTACTACGGCCAGGCATCGTGCACACTAATCGAGTTTCACAAACGTCAAGGGTTATTGGATTACAATGTCCCTGCAAAAGTGCAAAACCCTCGGTTTTTGGCGACTGCAGACGTCAAATAGAACAACTAAGAGCAAAATACAAAGAACCACAAATGCAATGGAACCATGCAACAACTAAGCACCCACAACAACTAAGGATTTTGGGAGCGACCCACAAATACTTAACTCAAAGAACAATGGCGTCACCAGGAAGGCCCGTCAATCGTCTCGCTGTACCAAGGTCTACGCCAGGCGCCAAAACAGGTCTACAGTCAGGGCAGCAGTCCGTCGCAGCCGTCAGGAGGCGGGGATCTTCGCGGGAAAAGTCTTCGGGCCACTTGTTTCGACAACAGGATCGATGAAGCGGGGTGCACCTTCCCTCGGAGATTTCACACGAAGCTCCTCACGATCGCCGGGCTTTGGACCGGTACCGCTGATGCAGCCCTACGTTGGGCGCCAACTGAAGGACTGGGTTTTTATAAGACCCAGCGGTGCCAGGGATAACACCTGAAACCTTCGTGGGTTACCTGTTCCGGCGTACAAATGACAGAGACATGGGACACTTCCTTCGGCGTCAAAGATTCGAGGTTTATTTACTGCAGGGAACACAGAAGTCACGAGGAGTACATAACATGTATGTTCAAGGAGACTGCTTCGAATTGTATCTGTGGATCGCTCCTTTTATACAGTTTTTCGTCATAAGATAACATGGCAAACAAAAGGTTACAACCCAGTTCCCACAGTAAATTTCATAGGGGGTCGCTTTCATGTATTCAGGGCCCGGAACATAATTACAGTAGCATTTGCCGGTTCCCAACTGTAAAAGTACATCTTCCCACCATTAGTGCAGGGGACACAGAAGTCACGAGAAGTACATAACATGTATGTTCAAGGAGACTGCTTCGAATTGTATCTGTGGATCGCTCCTTTTATATAGTTTTTCGTCATAAGATAACATGGCAAACAAAAGGTTACAACCCAGTTCCCACAGTAAATTTCATAGGGGGTCGCTTTCATGTATTCAGGGACCGGAACATAATTACAGTAGCATTTGCCGGTTCCCAACTGTAAAAGTACATCTTCCCACCATTAGTGCATTCCGTTTGGCTGTAAACGAATCAAGGAAAAGTCAGAAACAGGTGCAGTTGAAGACGAGGATAGCGAACAGATCGAAAAGAGTGTATAGGGGGTGGTATCAGGAAACACGATTGCAGGGATCAAAGGAGACGTGCCTAATGAATGCACAACTGAGACAATAGACCGGCACGGCAAGATGAGCCTCGAGCGGGGCCATCTGCCTTACAGTGTCATCCCCCTCGTCATAAAGACACCCTCAAAGGAACAAGTGTCCTCCACAAGAGTTTGGGAATCCTAGGGTCACGAAGCGGACAGTGTCCGTTCGCTGGCTACTTGAGGGCAAGAAACAAAATGGATGCCGTATCTAAAATGGAACCCGTGGGTTCAGATTAAGAAACCCACGAAACAGATGAACGGTTTAGGCTAGCACAGCGAAAACGCGTACACCCACTAAACTCGTCATTTGCGGTTCATAGATACCAGACTCGACCATATTCGGGCGAGTCGAAAACACCACTTACAATTGTCACGGAACCTCAGTCTCCACATCTACCATAGCGTGTCCAGGACTGAGGCGATAGCAAACTATTAATAAATCCTAATGCCTTTTGGATACGGTAAGCTGTGCGCCTGGGAGACATTATTAGTTCTTAAGAGGCCTACCGACGGGATACATTGCACTTGTAAGCACATTAAACCAGCAGCCTTGATCTCAAATTTGTGTATGAATAAGAACAGATTTTGTGGAAGGCGTGCTGTTCCAATCATTTTCTTGAAAAATAATGATAAATTGTGCATCTCTAAGTGTGCCAGGTTATTAAAATTAGACACAATTGGTAGGATTTAATAATATTAAGAGCATTTAGGGTATATACTGGCACATGCATCAACAATGCCATTTGCGATTCTTTATTAGCGAAAAATATGGATTCGCTAATAAGGAATAGCAAAAGGCTATGCATGTAGAAATCACTTAAAAAATTGCGATTTCTAAACATCTCTTAATTGCGACTCGCAAATTGCGAGTCGCAACTAAGGAAAACCTCCCCATTCATTCCTGTGGGCCTAGAGGCCCATAGGAATGAATGGAAAGACATTCTCAATTTGCGATTCCAATTGAGAATGCAATTTCAAAGGTGCCAGGGTGTCAAAAGGACACCCTGTTGCACCTCTGAAATCTGCAGATAAGTACATCTTGCACACACACATGCCCCAAGGGCATGTGTGTGTGTAAAATGGAACATTGAAAAATGCGCTTTAGAGCATTTTTCAAAGTTTTTGCAAATTACCATGAAGCTCAACTTCATGGTAATTTGCTCCCCCTATTAGTGAAATCGCTATTTTTTTACTTTAATGCATTGCATTTAAGGAATCTCAATTTGAGATTCCTTAAATGCAAACGCAATTTAAGTAATCGCAATTTAGAGATTACTTATATTGCGATTTTTGCATTGGGGATAATGCATCCCAAATGCAAAAATACCGGTCACAAAGGGGCAGATTCTGAGAATCTGCCCGCTTGCGACCGATTTTTGTTTTGGTGCATGTGGGCCATATTGTGAAAAATGCATTTTGAGAATGTTCGGTCAATAGTCTAGTAGAACACGTAACCCAGTGGCTAGAGTTGTTCAAGGATTGTTTGGTAATTACAATGCCATTTTGATGTACGAATACACTTAAATATGTAAATAGTATTTTTAATGTAATTTGAGTTTTGCAGTGTACAGAAAGTAAAACTTGACAGACAATTTATTCTAAAGACATATGTTCCTCGTAATACATATAGAAAAGCTAAAAAACTATACAAAAATGTTTAGTATTTATGAGTGAAATGGCACCAGATAATTCAATATAAGTCCATGAGTAACAGGTATATGGAGGAAAGCTAAAATCATTCCTATATGTTTAAAAATAATAGCCATGCAAGTTATCATCCCATAATCTTCCACTTCTTCGACCCCCCTCCGGAACTATAGGTCAATTCAGCGCTGGGTAGCTACGCGCTTTACAAATCCCCATTCAATGAAAAGCATAGGGCGGATGATAGTCCTGGATGGTTGTGGCGCTATATCAAATATCGGCAATATCTGTATTTGTTGAGCTCGTTATTTAAGTCGTTGGGTGCCTAGGTATGGGTCATCATCCTGTCCCAAAATTGATCCGTAGATCCAAAATATGAATGAGAGCCTATCACACCAACTCAGAATATTCCACAAGAACACAATTTCACAAGTTAATTCAAAGAAAATCAGATCAAATTAGAATAGATATATAGTTAATTTAATCCACAAGGCTATAATTGGAAGCTTCCAAAATATGGAAAGACCGGCTGCACGCGCAGCGGAAACTTTTCCCGGGACTTCATAAAGTGAAGCAGGGAAACGATTATTTGCATCAACAACCAACGTGACAAATAATTAATTCTATTCTTACGATAAGGATTCCGACAAGCGGTACCTGGCCATATACTAAGCCACAACTTAAATACCGATGTGAAGTTCGTTCAAGAGAACAGACCCAAGTTTCCTAAAAGATATTATCAACCCAGCCGTGTGAGGCTGGGTCGGAATTATAACCAGCCAGAAGGCATATAACCTTTCTGAAATAGAACATCAGCCCTGATGAAGTCGTGGGTACCTGCCCATTTGACGAAACACGTGTTGGCTGGACTTGGAGAAAGCCTTGTGGATTAAATGAACTATATATTTATTCTAATTTGATCTGATTTTCTTTGAATTAATTTGTGAAATTCTGTTCTTGTGGAATATTCTGAGTTGGTGTGATAGGCTCTCATTCAAATCCCCATTTAAATTCAAATTCAAAATTCAAAAATTCAAATCGTCCAATTTCCCCCTTAAGTAAGCAGTCAAAACTCCTTGGCCGAGTAGAGTTCTCAAGTGGGTTAAGAATAAAGGGATCATGGCAGACCATCAATGTAGCTTTCAAGCAAAAATAAACAATACTGACCAAATATTACATGTCCATAAATTCCCATATTAAGCTGGGCATGCCAAAGACAAACATAATATTCTTTATTGATCTCCAAGCAGGCTTTTATTAAACCTGTGGTCCACCCTGAACGAATGGTGGATAGAAAACGACTGTCTGACGTTTTTGTAAAGAAATGCCACTCCTATAAGAGGAGACAATGGGAGAAAGACTGTGGATTTTTACTGAGGTAAGAGTATTAGTGAGGGTGCTTTCTAGCACTATTCCTGTTTATCTTGTATGTATGGGAACGAGGTAGCCCAGGAATTAGTGATAAAGGGATCCCTATGTTATAACTTGCCTTTTATAATATTTAATAGCCAAAACTGCGACAGCTCTACCAATAAGCCCCAATCCTTGCCTCCAGTTCCTCCTGCAACTTCATTATACCAGGCCCTGCCCTACACAGAGCATCACCACCTGTTCCATTGTCACGAGCACAAAAAGCTATACCAGTTGCACGTTAATCCTATCCTGCAATCCCCCCAACCCCCACCAGAAATTTACTGTAAGTATTGACCAGAGGGAATTTTGCCGTAAATCTGTTAATGTCCCATCTCCCATACAGATCGCCTATCCCTTCCACTGAAAATATTTTAACCCACTCCTACCTTTCTGCTCTGACTTTACCAATTAACTTCAGATATGCCATCAAAGGGAAATGCCTTCTTACAACCTGTATTGGATGTTTGAGCAACATGCCATTTATTTGCGGCTGCCCCTTCTTTGATAGCCTTCTGGCAAAACGTTTAAGCAGCTGTGTTGTGGTGGAACCCTGATATACCACTATAGTTTGCAATATTACGCCGAATGGCCTTAACATGGTCTGAGTGCAAGATGGAGAGCGTAAATGACAAATTGTTTATTTTCCAGAGGCTACAACAATTCTTGTCCTATAGTCAGACATTAGCAATTCAGGATGCATCGACATTTTTTACACTGCAATAGGAGATCGAAAAATATTTAGAAACCCCCTCTTCAAAATGATTTTTGGGTAGTATGGCATTTGGGTAGTTTATCAGAAAAGTTCTGCCAAAATAAGCAAGTAGCGCTTCAGAATACCCACATAAAATGTAATAAGACTACTATTGATACAAAATTACAATTCGAAATAAACACATGCAGATGTTACTTACATTGAAGAAGTGCCACACTGTCCCTTACAGAAAGGTACTGATATCATATATGTTGATGTACAATTGTTGTGTTTGATAATCTCCTGGTGATTAACAATGTAACAATTTGTGGCTGGCTGGGTACCTGGGAAAAAGAGAAAATCTTTGATGAACTGCAAAGCCAAGAAAGGAAGACTGACTGTAGGAAGAAACTGAAACATTTTGCGGTGCCAGCTGGTTCAGCATCTTCCCAACTAGCACACAACGTCCGCCCTATTTGTTTGGAGATCCTATTTAAACTTATCATCAGAGGTACCACGTTCCTAATACTTCCCCCTTTGCCTCAGTGTCAGATCTACTGCAGGTGTTCACAATGCCATTGCCAACTGACCCACCAGCAGCGAGCGAAGATGTCTGCTGTGCAGCACTGAGACACAAGGGCTTATAGAGAAGATTAATCAGGAAATGCTGGGCACGAGTTTGTTCAAATGGCTTTTAAAAAGGTGAACATTGTGTGAAAGATACTGATCCTCAGTCTATGACCTGGAAATTGAGGGTTTTGAATCATCCAAGGAATTTAAAAATAATCTTTTCATACATTACTATAAATATTGTAAGTATCCACATGCTAGAGGAAACACATCTTTCCAAGTAGTAACAGGATTCTCTTGCTGAGCACTTTGGGGGTGGGGGGAATGGCTCGGTCCATAGTTTATTATATTCATTAGGTGCTATCGAAGTGGCTATCCAACAGCAATTGAGATATAATGCACTTAAACTTTTGAGTGCGCATGCATGTATGTGTCGATGTGAGAGACGGACTAAAAAGGTTTGCTCTGATAGTAGATATTTTAATTCCCTAAATGATTCCACGGATACCCCCACAGTTTGCGGTCATGCTTATTGTATCACATGGGTTGGAGACTCTAGCATTGCTTTGGAGATGAAAAAAAGAGTCCAATTACTCTCTCCCTGCCATCTCTCAGACTTATAAAAAGGGGTAAGAGTATATGGAAGCTATGCAAAATGTACAGTGTTAGGGATAGATGCTGATGATATAATACTGTTAGGCTTAAATAAACATATTCTTTCTTTGTCGGTGCATGAGGCATGTTCAGAAGAGATTTATGACAGCAAATATCCACATTGTGATTGGCTGCATCCTTGGTTTTAGCAAATAAACCGGATCCAGAATAAGTCTTGAGGAGTTTATTTATGGGTTACATGGACTAGGAGCCAGTTTAAAGTCAACCAGCTCCAACCAACAGAAACTCAAGAATGACATATAAACATTCCAACGTAACTAGGCAGTGCAATACTGTACTTAAAGGGACACAACACTAGAATTAACAGATGGGAATAGATCATATTACTACATTACCTTCCCTTCTTAAAAATAAAACAAAATAAAAAAATAAACCAAAACAGAAGAAAATAAGTTAACAAAACCAAACTTCATTCCCTGAACCTTTCTGGTTTAATGATGGTATGGGAACCTTTCCTGGAAACACCAGGTACTCTTTCCAAATTGGAATTTGAATCATTATTACTCTTTAAAGGTGAACATTGGTTTGCATAATGAATGTTATCCACCTTGCTCAAGTTTCACCAACAACCACCCTCCACTTGAACAGCATTAGCAACAATTTTAACAACAGTGACAGGTGGACCAAACTTACTTTCACCTTTGTTGACATGAACCAATTTCCTTATTTTAACTGTGTCTCTAACATTCAGGATGGAAAATTTTGACCCCCTTTTTGTGTCGTAACTCAACTTTTGCATTGCCTGAGTGAGGGACGAGTTCTCTTTTACAAAAGACATTAATTTATTGACATCTGACTCAGGATTAAGCCTTTTGGATATCCACCCTGGACCGAAAGAGGTATTGGGTTTCCTTCCCCTCATCAATTCAAAGGGAGACACTTTTGTTGAATAATGTGGGGTTGTTCTATAAAACCATATCATGCTGGTAACCGATTTTACAACATCATGATTACTAGCTTTAGCCTACTTTACACAATCTCCAACTACCAGGTTCATCCTCTCAACAAGTCCATTTCCTTGAGGGTGATAAAGAAAACTCTAAATGTGCCTTATACCAGAGATAGACAAGAATGAATCACACTCTTTACTAACAAATTGCTTACCATTGTCTGAAACAAGAATCTCTGGAAAGCCTTCTCTAGACCACACTTCACCTAAAAAGTCTATGATAGTCTTAGTATGAGCTTCTTTAACTAGCTTGTTTAGATGCATAATCAATTAAAACTAACATGAATCTTGAGCTCCCACTGAGACAAATATAGGGTTCCATGACATCAACACCAACTTTTTTCCAGGGACGGTTGGGACACCCAAATGGAATGAGGGTAGGAACAGAAGTTTAAAGCGACTTATCAGATAACTTACAAATACCACAAACCATAATAAACTCGTCAACTTCTGAGTCCATTCCAGGCCACCAAAACGTGTCACGGATGCGACACTTAGTAAACGAAGCACCCAAATGTCCTTCATGAGCCCTAACAATGATCCCCTTCCTTAATGAATGTGAAGGAATGAGTTTGTCATTTTGCAGTAAAATTTCATCCTCCACAGATAATTCCTCTTCAATTTTAGAAAAAGGTTGAAGGGAAGAAGACAAAACCTTCTCCCTAGGCCACCCACAACTAACAAACTTACAAACTTCTTGCAGTACACAATCATTGGCAAAAGCTGACTTCCACTCGTTCTCAGAGCAGAACTTTAACTCCGGGATGTCCACACCAGCTACAAAACAGTCTTCACAATCTTCATCAATGAGGTCTGAGAAAGAAACATCATCCTCATGGGAATCTAACGAGGGAAAACGACACAGAAAATCTGCTCGCCCCTTTTTTTTTTTCGTCCAGAGATATGTCTAACATTAACATGAAACTGTAATAATTTACTAACCATTCTCATGATCCTGGGAGTACAGCATTTAGTGAGAGTTCCACCCAAAATATTTACTAAAGGTTTATGATCTGTTTGGAGCAAAAATCGTTTTCCCCACACGTAAGATCGAAATTTCTCAATAGCCCATGCACAAGCTAGTAATTCCTTTTCAATGACTGAGTACTGTAACTCAGGCGATCTCAAAACCCTAGAAGCAAACCTTACTGTTCTTTCAACACCATCCTCAACTTGAGTTAGTGTTGCGCCCAAGCCAACTTGACTAGCGTCAACTGTTAAACAACATGGCAGGCTCGCATCAAGGGGTTTGAGTACAGAACTCTCACTTAAAAGGCTCTTAACTTCTTGAAAAGCCGAAACACAATCATCACTCCACTCAAACTTGGTTCCCTTTTTAAAAGATTGCTAATGGGACGAACTATTGTGGCATAATGAGGAATGAACCTCGAATAGTATTTGCAAAGCCCCAAAAGAGATTTGACTCCTGTCTTGTCAGTAGGATTATTGGCATTGGAAATAGCTTCTAAAAGACCAGGTCTTGGTTTGATACCATCTTGATTGATTATATGGCCTAAATATTCCACTTCTGTGCAAAGAAACTTACACTTTTCTAATTTTAGAACCACTCCATGTTCTTGAAATAGGCTCATCACTTTGTTTAGAATAAGGTCATGTGCTGAAGTGTCTTTAGCAGAAATGAGTATGTCATCCTGAAAAACGAAAACTCCATCAACCCCTCCGAGAATGTTATTCATCACTCTTTGAAATACTGACGCGGCGTAAAGGACATGCCCTATGCACACTGCAATGAGAATCAAATATGGGATTGTATCCTGTTAAGTCAAAACATATTCGCAACACAGCTGCCAAGAAAATCACAGTTCCTTTAGATTGATAAACTCTTCGTTTAAAAGTTCTTGCACGCCAGCCGACACGTGTTTAGTCGCACTTGGAATGTAATTTCCGCGACTCCTCAGGGCTTTAGGAAAGGAAAGGTGTAGATGAAGGTCACTTAGCCGGTAATAATTCTGACCCGAAATCGCTCAAGACCACGTGTATTATGTAGAAGGCCCACGTCAAGGACCCGTGAGTTCGGGTATCAAGAGCTTGTGTGTGAGATCTTGGTCATCAACTTTATTCAGAGGTACAAGAGTGGGACTTGTTAGGTCTCCACGGAGGTCCAATATACCTTAATGGTGTTTCAGAAAGTCTCTTATCGCAGGCTGGTGGTCAGTTACATACGGCGAACGTATCAGTTCCTGTGTGTTGATGAACCTGGGTTGCCGGTCTTGCTTATTCCTCAGCGCTGCAGGTTCGTAGGGTGGGTCGATCGTGTTCCTGGTAGTGGTCCACCTTCGTACCTCTGAATAAAGCGTACTTACTTTTTTTACAGGGCGGGGTCTCATTTATCTGAGCAGTTACCGGGTGAGGTGAGGCTAATACCTCATACAGGACAGGTGAGTGGACCTGTTCTCTACATATAAATTAAGCCACTGAGTTTGGCGCGGAAAAAGGGCCTGCATGTTTTTCCGGTATGTATCCTCACAACTACTGTGTTTCTTTGTGATTTTTTCTTCCAGGTGTGAAAATCACTCTGCCTGTATATCCGTAATGTGACAATGCATAATTGTATGTTTTCACGTACTCATTAGCTTTTTTTTAAGCAAAGGTCCTGAAGAAAGCCTGGGCAAGTAGCCCATTTGGCTGAAACTATTTGACCACTTATTTCGATCAGCTGCATATTTGGTACACGCCGCGTCTGCACTATTTTTATCAGGTTTGGGAGAGATATTTTATTAAAACGTTTTTTTCTTCTATATCCTTTTAATATCTTCACTCACTTGCACTGCACTAATCTTTTTCCATCACCATACTTAATAGATATCCTTTGTTTACATCATAAGATTAAGTGACCAAACTGGTCATTAGTCCTTTTTTATTACTCCATGTGGAGGTCATCGGAACTGATATGAAATCCGAACCACATGATCTGCCTCTGTGTTGAAGAGGTTGAGTGGTAGGAAGGAAGGATATCCAAATGATAACACTGCCAATTCTTGGCAGTTGATGGAAATCTGACTGTTTCGTAATAGTCTCTGTCTCTGATGGTAGTATCACTGATGGAATGAAACCTTTCGCTGAGATACTATACAGTGCTAATAGGCTACATAACGAGTTGTTGTGTTTTCTCTTTTTCTTTCCTCTTTTGACCACCAGATTGTTGTGTTATTGATGATAACTTTCACCTGGAACATCCCAAAGTGCCTCTCTTATTGCAGATCTTTGGGATTTTAACCTGAAACTGTGCAACCACAGTCCTACATATGTTACAGGTCACTTGTTAGACCCAATTTTGTCCAATCTCTCTGACTTATCGATCTGCAGTGCCCTTCAGGCTGAGAACTACATCATTCCTCACTCCCTCTTATTTGTTCTCTAAGGCAAAAACCAGGAGCTGGTCTAAGCTGAAAATTCCAGCCTCCAATAGTGTACTTCATGACATCAGACCGGACTCTAAACAACTGTCGATTTCGGACCATGATCTTATCCATAATTGACTTATGGGGGCTGTGAAACAATTCCTACGAGCCTCTGTAAAAAGTTCCGGCCGACTTTTGGCTCCTGCCCCTTGGTTTAATGATTGGTTCAATGAAATGCTAAAATCTGAAACAAAACAATGTAAAGTCCTTAAAAGGCTTTGGAAACAATCCTACAAAGACAACTCCAAAACTAAATAAAAAGTAGCTCAAAAACATATCATGGGCTTTGCAAATCTGCTTGAGCCGACTCCTACTCTAAAAAGTTTATATGCTCTCAATATCATGCCAAAACACTTTTTAAGGTAGAGAAGGAATTGTCGTATGACCCCTGTAAGTCGTCAATCTCCACTCCTCTTGCCCACACACACTGTGAGGAACTTGACTTCTTTTTCACCCAAAAAGTTGAAAATATTCCTTCCCAACTGACCAGCAACTATTCACAGAGAATACAACAGATGATGCAGAGTAATTAGCAGTCAATTAAAATGTATTTTTTGCTAATGAATCTACCCCTCAGCCTACTGCTAGCCCTTCATCCAAACCTAATACCTGGCTTCCTTTGGACATTTTGTCTTTCAATTGTATTTTCAAATTCGTTAAATCAGCCTCTCCGTTAGATCCTCTTCCCCCTCATTTGCTTCATCAGCTGGACCCCAACTTATTAGCCATGATTATGGACCTTTTTAATTCTTCTTTGAATGAAGGGGTGGTTCCTCAGAAGTGAAAACATGCGATGGTCCTTCCGTTCCTAAATAAAAAAATCTTGATCTTAATAATTACCCAATATTCGTCCTATTTCTTTGCTACCCATTTTCACTAAAATTCTGGAGAAATGCGTTAATAGCCAGCTAACCTCTTTTGTGGCATCCCAGAATTTCCTTCATCCTCCCAGTTCGGCTTTAGGGCAGGTTACTCAACAGAATTTACCCTTTTGAGGTTAACCAAGTTGCTAAGGCAGCGCCTGGATGAGGGAGAAACAGCTGCACTCATCCTACTAGATCTAAGTGCTGCCTTTGACTCTGTGACTCACCATGACCTCCTGGATGGGCTGATGGCTCTTGGTTGTGATGGTGTGGCCCTAGAGTGGTTCTGCTCTTTTCCTAAGGACCAATCCTTTCAGGTTTCTTCTTCATCTGTCAGGTCCAACTCACATATCTTGTCTGGAGTTCCACAGGACCCAATACTGAGTCCATTGTTATTTAACTTCTACTTCCGCCCACTAGCGGTGGTGGTGGGAACATCTTGGCTGTCTCTTTTCTCCTATGCTGATGACACTCAGATTATCTTTTCTCTGTCATCTGCGCAGGGGTCTTCTGATCTTAATTTTGATTTGAGTAAGCTCTCTCTCTGGATGCATAACAACTTGCTCAAACTCAACGGGGATAAAACAGTTGTCATACTATTGGGCAAGAGGTTCGATCTTTGGATGTCCTCGTCACAGGCCCATTTAGTTAGTTGCTCCGCCTACACTTTCAAACAAGATTAAGAACCTGGATTTCATGGTCGACCAATCACTATACATGAATCAACAACTGGATAAGGTGTCGGTTACTTCCTTTACGGTACTGAAATGGCTGAAAAAAGTTCTTTGGGTCCCCTTCCCTGAACAAAGGCGTGTGATCCAAGCTCTTATTATCTCTAGTTTGGATTACGGCAATGTGTTATATCTAGGAGCAGATAAATCAACTATCTCTTTTGGCTACCCAAATTTGCCTCAGCCTCTATCCTTCTCCATGAGTTGAATTGGCTTACTGTGGCTAATCATATTAAGTTCAGAGCTTTATGCTACATGTTAAAGGCAAAATCCGGACTTGCTCCCAAATATACTCAGGACCTGGTCGCTCCATATCATTCATTGCGTCCTCTAAGATATTCTCTACAGACTTGGTTCATTCTACCAAGATTTCGCCTGTCCCATATGTAAGTCATTCTTTTGACTAATTAGGCCCTCAACTTTGGAAATTCCTTTCAGTTTCTTTGAGAAACTATGACTCCCTTTTTGCTATCATAGGGATTTAAAGACCTTGCTCTTTTAACTCGCTCACTTAGATCTCTGACGTCCCCGCTAGTTTGCCTTGCACCAGGAAACTTCTTGGGGTAGCTGTGTGCACTTAAAGTCCCTTAATGTTGACTGTAGAATTTGCTCTTAGAAGCAAATAGCACTCAAAAAGTTAATAAAAGTTTGTGCTGGACTGGCACAAAGTCAAGAGATCAGTCCCCCTGTGATGTAACACTTTTACACTTCCTTCCAGAAGTGTTTCTAGATGCAGGAAAGTGGTGCACAGAACCAGCAAAGGGTTCAGAAGCTCTGGTTTGCCTTTTGGGGTCTCGGACTACTATTCCCACAAAGAACCTAGCCAATCCAAATAAAATCCTGGTGAAGCTTGTCAGCCATGGTGTTGATGCTGCGGGTAGCTCTTCCAGCACTTTTGTACCTGTTGCTGATCAGGAAGTACACTTGTTATTCTTTAACACAGACAAAGTTCTTTTGTTTTGAAGCCTTGTAAGTGCAGACCAAGGCTCCGGCAGGGCAATCCTTTGTCTCCAGATGTTTCTTTTGCGTCTTTGAGGGTCCAAAACACTAACCAAGGCTCGAGAAGCTCTGATTTGCCTCTTGGAGGTTTGGGACTACAACTCACACAATGCACATTGTCAAATAGTTTAATGTCTATGTGAAGCTGGTCAGCTGGGCTTGTCTTGATGGAGTTGATGCAGGTAACTTCTTGAAGCTCTTTTGAACCTGTTGCTTTCAGGTAGTCCACATCCTAATCTGTTGAAGCAAGGCAAATTCCTCTGTGAAACCCAGAGTGGGCAGCAGGTACAGTACTTCAGAGTAGCAGTCTCTCTTGGTGCAGACCAGGGATTCAGCAAAACAACCCTTTTTTCTCTTGATGTTTTCAGACAGGAATATGAGCAGGGCAGCTCTCTGATAATTATTCCAGTTTCTGGGTTGGCCAATGGGGGTGGGGGCACTCCGACCAATGGGGTGCAGGTTGCCGCCCTCTATGATAACCACATCCTTAGAATTGTGGCATTTTGTTGTCCCAAAAAGCAATTAGCAACAAGAATAAAAATGGAGAAAATATCTGAGTTTCAGGTATGGCTAACCCAACCCACAGGTGTGGCTACATTTTCCCTACACTCGCCTTCCAGCCCTTTTCCTATTCTAATTACAGGGGCTTCCATCTGGCTGGAAGATCAGGAAGTGGAGGTGGGCATGGTTCCTGTCCTTACTGTCTTTATCCTGTTGAAGACCAGTTCATATATTCAGCCCTTTTCCTGTCCTTGTATCTGAAGAGGCAGATCTCCGCCAACCAGATATCTCCCTTGTCTCAGCTCAGGCCACTTCACACCTAATCAAGGCATCTTGGCTCAGCCTGTCAAATACTGGCCAATTAGGAGAGGCTGCTACAGAGCTGAAGTTGATAACTTTCGTAAAGCTGTAACTTCTTTCCTGCCATAGTTAGAATACATCCAAACTTAACAGGTTGCTGGGTTTATTGCAACTATTATTTTCACACTTTGAATTATTTTTCTAACTGGCTCTTGTCAAAAGGAAGACTTTTTTAATGTTAAAAAAATCTTCACAGCAGATGGGGCAAATAAGGAAACCTGGCACTCATTCATAGTATGCAAATATTTAAACAAAGGGTCAACATACTAGCGATGCCTAAAAAGTAAGGATGTCAGCCGTGTATCCCCAAAACTTAGATGGTTTACAACAAATGAAACAAGCCTCCAAGCCCAGCAAACTATTCAAACTACAATTGTACAATTATAATTCAGAGGTCCATGTGTTCCTTAGTTTCTTTCTTTATTGTTCAACAGCCAGCCAACATGTGTTTTGTCACTGAGTAATTCACCCCACAACTTCCTCTGGCTTAAATGGTACAGGTAGATATATTAATTGTATTTTCTGAGGCTCTAACCAGGACTACATATTGTGTTTTGCTAAATTCCACTATTCCTTAAATAGTTGTTTACACATGTATACGCACTCACATAAAGTCCAGTGATCAATGATTCTCTTTGTAAGATCCACTCAGTATGTGTATGCGATTTGAGGCGAGTCCACCTTTCTTACCGGCCTTTCTATGTTATCCTATGAAGCTAGCAATCTACAACGGGGACAAACAAAATTGGCATTTTGTTTCATCACCAGGGAATATAAAATATATTTTATATTGTCCCTGCTAATTTTAGGATTGAACCCTACTCTTGGGCCAGTCAAGGGTAGACTTTAGGGGTGACATATTTAAAATATGGTAGTTAAAGAGTTTGGCGGTATCTTTAATTCAAAAGTCACATTTGGACATAGTTTTATTTAAAAAGGAGTCTGCAAAGCAGGGCTGCTTACAAATCCCCCATAGGCTGAAACATGTCGACCGTCCTGCACAGCGCCATAGGGTAGAATTTCTACCAGGCGTTTTTTAACTTTTGACACTCAGGCTTCCGTATGTACACTTTGTTAGAGCCAGGGTAGTCAATTTTATTTCATCACTATCACTTGAGCACTGCACATCATTCTGTCCACTTTATGGTTAACACCATGGCTAGATTACTGACATCCATTTCCACACCAGCACTATATGGCCAGATGTGGTATGGTATGATCAGCGAGTCCCACGTGACGTAAACTCCACCAAAAAGGGTAGTCTGATGGGATTCTTTCTAGCCTTCTGTTGCCAATAACTACCAACAGCACTGATGCACATATGCATCCTATTGTTTCTTAGTCACTGGTATAGTTACACACCATCCTTCAACCTGGTCTGCTTTGTTGTATGTTTTGTTTACAAATAGCAGGCACCATATCAGTGCACAGTTCAGTACATGCATTCGACTCGCCCTCTAAATTTGCCTGTCCTACAATATACAAGGGACTTGTAGGTACCCTGTCAGTACTAATTGTAATTGCACCTAATTACCAAACACCTTTTACGCAGAGCACTGATCCTGAGTCTGGTTAGCAAAACCCAGGGCTCAGAGTAAGAAGTCTAGCATCGAATGGCCCAAATGGGGGCAACAAGTGGGGGGTCAGCAGCAAGAAGTCCTGTTTCCATATACACATCCCCCAAAGCAAACATACCCAGGAGACTCAGCCCAACCCTGGGAGAGTTTTCCTCCACCAAATCCTTAAAAGACAAGGTGTAGCTAGTCAGCTGGGCTTGTCTTGATGGAATTGAGCCCAGATGTCTTCCTGAAGCTCTTTTGTACCTGTTTCTTTCAGAAAATTCACTCCCTAATCATTTAAAGCAAGGCAAAAACCTCTATTGTGAAGCCCAGAGTCTGAAAATAGGTCCACTCTTGGTGCAGACCAGGATTTCAGCAATGCAGTCCTTCTTCTCTTGATGTTTCCAGGCAGGAATTTGCGTTGCTTGGCAGCTCTCTCATATCATAGGTAAGAAGTAGGGGTGTATCTGGTTCCTGTTCTTACTGTCTTTCTCTCTTTGAAAACCATTTTGGCTACCCAGCCCCCTTCGTGTCCTAGCATCTGCTACAGCAGATCCCCTCCCACCAGATGTCTCCTTTGTATCTGCTCAGGCCACTTCACACCTAATCAAGGGAGCTTGGCTCAGCCAGTCAAACGCTGGCCAAACAGATAAGGCTGCTACAGTGCTGAATTTGAAAACTTTAGAAAAGCAGTTCTACAACTTCATTCCTGTCATAGTTAGAAGAAATCCAACCATTGTAAGTTGCTGTATTTAGTGCAACTATTATTTTCAAACCTTGAATTATTTTTCTAGCTCCCTTCTGTCAAAGGATAGACTTTATAAATGTATACAGAGCCTTCTAATGTTGGCCTATGGAGCTAGCAATATACAATGGGGTAAACAAAATTGGCAGATTTTCCCTCACGAGGGCAAATAAAACATTTTGGAGCAGATTTATAAGAAACTGACGCATCTCTGCATTAAAGGCGAAATGTGTCAGTTTACTTGGGCCTGTGTGCGAAACCCTTGTGCCACCATGGATGCATCAGATTTACAATACAGCGCACTATGGCGCAAGGATTGACAAATGCATTAGAAATTCTGATGCATCTGTTGGCGCAAAAGTCGTGTCTTGCTGGAGTCGTGTCGCAAGCACGGCGCAACTTCAGCAACACACGGCCTATTCCCAGTACACTGCATCACTCCTTATGCCTGCTCCAAGCAGGCGTAGTGTTTTGATGCAGAGGCGCCTTAGAAGTGGTGGAGTGAAATCTTGTAGTCAATTTGTGGTTATTTTTTGAAAGTTTATTTTGCTGTCACTTGTTCGAGATATTACAAAGTGCAGTTTGAGACTCAACAGCTGACACGTGTTTCGTCCTTACATGTTCATATGAACCAGGGCTTCCTCAATGCTTTTTACTAGGTCAACGTCAGTTCTTAAGTTTTCCATTAATTACAAATATGTATATTATTTCAAACTGTTTCAAGAGTAAAAATGTGTGTGCGGTATGTACGGCATCATCTGTCTTGGTAAGGTCCCGATCATCAGTCATTAACTGAGGTCCAAAAGGTTCAATACCTCGAGATCAGCATCCTCCTAATACAGAATAAAAGGCAATAATACCCAGGAGGAGAACCCTTGGACCTTTCCGCTGAAACTAAATCTTGAAGATTTCACTTCTTCACTTCTACGAGGCTTTTTTGCTTGGGTACTCCTACCCTGCATACATTATACCTATCGTAGGTATAATGTGACGCAGGGCTTTATAATGTGACGCATCTCCCTAGATATGTCACATTTTACATGGACCACAATGCAGTGCTTTGTTTACGCCACCGCTGTGTTACAAAAAGTGTTGCAACGGCGGTGCAAAAGTAATGCAAGGGGCTTGTAAATCTGCCCCCTATTATTTTGTCCCTGCTTATTTTAACATTTCACCCTAACATTGGTGCACTTAAAATAGACCTTAGGGGTGACCAATAAGCAAAAAGAAGGGTTTTTGAGATTTTGGAAGTATCTTTAATTCGAAAGTTGAATTACAGGAATTGTATACACATAGCCAATGATGCCAGATTCCGGCTTTTTGAGTCAGCTCATAGATGCAATACATCCCAGAGTGGCATTTTAGAAGGCGTTTTCTCAGTTTAGAGTATTTACAAACTAAAACATTTTTCCAGCATGTAGTAAAACTGGATGGTCCAAGTGGGTGATCTGTATTTAAAAGTTATACTAAGCCATGCAGATTTTGCTATGAACTGGGTTAGGCTGTTAGAGGCATGCGGGTAAGCATGGGCGAATTTTGCGAATCTGGCATTCGCAAATTTTTGCGAATTTGCGAACTCGCAATCCGCAAAATCTGCGAAATCTCGCAAATTTGCGGATTTTTTTTTTTTGTGTTCGCAAGGGTTTCTGCCAGTTCGCGAGGGTTTGGTACCAGTTCGTAATTGCGAACTTACTTGTCGGCTCGCAACGGTCGCGACTATGTTGTTTCTACATCTGGTTCATCATCACAGGTTCCCAGCACCCTCTGTTTCACCACTGCCACCCTCTGGTTCATCATCACTGTAGATTATGGGGGGAAAAGCAAGCACACCTGCCCGGCTTCAACTGACATGAATTAATTTGGGATTGGTTTATTGATGTGTCACTGTTTTAAAATTCCAGGTCTGGCACCTGCTTCCTTATCAGTAATTTGCTTTCTGTTGCAGTGCAATTTTTTTTTCCAGGACGTTTGTGGCCTACTTGTAGCTATTCTATGAGCCTGCTGTGAGGGTCAGAGCAGGGTCATGTAATTGTTGCAACTAGCAACTGAACTCTGGAGGGGCCCCAGTAAGGAAGCACTACAGGGAATGGTTACTAATTATGAGTTTGAACTCTTGCACCTGCTGAGTGTTTTCAGTTTTGCAAAACTCTTTTTTCTGGATCTAAATTCTTATCCTGCCTCGACTATGACTCCCTGTGGTATTACTAGATTATTCTTATTAGTCTGTCTGTGTAGCTAACTAAGATTGCACATTTGGCAATTCCATTGGACTCCCATTCTAGTCAGCAATAGCTCTATGCACTGAGTGCAGTCCTCTGGGATTGTCCATAATGTCTTTTCAAGTCTTCTAAATGTTTATGCTTTGAAAATTGCCAACAATAAAAAGGTGAATGACCACCAAGAAAGAATAAGATACTACTTTACGTTTGGTTTGGATAGTAGGTCAATCCATTCTACTACTGTTGCAGGGACAAATCTGCACAAACAGAACTATGGACACTAAATAATGCATTGCTTAGCTTATCAATTATAATAGGTGCTGTTAGACTTTCCACATACCTCAGTGATAACAGACTTTGTAGTTGAACCCCCAATCTCCTTACTGACTAGATAGTGTGGCAGAGTCATTTAGCTCCCAAAGTCACCGATGATTGATCCCCAATGATATCAGAGGCACGGACTCATGCTTGCAAAAATTCCAAAACCTTTAGCTCATCCACTCTAGTCTGGAGGACCAAAAACCACAGAGTCTATTTAAGTTTAAAAGCTTTATTAAAATTAAACACATTTATTAAAATCAAGTTTGTCATAAAAGTAAACGTTTAACTGAAAATGGAAAAGTGCTTAGTGCTGACGATTAATTGGACACATTTCTTGTGGTCGAACCAAGCTCTCACCTGGTTTGAACTTGATCCTGCTCGTGCTCTTAGAAGTCAAGCTTCTGTCTGTTAGGAGAAAAAGTGGTGCGTGTTAAAAATAAAAAGCAAGCATTCATCAGTTGTGCCAAAAAGTGCAGCAAGACAACAGCCTTTCCTGGAAAAAGGGACATTTTTACTTTAGAGTACACAGTCACAAATTATTACATTGTATTCTGTTTTTTTCACATTTCTTTCTTCCTCCTAGACCAAATATTATAGTAGTGAGTGGTGTATTCTAACATTAATAAATGTACTTTGTAGGTGGAACATCTGGAGGCGGGGCCAGCGCGAAGGTGGTGGCATTGCACGAGGGGAACAACTCTGGGGAGGAGGCGGTGCAAGTGCCGGACATGCCTGTGAGGGATAACACGGTGGTGGCGGGCAGAGGTAAGCTATATATTCCTTACTTATTGAGATTGAAGACTGCAGAGTGTGCTTTCTGCACGGGTGTATTATATATCAACCAGGTAGTAGCCTCCTCTAAATGTACTTCGACTTAGCTGTGAAGTTTTTAGCGAGAAGAATCCCAATCAGATCTGAGATGAACTTGATGGATGGGATGAACGAAAAGTGAAAGAAGGGTGTAAGTAAGTGTGGAAGGACAAGAAATGTAATGATGACTGGCAAAGAAGAATGATATGTATTTGCTTGGTCCCCGAGGTGGCTGGGAAGGAAAGAATATGGTATGGTGCATGGCTGGGTGAATGATGAAGCAAGGATGGGTGGAAGGAGAACAGCCTGGGTGGGTGAAACAGAAACTGTATGTGTGCATATACTTTGAATGGATGGATGCCTGGAACATGGTACTATCTGACTCTTAGATAGCATATGTGTATCTAGAGAGAGTAGATGGTCACTGGATGAACTAAGTGTTACTTTGAAGAGCATGTAACACCGCACCCGCACGTCCGTTCCAGTGTAGGAAAGGCAAGGAAAAGAAGTTGTAATTTTGTCCAAATACTACCATGAATAGTAGCAGTAGTTTGTATTGCAACTGCAAGCACAGCATATATCCGGTTATTATGGTGGACACTCCTTACCTCTCCTAATAACTTTAGTTTAGTAGTAGTACGTCATTCATGTGTGGGTGTATCACTGTTCACTCAATAATAAGCAAAGCACCTAAAGTCATCTCATATGTCATCAAATACATCCCATGTGAAGTGATAGATAATCAGATTATTTAGCTTCTTCATTTTCCTTTTCTAATACTCATTTGCACTATAGGGTGAAAGCTAAATTAATTAAGCAGTAGCCCTTCTAAACGAGTATTCTCAGTGCCACCCGTAATAGAAAAGCATGAGCTTCACCACCTGCATGTACTGGACCGGTACAGTAACGCAAGTCTGTCTCACTCCTCATGGTGCGCGCTGTTTTTCTCGGGTGCAAGTTCACTGCGCTGGCATTATGCCGGCTTGCATAAGATAACGTACCAATTTTCCTAAACAAGAGAGAAGAAGAAGAATAAGACTGGTGTACTGTCATAGTCGACTGTAATGGAAGTCCATAGTGCTCGTAGAATTTGTTCCTTAAACTCCCACTAATGTTAGAGCAAGGATGAAGAAGTTGGAGGTTACATAGATACTGTCCTCAATAGTTATGTACTTTGCTTTCAATTTGCTACTTGTACTGTGACACAACTTTCTGCTCAATCATTTTGTGTTAATCTTAAGGAGCATTGGTTACAGACTATGTCTTTCTTTCTTCATATAGTTGCTCCTTCCAAATCAAACAGACCATCAAGGAGGAGGGAGCTAGCTCGAATGGCCCGGCAATGGAGGCTGGATGCCACTGTCGCTGACTGGTGGCCCTGGAGGAGGAGGAGACGCAGTCTACCGGTACAACAACAAGATCCACTGGGACAGCGGCATCCTCCTCCGTGCCCCCACGGGCTGTCAACCAGCGCAGTGCTCCAGCGGTACGGAGCCGGGCTACCAAAGCCAACCACCACCGCCGAGCAGCAAAGAGAGCAGCTGCCCCCCACAGGATTTGCAAGGCACGCCAGCGCCGCTTATGCCTCAGAGTGTCCTACCTGGGGAAGGAGGTCCTAACCTATAAGAACTTGGTGGAGGGCCTCCGCTTCGACCATGCCACCCTCTGCAAGGAGCATGATGCCCTGGCCGCTAAAGTCAACAGCACCCTGCCGTAGTGTCCCTTACCCCTTTTTTAGAGACTTTTGGGGGGTGGGAATTGGGAGTTGGTTTTTTTGTGACTTTTGAAGGACAATCGTTGGGGTTAGGGAGGGTCTTGTGGGAGATTATTTTGTTAGGGCTATAAAAATATACTTTTTGAAACTTTATCTGACCATACCTGTTTTTTACTGCTTTTGATTCTGGTGGGTGGGGTTTAACAGTAAGTTTGTTTTCCTGAATAGTCCTAGGACTTTAGTAGTACTACTACTACCGTCAATCCAATCTCTCGTCTCTCCTAATACTCCATTATACTACCTCCAACCAAACGCTTATCTTACCTGTAATTTGTGTTTGAAAGTAGGGCTAGGCCCAGGGCTGGCTCCACGGGAAATGGCGATTAAGGTTGGCAATCCTGGGCGGATGAAATGTCCTCCTCATTGCGGTGGTACTAGTGGTGTGACACAGTGGCAGTTGCATGCCTATGGAAAAAAAGAAAATGAAACATGGTTTGTCCTTACTGTAGCATTACAACGATACAATAGAGAATATAGCAGGTGACAGTACACTAGAACAGTGCCACAATGTAGCCTAACAAATGGTAAAATATAACTTGTACTTGTGTTGGATTTCTTTGACATTGGCTACTACAACAAGAAATAGTACTGAAGCTGAGTAAGTCAAGAATATATCCTCGGATTCCCTCACCAGCCTGTGGCTATGACCTTATCCTCCCCAGCAAGTGTGTGGAATTATTGATGTCATTTAGTCACACATCAAGCAAAACCACACAGCCCGGGGAAAGAGGGTTAGGGTTTGGAAAATGGATGGGAATGGGGGTTTCTTTTTGGGTAGGTTTTGTTGAGAGAAGAAAAAAAAAGCACAGCATGGACAAACAATAATTGAAGATAAAGAAATCTTTGGGTACAAAGCTAACCATAAATCTTTTAAGTGACATAAAGGAAGTGCATGCACTACTGCATGCATTGTTACTGAAAAGTGAGTAGTACTAGAATGCGACAGTACAGGGCTGCAGCGTTTTCACTTTCCTATCTCGGCACTCAGAGAAACACTTCTTACATTAAATTAGGTTTAAAAAATAGCCGAAGTAAAACCTATAGAATGGCTGTAGGGATCAATTTAGAAGCAGAGAGAGATCCAAGAAATGCAGTCACACTCATAGAAGAAAACAATGGATACTGTATCTGTATGTTGTTGTAGTTGTCCTGTTGAATTTGGTAAGTAAGTTGCATGCAGCAAACAATTCCTCTTATTAGCGGCACTCCTCCATTCCAGCTGACGCTTCGTCCATCAATGTTGGTGACCAGAAGACACCCTGTCCACTGCCTGCCTGGCGGATGCTGAATTGCGGCTCGCTAATGTGAAGCCTGACTCCATCTTTTTTTCCCCATTGCACAGACTGAAACCCAGCCTGTAATTATTGAACGAAAAACAGGAAGTGATATATTACAACACCACTGATAAATAAATATAAGGTATGTATGCTGTGTAGTGCAAAAAGTCACACTTTGATTTTCCTATTAGACAGTACAATATTTTTGAAAGTGCGTACTCTGTCTCAGTCACCTTTTGAAGTATGGGCAAATTAATTTAGCGGATCTTTCCCCTTAAGCTAGGTGTACTGTAAACTGTGTTTTAGAACAAAATTAGACCTTCCCAGCAGTGCTCCCACCCAGACCCTTACTAAAGCCAGTCGCAAAAATGTAGAAGACCCCCAATCAGATCTCAAAAAACGAGGCCTAGCAGAAAACTGGTGACAAAACGTACTTTGAAAGTAAAAGTAGGCCCAAATACCCACTTACCCACCGTGGACTGTATTCAAACCACTTGCAAGCAAGCAAAAGTATCCACATCGCTCCAAGACTCGAAACCCCCCCCACCCAAACACATGCAATAGAAATACTGCTAACCCTAACGAGCCCTAAGTTAAGAATAGTGGCAAAGACTTTCTTTAACTATACCAAATCCCCCCTTTCCCACCATGGGTTTTCTTCAAATGACTTGCAACCAAAATTACACATTCTCACGAGTGCTCTAAGACCCCAGAACTCAGTTGCAAAAATCTAGAACACCCCGAAACACATGCAATCCTGCTGCTAAGGCTTACCCTAACGAACCCTAGGTTACAAAAAGTGCCAAAAGGCTTTTCCTTATGGATTTTGTCCAAACCACTTCTATCCGGTATTAGACCTTCCCAGGAATGCGCCAAGACCCGCCAACCCACCCGCCAAAAAGCACAACACCCCCAAACAGCCAAAAAGGAAAATCTCATACTCACAATATTTCTCGGCCTTCGGTCCAAATGCGCTGTGCAGATAGGTCATAACTCCCGTTTTCCACCACGGATTTCCTGAAAAGCAAATGCAATCAAGATTAGACTGTCCCAGCAGTGCTCCCAGACCCCCAAACTCACCCACAAACACCCGGAACCCCCCCAAAGAGCACCTGAAAGGCAAGCAAGTCAGCAAATACGCAAAAAAAATTCCGCCTCCGATTTGGTCCAAACCACTTTTATCCGGTATTAGAGCAATGGCCCCAGAGCCGTCAACTCACCCACAAAGAAGTAGAACACCCCCACAAGTGCTGAGTCTTTCTTCATTGGGCGTAATCCAGCCCTCTGCTTTGAGGAAAATAGGAGTCTGGAGCAGAAGGATAGAGGAGCATGTTCTTCTGAACTTATGAACCTGAGGAATGCAGACTGCGGCACCTTCGAATCAATAAGCAAACAAGTGAAGACAGTTCTGCTGATGGGCTTGTTTTTGTGATTAGGTGATTAAAGTTTGAATTATATTAACTGTGCACAACAAAGAAAGACAGACACACAGGAATAAAAGTGAATAAGGACAAAAAAGAATGTTATTGATACATTGTCTCATTTTCAGGGCTCGGTGTCAGGGAATAAGAATAAGGCTTCGTCATCATACTCTGCGAATTCAGGCAGGGTGAGCTCAGTGTCACCTAACAGAGAAGAAATTCCCTCATCTACGTTGCTGTCCACCTCGTCTTCATCCGGCGTGCTTTCCGTACTTTGTAATCTGGTGGTATGAGGTGCTGATTCATCTTGATCATTGTTAACCTCTCCACATTTTTGGGCGAGAGGCGGCTCCGTTTGGGAGTTACAATGCCACCAGCACCACTGAAAACACGTTCAGAAGACACGCTTGTGAGTGGGCAAGACAAGTAGGTTAAAGCCAGGTTGGAGAGCTGTGGCCACAATTCTTTTTTCCCATGCCAATACGCCAATGGGTCAGTATGAACATAGACCTCTGTAGAATCATTCAGATAGTCCTGCACCATCGACTCAAGGTCCTCCAAGGTTCCTCCACTTTGCTTAGCTGTTGCTGTGACCTTTTGAGAACCAAACCCAAGCAGAGTTAGCCATCCTCTTCAGCATCCAATGTTACTGTTGTGTCTGGTGCAGATGATCCGGTTGCCGGTGTCTTTAACGGCTGATTGTTTTGACTGGGGATGGCCTGTTGATGCTGATGCTGATGTACTGCCTTTTCCTTCAATGAGCTGCTGTTCTCTTTCAAACCTCTTGGCTGACAAGGCTAGCCAACGTTTGTACTTTGTAACATCTTCATCAGCAAAAGGAAAGAATGCTCGGCCTGCCAGCACCTTTTTGTAGCGTGGATCCAGAATAGTAGCACAAATGTAATGCTGTTCTGAGTGGATCATTTTAAGACGTTCATCACCTTGTAGGTGCTCTAATAATTTCTCTGCCAAAACAAAAGGGTCTCGGTTTTTTTCATCTTTTTGAAACACAGAAGACACCGCCTTCAGTTGGTGCTCCAGCATGTACAACAATGAAATAGCTTTTCCCAAATTACAGTCTTCCTTGCTGACTGCACGCGTGAAGACCTCAAAAGGACGAAGCATGTCTGTCAGGCTTTTAACTATTTCCCATTGCGCCGCATCCATCCTCAGGTCCCTCTGAGCTGTACCCTGTTTTAAGAAATAGTGATCGAGTACCGTATACTGCTCATACAGACGCTCAAGCATGTAGAAGGTTGAGTTCCAACGTGTTGCCACCTCCTGGATGAGTGCTTTCACTGGCATTCGACGTTCATGTAGCAGGCTCCTCAGATGCTTCCGGGCCTTAAAAGAATGGCTGAAATGGTTGCACATTTTTCGGCAGGTGTCTTTATTACTCAAGAATTTTTTAACAACCAGGTTTATACAGTGCGCCAAACACGGCACTCTGAAATAGTCACCCAGCTCCATGGCCTTAACTACATTGGCGCCATTATCCGTGGAAACATAACCAATCTGGCGTTTTTTTGGGGACAGCCAGTGAAGGACCTTTGTGTTAAACTCATCCAAAATGTTTTGTGCTGTGTGACGTTTCTTCAAGCCAAACATGGCTAGTGTTGCATGTTTCCGAGCAGCTTTAAAAACTTGGTCCGGGTCAACACCTGCGTTTAGCTTTGCTTTAACCCCTGAAAAACAGACCCAGTGTGCAGTGATGCACATGTAATCAGCGCCTGCACCACTGGTCCACATGTCTGTTGTCAGATGTATAGTGTGAGCAGCACTCTTCTGCAAAGCTGCCCGAATCACCTCCAGCACATCTTCATGTAGTGCTGGAACCGCAACTCTGGCAAAATAGAACCGGCTAGGAACCTACCATTTAGGGCAGAGCGCTGCCACTAATTCTAGAAAACCAACCCCTTCTACAAAAGAAAAAGGGAGAAGGTCCAGAGCTAGCATTTTAGCCAGCTTAGTGTTATACAGACACGTCAGTGGGTGGTTGCGTTCATATGGCGCTTCTGTAAACAACATGTTTCTAATGTTGCCCTGGACCAAGCATTTACGGGATGATGATGATTTCTTCGACCCAGTTACGCTCGCTGATGAACTTTTCCGCATTGGTGTCTCACTCTCTCCCACACTCTTAGTGTGGCTCACATGGGGTGTGCTGCTGACAGGGGTACTGGGTGTAAGTGAAGTGTTTGACACGTCTTCTTCCTCCTCGTCATCATGAGATGAAACATCAACGTTTTATTGACGTGCAATTCGGGCTTCCTTGATCGCCTGTAGGTGCGCAAACCATTGGACAGCGTGCTGTCTCTTAAGATGACCTCTCTGGCCTCCGGTACCATAGTTGGTACCAAACTTACCACGACTAACTGCAACCTTACAAATGCTACAAATGGCAAAGTTTTCCTTTTTTGGGCAAACACTAAAGAAGTCCCAAGCTGGGGACTTGAATTGTCTGTGGGGGCCGGAGGAGGCGGCGATACTGGTAGTGGTGGCACTGGTCATGCTGCTAATGCCAGATGAAGTGGAGGATGTGGATTGCCGAACTTTAGTACGTTGTGCACTTTCACCACCACTAATTGAGGTCGAGGTGGATGGAGGTCCCTTCTGGCGAGGAAGAAATATGGAAGCGGAACATGTTAGTGTACTAGTTAACTCCAAGGATTGTTGTGTTTCCATTGCCTCCTCGTCGACATCATCATCACGCTCAGCAGCTTCTCGTGCTAGGGTCAAAATGTCTGTTTGCTGCATGCCCACTGGGGCTGCAGTGACCTTTATGATGACTGGGTCGTTGTCGTGAGAGCCTTCATCATCAGCAGTATCCACCACTTCTTGTTGATCCTCATCACACTCCATAACTATGAGTTTTTCGACAACCTTCCTTTTACGCTTAACTACCTTTGTCAGATCATGGTGTGCCTCACTCTCAGACGGCCGTGGTGGTTTCCAATTTTCATCCATATCATCAGAAGGAGGTGGGCTTGAAGAAGATGTAGACACCACCCTTGATCTTTTCCTTGCTAGGGATGTGGAAGACAATGAATGATCATCAGAAGGAGTGGCTTCCTCAAATGATACCTCGGCTTGATTGTCGATTTCCTGATGTGCCCCTACTTCGGGAGGAACAACTATTGTGGGCACTTGTGACCCTCCATGCACCTCTGCTTGCGCATCTTCTTGCTCTGCCTCTCCTTCCACATGTACTTGGGCTTGTACTTGCACATGTGGTTGTTGTTGCGGCTGTGGTTGTTCAACACTCGTCAGATGAGATACAACAACCTGTGTTGATTGAGGGACATTGCTGCTACTTTATTGCGATGAGCCAACATCACTGGTCGATGGTGATTGAACAACTAGACTAAGTGCCTCTGCAGCACTCAAGGGCTTGGACTTAAGTTGGCGTGGTGGTGGTGGTGGCACTGAGCCCAGTGGAGCGGGGGTGCTGCTCCCAGCTTGGTCCCCAGCAGATCCCGCTGCTGCTGCAGGCGTACTTTTTTTTTACTCCCAAGAAATGTGGCGGGCGGCACACCAGTCTCCTTGGTAACTTGCTTCTTCTGCTCCTTACTGGCAACTTTCTTGCTAGAGTAGCTATGGGGACCTTTTTTTGGGGCCATCTTCTTCAGAGCAGGTCAGAACAGCAGGCCGCAGTTGCACGAGTTGCAGAGTTGTCTGTGGCCAGACGTGACGTCGCGTGACGTTATGCTGCACACACACACCGCTGCAGGACTTCTTCCTGGCACTGGTGGTTCTCTTGAGTCTTGTGCACCTAAAAGCAATGGAAGACAGAGGAACATCAGTTCAGTTATACACCCCAAAAAAATCGAAAAACACAGAAAAATCAGCACAATCCCATGCCATCCATGATGTTTAAATTCAAGACACCCCACAGAAAGACTAGGTACATGCACCACTCACTACCCCTGGTGAAAAGGCCACAACAACAGCCCAAAAAAACGAAAATCACAGAAAAATCAGCACAATCCCAAGCCCTCCATGATGTTTAAATTCAAGACACCCCACAGAAAGACTAGGCCTATGCACCACTCACTACCCCTGGGCATAAAGGTTGAAAGCTAGGCAAAATGGTTGCAGACCTAAGAACACTGCCTGCATTCAAAATGGCCCCCTCCCTCCCAGCACATGGCCAGGGCCTGTAGCAGCACTCAAAATGGCCCCCACCCACATGGCCTGTCCCCATGAACACCCCAAAAAATCGAAAAACACGGAAAAATCAGCACAATCCCATGCCATCCAGGCCCTCCATGATGTTTAAATTCAAGACACCCCACAGAAAGACTAGGCACATGCACCACTCACTACCCCTGGTGAAAAGGCCACAACAACAGCCCAAAAAAACGAAAATCACAGAGAAATCAGCACACTCCCAAGCCATCCAGGCCCTCCATGATGTTTAAATTCAAGAACCCCACAGAAAGACTCAGTCCACCCACCACTGAGTACCCCTGGGCAAAAGGCCCCAAAACAGCCCAAAAATCGAAAATTCCAAAATTGTAGTTGCAGCAACTGTAATGCCCCAAACAAACTTACTTGTGATATTTCTAATCCAAAAGTGATCCAAAGAAAGTCAAAAAGGCCTCAAATCCAAATATCCAGCAGCATCCACAAAAAGTAATCCTTCCAGGTGAAGAATCAGAATGAAAGTGACCAGCACATGAAGAAAGCACTGGGAGGAGCCTGCTGGACAGGAACAGGAAGCTGGAGACTGTGGGGCACTTCCTCCCCCCCCCCCCAAAATGGACTCCTTGCAAAAAAAAGTGCAGGCACAAGTCAAGTTATTCTGATAAAAATCATCATTTCCAGAAGGTTTATGCTGCTTGCTCGTGGATTTCTTGTGCAGAATTGCAAATTTTGTATTTTCGCGAGTGCGAGATTGTTACTGCCCGCCGCATCTACAAGTTCACAATTGCAAACTCCCGCGATACGTGATCACGGTGTACTCGCATTGACAAACTCTCGCAGTGCAAGGTGGCAAGCCGCGATGACGTAATCGCGCTCGCCAAACTCCCGCGGGATCCCGCAGCAAGATCCAAAATCGCGCAGCACGCGCAAAATATTGAGAAAAACAACTCGTTAAACGCTGAATGACGGTAAGTGAACGCCGCGCGCCTCAAAATTGTATCACCAAGAAAAAAAAAAATCCGCTGCGTGCGAATTTGCGGATTTTTGGTAAATTTGCGAGCGTTCGCGGATTGCGAATTTACCGAAAATCCGCAAAATCCGCGAGCGGAACGGATTTTCCGCCCATGCTTACATGCGGGGTACTTCACATTTCTGTGAATATTGAAGCAGTGACCCGTAATTTCCGCTAGCTTAGCTGGAGTCAGAAAATCTGAGGGAGGCTAACCACAATGAAACAACCGTAAATGTCATGTATGGCAAAATGCAGTTGAAGACGTAGATGGTTGGAATAAATCCACTCCCTCACGGTTTATGGGTGTCTGAAACAATACATGAGGCACACTAATACCCCCCTGCCCCATAGCGTTAATGGGGTTTGGAGTAATATCTTAGGTAAACAAGTTAGAATGTACACTAGTGGCAGTAATGTCGATGATGGTGTTATGTAGTAGAGAGTGGTGTCCATTATGCTTCTTGTGATAGTTGCAGAAGGAATTTTTAAGTATCTGAACAGGGTGTGTATAAGACATTGAGGTGACCTGCCCCCACAGGGATACATAGAAATTTAAATAGTCAAAAATTCTGACTTGTATTAATTTTAGGACAGTAATTCAGGATATGTTTGTTTTCTTTGCAGTATCCCATATAATGAGGAATAAAGTAACATGGACTGAGGTTTAACTTGATGCATTCTGGGACACAACGTTTGAACTAATTTTATGTGATAAGGTGAGAATAGGGCTTCCAATACGGGAACTAATTTTGGATTGGTGACATAGAAATAGACAAATTAATTTAGATGCATAATATCTATCTATTTTAAAAAAATGGCACTTGCAGCAGGTTGGATGACAACCATGAGGATGCTGAATACAAATATGTTATGATCTACCAGGAGACAGGATACGATTACAACCTCATTATTAGAATACACTTTCTATATATCTATGTTTAAAGACAATTTACAATGCTCAGCAATATAATCAAAAACATGAAATGTAGTGATTACTAATTATTAATTGCAGGGAACATTTTAAAAGGATTGTCCCTTTTCGAGCCAAGATGAGGTATCTTTGTTTCTTTTGAAAATAGTGCTTCAAAAGAAAGAACTTGAAACTTAAGGTAATTACATATATAATGAGATATGGAATATGAAATTGGGAAACCATACGTAACTAAATGAGCAGGGTTGGGTATGGTTCTCTGCAGCGAAGATATAATGTAAAGATACTTATAGTACTGTTCCACTGGGTAGGTTTAATTTGGTATTATGTGTGAATAGGAAATTGTACAAATACTGTCTCAGTTTTAATTATGAATTTGACATAGAAGAATGTACAAAAAGTGTATGTGGACAAGGAGCTGTTTAAATACTTTTTTGTTGAAAAGTATTAGGTTCCATGGTATGTATTCCTATTAAAAAAAGTTTTGTTTTTTTATAGTGTGTGAGCAATATGTCTTTCTGAACTGAACTGAACTTTCTTTTTTGCCAAATTATTGATGCACATTCTCTGTATATGTAACAACTCTGAAGAAGCGCAGCCTGCTTAAAACAAGTGTTGACTGTATTTTCTGTACAAATATACACAACAAATGATCAACTAAAGGAAGAATAAAAGAAACCTACCAAAGAATATACTTGTGTGATTTTGGCAATGTCTCAGTATTGTACACATAAATATATATGCATGTATATCTATATCTATATCTATATATGTATCTATTGATCTATATAATCTCTCTCCATTTATACATCTATATATCTTTCTATATATATCTATCTATCTATATTCATCTATATATAGATATCTATATATGTCTGTGTATATTAAAGATAGATAGATAGATAGATAGATAGATAGACAGATAGATAGATAGATAGATAGATAGATAGATAGATAGATAGATAGATAGATAGATAGATAGATAGATAGATAGATAGATAGATAGATAGATAGATAGATAGATAGATAGATAGATAGATAGATAGATAGATAGTAACCTACTGGCAGTCGCCAGTAGGTAGTTATAGTTAGGACCTACTTACCATTGGTAAACTCTTTTTTAACTTGTCTACATCTCTACATCTCTGGCGCTGTCATATCTTCACAAAATGTTCTCCAAAAAATGTCAAGTTGGGTCTTGTTGTGCATGAAATGTTTTGGTGATCCATCAAGCGGAGCCCGAGAAAAAGGGGAGGGGGGGTACAAATCTTTGTTTCCGTTCTTAATTTTCATTGGAAAGTAGATACGAGAACAGCCTGAAACACTGATTAGATTTGCACCAAATTTGATAGAAAGGTAGGTGTTGGTCCAGAATGTGACTTTTTTGTGATTTGGTATAAAAACGGATTTGGTGTAAATCAGTTAGGTAGTTTTAAAGTTATTAAAATAAAAACAAATTTGTATATATAGGGATGTGACCCCTCCATAAATCCCCCGATCTCAGTTCTGATTTTCTGCCAGCACCTCAACCACAAAGTGTTGATATCCATCTCGGAACTCAGCCTCAGCTGAATCCCAGCAAAAATTGAAAAAATAAAGAAAAGGGGACAGGGTAAGAATACCCTGACCTCCTAACTCTGGTGCTAGGGTCCCGCAAGGACTTTGCCAGGGATAAAAAGCATTTTAAAAAAGAATTTGCAGTGAAAATCATGAAAGACTCGTGGATTTGTTGCAGAATATTTTTTTTAAAGTGCAATCTTTTGCACTTGTTTTCGCAAATGCCCACAGTTAGGCAAGGTCTGATTAAAAAAATAAAAGAGGGGCACACAATGCCCCTTCCTGAGGCTCTTCTGAGCCCCCGGGACCACCATCTTCTGAGGCTTTACTGAAATTAAGGAGGGAGGCCTTGGGGACACCCTCTCTATTGGGTTCTAATTTTAAAGTTTAAGTTAAAGTTTGTAGATTTATATAGTGCAGATTATCACCTGTGCGGGTATCCAGGCACTGTCCATAGGAACAGGGAGATTACATGATTTGCCCAGAATCACAGGATGTTGAATGATGCCGAAACATGAATCTAGATCTCTAGCTCCTGAGTCTGCAGCTCTTGCCACTGTGTCACATCACCCCCCTTAGCTGTAGATGATGCAGAGATTAGTGTGGTCTGAGCGACATGAAGTCAAGCCTAAACTGGACTCCATGTCAATCACATTTTTTTTAATTGTCAATGCAAAAGCAGAACATCACACAGAACAAATGAGAAACAGAAAAAATAATAATGAGCATACAGAACACATGAGAGCTAAATCATAATAATTAATACTTGTACGTACTAAAATAAAACCCCATAAAGCAGTCCATTAAGCAATTGATTTGTCCACCCATGATAAGAAAGATAAATAGCAAAGCCACATTGATTTCATATATCGAAGAGACATATTTATAACAGTGAACCCCAAATTAGATTGAAGTTGTGCATAGATTGAACCCCCTTTGCCAGAGCTTCCTCCATATCATATACTTGCCTAACTAATATCCACCAGTCCATTACTGTGGGAGGTTTTGGTGAGATCCAGACCCGGGCTATTGTCAATCTTGCACATACAAGCAAAATAATTAACAGATCTTGGCTATCAAAACTAGTATCTCTTATTCCCATCAATATTTCCAAAGTCGTTAGAGGTGTATTCATTTTTAGTTTTTGTGATATAATTTGTGACGCTTTCTGCCAGAATAGAAAGAGTTCAGGGCGTGTGGCGAACATGTGCTTTATATCCTTCACATGCAGACCACATCTTGGGTATTTTGTCCAATCGTTGATCTGAGGAATTAGCTGACCACTTTGCTATGCGATCTGACGTAAAGTTTAATAAGCAAATTGAACGAAATTATTGCATGGTTAAATTAGTTTTGTGTACTTCTCTAACTATTGTGCTTAATGCATGTGAAATGTTTTTAGTCGTAATTGGCACCCCCATAGATCTAGTCCAACGTTCCGCTTTTCTTGAGCTGTCATCCGACCTATAAGCACAAAGACATTTATATGCTTTACTAATTAAAGATTTTTCGCTAGTGTCATGCAAACAATCCCATATAGCTGATTCAACAATATTCTTCAAGTTTAGTTGCTTAACAAAATAATCACGGATCGGCATGTACTTAAAATGCATATTATCTGGTAAGTTGTACAGAGACTGCATTCTAACAAAAAAAAACCAATGTGGTCATAGAGATTGCCTAGACAAGTTACCCCATGTGTGATCCAGCGTTTACCTAAAGGATCGTGAAATATCTCTGGAAGCCCTGGATTGTACCAGAGAGGAAATTTAGCATGTAATAGTGACACCTCATATTTTAATGAAATAGCGTGCCAGATAGCTATGCCATTGCGAAATGTCTTAAATTTTACTCTTTTAAAGTAGTTTAGGTCATTAATTCTAAACAGAAACTGACTGCTCTCTTCACCCAACATAAATTTGTATAAATAAGTACTGCGCTCAAGATTTATAAAACTACATAAACAACCAAACAAGGCAGACCAGAAATAAGTTTTAAAATCCGGAAAATCAAGACCGCCTTGTATATAGGGTAATTTTAATAATTCCAGCGCTTTTCTTGCTTTCTTGTAGCCCCAGATAAAACTGCTGAAAATCCCATCTAAGCGTTTAAAGAAATAGATAGTAACTCACAAGGGGATAGACCTAAACAAATACAGACATTTTGGCAAAATCTTAATTTTTATAATATTTATCCACCCCATTATACCTATAGGTAGTTTGTCCCAACTCTTGAGCAGTTTAACCATGTTTTTCAGCAACATTTCTTAGTTTAAAGAGATCATTCTTTCAATATCTGTTGCCATTTTAACCCGAGGAATATAGCAGTTTCACAAGCCCCTTAAATTGGTGGAGGTGAATTAAAATTCAGAATAATCTGAGCATTATTTATGTTTAATTTATAGCCAGAAATCAGCCCAAACTCCTGTGCCTCCTTTGTTAGAATTTGCAGCGGCCCACCCAGATCCGTTAAGAAGACTGCGATGTCATCAGCATATGCGATGACTTTAAGGGAGTTATCCATTAACAGAAGAGGGCGGATTAGCTGTTGATTCTGGAAAGCTGAAACAAAGGGCTCATATAGAGAGCAAATAGGAGTGGTGATAATGGGCACCCCTGACGGGTGCCGCAAAGAATCAGAAAGGTGGCAGACTGTAACCTAGCAGACATGATTTTAGCACTAGGTTTATCATACTGGGCTTTAATCCAGGTTAAATATTGCCCTTTAATGCCAAAAGCTTCTAATATGGCCCACAGAGAGTCCCAGCCCACTCAGTCAAAAGCATTCTCAGCATCTAGAAGAATCATACCGAGTGCCACGTCAAAAGCAGTGATAGCCATATTTACATGTGCAGTCATATCTCTTCCCTGTATAAAGCCATATTGGCTGATGCCCGGTGGAGCTGTCCTATGAGGCTATAGAGGAGACTGGCCCCTTGGCCGTCAAATACCCAGCCGGTCATCTGACATTGTTTTTCCTCGTCTCCCCGTTATGTGTCTCCTTCTCTCCCCCTTCAATGGAACAATGACGACGCCCCCTGGGTGGATACCAAAACTGTTTGTAGCCACCGTGGAGACCGAGTGACCTTGGCCAATACCCTTTGGAGCTGTCCGATACAGCTATAGAGGAGTCTGGCCCTTTGGCCGTCACCTACATAGCCGGTCATCTGACATTGTTTTTGTCCTTGTCTCCCTGTCTATGTCTCTTTCCCTCCCCCTTCAATGGAACTATGACGACACCCCCTGGGCGGATACCAAAACTGTTCTTACCTACCGCGGAGCTGTCCTACACAGCAATAGAGGAGTCTGGCCCCTTGGCGGTCACCTACCAAGCCGGTCATCTGACATTGTTTTCCTCCTCTCCCCGTTCGTGTCTCCTTCACTCTCCCTCCCTCTGTGATGCTATGATTCAAACTGTTGTAACTATGTAACCTGTAACTCGCTGATTCAAATGATATAACTATGTATCCTGTAACTTGCTGATCCTCATGTAGAGCGCTCTTATTCCTCCGGGTCTAGCCAGCGCTATATAAAACTTTGAAAATAAATAAAATAAAATGATAAGGCAAGACCAAACTAGGTAGCACAGGAGATAAGCGGTTTGATAAGATTTTCGCAAAAATGTTTGCATCAGCATTGATGAGTGAAATCTGTCTTTACGACCCAGACTCGTTCGCCAGTTTGCCTTTTTTGAAAAAGTTATTTGCGTTATCTTCCATGAATCAGGAGCCCTACCTTTTTCACCAATAAATCTTATAACCTGAGTGAATGGTATCAACAGTTCCTCAAAAAAAGATTAAGCATGGGCAGAAAATCCGTTCCGCTCGCAGATTTTGCGGATTTTCGGTAAATTCGCAATCTGCGAACTCTCGCAAATTTACCGAAAATCCACAAATTCGCACGCAGCGGATTTTTTTGCTTGGTGATACAATATTGCGGCGTGCGGCGTTCACTTACCGTCATTCAGCGTTTGCCGAGTTGTTTTTCTCGATATTTTGTGAGTGCTGCGCCATTTTGGATCTTGCTGCAGGATCCCGCAGGAGTTTGGCGACGCATCGCGAGAGTTCGCAGTTGCGAACATGTAGATGCGGCGGGCAGCAACAATCTCGCACTCGCGAAATTACAAAATTTCCAATTCTGCACAAGGAATCTACCAGCATGCAGCATAAACCTTCTGAAAATGATGATTTTTATCAGAATAACTCCTCAGGTTGACATTTGCCTGCACTTTACTTTGCAAGGAGTCCATTTTAGGGGGTTTAGGGGGGGAGGAAGGAAGTGCCCCACAGAAAAACAAGTTTTGCAAAACTGAAAGCACGCAGCAGGTGCAAAAGTTCTAACTCATCATTAGTAACCATTCCCTGTAGTGCTTCCTGAGGGGCCCCTCCAGAGTTCAGTTGCCTACTTGCAACTATTCTATGACCCTGCTCTGACCCTCACAGCAGGCTCATAGAATAGCTACAAGTAGGCCACAAAGGTCCTGGGAAAATAATTGCACTGCAACAGAAAGCAAATTACAGATAAGGAAGCAGGTGCCAGACAGGAAGTTGAAATTCAGTGACACATTAATCAACCCCAAATTAATTCATGTCAGTTGAAGCCACGCAGGTGTGCTTGCTTTTCCCCCCCATAATCTACAGTGATGAACCAGAAATTAATTCATGTCAGTTGAAGCAGGGCAGGTGTGCTTGCTTTTCCCCCCCATAATCTGCAGTGATGAATCAGAGGGTGGCAGTGATGTACCAGAGGGTGGCATGGGTGAACCAGAGGGTGGCAGTGGTGAAACAGAGGGTGCTGTGAACCTGTGATGATGAACCAGACGTAGAAACAACAAAGTCGCGACCGTTGCGACCCGACAAATAAGTTGGCAATTGCGAACTGGTACAAAACCCTCGCAAACTGGCAGAAACCCTTGCGAACACGAAAAAAAAAAATCGCGAGAGTTCGCGGATTTTGCGGATTGCGAATTCGCAAATACCCAAATTCACGAACGCCAGATTCGCAAAATTCGCCCATGCTTAAAAAAGATCTTATAGAATTCTAAAGTTCCTGTATCGTCGCCTGCTGCTTTGCCTGCTGGTAGGGAGCTAATTGCCAATCTTATTTCTTCGACTGTGATATCTCTTGCTAGAGATTGAGACATCTCGTCCTCCACCCTTATCAGAATATTCTCTTGAATATATTTAGAGATTTCTTCCTTTTGAGGTTGATTTCCTGGGGCTATACACCTCTTGATAATAAGCCTCCAACTGTGTAAGTATCTGACATTCGTATAATTTGTTATCGGCCCCTCTAATCCTCCATATAATGGTCTTGCCCTGTCGTCTGCTACTTGGGTTTTATTATGCTTCTCTCCCTAAACGTCCTCTTCAGCTCTGACCTTAAAATAACCAAAGTATAATCTAGATTTTTGATATTTAAAAGACCTCAGGTAATTGCCTCAATATGCTGGATTTCTGTTAAACGTATGGCTGCTATAGTAGCTCCCATTGCTTTTTTCCGCTCTTTGTTTTGCCCCCAGATATACTGTTGGAAAAAGCCCATCATTTCTGTTTAAATGCATCCCATACTGCTAATGATGAGACTGTCCCTATGTTAATTTCAAAGAACTCTTTTAAGAGTACGTTAGTTTGAGTCAACAAGTATCTAGGGAAAGAAAAAGAGTGCAGGCTTTTATGCTCAGAGGATATCTTAAATGAGAGGAGAATGGCGTTGTGATCTGAAGTAACCGTTGGGCAGATTTCTATGATGCTAGACCATAAAATATTGTCTGAGGCCCATGCCATGTCAATTCTTGTGTAAGATTTATTAGGAGCAGAATATTACGTATAACCTGCTCCACTGGGGTGCAGAGTCCTCCAAACATCTTCGATGAGCTGTAGCCGCCCCATATCCCCAATTGCGTCCCGTGTCCTCCTCATTCTCTGAAAAGCCCCTCTCCTTGTAGTATCTATACAGTAGTCCAATATACAATTAAAGTCTCCCATTACCAGCCGTTCCCCTTCCCAATTTAATAATTCAAAAGTGACTGCCTCCATTACTGTTGGGTCGTCTGTGTTAGGGCCATACAATGAACATCGACGGTACATAGGAAAATAGAATGGTCAGTTGGTATCTCAATGTTTTTGTTTCTCATTAAGAAATTCGTGGTATCCTGTATGTAAGTGGACATGCTTTTTACACTTGACTGTAAGTGTTTATCAATGTACAAGTCAGTAGGTTCATGATTGGAGTTGCGAGTGCTAACTATTGGTCTACATTGTGGTCTGGAGGCATGTTTATGGATTTTAGGAACTAAGTACAAGTACGGGATTTGAGGATGGTCTTTAATTAGAAACTTTTTGTCACGTTCTGTAATGGTCTTGTAGTTCACAGGTTTGTCGATTATACTTTGTAAACCATCTTTGAATGCTGCTGTAGAGTCTGAGTTAATTGCCATGTATAGGTCAGGGTTATTTAGGTTTTTTACTTCACTAGGGTCTATTATTATCACTTCGTATACACCTTTCAATTGGGGCCATTTCTTTGTGGACGCTGACTCACTTCCTATTCACCTAGCTCAGTCCGTCTTCTATTTTTAGCTTTGACTCAGCCCATTCGCATTATACTTTAAACCAGGGGTCTTCAAACCTATCCTGGAGGGCCGGATCCATGCCAGATTTTAAAAATAACTACATGTATCTCAATGGGGATATCCCAAAAATCTGGCATGGCTCCGGCCCTCCAGGACTGGTTTGTAGACCCCTGCTTTATACCCACATCTTCCGGGTTCTGTTCACTCGTCTACTTTGAGACACCGAAGTTCACATTCAAGGACAGACGCTGACTTTTGTTTGAGCGGGTAAGAACTTCTGGGAGACATGTTGTTCAGGGTTCCAATTATTTTCAGCTTTATCACACATGGTTCCGTATCACATGCTTTTTTTTTTTTGATTTTTTCTGGTACTATTTAGCATGCCGTGCCGCCTCACTTTCAGTTTACCTCACAGTACGTGTGCATTTGTGTACAATAATCCCCCACTCTTTCTATCACACCATTGGGGAACTTTTACTTTTTTAACCTCACGGAGCTTCTTGTTTTCTATTACCGATTTAGTCACTACACTAACACAGTCTAATTATAATCCCAGTTACCGTAGGACAGCGATACATATTTGTTTACGGTTTATTTCTTTGCAGATTCCCCCTGACGAAGTGCTATTCATGAAATGCATAGGGAAGATAGCTCACTTATGTAACCTATCAGACCCATAGAATTGATGCATACCTTCTGCATACATTCTGCAATTTGAAGCTGTTGATACCTATTCATATGATGGAATATGATGAACGTTACTGATATTACTGAGAATAAAACAGACTTTGGTTTTATACGAACAAAACTGTTTCGCACATCCGATTCTTCAAATTCTGATTTCACCTTACACTGTGTAAGGTTTTCTTAGCATATAACATGTTTTACACAGAGAGAGTGAGAAGATTAGCAAGCCGTAAAAAAAAAAACTCTTCCTCTCTGGCCCATTTTAAATCCTAACATCAACCCTCTTAGCTGTAGATGATGCTGAGATTAGTGTGGTCTGAGCGACATGAAGTCAAGTCTAAACTGGACTTCATGTCAATCACATCACACTAAACTCTGCATCATCTGCAGCCAAGCACTCTGAATAAGACTCAACTGCAGCAATGTGAACACCTTTAAAGACCATCTACAGGACCTTGCTACATTATTTAAAAGGCAAGGCTATCCTCTGCATATCATAGAGGAACAAATTGACAAGTCTTTTGCAGTTACCCAGGGAAGCACGTGTTTGGAATACCAAAAGCAGAAACAAAAGTGACAAAACTTCATTTGAAGTTGACTATCATCCATCAGCATCCAACTACAGAAATATAATGTAAAAACCATTTCCCTTACTTGTGAAAAATTGAAAAAGGTTTTTCCAGAACTGCCAATCACTGCTTACCGCAGAACTCTCAATTTACGATCTCTTATTGTGAGAGCTGAACTCAAGCAAGCCTTGACAAAAGCAGGGGTTCATTGATGTGACTTTAAGTGCAGGTGATGGTGTCTTTGTAGATGATTGTAAGGCCTCTTCCAGATTTCTGGAGATTGTCTCCACACAAAATCCTTTACTCAGGTGGGATGGCAAAGGTAGGGGAGGGGATGTATGATGCTACATCGCAAACACTTACATTGTGTGCCATAACAATTGTTACATCGCACATCCTCTTAGATCGCGAGAAAGCAAAACGCATACCATTACGTCGCATTTGTATAGCAATGCATGCGCAAAGATTTACATCGCATACAGACACCCGTATGCTTTTACATTGCAATTTTAGCTGTATGCGCAATTCTCTCCACCCGACCCTAAACCCTAATCCTTTAAACAGAAAACAGTACCCTACAATATGGCACGCTAACACTTCCCTAAACCCTAAGCCCTAAACAGTAAAGCAAGCGTACGCTACAACCTCAGCCCTAAGCCCTAATCCCCAAAGGCCAAAACATTACCTATACTGCAACTAGCCCTAAGCCCTAACACTACCCCAAAATAGCACCTATACTACAAGAAGCCCTAAGACCTAACGCCACCCCAAAACAGCACCTATCCGCCTAGTAGCCATAACGCAACCCCAAAACAGCACATATTCACCGAGTAGCCCTAGTAACCCTAACGCAACCCCAAAACAGGGCCTATTCTCCTAGTAGCCCTAGTAGCTCTAACGCAACTCCAAAACAGCACCAATTCTCCTAGTGGCCCTAGGAGCCCTAACGCAACCCCAAAACAGCATTTATTCAACTAGTAGCCCTAAGCCCTAAGCCCTAATCCCCAAGCATAAAACAGTACCTATCCTGCAACTAGCCCTAAGCCCAATATGAGCGCCCTCCTTACCTGCCTCTTTGTCGTTGTTCCAGCATTGTCTACCTGTTGTCTGTGTACCCCGGAGCCTGTCTTGACGCCCGACGCATGTCCATTACATCCCATGTGTTGCAAATGCATGCGTTATGAAAGCGCATGCAACGTAATGACGTGCATAGACAACGCACGCGTCAGGCCCGGACTGGTGAGTCCGGGCACCGGGCAATCCCCCGGTCGGCTGGAGGGTTTTGGGGGCCGGTTTCCGAAAAGGGGGGCCGGTTTTGTGTTGGGGGCCGATTTTGCCCCGGGCCCCGGCAGCGTGCGTCACTCACTTTTGCACTCGCACTCGCAGTCACTGTCTCGCTCGCACAACTGACTCTGTATAATGCATGCCCTGCAGGCCTGCACGAACACTCCCCCCCCCCCGCGCCGCCACAAGCAAGCACTACAAGCCTAATTGGTGTCAAGTTGCAAGCAACCACCGGATCCGAGTCCGACCGTAACCGTTACGTTACAAGTGTAAACACATGACATAATAAACAAATGGATTATGGAGGAGGAAGGGGGAGGTGCCTGTGCGCAGCGCGCAGAATTATGCCTGCCCCCTCCTCTGCCGCGTCCCCGCATGCGCATTGGCAATTTACTGCGCGTGACGAGTCACGAGAGGAGAGCAGTCCAGTCGGTGCGCACGGAGTCGGAGTCCCGCCAGGCCCATAAATTAATTTTATTCTAGAGTGGGTGGCTGCTGGCTACTAGCCCGACCCCCCTGTGTATCTAGCCACAGGGCCTGCCTGTGCCACCGTCCGGGACCGTGACCGACACTGACCAACAGCAGTCAGCAGACACTGGACAGTCAGCAGCCAGGCCTGAGTGAGGTGAGTGACTGAGTCAGTTTAATTTCTGCCCGGCCCCCGAGAAAGTAAAGAAGCAAGCAGCGCTGGCGCTGCGCTGCTTGCTTCTCCAGCGCAGCAAGTAGCATGTCTCCACATAACATCGGAATAAAACCATGCTAAAATGCCGGAGTGACTTGAGTAAATCCCTATTACAAAACATTATTACAAGCTAGAATTGGCCGGGCCGGTGGTGTACGGTATCGTCAATCTGCACCAAGAACGTGGCGGAACACCCGTGCAGAGTTTGGCTTGACAGCACTGCAGACTTTGGTTTTTCAAGTGTGTAAGGACGAGTAGCATCGCTCATTCACCACCAGGAAGCCAGCCCCTTAATCTTAGATTTATGTCATCGTTTAGTGGGCCAGTGGATGTGGGACTGCAGTGCTGTGCCTTTGCCATACCCGCCACATCCGACCTGCCACATCTAGTATGCTGCCAGGCTGGCTGTGTTTTTGTCCAAAACAGTTCCTCATACCTTCGTGACTGGGAAATTGTGTGGACAAAAAAATACGTTGCATTTTGCACACACTCTTTGTCTCATTTTGCCCAGCATGTTAGGGTACTTTGTAGACTTTTGCTGTCCACTGCTACAGTGCTTTACATGCTAGTCGCAGATGGGGGTTTGGTGTCTGAGGGGCCCTTGGATGGATCCTGCAGGGACTTTCGACCCAGCAGCTTACTAAGCAACACTTTCCACCAGCAGAGCTGACCGTGGCTCCTTGTCCGGAAACCACTTCCCCTGACCTCTAATTCAGTGAGTTGCTGACGAGAGGTTGTTGGACATCCACCAATTTTCGGCATTTATTTTTTTACAGCCTGAGTAAAATGATGCCCTTCATCCACAAGAAAGAATAGGTGGGGAGCCGTGTCCAAAGGAAAGAGCCATGAAATCTGAATGCTCAAGTGTCACAAGTCAGGTGATAAACTACCGGTTTTATGGCAGTTTTAACTCCTACCGACCGATTCCTCTGGATAGTCCTGCGGCATTTTTTCTAAGGCCGAAGGTCAACCTACAGGTTATAGTGACTCTCCTCGAGAAAAGAGGCTGCAGCTGAGCTGGTTAGAACATAACTAAATAATTAGAAAACAGTGATTTTTTTTTGGTTTGTTGCAGTTTTATAAATTGGGAAGTCAAGCCGAAGGTATCGGAGTGCCTAACATAGGCACCTTTCACATTACAAAAAGGCTCTTTCATCTTTGTTTTTCGGCACGGGGAGATAAAGTGATTTGCCCAGAATCGCTGGATGTTAAGCGGACGCTGAGACTTGAACCTGCTTCCACAGTCTACAGCTCTGGCCCTTACACCGCACCCCCTTTCATAGATAATAGATACATCAGCTTTCCACTTCAGTCTGCACGCAGCAGTCGATTGAGCTAACAGTATGTAAGAAACACACGTGTTTTTTTAAATGTTCCAATGCAGTTGTGTTTTAAGAGGTGAACTGAGACAGCGCAGAGCACTCACAGGAAGAAATCCACAGCTGAGCCTGGCACAGGAAGAGATCTCTTGATGAGCTGAGCGAGGCGATCTGAAAGGCTCTAAGGAAGCATACACTGTTACCATGATCCTTTCAGAAACCTCAAACACTAGCCCTTACAGGTACTAGTACGTGTAGCTTTCTTTCATCCAGGTAAATGGGGCTGGACGTGCAAACATGGCTCCAGGAACAGGCCAACGTGGGGAAAAGTAGGACGTGAGAAGGCTGGCTGCAGCAAGGAGGCGGACAAGTGAGGGCTAAGTTAGTCAAAGAATAACCAGCATGTTGCGTTGTAGGGTTGAGGCACGTGCTGCAGATTTCTCTGTGTGTACAGCATGGCTTTAGGTAGAGTACTTTAAGATAGCTAAGGAGGCCATTGCACGGTTTTACTACCTCTTTCAAGGGCTTTAGAGCTCTTTAAACAAGCATTGGCATAGCCAATAGGTCTCGCTTTTGGGACCTTCCAAGTATTTAGTTATGCAGCACAATATCCTTGGTGCAACAACATCAACTGTTGCATGGCTAAACACTTAAAAGGTCCCAAAGGCGATACCTATTGGCTATGCCAATGCTTGTTTTAAGTGACAGAGACCGAGTCAGTGAAGTGTAATCACTTCTTGTGAAGGCCCCTATGTAACACTTCGGTCTTGTGTGTGTAAAGGACCAGTACTGTAGGACTGGGACAGAGACAGCTGTTCTGCCTGGCATGTAGATTCTCTGCACAGAGCACCCATATCTGGCCATAGAAAACAAGCTAAAACAGCTTGTCTGGAGTCACAGTGCACATAATAATTCTTACAAATGGGTGCCAACATTTGAATATAAAAAATAGGATTAGACTAAGCCACTGTACTTTGTTACTATGATAACAAACATGCTTCCTTGCCTGCTGAGGAGTCACCAGTTTGCATTTCTGCCATTTTTACATTGCCAGGGCACATTATATGTTCATTTACTCTCCATATGGCCACCTTAAGTATGACGTTTATTTCTCAAAACTTCATGGGAGAATTTTAACAGGTTTCCAAAGGTTCTGGCTATGTTGTATGGGAGATTATTACGCCGGCCTCAGCCTGTGAGGATAATGGAAAAAGGTACTCAGCCTGTCCGCGCGTGAGTCAGCTTACTGACTCTGTGACAGGCAGCTGAGATACCTGGATCCCTGTGTAACTTGTCTTGTTCATATTGGAGCCTCACACATCCTTCCTGTTGGGCTGGGGGACCCACGTCACGTGGACAGAGAGAGACCCTGTAGTCCTGATGTTCACAAGATTGATTGCTGGCAGGTAGGGGGCCATAGGCTGCCAAGGATTTCTGGTGCTTTGCTGCAGTTTTCAGATTTTCTTGGAGTTTCTTGTTGCTCAAATGGGTGTAATTTCAGATATTTATATGTTTCCCCCGTCTTCATTGCTTCATTTTGCTCTCGAGAAAGTGTCACTCATAGTCATTGAAATGTCACTCATAACTCCACAGAAATTATGAAAATGTCACACATAGCAATCCGAAACCTTGGCATCTATGTCTTACTCACTAGGGATCTGTACTGCTGCATCTGCTCCTTCTCACTGTCTCCTCGCTCCGTGGGGAAAAAAAATCTCAGTGCTGGATAAATAATGCAGCAGCAGTTTCAGGGCCATTTTAGGAGGTGGTGACTGCTGAGACAAGGTTAGATAAGTCCCTGTTGGCCTCAGATTCCTCAAAATTAAAATCCAGTTTCATCTGCTTTATTACATCAAAAAAGCCATTTTTGTTGGCTCTTAGGGCTCAGTGCACTTTACCACCACTAACCAGTGCTAAAGTGCTTGCGCTCTTTCCTTTCAAACATGGTAAAATTGGCTTACACCGAATTGGCAATTTTAATTTACTTGTAAGTCCCTAGAAATGTGGTTCTACATGTACCCATGGACTGTACATTAAATGCTGCTAGTGGACCTGCAACACTTATTGTGCCACCCACTTAAGTAGGATATTTAAAGATGTGTCATGTCAAGGCCAGGGCCTGTGTGTTATTTGTTCATGCTTTCTGGCCAGGGTGCCATTTGAGACATTTCCATTCCTTCTGTCCGCCTAGGTGCTTATATGTGACATTTCCATGCTTTCTGGCCTGGGTGCTTAATTATGTGTGCTATTTCCATAGTTTTTGGCCTCAGTGACCTGGAGCTGGGGGGGTCATGTGTGACATTACCATGCTTGCTGCCCTGGGTGCTTATGTGTGACGTTTGCATGCTTACTAGCCTGGTGGTGGGACCAGGCCTGGGTCAGTGCCTAGGTGCTTATGTGTGACATTTCCACAGTATTCTGGCCTCAGTCAGTGGCCTGTGTGTTCATGTGTGACATCACATGTCAGTGCTTAATGTGTGATAACATGAGTGACAATTTACTATGCTTTAAAAGTTAATACAATCTAATATGTAATGAAAAATGTGTTGACAAATGTTTTGTTTTGGCCTTTCTGTCTCTCAAATTTTCTTGGGGAGGATAAGTTCAACCCCCCAAACTCCCCCTAGTCGTGGTTGCTCATTGCGCTTGCTCACTACACACCATGTGGGGGGCTGGTCTCACTTTTACTTTGTTCTCTCTGAGTCACTGAGTCTATTTTTTGTGCTCTATGAAAGAATGTCTATGGGTACATATGACTGGGTGGGTAACCTGGTGCTCTTTCAGGTCATCATCTACTATTTACTGTGCTTTAAAAGTTGATACAATTGAATATGTAATGAAAAATGTGCTGTAAAATTCACCATTTTGGTCTGTCGTTTGCCAAAATTTTCGTTGGGGGAGAACCCCCCAAAACCCCAAGTTGCGGTCGGCCTCGCTCGCTCGCTGCGCGAGCTCGCTACGCGTTGGACGGGGGCTGGTTTGCAGAAGTTTGCCAGGGCTGCTTTCAGTTCCCAGTCCGGCCCTGGCACGCGTCGTAACGTCACGTGCGTTGTAGGTGCACGGGATGTCACACATGCGTCGTAACGCATGCGCTGAGAGGGTGGTCTCCCTAGGGGAGGATGATGGGCTGAGCCAGTTTTCAGTGAGAGTTTCCAGGAAGTAAGAGTTGATGAGGTCCTAGACCTTGATGGTGTGTTTGCAGAGGGATCTGGTGTCGATGAGCATGCAGTTGATGTAGGGTGAAGTGTGTGTGGAGGCTGCCATAAGGAGAATGTTGTTGATAGATTGAAAAGCAATATGAACAATATGAACTTGAACAAGAAAAAAATTGTCAAGGTCAGTGTTCTTAGTCTGTTCCCAGATGCTGTACATTATCTTACCAGAACTAATGTGCTCCTGCCCTAGGGTATACTCAAAATATAATAATAATGTAGTTTTGCCATGACACACAAAATAAACCTTTTGCTGTCGCCCAGGCTGGTGACATTTGTCACCAAAAAGGCATTGGGCTAGTAGTTTCGATTTTATGGAAGGCTGGCAGGGACTATTGAACCTTTCCCTTTACTAGTTGAATTACTTAAACCTAATATTATAAAAATGGTATCATCAATTGGCGCCTGCTCTTCCTAACTAAAGACACACATTCAGAAAGACACATAAGCATGCATTCACAGAAAATAACTTGCTCTGACATGGGCGGTATATACGTGTTTGGAAATTTTGAAGGATTAATTATCAGTAAGGACACATCTGAACCCCTGGTACCCATTATGTTCACTACTGTGATGTGAGCGGTAGGATTTGTTTAATAATGAAGAAATTAATTGAAACTACAATAGGTAAATGGATCAAACGTTCACTTTCTGCAATTTCCCATAAATTGTTTATCAAAATTATCTTGCTGTTTAACCCCTCCCCTGCTGATGACGGAACCGCTCCGTCATCAGCTGCGGTGGCGCTGTGCTGATGACGGAGCAGTTCCGTAATGGCCCTGCCGCCGTGCCTGCGCGGCGCTGATTTTGCGCCTGCGCGGCGCGTTCGATTGAGCGGGCGGGGCCGTGACGGAACCGCTTCGTCATGAGCACAGCGCAACCGACGCTGGTGACGGAGCGGTTCCGTCATCAGCATGCGCCCGCCGCTCTGCCGCCCACCCCCCTTAGTACTGCGGCAGAATAGCCACGGCAGTGAAGGGTTAAACCATTGCTCAGCTTCAATAAAGTTCCAATTCTAATTCAATTCCAAATCCAATTGGAGAGGATGTGGCACAGCAGTCAGAGCTACCGAATCAGGAGCTGAGGATCTGCGTTCGAGTTTCAGCATTGGTTCAACATCCAGTGATTCTGGGCAAATCACTTAATCTTCCTGTACCCCTGGAGAGCACCTGGATACCCTCCTGGGTGATGAGCCGTGCTATATAAATCTACATTTGATCTTGAATGTCTTGGGAATATATGTATTGGTGATAAATTGCACCAGGTTTACAGTTCAACAGATTATTTTAATTCATAGCACAGAACTGGTGGAGAAAAAGGACAGTTGATGATTCTAAATATCCAAGGAATACAGGCTTACCAAATTTGTTAAGAATATCAACAAAAATAAACACTTGATTTCAAATTTGTATACTTTTATCATGATCAATGAGACAGGATCCCTTTGCTACAGAATAGCTGAGACATTCATGAGAACACATTGTTGGATCCACAATGGAACATAGCCTAAAAGCAAAACATAGATGTATTCCTGAAGCACAGCTATAATTGAGGTATTTAAAATTCCTCCATTAAGTATACCATGTTGCCAGAACATTCCATGGGAGAAATGGTAAATTCTGTAATTGATGTTCTGGTTTCCAAGCGACATATTCTATGTTCAATAAATGTAATTGGACTATCCTCCTATTCAATGGATCTGGCAGGCCGTATGTAAAACAGAATTGTAATGGCCAATTAAGAGATACCATCATTGCATAGTAGAAATGTATTATGGCTTTTAATTAATTCATCAAAACTCAGAAAAAGATCTCAATGTTTAGGCTTGCTGATCAATAGAAAGAATGTTGCTAAGTTCAGCATTAATATTCTTACGCCTCTAAGTAAATAATGGGCTTCAGACTCAATAGGCTGTAATTAAATTGAAGTCATCTACCATAACTAAAGTTACACCCCTCTAGACCATGAGACACAGTGGTTTTACACCCACCCCCTTGCACCTCTGAAGCTGCGGTTTCTTTTCCAGCTCTTGCTGTGTGTCCCCGACAGTTGCTGGTATGCACACAGCAAGAGCTGTGAAAGGAGGATGAAGTCAGCCCTTGATTCTAAGTTGGCTCTGACAAACTGTTTTTTTTCATTCAGCAGAGCTATGGGAGATGTAAGGGAGTAAGGCTCTTTTCCTGTGGAGAAGCAGGGGACATGGCGTTGTGCTCAGTTGTCACAGTATCCCAGTTCCAGTTAGGTGATTAATTGATACTGCTGATTCTGTGTAGTTTTCTTATGGCAATGCAACTTTGCTACATATGAGGAAAACTGTGTTGATGGGATTAGTAGGCCACTGCTACATTGTTTTGGATGTACTTTTTTTCTACTAACGGGGCTGGACCAAATGTCTGCTTCCTGGAAACGCTCCTACTTGCCTGTTCTGCGGATTAGTCTACCTGTTTAATTGACTTGTCATTTAGGTTGGTTGGATACATGTTTCCTGTGGGATTCAGGCAATGTTGAATACATGAATCCACTTTCTTGGTTATGGGTTTGAGGTTCAAATCAACTTTCTCCTACTTGAGTGTGGCCCGTCTATTTTATACTACGTGAACAAGATCATTTATTCTTCTGTGTTAGACCCACCCTTCTTCTGTTGTACAGTTTACTCCGTCAAACCTATAATCTATGATGTTGACCCAATTTTCACCTATTTTTTGTGTTGGATAAACATGCGTACTCTGTGTGTATACGTGGCTCTCCTGTGCTGTATGCTGTATCGTTTTTGTCTGCTTCATTGTCTGTGTCCATTTTATCCGTCATAGTTTCTTTTACTCCTGGGAAATACATCTGATTGCTCCTAGGGCAATCAGACGTATTCGTGTTGCAGCTTCTTTGATGACGATTTTATCTCTTGCTGCTCTCAATATTTTAGGAATTCTAATATCCTCCTTTAGTCCCCTTTATCTCCTTGCCAACTTTTGCTATGAATATTATCTTTTTCAGCACTAAGTGATGTCTCAGCCAAGGAAGGAGATGAGGCGGTAATAGAACTCCATGCCGAGTCAGGCCTAATGGGATACAACCAGGAACCATTTAGCATGTGTAAACTGGAGGTGGAATGGGAACACACAATCGATCTGTAATCACCTGTACTTGTCTGTTCGATAGTCGAGGCTTCAAATGCATACAGTGGTGGCAGCGTTGTGATTGCATTACTCTTCTCGATAGGCACGCGCCTTAGTACTGATGCGCCTGGTGTACGTTGCTCTGTATTGGAATTTAAAGGGGAATGTAAATATGAGGAAAATAAAATACGTACTGCATAACAAATTAACAAACAACGCCATAATGGTATGAGACAATATGCAATCAGGATAACCTGAACGGAATGGTCAGATTATAGAGAAGCTCTTTCCATCAAAATGCTTGGCCAGACATAATGCAAGACTGTGCTCATTTTGGATACCATTTCACAAAATCGAATGATTCAACACGTACCAGGAAGAGAATTATGTTTTTAGCTGCATTTCTAATTTGTATGAGTTTTAAAGCACGCAACATTGAGTAAGATATCCCTTGAAAAATAGCAAAGACTGCTATCAATAAGCATTGTCTAATCAATTATATATTGTCTTTAGAAATACATTAGCTGATTTTTGACTCTGCCAATGCTTGTTACCTATATGCTTGTTGATATATTCGTCATCAGCAAAAAGAAAAACAAGTATTAATTTAGCCAATCAGTGTGACTTTGGACTTGTGGCGTGGAAGCAGGGCTCTGCAGTAGCACTGAGGAGCACGCCATCGACCTCTGGAATCTACTCGACACCATCTCTCCGGACGTCGCCTTCCTAACAGAAACATGGATGAATGCCTCATCAGCCCCAGACATCACCATTGCCATCCCGGAAGGCTATAAGATCATTCGCAAGGACCGTACCGGCCACACAGGAGGAGGCATCGCTATCGTCCATAAGAAATCCATCCGCATCTCAACCAGCTCAGACGTCAATCTCGCCAACTCTGAACACCTTCACTTCCAGATCCACATCGACCCCAAGACCACACTCAGAGGCACCCTCCTTTACAGGCCACCAGGACCCCGCGCACAATTTAGTGAAGACATCACGGACTTCATCACTCCACACGCGCTCCCCTCAAAGGACTACATCCTTTTGGGAGACCTCAACTTTCACCTTGAAAAGAACAACGACCGCAACACCACCACCCTTTTGGACAACCTCGCAAACCTCGGACTTAAACAACTTGTCTCTACCTCCACCCACATCGCAGGTCACACACTCGACCCTATCTTCACCTCCAGCAAACATGTCTCCTTCAGCCACACCACAGCTCTCCTTTGGACTGACCACAGCTGTGTTCACTTCACCTACAACAAGCCCACATCCAACAACCACCACCATCCCACTCTGCAAAGAAACTGGAACAAAATCACCATCGACCAGATCTCCTCATCGCTTCTTCAAAACCCCCCCGCCCACTCCTCAAACCCTGACCAAGCAGCCACCAACCTCACCCAATGGTTATCCAACAGCGCCGACACCCTAGCACCACTGAAAAAACGACAAATAAAACCAGGCAGCAAGAAGGCCTCCTGGTTCAACGATGACCTTAAGAAATCCAAGAAACTCTGTCGCTCCCTCGAGAAGGCCTGGAAAAAAGACCCAACCACCAGCACCAAAGACGCCTTCAAAAACGCCACCCGCATACACCACCAACTAATCCGAAATGCCAAGAAAACAGCCTTCAAGGACCGTCTAGATAACAACGCTCACAACAGCAAGGAATTATTCAACATCGTCAAGGAATTTACCAACCCCTCAGCCAACTCCAACGACATCACCCCCTCTCAAGCCCTCTGCGACTCCCTAGCCTCATTCTTCCACAACAAAATTGCAGACATCCACAACAGCTTCGACAACCAACCCGGAGACCAACCCACCCAATCCACTGCAGGACCCCCACCCCCCCTGAACATCCTCAAAGACTGGAAGCCAATCTCCACTGAGGACACCATCCGTCTGATGAACTCTATCCATTCAGGATCCCCCACAGACCCTTGCCCTCACCACATCTTTAACAAAGCAGACTCCATTATTGCACCGCACCTCCGAGATGTCATCACCTGCTCCCTCAACTCCGCAACCTTCCCGGAAAGCTGGAAACATGCCGAACTCAGCGCCCTCCTGAAGAAACCCACAGCTGACCCCACCGAACTCAAAAACTATCGCCCTATCTCACTCCTTCCATTCCCGGCCAAAGTCATCGAGAAAGCTATCAACAACCAGCTCGCCGCATTCCTCGAAACCAACAAATCCCTCGACTCTTCACAATCCGGCTTCCGAGCCAAGCACAGCACCGAAACCGCCCTCATCGCAGCAACAGACGACATTCGAACTTTACTGGACAATGGAGACACAGTCGCCCTCATCCTCCTCGACCTCTCCGCAGCCTTCGACACGGTCTGCCACAGCACCCTTCTACAGCGCCTCAAAAACATCGGAATCCAAGGAAAAGCACTGGAATGGATCACCTCGTTCCTCTCCGGAAGAACGCAGAGAGTCCGCCTTCCACCATTCAAATCAGAGGCCACTGAAGTCATCTGCTGCATACCCAAAGGGTCCTCACTCAGTCCCACCCTCTTCAACGTTTACATGAGCCCCCTCGCGGCCATCGCACGCCAACATAACCTCAACATCATCTCCTACGCCGACGACACTCAACTGATCCTATCACTCACCAGAGACCCTAACACGGCCAAAACCAACCTACACGAAGGAATGAAAGAAGTAGCCGAATGGATGAAGCACAGCCGTCTGAAACTGAACTCAGACAAAACAGAAGTCCTCATCTTAGGTACCTCCCCCTCCGCCAGGGACGACTCTTGGTGGCCAGAGGCCCTTGGAAAAGCACCCATCCCGACAGACCACGCACGGAACCTGGGCGTCATCCTGGATGCCTCACTCTCGATGAACAGACAAGTCAACGCCGTTTCTTCATCTTGCTTCAACATTCTTCGCATGCTCAAAAAAACATTTCGCTGGATCCCTACCGAAACTAGAAAAACAGTCACCCACGCTCTGGTCACAAGCCGACTGGACTACGGAAACACCCTCTACGCCGGCATCACCGCAAAACTCCAGAAAAAACTACAACGCATCCAGAACGCCTCAGCCAGGCTCATATTAGACATCCCGCGTAAAGAACACATCTCTGATCACCTGAAAAACCTCCACTGGCACCCCGTCAATAAGAGGATTACTTTCCGACTCCTAACCCACGCACACAAAGCACTCTACGAAATAGGACCCGAATGCCTCAACACACGACTATCCTTCTACACCCCCTCCCGCCAGCTACGATCCTCCAACCAAGCCCTTGCCACTGTACCTCGCATCAACAAAACCACCATGGGAGGTAGATCCTTCTCCTACCTAGCAGCTAAAACTTGGAACTCACTTCCCACTCACCTTCGCCTTACTCAGAACCAACTAGCATTCAGAAAGCAACTCAAAACATGGATATTTGACAAGTAACTCCCCACCCTTCCTCAAGCGCCTTGAGACCCTCTGGGTATGTAGCGCGCTATATAAATCTATTGACTTGACTTGACTTGACTGCCCGCAGGAGTTGGGGGAAGGGTCTTAGGAGAGAGGCAGGCCTTGTAGAAATGTTAATGATGCAAGAGTAATTGGAGTAATTTCAGTAAATACAGATTCCTCTTGTAGTGTGAAATTACCAAAATTAAGCAAATAATGCTGGCTTGAGCAACTAACAGTAATATGGATATGGACCATAAATCCTATCGCAAGAGAACATGAACAACAAAAAAGAGGGTGCAAGTGACTGGTAGGTACTGTTGTTCATGTCCTGTTGCATATAGTGCGATTTTCTTAGCACAAATTGCATTCTCTAGCCATTTTGGACATGAGATTGACTTTTTTTCAGTAAGAAAATAGCACTAAACGTTCGATTAGTCTTCTCACATAATTATGGATAATTACAAGTAAATTTGTAGCAATTAAGAGTAAATACGCACAAGAGAATTCCGCCAGTTATCACCCATCAAGACAATCCACCGGGCAAAAACGTCTGAACACATCCTTCAGATGCTCTTTTTAATAACAAAGTCGGATTTTAAATTACAATTTCGAAAATGGTACTTTTAATAGTCTGCATTTTCTTGCTCTTAATTTTTGGTGCCTGTAACCTTCCCTGGGTCAAATGACTGGGTGCAACTGACCGTTAGACTTTGGTCAATTCCTCCCAGACAGTCACACATGGTAAGTATGCCTGAATGGGCCAGCTGCTGGCAGGATGGGGGCGGAGCTGGGCACAGCCCTCCTTGCAACTGAATAGGCAGTGCTCCTGCTTTACACCAAGGGCTTGTCATCTCAATAGTGTCTATGCAGCCAGATTGAAGCCAGTGGAGTCAGGAAATTCCAAGCACTTCAAAGAGAAACCTTTAGAAACTTTTCCCAACTTCACAGAAGGGACCAGATATAAAACTAGGGGCATAAGACACACTCTTCAGCTCACTTTCTAGACCCACGGAAAGACTCTCAGAGGACTGCCTGCTGCTGTGGCATGCTGGGTACTCCACAGGACTCCTTTACTGCACCTGGAAGGACTGGTTAAATGTTTGGAGCCCGCCTTGTACCCTCAGTGGCGAGCCTTGACGTTTGAGTCCTGCATCTTTTCCAGAACCCCGAGCAACTCAATGGGCTAATTTGCTGGCCTTCTGTTCTGAGCACCAGGATCATAAAAGGCTCCCACCATGTTAAACCCATATGATGACCCAGCCTGAATGAGTCTTGAACCTTCAAGTGGTGTCATTCCAGTCCTGGACCCTTTGTTGTGGTGCTAAAAGTACCCAGATAACCAAAATCCAAAGCTTGGGACTTGGAGCTTTTTTGGCTGAAACTGCTTTGAGATCTGAGAGAAGACTGGGAGCCTTCTCATGGTACAACCACAATCCACGTCAGGGCAAACAACAAAAACATCACTAGATTCATCTGTGCTTATCCCTCTGGTATCTTAGCAAAAAAATTGTGAGATTTAACTTAGAGGCAATGTGTTAAGTATTTATGCAGCACAGAAACAGTAATAAAGAGAAAAAACAACCATAGAAAAATACCATCTCAATAAAAAAATTAGCACATTTTAATAAATAAAAGGAGACCACGACAATAATTCAAACAGTAGAATCGGAGAGAAGCACTTCAAAAGATTTAGGTAGTGCCTAAAAGTAGAAAGCGCCATCGCAGACGGTCATCTGGTCATGCTAGACTGAAAGAAAGTCAGGCTGACCACAATGAGGCATGGGCCAGATACCTGGACAAGGTTGGCTCTGCTGAAAAAGTTACCTTCTCAAAGTCGGACGCCAGAGTTTGGTTTGCTGTGGAGCATGCCACATGCAGACAATCACAGGTGATCATCGCTATAGCACGAAGATCCTGTCAGGCATTGTGAATGGTTGTTGCTAGCGCTTCACATTGTCGGTCATCGCAGGCTTTTATCACTGTAGCGTAAAGCGCAGATCTCTGTCTGCCAGGTGTCACTGGAGGTCACTGTAACGTGGAGAGTCGGGTTCACCAAAACTTTGTAGTGGTTGTTGTTGCCGGTGGCAAGATCCTGGGACGAATAGGTGATTTTGTGGTTGCAAAGAGCACAAAACATCAGGATTTCTCCCTTTCTTCATAGGATGAGCTCAACTGATGCCAGCCAATGATTCACGGCGTGGGGAGGCACCTATTTGGGATCAGGAACTCACTCCGCCAGAGGTCAGCAGGGCTCAGGCAGGTGCAGTTTCTGGTCCACGCAGGTCCAGTGTGACAGGTCAGCTGGAGAGTTGCAGTTAGGCTTCTAGAGCTTTTTTTAAGCCCCGTAGCTCAGAAGAATAGGTCAGCCACCTGACCCTTAGAGTCACCTTGGTTGTTCAGGGATTAGGTATCTAACACGCTTAAAGCAGTAGGGCAGTCCTCTAAGCGTTCAGGGATAGCTTCAAGCAGCAGGGTGGTCATCTGGTAGCAGGAGGGCAGTCCACTGCTGCACAAAGCAGGCCTCAGTAGCAAAGCAGCCATCTGCAGTACAAAGAAGTCCTTCCTGGGGTCCTCCCAAGTCAGGAGTGAATTGAAGAGTAGATCTGAGGGTTCTACTTGTATACCTGCTGCCGTCTTCGAAGTGGGAAAAAACCTCAGGAGCCCTTACCCACAGATGGATCTGAAAATTTCTTCCTACCTGCCCAGGCTCCAAGGTGTCTGGAATGACAAAAGACTGCTATGAAGTACCTTGTGAGTCTGCTGAGGCAGCTACTTTCTTCTTTGAAATGGTGACCCAGGACACATGCTGCAGGTTTTAAATGGTTAGGACATGAAAATGCCAACTTTCTAAAAGTCCACAACCTGGGGCGGATAGGCCCAAGGGACCAGAACCAGGTAGGGCCATACTAAACTGAAAACAAAAGGGGAAACCTGGCTCCGTTTGACGGTATGCTCTTATTATCTTTGAGCAACAAACAGACCACTATCTTTTCTGTTTGAATAGAATTTTTTTTTAAACCATTCCTTTCTTTGCTATTATTTGTATTTTACAAATTTGTTTTTAGTTGCATGAGAAGTAAAGAGGCACACATTTTTCAACTTAACATGCAAAACATTGAAAAATTCATATGACGATTCACAATAGACAGTGTATGAAATACTTATATACAAGCACATTTATATACAACAACATTGAAATTTTGCATCATAACATCAGAAACTAGAATACTCTTATCGCTATCTTGTTTTTGTTGCCAAACGTGCCAAACACGGGAAAATTTTTAGAGTGTGTGCGTGGGTCATACGATTCATTGCTAATCCCTCACGTCACAACAAGTTTACTAAAATTCTTCTGTGTTGAAAAAAGTGCTTTTTTTAAAGACCAACCATGACATTTCCACCTATTCCCAAGCAACTGGTATCACTTATTAAATGTAATGATGTAGCTCAATAATATTCTAAGGGAGAGGTAGGCATGATAATTGAGAAAAACAAATTTAGGAGTTTTTCACTACCAGGACATGTACAACATAAAAGTACATGGCCAGCTTTTTAAATACACTGCATCCTGCCTTACGGGCTGTCTAGGGCCTACCGCAGTGGTGACATATATATCAAAAAGGGAATATTAGGCTTGGCAAAAGGTTGAATTTGCCAGGTCAAATTTACTTTGTAGTGCATGCAGTTCTTTGATGGCAGTTATAAATGTTCTGTTCTGTTAGGATTTTAACTTATAAGCTGCAAGTGACAGAAGAGCAGTAACAATTGGCCTATCTACATTTTATGCACCTCTAGGGCACCAATATTAACGCTGTCCTGGAGCACTTGGTTGGTTGGCGTCACTTCATGGACGCCAACTTGTTAAGGTGCCTCTCAATAGATGGCTCCAACATCACCACCCCTGGCTTCCCCTATCAACATCGAGAGTCTGCCAAACAGCCAGCTGTAATGAGCTTCATGAGTCTGTATCCGGTCAGGCTGCTGCTAATATTGGTTCCACCCCTCCTTCATAAATAGGCCTGCTGTAAAGCATAAGAGGAGGGGCATTTGTGTCCCTAAATTTGTCGATAAAAGCATAAATATGCCTTCAGGTACTTCTGCAACATCTATGTTTGTATGGAGATCGCATTGACTCCTTTTATGATAAAATCAATGCTCTGATAAAAGACAGTCTTAGCCATCTTTATGATCTGATGTAGTATATTGAATCTCAATTAGAAAATGCTATTAAACTCCCCACTGTCTTGGGCAGCTTCTGCATCCCAAATGTCCCCTCTTTCCTTGTGGCTCAGCCACTATTGTTTAGAGGAATCCCGAATGCTTTGCCTTCTACTTCTGATTAATCTAATGAAGCTAATGGTGCCCGTTGTGACCAGATCCTTTTACTTGAACCACCTCACACAGCTCCCGCTCAAATGCTGTCCGAAAATTGTGTCTATCTTTGACCACCACGTAATCTCCCCAGCCGATTTCAGATGGTTTGGCCCTCCTTCGCTGACTGGCCTTGTCATTGTTGGGTTGCCTCATAGCCTGGGTATGCACCAGATCCAATACAGCTGGTGACCATCTTTCACTGGTGGGGAGCACGTCTCTCATGGCTCCCTGCATGAGCAGGTCACTTGGTGCGCACCGGGTGGTGCAGTGCGGGGTCTGGCGATAGGTCCTTAGGAAGCGATGCAAACACCCTCCCAAGTCCTCTGCCTGGTCAACTCCAACTCATAATGCTTTGTTCAGAGTCCTCATGAACCTTTCAACATCCCCGTTGGCTTGAGGCCATTGGGGTGTTACTCTGTGGTGTTGGATGCTGTGTAGATTCAGATACTCCCGGAACTCTTGTCCTTGGAAGGGTGGTCCATTGTCTGTGCGTATTTCCTCAGGCATTCCAAGGAGTGCGAAGGTTTTTTCCATTACGGGTTTGATGCCTTTAAACGCTGTCGAAGCCACCATCTTCACCACCAGGAATTTCGAGTAACTGTCCACCATACTCACGGTATGCCTCCCATCCGGGAAGCTTCCAAAATCCATGCTTATAATTGCCAATGGTGTATTACTGGGTGCTTCTGTATTAACTGGTGGTGTGGGGAGTTCAGCCCTCGTTATCAGACATGCATGGCAACCTCTGACCTTTTCTTCCACCATACGATTCACACCCGGGAACCATACCTTTGACCTCAACCGAGCTTTGGTCTTCTCAACCCTTTGATGTCCTTGGTGGGCAAGGTCCACTGTTCTTTTCCATAACTTGGTGGGTATCACCATGCCTGTGCCCCTGAGGATCACCCCCTAGCACCCTTTGCTCAGCTCATCCCGCCATCTCCACAGTCGCAGACAGTACTCTCTCTCTTCATCCGTCAGACCACTGGACCCTTGAAGGAACAGCTTCAACTGATGGTTGTGTAGCGTCTGCTTGACTGCTTGCACGCACACATCTTCTTTCATTGCTCCTTGGATTTTCTCCATCGACAGTGCTCTCAATCAGGCTGCCTCCACGATTTGCTTCACAAATTACTCTGTGCCTTCGACATCCTCCCCTCTTGTCCCAGGACCAATCGCCAGAGGATGCCTTGACAAGTAGTCTGCTGGGTTGTTGACATCTGGTTGATACACATTCACATACATTTGTACTGCCCATCGCTCTATCCTGGGCGGACTATTTCGTGCCGTGCCCGCGAACAAAGGTGCCAATGGATTGTGATCTGTGAACATAGTGAAGTTGTGGCCACACAGATAAATGTCAAAATGCTGGCAGGCCCAATGAATCACCAGCGCCTCTTGCTCAATCTAGGCATATCTGGTCTCCACTGCACTTAGTGCTCGACTGGCATAGGCTATGGGCACCCATTCTTTTCGTTGATCCCTCTGGAGAAGTACAGCACCCAGTCCTACCAGACTGGCGTCCACGACGAACTCCGTCTCCTGCCCTGGCTTGAATTAGGCCACTGTGGCTCCTTGAAAAAGCACTCTCTGGATCTTGTTGAATGCCCTGGCCTCCTCATTGGACCATTGCAATTGAACGTCTTTCTTTGTAAGGTTTCTGAGGGCTCCGAGAGTGTGGTGAGGTGGAGTATAAACCTGCTGCAGTAATTCGCCATCCCAAGAACTTTGGACTTCTGATTGGGTCTCAGGGATCACTTCTACTCGGATGGCTTCCACTTTGGCAGGATCTACTTGCAATCCCTTCGCAGAGAATCTGTATCCGAAGAATTCAACTTCTTTGGCATATAATTCACATTGGACTCTATGTAAGGTCAATCCTTGCATCATCAACCTCCTTGGTGTTGCTCTTACCCGAACATGGTGTTTTTCAAGGGAGCTGGAGAAAATTAGAATGTCATCGCTGACATTTAGCACACTCACCAGTCCTGACAGTGCCTGCCTCACAGCATCTTGAAATACCTCTGCTGCTGAAGAGACCTGAAAACTGAGGTGTTTAAACTGGCGGATCCCCACATGTGCTGAAAATGTAGTTATATATCGACTTTTCTCCACCCGAACCAGCTGATGATAGCCAGAATTCAGGTCTACTTTCGAGAATCATTGAACCCTGTTGATATCAGTCACGATCACATCAATGGTGGTGTGATGTGCCACTCCCTCCAGACTGCTTTATTAAGCAGCCTCATACCCACACAGAGGCGGATCATCCCTGGTTGCTTGGGCATTGGTGCGATAACCAACAGCGACACCCAAGGAGTGGGCCCTGACACGTTCACTATTACTCCATCCTTTTCCAGGCGCTCCAGCTCTGCCTCCACCAGTGGATGGAGATGAAAGGGCACCCTGCAATGCCAAAGAGCCTCTGCCAGGACCACCTCCACCTGCGACTGATGTATATGCCTCGCAAACATCACAAGCCCCAAGTCTTCCGCAGAAGGGCAGCCCAGGATCGACCCTGCCTGGTCACAGGTTACATGAAATCAGGTGCATATTGAGCTGTTCCCGTGTTTGACTTCCACCTATATCAGCCCCTGGAGAGGGATTGGCACGTCGCTGCAGTAGGTGAAGATTTTGGCCTTCTTTGGTAGGAGTAACAGCTTGGGCATGAGTTTCTCACACTGGGAAGCATCTATATATTTGTCGCATATGCACCTGTGTCAATAAGTGCCTTGACACTGTTGTCCCTAATCCATATCTGACATCAGGGCGGCGGTCTTCTGTTGGTGTTGACACCTCAAATGTTTGACATCATGAATACTTTGTCGTTTTCCTCTTCCTCTGTGATGTGCATTCCTTGGCACCGGCTGTCCATGTCCTCAACCTCCTGCAGTGCCTTCACATTCTGCTGTGATCTTGGCCCTCTGTTTTGGCCTGCCCTGTTCAGGCTGCCCTCATGCACATCTTCCCAAAGTGTCAACATTTGTTACATCGCAGGCACTGTTTTCCTTGGGCGGGACATCCTCTCTGGGAATGATTCATTAAACCACATTTCGGCCAACCTTATTTTCCTTGGTGATCGCTGACCCCGCCGGTGCTGCCAATCCCTCAACTGTGGGTCTTCCTTATGGCTTCCACACGTTCTTCATTGATGGGGCTCGGGTAAAGCGGTTGCGGATTGGCGGGTTGTTTTGCTAGTGCCGACTCCATCTCCCCCGCCCTCACATCAGCCAGCTCGTAGGATCTCCTTAAGATGAGGATGTCGTCCAACGATATTCCTAGTTGTCGCAATATCATCTTGAGCAGTTCCAAAGACTTACACTCCACTATCAGCTGCGCACTGGTTTCAAACATTCGGTCAATCCCCACGCAGGAGCTTGCCAAATTCCTCAGGTGTGCAAAGAACATGTCAATTGACTCCTCCTCCCTCTGTTTCACCTGGCACTGTTTGAAATGTTTGAAGTCTGGATTTACTTGTGGGTCAAAATGCCGATCAGGCGCCCTCACGGATTTCTCATAGTCGTTACTGTCCACTGTGTCCGGAAGATCTTGAAACAGGTCGCAGAGCTCATCTCCCCCCATGAGCAACATTGTTGTGCACTTTATGGAATTGTCCATTTCTCTGGTTGCCACAAAATAATTCTTCAGCTGCCCAATCCATTTGCCCCACCAGGGTGCGCTGTGGCCGGGTCTGCCAACTGGCTGAAAGGGGGAACCGCCATCCATGAACTAGCCATGCTCCATCAGAGATGTGGGCCACCTCTCCCGTCTTCTTTGCTGTCTTGCAGTGGCTACTGGGCACTCTTCCATGCAATCTCACGCCCCTGGTGCGCCCCAACTGCTGTGCCACTGTCACCACACCTATCGAGGCCTTGATTCCCCACAGCCCCCCACTCTGCCAGGGAAACAGGGGTAGATTTGTGCCGTCCAGGCCCGATCCGTTGGGTGTACTGGCCACACTGCCCTCACTCTGGCTCTTCGCCGGCACCCCCACCACCGTGTGCTCCTCCTTCACACATGCAGCAGGGCGGGGATTCGTCCGAGTGCTAATGCGCAAGCGCGCCTGTCTCGATAGGACGTGGTCTCTTCTAGGCCATCCGCGCCTCACGGGACACTCGTCCCACTTCTGCTGTAGCCCACAGGACCCTCCAGACCATGCGGTCATCTTACTGCGGTCCTCTGCTACTGCCTTCACCGCCACAGGCGGCTGCTCCCAGGCCACGCGCCTGACGCTATATTCCGGCACCACCGCTCAGTATGTGGTGCGCACCAGCACATGCCACCAACACCCACCTGCGTTGTGAAAGGCTTGCAGCATGCAGTACGTTTACACACCTGATAGTGTGGCCTGGGGCCAACCAGGAGGGACCAAATGGCTAATAGGACCTGGGTATGGAGGTAACTTAGGGATTGGCCTACAACATGCCGGGCACAGGGAATAATGCACAACCACACTGTAGCTCTGTCAGTGCAGCCAGCCACGAGTGCTGACGTCACGCTTTATTTATACTCCCCGAGCCCATCCCAGGGAGTTGATTGCAACAATGTAATGTGGAGGCCAAATGGCTCATTACAATGTTTACTCTTGAATGTCTCTCAAACAGTAGTATCTCAACTATTTTAGGTCCGGTGGGATGAAATATTGCTGGTAGCTTCTCCAAGATTAATATAGAACACTGTCAGTTGTTTGCGAACCCCCCCTGAATATCTTGAATAAAGCATGGGTAAATGACGCATTTCCAAGCAAATTTGTCACCAAGCAGGCCCTGTGTTTTTAATAGTTTATGTCTAGACCATTTATCTTGTATTCTGCTTGCATTTGAAAGCACCTGCTTTTAGCAAAACAGTGAATTTATTATGTAAGCTGAATGCAAGCCACTTGCCATTTTGAAAAAACTGTAAAAGAGGCTTGCAGGCTCGCCACTCGCTCCCATGTAAATCAAATTTTCACAATAACGGTACATCAGTAAAGCTGCGGTTTTATCGATTTGCCAATGAAGAGAGAAGGCCTCATGACGGCCCTGGTGTTGAAATTCGTACTGGCACTTAGATGTGATTCATTTAACTCACTTGAACAAGTTCTCTATCAGCCTTGCACAGCACTATTTGTTGTGCAACTGTGGAGCATGCAAATAAAAACCAAAAGCGTACTAAATGTCAAAAACCATACTTGATGTGACACTTGCAACTATATTGATTTCTTTCCTTAACCAGCACCAGTACTATGGTGATAGAGGGCAAAGACATAGGGAGGACATGGGCGCATTGGTGCTGGCGCACTTACAGCAGGCGGCCGCTGAATGATACTGGGTCTGCCGGCAACTAGTAAAAAACAACCATTGCCATAGCTAGTAGGTATCGCCTTTGGGACCTTATAAGGGTATAGCCAATGTTTTTAAGCTATGTGGTTGAGGAGTGTGGTGCTGTGCAGCATTATGAAAAGTTATAATAAAAAGAGTTATAAGCATTTTTTTACATTATATCTATACTACTATAATAAAGGAAGAACTTTGCACCTTTGAGGCGGGTAAACTCGGGAACCACAGCGCCAATCCACACACCCGATACATCATTGTAATCGTCAGGGTGTGCAGATGGACATAGGCTATATACATTTAAAAAATATGTTATTTAAAAAATTGAGGATAATAAACAAGTAGTCCCTTGCAAGTAGGCTTCATCTCATTAGTACCAAATATAGAAATAAGCAACAGAACGATAAGTACATTTTGATCTGTTGGAATAGGAAATATGTTTTTGTTGAAATCTGCAGATTATACAGCACATGATGCATTATGAAACATATATGGCTAATCCATAATTATTCAGAAAACATTGCAGCCACAAAATCGCATAATTCTGGTGGCCCTGCCTATAGGTCAACGCCACACTGATACTTTCTCTCTCCTTTCCGCCCCACCCACCAATGTGCCTGTTGCAATTATGATGGAGTAAGTGATAAGGTGCCAGCTCCAGCCTTCTGCCATGAATGTCTCCAGCCACTATGGAAATGCCAGATGAGAATAAATGGCCAATCCAGCTCTGTCAGCCAATGAGGATTTTTGTAACTGCAAAACAGAAACGTAAATCTAACCAGACCTTACCTTATAGCAGCATTTCACTACCCAGGTAACTCCATAATTGTGCATTTGCAGTGCAAAACTGATACATTAAATTACAGAACTGGCTCCATAAACTGCTCCCGCATAGTGAAATATTCATCATTCAAGGTCTAGATGTTTGCACAACCCTAGCTAAACACAACTTCCAGAGCACCTGCTCCATGTTCATATTCAAGCAACCAGTCCCAAACATCTAAGCGCAACTAAGAGTGAAGTTAAGATCTACTTGCAAAATAACACTGATCTGTCTAATACTACACATCAACAAAGTGAACCAGAACAAACGTTTGGGTGGTTCAAATAAAAAACGCATGCCATTTGTCCGCCGTGAGTTTTTAAAGTAAAATGCAATTTTCCAACGGATACAATGTTGTGTAAAACCATTTGCCTAAACAAGCCTCAGTTTTCACATACTACTAAAGTTCATATGGTAATTTCTGATTTACGTATAGACATTCCAAACTTGCCTGCAATCAGCAGATGTGGGAGTGCTGATACACTTTGGTTCCAGTAATTATGATATGGTTGGCAATCCCTGCAGTGCAGGAGTGTTAAGACCACTCAGGTTCGATGTAGGTAAGCAATAGTAGATGGCAAAGTATTGCGATACTTCAGACTAACAGTGCTAGCACTTAGGGCAGTGCCTTTAGAAACCACAATGTTTTCAACACATGCACTATTTCCCAGTCCCAGCGTCTCAATGAACAAGTTGCAGGCACTCCCTTTTGAGGGAATTAGGGTAATGGCAACCCCTCACAGGCAATATTGCCGATGCGATTCTTGGACTGGGAGAAATCCTCTGGCACTCTGACCCAATTCAGTAGGTGCTAATGATCCCTCTGGATCAGTGCGAGACAACAGAACACCCAGCAACAGGCCTGGGCTCTGCAGTGCAGCTTGTGTCGTGAAGCAGGCATGGGACTGGGAAACAGCAGCGCTTGAGCACCCATATAAATGCAAGGGAAATGAAATGTCACACTTCTAGGAAGTGATTTGTTCATGCCAGTCCCATAAATCTTAACTGCCAATTGCCATACTGGCATGTGCATTTTTAAAGAGGTATGTAACAGGACCTTGTGGTGCCATACTGAACTAGGGAAATCTAGTCGCAAATTAAGAAATAAATCATGCATGGAATGCTGCTGAAAAGTATGAAAGTAGGCAAAGGGACAATGGCAGTGCAAGCAAAGCACGCACCCGATTTGTCCTGCTGTCCCCTGATAGCAGCTGCCACAGCCGTGTGTCGCTGTTCTTTCTAAATAGAAATAAAAAAGTTCCAAAGACAAGACATTTAATATCAAAAGTGGAAGCCGACAAATCCTGCGGTGATACTTCGTCTGAGTTAACTTTTGAGAAAAAGGCAGGACATGCACTAACCAGTAGCCATTTAGACGCTACTATTTTAGTATGACAAAGATAAAAGCCAATCCAAAGCAATGGGAGGAGTCAAATCCCACAAAGTACATACAACAGATCATTCTGCGGTGCAAGCACTGTAGGCTCGACCTAAAGAAGCCTAAAAATACACCTAGTACATGCAGCTAAAGGCTCTGCCAAAGGAGCACAAATGGTTGAGGGGCTGCCTTGGGAGACATGGGGTTGAGGGTGGAGGGTAACTGACTGAGGACGAGAGAGGGCTTGCACAAAGAGAATCATGCATAGAAATGAAATTCCAATCACCTGAAGATAGATGACAAAGAGATGTTGCTGGAATACATAACAGGCAGTTACTGAGAACGAGCCAGACAGCATATAACCTATTGTAAACTAATTGAGAGAGACAATATGGTCTGCCTGTTGTGCTGCCTTGCCTTTAACATACATCAGTTGGCTCTATTTACAGTACCGGCTAAGGAGCAGTTCATATTATAACAGTAACTCAAGGAGCATTTAAAACACAATTAAAGCCTTCAATGTGAAGTGAATAATTTTTTACACTCCACTTTGACTGGCTATTCCTCGAACAAAAGGGAGTGAAGCTGGCAACAACACACTTTTGTGTAGTGGGTGTTTTGGAACTCTCACCTGTGCGTACCTACACCCAGTGTGCGGCATAAATTGCCTGGCAGGCTCGGCCATGACTGCACCAGCCTCTCACCAATATGCCAGCTCTCTGGAGGTCAGAGTTTAATGTATGTAAATGAGTAGACACTTCAGCAAATAGGTAACCCTCATCCACCCACACAACTGTAAGTTTCCCAATCACAGGTACATAAAGTGCATGAGGGGGCACATACTCCAATACAAGTCTTATCCTGTCCAAAGTTATTGGAGGTTCTACTCCCAGGAACACATAACAAACATTACAAACTAAACCTTGGTAAGGCAGTTTTAATAAAAAGTGGCTATGAAAGCCGGCAATTCGAATCAGGGCCGGCTCTAGGGCAGTGCGACCTGTGCCACCACACTGCAAGCTGACTCTTCCAGAGGGGCTGTGTTTAGAAGTATTTTATGGCTTCAAAAGCACCTTCTGCTGCATTGCTGGTCTGACAATTTTCATACAAAAATATAAATGTCAAGATAACATGGTGATTCATTTTCTTCCTGGAGACAGAAGGAGTTTTGTCAAGTGGAAGTTTTAACTCTTTTTATGGTAGCACAGAGAGTTAAATTGCCTGCTGCAAATAATGTGTACCATGCAGATCACAAAGTGCATATAGTTTAAATAGATCTGTGCTTTTGTCAGAGAGATCCTTTTGTTACTAGCAGTTTAGATGTAAAAATCCTAACACGGAACAGTGATCTAATAACTGTCATCAAAGAGCTGCATGCAAACTGTAAGGTATAGATTGGAGCATTATGATGTTTTCCACCGTCTTTCATTATTCTAATGTTTCAAAAAGGGTAAATTTCTGTAAAAACAAAATCCTTGTTATTTAATGTCACCACCAACCATGGGGCTATGTTTAAAATTGTTAGTTTGTGCTTCAGCAGACTAAGCTCCCTTAAACTATACTGTCTACCAGTATGGATGACATGTGAGTCACCTTGTGGGCTGCTAGCTTATGTAACATTTACTAAACACTAAATTACACACATATGATTGATTGTCTCTGCAATGTGAATGTGATGTAAAGTGCTTTGACACCCTACACTGGTATAGGTGACACTGTATAACTAACTAAATACATCTGAGAGAGAGTGGTTATGGAGACTTGAGGGGTCACTGTTATAGGGTGCTAGTGAGGGAGTGTGTGGGGATTGCACGTGGACTCTTTGGGTTTGATTAATTGGGTGCTTTGGATCCTGATGTCAGCGCCTGTAGCAAAGGAGGCCCCCAGCCAAGTGTGCAATGTGTTACCTGCTAGAATCATACTGGTCACTCAGTAAAGGGACTGATTTGCATATAGCTGGGTCTGAACTGAAGTTACCAAGTGAGCTAGAGAACAATGATGAATTCAACCCAGATCTTTGATTGGGGGTGAGTGTCTGATAAGATTCAAGGCTCCATCCACTATCTCCTTGTGTTGCTTTGGTAGCCCTAAGTTGGCAGGGTATGCCCAGACTTGGGTCCCTTGCCACTTTGCCACTGGATTCACGTTAGCCTGGCTGACGAAGGGTGTTACCCAGAAACCTGTCACAGGATGTTTCCTGTTCAGGGAAGACCTGGCTTGGAATTTCGGACTGGGCTGTTCCCATGAGGCACAGGGTCAAGACTGATTTGCATATAGCTGGGTCTGAACTGAGGTGGCGAAGTTAGCTGAAGAACGATGATGGATTCAACCCAGATCTGTGACTGGGGTTGAGTGTTTGAAAAGTTTCAGCGCTCCGTCCATCATCTCCTTGTGTTTGCTTAGTTTGCCCTAAGTTAGCAGGGTATGCCCAGACGTGGATCCCAAGCTAGCCTGGCTGATGAAGTGTGTTACCCAGAAACTGGTCCCAGGATGCTTGTGTCTGGTTCAGGGAAGGCCTGGCTTGGCAGTTCAGGCTGGACTGTTTTCTCAAGGTACAGGGTCAAGACTGATTTACTTATAGCTGGGTCTGAACTGAGGTGGTGAAGTGAGCTAAAGAACGATGATGGATGCAACCCAGATCTGTGACTGGGGTTGAGTGTCTGTAAAGTTTCAGTGCTCAGTCCATAATCTCCATGTGTTTGCTTTGTTAGCCCTAAGTTGGCAGGGTATGCCCGGACGTGGGTCCCTTGCTCACTTAGCCACTGGATTCAAGCTAGCCTGGCTGATGAAGGGTGTTACCCAGAAACCAGTCCTAGGATGCTTGTTTTCAGTTAAGGGAAGACCTGGCTTGGCAGTTCGGGCTGGACTGTTCCCATGAGGCACAGGTTCAAGGCTGATTTGCATATAGCTGGGTCTGCACTGAATTGGCAAAGTGAGCTAAAGAACAATGATGGTTTCAACCCAGATCTGTGACGGGGGGGTGTCTGAAAAGTTTCAGCGCTATGTCCATCATCTCCTTGTGTTTGCTTTGCTAGCCCTAAGTTGGCAGGGTGTGCCCAGACGTGGGTCCCTTGTTCACATTGCCACTGGATTCAAGCTAGCCTGGCTGATGAAGGGTGTTACCCAGAAACCTGTCCGAGGATGCTTGTTTCCGGTTCAGGGAAGACCTGGTTTGGCAGTTGGGGCTGGACTGTTCCCATGAGGCACAGGGTCAAGACTAATTTGCATATAGCTGGGTCCGATCTGAGGTGGCAAAGTGAGTTAAAGAACGACGATGGATTCAACCCAGATCTGTGACTGGGGGTGAGTGTCTGAAAATGTCTGCGCTCCGGCCATCATCTCCTTGTGTTCACACAGTAAAGGGTAACAAGTACTTTCAGCAGTGCAAACAAAACATCCTGTACGAGAGGAGCGGAGATGCTCATTATGTCTGTTGGTCTCAGTTTCATGAGGAATGTTGGAAACAGAGCGAGGTCCTGCCTGACCAGGACCGGTTCTCCTGACAACAGAAAATGTCAATATCCTCAGTGCTGCCATTCACTAACTTTTGAAGATATTTTTTTTCAATGTTGTCAAGTAAGAGTCTCTATGCCGACGCAACGATGCACAGTTTACTGCCATGACAATAACAATACGTTTGCAAAATAATAATAATGTTTAGAAATGTGTTTTTTAAGGTTTAGTCATAATAACAGAATAGCGCTTTTTATTAATTAATTAAATGAGGAGTGGCCCCTACCCTTTCTCCATTATTTAAAACTGTGAGATACTGTCGGTCTTGGTTTTAACTATACATTACAGTGATCAGTAATAATTACACTGTTTGATCACCAGGTAACCTCTTACTCTAATACATACTAACGTAATAAGACATTTTGAATAATAGAAAAGTTGCTTCTCAAGGTTCAAACAACATCTGCAGACATTCATTAGAAAATTGCGCACACTCATAGACTATACATTAATTTCCCTCTTGACAGCTACAAGTTGTCTACATGGAACCTTTAATCGAGTTATCGGGGTGGCAGCTTTAGTGTTGAACTTTGGAATGGAGGGAGAGGATACAGGGGTGGTAAAATATGGGTTAATCCACAGTTTTTTTCAGTGTGGAATCATGCTTATGGTCGCACGATCCCCGCTGGTCACGCATGGTATAGGGCCTCCTTGGAGCAGCTCACATTAGGTTGACCCAGATAAATGTTGTGACCTGGGTTACACATGACCTGCTATTATCCAAAGAACCTTTTTATAAAGTTCTGAAGAATGGAAAGTGAGGTTAGACATTCTGGAATGTAATAGTGTGGCCTTCTGGTTACATAGAGACACAAAGCCAACCATTGAGTGATTTGAGCAAGCCTCACAGCAGGCTTAGGATAAAGAAGGAAAGGTTGTGAGTGCTCTGAATATTGATTATGCAGTTTGACTGAGAAGCTACCTGAGGTCCTCTATTTTACTTACTTTTCACAGCAGCTGATGGCCCAGATGTTTTGGCATGGGTGGAAGTAGTAGCTGATGTCACCATGGTTGTCTTTAAATGCATGGCAGGGCTAACAAACGTAGTAACTATAAAATAAAGGGAAAAATTAATAAATAATAGACACTGCAGTCCCTTTTACACTACATATTTTGATGTTGTAACTCGTTACCTTATCAATTTCTACTATGCACTCATAAATGGTTATAATCTGTGCACTATGGGCCTCTTTCCTAAAATGTACCATTGTTTGTTTCTGCCTACCAAGCCAGACAAAGAAAAAATATTTTATTTTGCCAGAGCACCATTGAAAGAAGTAACTGCTTTGACATACATACATGAGTAAATAAGTAGTTGACGTGTTGGCTCATGCTTATTTGGTCTGTCACTGTTACTATTGGGCTTGTCCCCTTAGCCGGGTCGATCTCGCCACCCATCGTGGACCGCGTATAACCTGCGAGCATTGTGGGTTTGTCTTAATGAACCTTCGGGTCCTTCTGCCTCCCGCTCTAGGTCCTTCTCTGACTGTACCCATAAAGGGTGCTCTCATAAATTGCAGGTCACTAGTTAAGCATTCTTTTGACATTCAGCAATCTCTAATAGATAATAACTGGGACTTTTTGTTCCTAACGGAAACATGGCTAAACGAGGAAATCAACCCTGCTATCACCTTGCCGATTCCGGAAGGTTTCAGCATCATGTGTGCAAATCGACACAATGGAAAAAGAGGAGGAGGAGTGGCAATTGTCTATAAAGACAAGTGGACCATTAACTCTCCCCATTTTAATCCCATCGATAACATTGAGGGGCTTCCTTTTTGTATCAACCTCTCTGCATCTGTCTCATTTGCAGGCCTGCTGTTGTACCGACCACCTAATTCCAGTCCCACTCATCTCCCGGCCTTACTCGATTACATCACACTAGCCACCACCCGTTAAGCTAATTATACTGTTCTGGGAGACTTCAATCTCCATGCAGATGATCTTTCTTGCTCTATGAGCTCGAATTGGCTATCAACACTCTCTGCCTGCGACCTGCCCCAGCTAGTGGTCCATCCCACCCACAGAGCTGGACACACTTTGGACCTAATTTTTTCCAATCTCTCGAGCTTGATAATTGATGATCCAATCCCCGTCACATGGTCAGATCATTTTTTAATACCATTCTCGGCCTCTATCTCTCGTTATGATCGACCCTCTTCCACCCCGAGGGATCTTGGGAGAATTTGGAGCAAAATAACTTCTTTGACCCTTGAAGATCATCTTAAAGATAGTTACCCTGACCCGGGCGAGGATTTGGATTCACGTATTGCTCATTTTAATGATCGGATTAGCAAGGCTATCAATTCTTTGGCACCCCTTAGGCCGATAAAAACTTTTAGATCCGCCCCAGCGGCCCCATCGTTCTCAGATGAACTACGCAAATCTAAATCTGCCTGTAAAGTACTGGAGAGACGCTGGAGATTGGACTATTCTAATGACAGCAAAATTAATTATCGTAAAGCCCTAAAGGACTACCGGAAACAGATTAATAAACAAAAAAGACATTTCCGAGCAGAAAAAATTGACAAAGCTAACAATGCTCCCGAGGAAATCTTTTCAATTGTTAGATCATTCACTAACCCCCAAGCTTTGATCCGTAAGCAGCCAGTCTCCCAGGAACTCTGTCTTAACCTATTGTAAACTAATTGAGAGAGACAATATGGTCTGCCTGTTGTGCTGCCTTGCCTTTAACATACATCAGTTGGCTCTAATTACAGTACCGGCTAGGGGGCAGTTCATATTATAACAGTAACTCAAGGAGCATTTAAAACACAATTAAAGCCTTCAATGTGAAGTGAATAATTTTTTACACTCCACTTTGACTGGCTATTCCTCGAACAAAAGGGAGTGAAGCTGGCAACAACACACTTTTGTGTAGTGGGTGTTTTGGAACTCTCACCTGTGCGTACCTACACCCAGTGTGCGGCATAAATTGCCTGGCAGGCTCGGCCATGACTGCACCAGCCTCTCACCAATATGCCAGCTCTCTGGAGGTTAGAGTTTAATGTATGTAAATGAGTAGACACTTCAGCAAATAGGTAACCCTCATCCACCCACACAACTGTAAGTTTCCCAATCACAGGTACATAAAGTGCATGAGGGGGCACATACTCCAATACAAGTCTTATCCTGTCCAAAGTTATTGGAGGTTCTACTCCCAGGAACACATAACAAACATTACAAACTAAACCTTGGTAAGGCAGTTTTAATAAAAAGTGGCTATGAAAGCCGGCAATTCGAATCAGGGCCGGCTCTAGGGCAGTGCGACCTGTGCCACCACACTGCAAGCTGACTCTTCCAGAGGGGCTGTGTTTAGAAGTATTTTATGGCTTCAAAAGCACCTTCTGCTGCATTTCTGGTCTGACAATTTTCATACAAAAATATAAATGTCAAGATAACATGGTGATTCATTTTCTTCCTGGAGACAGAAGGAGTTTTGTCAAGTGGAAGTTTTAACTCTTTTTATGGTAGCACAGAGAGTTAAATTGCCTGCTGCAAATAATGTGTACCATGCAGATCACAAAGTGCATATAGTTTAAATAGATCTGTGCTTTTGTCAGAGAGATCCTTTTGTTACTAGCAGTTTAGATGTAAAAATCCTAACACGGAACAGTGATCTAATAACTGTCATCAAAGAGCTGCATGCAAACTGTAAGGTATAGATTGGAGCATTATGATGTTTTCCACTGTCTTTCATTATTCTAATGTTTCAAAAAAGGTAAATTTCTGTAAAAACAAAATCCTTGTTATTTAATGTCACCACCAACCATGGGGCTATGTTTAAAATTGTTAGTTTGTGCTTCAGCAGACTAAGCTCCCTTAAACTATACTGTCTACCAGTATGGATGACATGTGAGTCACCTTGTGGGCTGCTAGCTTATGTAACATTTACTAAACACTAAATTACACACATATGATTGATTGTCTCTGCAATGTGAATGTGATGTAAAGTGCTTTGACACCCTACACTGGTATAGGTGACACTGTATAACTAACTAAATACATCTGAGAGAGAGTGGTTATGGAGACTTGAGGGGTCACTGTTATAGGGTGCTAGTGAGGGAGTGTGTGGGGATTGCACGTGGACTCTTTGGGTTTGATTAATTGGGTGCTTTGGATCCTGATGTCAGCGCCTGTAGCAAAGGAGGCCCCCAGCCAAGTGTGCAATGTGTTACCTGCTAGAATCATACTGGTCACTCAGTAAAGGGACTGATTTGCATATAGCTGGGTCTGAACTGAAGTTGCCAAGTGAGCTAGAGAACAATGATGAATTCAACCCAGATCTTTAATTGGGGGTGAGTGTCTGATAAGATTCAAGGCTCCATCCACTATCTCCTTGTGTTGCTTTGGTAGCCCTAAGTTGGCAGGGTATGCCCAGACGTGGGTCCCTTGCCACTTTGCCACTGGATTCACGTTAGCCTGGCTGACGAAGGGTGTTACCCAGAAACCTGTCACAGGATGTTTCCTGTTCAGGGAAGACCTGGCTTGGAATTTCGGACTGGGCTGTTCCCATGAGGCACAGGGTCAAGACTGATTTGCATATAGCTGGGTCTGAACTGAGGTGGCGAAGTTAGCTGAAGAACGATGATGGATTCAACCCAGATCTGTGACTGGGGTTGAGTGTTTGAAAAGTTTCAGCGCTCCGTCCATCATCTCCTTGTGTTTGCTTAGTTTGCCCTAAGTTAGCAGGGTATGCCCAGACGTGGATCCCTTCTCACTTTGCCACTGGATTCAAGCTAGCCTGGCTGATGAAGTGTGTTACCCAGAAACTGGTCCCAGGATGCTTGTGTCTGGTTCAGGGAAGGCCTGGCTTGGCAGTTCAGGCTGGACTGTTTTCTCAAGGTACAGGGTCAAGACTGATTTACTTATAGCTGGGTCTGAACTGAGGTGGTGAAGTGAGCTAAAGAACGATGATGGTTTCAACCCAGATCTGTGACGGGGGGTGTCTGAAAAGTTTCAGCGCTATGTCCATCATCTCCTTGTGTTTGCTTTGCTAGCCCTAAGTTGGCAGGGTGTGCCCAGACGTGGGTCCCTTGTTCACATTGCCACTGGATTCAAGCTAGCCTGGCTGATGAAGGGTGTTACCCAGAAACCTGTCCGAGGATGCTTGTTTCCGGTTCAGGGAAGACCTGGTTTGGCAGTTGGGGCTGGACTGTTCCCATGAGGCACAGGGTCAAGACTAATTTGCATATAGCTGGGTCCGATCTGAGGTGGCAAAGTGAGTTAAAGAACGACGATGGATTCAACCCAGATCTGTGACTGGGGGTGAGTGTCTGAAAATGTCTGCGCTCCGGTCATTATTTCCTTGTGTTCACACAGTAAAGGGTAACATGTACTTTCAGCAGTGCAAACAAAACATCCTGTACGAGAGGAGCGGAGATGCTCATTATGTCTGTTGGTCTCAGTTTCATGAGGAATGTTGGAAACAGAGCGAGGTCCTGCCTGACCAGGACCGGTTCTCCTGACAACAGAAAATGTCAATATCCTCAGTGCTGCCATTCACTAACTTTTGAAGATATTTTTTTTCAATGTTGTCAAGTAAGAGTCTCTATGCCGACGCAACGATGCACAGTTTACTGCCATGACAATAACAATACGTTTGCAAAATAATAATAATGTTTAGAAATGTGTTTTTTAAGGTTTAGTCATAATAACAGAATAGCGCTTTTTATTAATTAATTAAATGAGGAGTGGCCCCTACCCTTTCTCCATTATTTAAAACTGTGAGATACTGTCGGTCTTGGTTTTAACTATACATTACAGTGATCAGTAATAATTACACTGTTTGATCACCAGGTAACCTCTTACTCTAATACAAACTAACGTAATAAGACATTTTGAATAATAGAAAAGTTGCTTCTCAAGGTTCAAACAACATCTGCAGACATTCATTAGAAAATTGCGCACACTCATAGACTATACATTAATTTCCCTCTTGACAGCTACAAGTTGTCTACATGGAACCTTTAATCGAGTTATCGGGGTGGCAGCTTTAGTGTTGAACTTTGGAATGGCGGGAGAGGATACAGGGGTGGTAAAATATGGGTTAATCCACAGTTTTTTTCAGTGTGGAATCATGCTTATGGTCGCACGATCCCCGCTGGTCACGCATGGTATAGGGCCTCCTTGGAGCAGCTCACATTAGGTTGACCCAGATAAATGTTGTGACCTGGGTTACACATGACCTGCTATTATCCAAAGAACCTTTTTATAAAGTTCTGAAGAATGGAAAGTGAGGTTAGACATTCTGGAATGTAATAGTGTGGCCTTCTGGTTACATAGAGACACAAAGCCAACCATTGAGTGATTTGAGCAAGCCTCACAGCAGGCTTAGGATAAAGAAGGAAAGGTTGTGAGTGCTCTGAATATTGATTATGCAGTTTGACTGAGAAGCTACCTGAGGTCCTCTATTTTACTTACTTTTCACAGCAGCTGATGGCCCAGATGTTTTGGCATGGGTGGAAGTAGTAGCTGATGTCACCATGGTTGTCTTTAAATGCATGGCAGGGCTAACAAACGTAGTAACTATAAAATAAAGGGAAAAATTAATAAATAATTGTGGTATATGTCTTCTACCTCTATTGTAGTTCTCTTTATTTAGTGTTGTAGTTCTTTCATCTCTGTTAGATTCTTAGCTATGTAATATGGAATCCTTTTACTGTACCCTGGTGATCCAGATTCTACTTCAGTGAAGCGGTTGGAGCTGAACTGAAGAGATGCCTGGACTCCAGCACCAGTGGGTCTATTTATGCCTTTAAGAATAAATAAGCTTTAAACCTAATTCTGCCTCCAGCCGCTCTTTACAATGGTGACGAGGTTTATTTAATTAATTACTAGACCCACTGTGTAGCTTTTTCCTTTAAAACTAAGGACATTTTCTTGTCCTTTTTGAACTCTTTCGATACGGACCCTTTGCGTGGTTGTGCCGGCTACCACACCTCCTTTTACGAAGATTTGGGCATCTCTACTCTAATTCCTGCAATTTTCGGATGATTTAAGGTACTGTTTCATATTTATTTTCAATTTGGATAAAAGCGCTTACCGATCTCAAAGACCGTTGGATTTTGCTTGCGCTGTACTCACGCGCTGCATCCTATCTCGAGCTGCTCCTCTGTGACGTTGCACGCTGTCAGGCAATCTTTTGGAACGCTGACGTTGCACGCTACACTGCTGAAACGCATTAATCTGCTGGAACGCTTCGTTACACGTAACGTGGCAGCCATTTTCGCTGCATTGTTCGTGATCTTCACGAAAGTGGCGCCTTTTACTCTTCATTGCGTTAACCGGCGAACTCAGTGATTCGCTCACTTCATTTATTTTCCCTCTAACTCGAGAGTCATTATTTCATCAGCGTTGACAGCGCTAACAGCAAGCAACTTAATCTTTGTTTATATTTTGAATCTAAAGCGCTATTCTCAGTTATTAGTGAACACAGTAATTTCGCTTTTCTTCTATTTCAGTGATTTGCACACTATTATTTTACCTGCAAGTCACCAATTCACATTTATTCTACAAGTACAATTTATGTTAACTCCAGTGACTTGCACACTTATTTTACAAGTGCAAGTTTACCTGCAAGTCTCCAATTCTGTGATTTGCACACTTATTCCTCAAGTGCAAGTTTTACCTGCAAGTCACCAGTTCAGTGATTTGCACACCTATTCTTCAAGTGCAAGTTTTACCTGCAAGTCACCAATTCAGTGATTTGCACACTTATTCTTCAAGTGCAAGTTTTACCTGCAAGTCACCAATTCAGTGATTTGCACACTTATTCTAAAAGTTCAAGTTTTTGTTAACTTCAGTGACTTGCACACTTAGTATACAAGCGCAAGTTTCAAGGGCAAGTTCTATTAAAACTCAGTGATTTGCACACTTATTTTACTAGAGCAAGTCCCTGTAATCTTCAGTGAATTCTACTGAGTGTTTGACATGGCTTCTTCTCAGATTTGTAATCAACCTTCTATTTTCCTGCAAATTCCTGGAAAACCTAAATTATCTTGGAAAAAATGGTTTGAGTCCTTCGAGAACTATATTGTTGCAATTGATGGTTCTAAGTTCTCACCTGAAAGGAAAAAAGCTATTCTTTTTAGTTACTTAGGTACAGCTGCAATTGAAATTTTTAAAAATCTCGAACCTATCACAGCACCGGGAGGTGAAGGAGATGTTTGGAATGTATTTTTAGAAGCTGTTGCCAGACTTGAAAAGCAGTTCGAAGATGAACCAAATGTGTTAATCGAGAGACATGCTTTTCATAAAAGAAAACAATTGTCTGATGAGTCAGTGGAAGATTACGTGGCGGCCTTGAGGGTATTAGCTGCCAATTGTCAATTTGGAGCACTTGTTGATTTCTCTATCAGAGACCAATTTGTTTTTAATTGCTTCTCAAAGAAGGTACAAGAAAGACTTTTGGCCTGCCGCAATCCTACGCTAGGAGAGGTGATTGATCTAGCCAAAGGCATCGAAAGATCTATAGAATCTTCAAAAATTATTGAAGCTGAGTCTGCTAAAAGTGCAAGTGTCTCTTCTATTTGCTCAGTTCAAACTCGTAGCAAAAATCTTTTCAAGACTAACAGGGAATCTGGTTTAAGCTGTTTTAGGTGTGGTTCTAAATCACATTTAGCCAACTTCTCTGATTGTCCTGCACTAAAAAGGAAATGTACCAAGTGTGGTAAAAGTGGTCATTTTTCCTCATTCTGTAAAACTATTAAGAGAAATGTAAATACTACGGTCAGTTACGTTTCTGATGTTGAAAATGATATGCACAATATGATTATTACCATTTATGATGATACTTTTGAGAATTATATTAACAGTGTCATTCTCCCTTTCAAAGCTCCTTTGGGTACTGTTTCTGTGGGAAAGGTTGAGTTTGAAGCCATGGCTGATTCTGGTTCGCCAGTAACCATTTTATCTGATGTATTTTTCAAGGAAAATTGGAGTGGTGTCAAGCTTAACATTTCCGACATAAATCCTAAGGCGTTTGGTAATTTCAAAATTAAAATGTTGGGTTTCTTTCAGGATTTTCTTAAATTTGAAACTCGCCAAATCTTTACTAAAATTTATGTGGCTATTGACGGGAAGAATATTGTGGGTTGGTTTGATCTTGGCAAGCTTGGTATCAATTTATGCCCAGGTTCCGATCATCCAATACAATTAAGAGATATGCCTGTCAGTAATATTATTTTAGAGGATGATTCCCTGTCTTCTATTCTTCATAAGCATGGAAAAGTGTTTGAGGATGTTGTTGGACAGGTAAAAGGTTTTTCTCACAAGATCAAACTCAAAAAAGATGCTTTGCCTGTCCAACATAAAGTTCGCATGGTACCTCTGGGAGAAAGAGACAAACTCAAAGCACATTTAGACGACCTATGTTCTCAAGGTATTATAGAACCTACGGATAGTTCTGAGTGGGTTTCTGCTATAGTGATCGCTCTTAAAAAAAATAATGATATTAGGCTATGTGTTGACCTTCGCTCTTTAAATAAAAATATTGTTATTGAGACCTATCCCTTGCCTAGGATACAGGAAATGTTGGCGGCTGTTAATGGAGCTAAGTTTTTCTCCATTATTGATCTTAAATCTGCCTATCATCAGGTGACCTTAGTAGAGGAGTCAAAGGATTTGACAGCCTTTATCACTCCTTTTGACCTATATAGATTTCTTAGAATGCCTTTTGGCTTAGCGTCAACTGCCAGCGTTTTTCAAAAATTGATTGAGAATCTGTTTCATGGTCTCAAAGGCGTACAATCATTTCAGGATGATATACTAATTTTTGCTAAGACCATTTCTGATCATAATGTAATCTTGGAAAAGGTTTTAAGCACCTTAAACAACAAGGGAATGACAGTGAGTAAAGATAAATGCAAATTTTTGGTCAGTGAAATTAATTATTTGGGCCACAAGATAACCCCTGAAGGCATCTTTCCAAAAAAAGACATCATTTCCAGTTTAGAAAATTGCAGTAAACCCAAAGACAAGGATACTTTGCGCTCATTTCTTAGTTTGAGCGAATATTATGCCAAGTTTGTGAAGGGGTATGCCTTGGTTGTGGAGCCACTTAGACTTTTACTTAAGAAAGGTGCTAAATTTTTGTGGACAGATATTCACGATTCTGCCTTTGTGAAGGTTGTTAGTCTCATTGCCAAGGCACCCGGTTTGAACACTTTTGATCCTGAAGGTGATTCTTTTGTGACTGTTGATGCCAGCACTGTTGGTTTGGGTGCGGTGTTCACTCAGATTGTTGAAGGCAAAGAACGTGTCATTTCTTTCATCTCCAGGGGCATTAGAGGTGCAGAAGCTCACTACAGCACCATTGAGAAAGAGGCCCTTGCCTGTGTGTGGGCCGTTGAAAAATTTAAGAACTTCTTGTGGGGGAGGCCTTTTACTTTGGTAACTGATCACAAGCCGCTTGTCTACATGATGGACGGCGTATGAAGTGGTAATGCTTCCTCAAGGTTAGTTAGATTAATTGCGAGGTTACAGGAGTTCAATTTCACCATTCAGCACATTTCTGGTGGAAAAAACGTTACTGCAGATTGCTTATCCAGATTACCTCCTGTTGATGACTCCAGTGATGAAGTTCTTGATCTGCACGAATGTGTTGTAGCTTCTGTTGACGCTTTAGAATTCTGTTGTTTTGGTGTTGAGGAGAAGGATTGGAGTCATCATTTTTCTAATGATAGTGTTTTGCAGAAGGTTAAATCTTATGTCGCTAATGGTTGGCCTTCTGTTAAGAATTTAGAGTTACCTCTGAGAAGTTTTGCTCAGGTTTCCGAGGAATTGTCTATTCAAAACGATTTTTTGCTAAGACAAGATTTGTTCATCCCTCCTGCTGGTCTCAGGGATAGAATTATTCAGTTAGCGCATTCTGGGCATCCTGGTGTGTCTGCTACCAAGAAGTTGTTAAAGTGCCATTATTGGTGGCCTGGTTTAGATGCTTCAGTGGAAAGGTTCATTGATAACTGTTCCGTTTGCATCAAGTCTGATAAGCACTGGAAGGTTGCTTCTGAACCGTTGTCTTTAGGTAGTGGTCCCACAGGTCCTTGGCAAAGGCTTTCCATTGATTTTTCTGGACCTTTCGAGTGTCTGGGTAGAGAGATGAGATTTCTCATTGTGTTAATTGATGATTTCTCCAAGTGGATTTATTTTTCTTTTGTTGAACGCCCTACCACTGATGAAGTTGTATGTTTTTTGGACAACATTTTTAGGGTTGAGGGAGCACCCGTTTCTTTGATGTCGGACAATGGTGTCCAATTTGTTTCCAGTAAGATGCAAGTTTTTTTGAATAAGTTTGGGGTTACTGCCATTAGAGCTCCTCTTTACAGCCCTCGCTCAAATGGTCAGGTGGAGAGGGCTAACAGATTTTTTAAGGAAGGCGTTCAGGCCGCTTTAGAAAGCAATCTTGATGTTTTGCAGTTTCTAAAGGAGAAAATTTGGAGTTACCATTTGACTCCCAATTCCTGTACTGGTATATCTCCTTACTTTTTAATGAGAGGCAGAGAACCCAGATGCAAGTTCATGCCTTTAATTGGCAGTGCTAAATCTAACAAGATCAGTTTGGAGGATTCTATCATTAAGGCTAGGTACAATATTTGTTCTGCTCGTGAGTCTGGTAAGGCCTATCATGATTTGTCTCATCATTCTAAAAACAAAGATGTTTCTATTGGCGATTGGGTAAGAATTATCAAACCATCTTTCACCCCCAAGGGTTCGTCTAAGTTCTCTGAACCTTTTCAAGTTGAGGATGTCACCAATTCCACTGTCTTGCTTAAGGACAAGGGTTGGTGGAGCAAGAGTTCTGTGATAATTCTTAAACCTGGTCAAGAACGTTTCTTTTCTAAAATGGGAGATGGTGCCTTGTTTGATGATATTGCTCTTTCCAATGACAATAACTATGCTTGCTCTGCTCCTGTATCTGTTCATTCCTCTGACAATGCTGAGGAACCTCCAGTTCCTGGATCTGCTCTTTCCAGTGACATTCTTGAGAAATCCCCTGTTCCTGACAGTGCTTGTTTACCCCTTTCTGATTTTGTGGATACTGATCTAGGAAATGACATTTCTTTGAATTCCTCTGTTCTTGATGCTCCTATTTTATCTAGAAGAAGTGTTAAATTGCCTAAGAAATTTTATGATTATGTGTTAGATTGATTTTGTTTTCTTTATTTTGTTTGTTTTATTTTTGTTAAGAATGGAACATGTGGTATATGTCTTCTACCTCTATTGTAGTTCTCTTTATTTAGTGTTGTAGTTCTTTCATCTCTGTTAGATTCTTAGCTATGTAATATGGAATCATTTTACTGTACCCTGGTGATCCAGATTCTACTTCAGTGAAGCGGTTGGAGCTGAACTGAAGAGATGCCTGGACTCCAGCACCAGTGGGTCTATTTATGCCTTTAAGAATAAATAAGCTTTAAACCTAATTCTGCCTCCAGCCGCTCTTTACAATAATAGACACTGCAGTCCCTTTTACACTACATATTTTGATGTTGTAACTCGTTACCTTATCAATTTCTACTATGCACTCATAAATGGTTATAATCTGTGCACTATGGGCCTCTCCTAAAATGTACCATTGTTTGTTTCTGCCTACCAAGCCAGACAAAGAAAAAATATTTTATTTTGCCAGAGCACCATTGAAAGAAGTACCTGCTTTGACATACATACATGAGTAAATAAGTAGTTGACGTGTTGGCTCATGCTTATTTGGTCTGTCACTGTTACTATTGGGCTTGTCCCCTTAGCCGGGTCGATCTCGCCACCCATCGTGGACCGCATATAACCTGCGAGCATTGTGGGTTTGTCTTAATGAACCTTCGGGTCCTTCTGTCTCCCACTCTAGGTCCTTCTCTGACTGTACCCATAAAGGGTGCTCTCATAAATTGCAGGTCACTAGTTAAGCATTCTTTTGACATTCAGCAATCTCTAATAGATAATAACTGGGACTTTTTGTTCCTAACGGAAACATGGCTAAACGAGGAAATCAACCCTGCTATCACCTTGCCGATTCCGGAAGGTTTCAGCATCATGTGTGCAAATCGACACAATGGAAAAAGAGGAGGAGGAGTGGCAATTGTCTATAAAGACAAGTGGACCATTAACTCTCCTCATTTTAATCCCATCAATAACATTGAGGGGCTTCCTTTTTGTATCAACCTCTCTGCATCTGTCTCATTTGCAGGCCTGCTGTTGTACCGACCACCTAATTCCAGTCCCACTCATCTCCCGGCCTTACTCGATTACATCACACTAGCCACCACCCGTTAAGCTAATTATACTGTTCTGGGAGACTTCAATCTCCATGCAGATGATCTTTCTTGCTCTATGAGCTCGAATTGGCTATCAACACTCTCTGCCTGCGACCTGCCCCAGCTAGTGGTCCATCCCACCCACAGAGCTGGACACACTTTGGACCTAATTTTTTCCAATCTCTCGAGCTTGATAATTGATGATCCAATTCCAGTCACATGGTCAGATCATTTTTTAATACCATTCTCGGCCTCTATCTCTCGTTATGATCGACCCTCTTCCACCCCGAGGGATCTTGGGAGAATTTGGAGCAAAATAACTTCTTTGACCCTTGAAGATCATCTTAAAGATAGTTACCCTGACCCGGGCGAGGATTTGGATTCACGTATTGCTCATTTTAATGATCGGATTAGCAAGGCTATCAATTCTTTGGCACCCCTTAGGCCGATAAAAACTTTTAGATCCGCCCCAGCGGCCCCATCGTTCTCAGATGAACTACGCAAATCTAAATCTGCCTGTAAAGTACTGGAGAGACGCTGGAGATTGGACTACTCTAATGACAGCAAAATTAATTATCGTAAAGCCCTAAAGGACTACCGGAAACAGATTAATAAACAAAAAAGAAATTTCCGAGCAGAAAGAAATTGACAAAGCTAACAATGCTCCCAAGGAAATCTTTTCAATTGTTAGATCATTCACTAACCCCCAAGCTTTGATCCGTAAGCAGCCAGTCTCCCAGGAACTCTGTCTTAAACTATCAGAGTTCTTTGAAGACAAGATTGCACGGATTCAGGCCTCTTTTCTGTCCAAAGATAATACGGACCTTCTTGTGGCTCGAACAGTGCCATATCCTGCTGGTCCCACTCTCCCTGAATTTGCTGAAATTTCTACTGAGCTCTCTCTTCAAGAGCTACTCAGATGCAGATCAGGCTCCCCTGGGGACCCATGGCCTGCAAAATACTATAAAGTGTTAGCCTCTTTTTTAAATCCCTTCCTCAACTCTATGTGGAACTCCTCTTTTAGTTCAGGGATCTATCCAGAGGCATGGAAACACGCGTTCTTGATCCCTATCCTGAAAAAGGCCACTGCGAACCCCGAAGATACGGCTAATTACAGACCGATTTCTCTACTTCCAGCCCCAGCCGAAATTCTAGAACGGCTTGCTTTACAGCAACTTGCCCGTTATATTGAGAGGAATGGCCTCTACCATGACTCCCAACATGGCTTTAGCAGGGGTTGCAGCACGGAATCGGCCCTCATTGAGATGGCCGACTCTGTGCGATGGACTTTAGACCAGGGATCGAGGACGGTGTTGGTGCTGCTAGATTTATCAGCAGCATTCGACACCGTCTCCCACCCTTTACTGCTTAATAGATTGCAGGATATTGGTATTCAAGGCAAGGTCCTCGCTTGGATCAGCTCGTTTTTGTCCAACCGCACACAACAGGTTCACACCCCTCCTTTCACTTCAACACCTAGACCATTGAGGTGGGGTGTCCCCCAGGGCTCTTCTCTTATCCCACTTTTATTTAATGTGTATTTTTTACCGTTGGCAGAGCTGATCACCCGCTCAGGAATAAAAACAACGTCCTATGCAGACGATATCCAGCTGCTGTTTATGTTTAAGGACCCATCTTCTAGTACTTTCGATCCTCTCAAAACTTGTCTGAGAGATATCCCAGCTGGATGGACCTTAACTCCTTGAGACTTAATGCTGGGAAAACAGAGGTGCTCTTTTTTAATCAGCCATCCCCTCTTAGCTCGAACCTGTGGTGGCCGGAAGATCTGAGCCCCGCCCGACCCCAAAGGACTCTGTGAGAAACTTAGGAGTCCTCTGGGATAACAAATTATCTTTCGATAGTCAGGTTCAAATTGTCTCAGCGGCTTGTTTCTCCAAGATAAGGATTTAAAAAAAACTAATTAACTATCTACCTTGTGCCAACAGAAAAACCATTGTTCATGCCCTTATCATCTCCCATCTCGATTATGCTAATGGCCTGTATCTGGGACTCAATAAAGATCTCTGTCAGAAACTTCAAAGGGTCCAGAATGCTGCTGCACGTTTAATTGGTGGCCTTTCTCGCAGACAGCATATCTCCCCATACCTAAGGGAACTACATTGGCTCCCTATGGGCAAACAAATTGAGTTCAAGGCGATGATACTCGCCTTTCAATCCACCAAGGGCCTTGGCTCGGCTCACCTTCAATCTACCTTGCGACCCTACAGTAATCTGAGATCCCTTCGTTCCAATACCAAACTTTTGCTGGCCACCCCTAGATACAGAAAGTCCCGAGCGGGAGGAAAGACCTTTGAGCTCGGAGCTGCTCTAAGATGGAACAAATTGCCTCTGGATCTTCGTAGGAGCAATTCGGAACAAGAATTCCGTAGATCCCTGAAAACCTTTCTGTTTCGCCTGTAATTTTTGCCTTTGATACGGTTATCATTCAGTCAGCGCCGGGACACCCCGTTGGGGTATCTGCGCGCTTTACAAAAGACACTATAATAATAATAATAATATTTCCTTAAGACCCTCTTCTTTTGTACACTTTTGTTGTCCTTCCAGACTAAACACATGCATTATCAGGTTTCAATCTTCCTATGGTTCTGATCTATGAACACTGATTAGGACTGCTCCAGTGGCAATGCAATATTTGTTGTACCTGATAAAATCTAATACCTCTGGGTTTGGTATGTGTCATGTACAATAAATAACTCAAACTACTAGTTACACGATTCAATAAAGGGTACAACATGCAGATTATTGTGCTTTCCTCACTAAAATCTGCATTCACCAGTATTTTCCGCCATTAAATGTGACGTATACCCCTGGAAAAAAAACAGCAGTTTTGTGAGTTCTATTGTACGCGGTACTTAACAGATGTGGTAAACGGTGCACGACCTGTAACTCTGATTCCTGCACAGAGATTTGCATAGTTTCTGAAAATTCCTGGCAAAGTTGTAATCTGACTGTAGTAATTACTAGTGGCTGAGATTAGTTCACGTAATCCATCACTTTTTTGTATACTTCAGTTTTAGTCTGGGCCTAAGATGTCACAGTCCACATTTTTTAGAATGTTAAAGCAGGTAGACAATTTAGCCACCTAAGAAGAGTATTGTTAGACCTGTCATCCTTAGGGTGGCCTACCCCAGACATTTCTGCCTGCTTACCTTCACTTTCTGCAGATTGATTTTGTTGGCCTCAGGACGGTGAGCACTTTACCATTTTGGTCCAGATTAATATGAGGCTCGGAAAGCCTCTGAGGTTAGAGGCTTCTGAGCCTCATTGTGGTTTTAGTTTTGACCACTGTATTACGATGCAGGCAGTTGAAAGTGAAACTGGCCGGTCATTCCGTCTGGATTCCGACGGGTTCAAGGAGTCCATTGGCCAGTCCGAGACTATAGAGGGCATTTCAGAGGTAGGGATTACGATGTTGGTTTCCAACAGGATTTCCATGCCGGGGGGTTTCCAACATGGAAAACCTGTTGGAAAATGACTTTGGGGCCCCTAGCAGGGACCCCTTCACCCTGCGGTCTCTGGTTTGGGGCCAAGGCGGAACCAGACGTGCCCCCCTATGAATACCTCCACCGTGTGGCAGGCTCCATGAGGTGCCAGCCACACGCCTCAGGGATTCATACAAACTCCCATTTCTCTATGGGAACTTGTTCTATGGCCAGTTTACAGCCATAGCACAAGCTCCCATAGGTAAATGGGAGTTTGTGACTGTAACATGTGCGTTCACATTGTAATTAGGTATTTGGAACTGCAGATCAATGGTCGGGCGGTTCCCATACCAATATGGTGCCGGGCGGACTCATCGTCATAAGGCCCTTAATCTTTAAAAAATCATATCTCAGCTTCTACTAATTGTATTTTTGTCACTTTGCTCTTCCTTTACCCTCACTCCAGGGGTCGGCATTACAAAGACACAACCATGACCAGGACCGGTTCTCCTGACAACAGAAAATGTCAATATCCTCAGTGCTGCCATTCACTAACTTTCGGAGATATTTTTTTTACATGTTGTCAAGTAAGAGTCTCTATGGCGATGCAACGATGCACAGTTTACTGCCATGACAATAACAATATGTTTGCAAAATAATAATAATGTTTAGAAATGTGTTTTTTAGGGTTTAGTCATAATAACAGAATAGCGCTTTTTATTAATTGATTAAATGAGGAGTGGCCCCTACCCTTTCTCCATTATTTAAAACTGTGAGATACTGTCGGTCTTGGTTTTAACTATACATTACAGTGATCAGTAATAATTACACTGTTTGATCACCAGGTAACCTCTTACTCTAATACATACTAACGTAATAAGACATTTTGAATAATAGAAAAGTTGCTTCTCAAGGTTCAAACAACATCTGCAGACATTCATTAGAAAATTGCGCACACTCATAGACTATACATTAATTTCCCTCTTGACAGCTACAAGTTGTCTACATGGAACCTTTAATCGAGTTATCGGGGTGGCAGCTTTAGTGTTGAACTTTGGAATGGAGGGAGAGGATACAGGGGTGGTAAAATATGGGTTAATCCACAGTGTTTTTCAGTGTGGAATCATGCTTATGGTCGCACGATCCCCGCTGGTCACGCATGGTATAGGGACTCCTTGGAGCAGCTCACATTAGGTTGACCCGGATAAATGTTGTGACCTGGGTTACACATGACCTGCTATTATCCAAAGAACCTCTTTATAAAGTTCTGTAGAATGGAAAGTGAGGTTAGACATTCTGGAATGTAATAGTGTGGCCTTCTGGTTACATAGAGACACAAAGCCAACCATTGAGTGATTTGAGCAAGCCTCACAGCAGGCTTAGGATAAAGAAGGAAAGGTTGTGAGTGCTCTGAATATTGATTATGCAGTTTGACTGAGAACCTACCTGAAGTCCTCTATTTTACTTACTTTTCACAGCAGCTGATGGCCCAGATGTTTTGGCATGGGTGGAAGTAGTAGCTGATGTCACCATGGTTGTCTTTAAATGCATGGCAGGGCTAACAAACGTAGTAACTATAAAATAAAGGGAAAAATTAATAAATAATAGACACTGCAGTCCCTTTTACACTACATATTTTGATGTTGTAACTCGTTACCTTATCAATTTCTACTATGCACTCATAAATGGTTATAATCTGTGCACTATGGGCCTCTCCCAAAATGTACCATTGTTTGTTTCTGCCTACCAAGCCAGACAAAGAAAAAATATTTTATTTTGCCAGAGCACCATTGAAAGAAGTAACTGTTTTGACATACATACATGAGCAAATAAGTAGTTGACGTGTTTTCTCATGCTTATTTGGTCTGTCACTGTTACTATTGGGCTTGTCCCCTTAGCCGGGTCGATCTCGCCACCCATCGTGGACCGCATATAACCTGCGAGCATTGTGGGTTTGTCTTAATGAACCTTCGGGTCCTTCTGCCTCCCGCTCGAGGTCCTTCTCTGACTGTAATGCGGAAGATAGGTAGCGTGGCGCACAGCAGTGGTTTTAGATTATGTTCCTTATGTTTGCTATGATTTTGTTTATAGTTTTAGGGTGCTCCAGCAAGAGACGTAACCGTCCATGTACGTCGTAGATAAGAACTGGTTGTGTGCGTTACATGGGGAGTAAACGCATCCTTGCGTGTGGGCACACACTGTGGTTCGTCAGATAAAGACAGACTCCAATGTTACTTTTGGCGGTTGATTATTTATTCATCAATATCGCAAAAAGTCGCTTGCATGTTTATTCACAAAATTTCAGAGTTTATTTGTCCCATCATTATGATGATATGTAGACAAACATTTCCAAAGAAATACTCCGATGCATTTCGGGCATGGATTGCCCTTTGTCAAGGAGATCTGAAAGCAAAAAGACGCTTTTACCTTCCGAGTTATAACCAATATAACATATACATTCACATTGCATGAAATATAATGACATCATCGGTAGCAGAAAGAACGTGACATACCCATTTAATAAACCCATGTAATGACGTGAGCTAGGTGAGAAACAGTGGGGGTTCGGGGGATGCAGGAAGTTAAGCGGGGTACACTTACATGTCAACGTCGTGTAAACTCTTGGCTCTCTGGGGAGACAAGAAATGACGGGCGGTTAAGCGGGATGAATAGCCGACGTTAAACACAATAACACGGGTCTCTGTTGGAGCTCCAACTTACTTGGGAATGGGTGGTGGGGACGGCTGCTGATGGATCCTAGGGTCGTAGACCGGAGGGTTCACGAAGTGGCGGCAGGAGCCGCCGGTATATGACACTACGCGGAGTTTTGCTGTGGAAATTAAAAAAGGACTGGGCAAGTGATCGTGAGGGTGGCGGCCATATTGGAGTGGGGAGTAGACGGTGAATGGGGAACGATATGTCAATTGAAGATGTGTACAGTGGTAATGTGCAAGCAGCAAACACAAGAGATAAAGTGTGAAACAAATATACCACAGGGGGTATTTATAGAAAACAGCTCAGTTCAATCCGGTCATTGAGACCGTGAGGCTTCATTGCCTGTAGTCTGTATATCCAAGCGGTCTCACGCTGGAGAAGAGTCTTGTTGTTGTCTTTTCCCTCATGTTTTTGGATCATTTCCAGCACCAAGAACTTGAGTTGGGCCACACTGTGGTGGAGTTCATTGAAATGTATTGCAATGTTCGATTTATGGTTTTTTGTGCGAATGTTCGACTTATGTTCATTTAGGCGTGTCTTTATTTTTCTGGTGGTTTTACCTACATATATCATGCCGCATGGGCATTTCAATAGGTATGTTAAATAGGTTGAATCGCATGTGGCATCGACATGAAGTTTGATTTTGAATCCTCTCATTGGGTGGTTTATACTGTTGCCCATGATGATATTGTGGCAATTGTTGCAGTTGTGGCACGGACGTGTGCCGGTATGGGTGGTTTGTTGAATGGGTTCTTTGCATAGAATTTCTTTTAAGTTCTCAGACCGGGTGTATGCGAAGATTGGTGGATTTTCAAATAAGTTGCCGAAGTCAGGTTCCGAGGACAGTATGCGCCAGTGTTTTAAGATGATTTTTTTGTATTTTTTGCTGGAGGTAGAGTATTTCGACACCAACACTGTTCTGTTTTCATCTTTTTTCGTGGAGCCTTTGAGTGCTTCCTAACGTGAGATAGCATTGGCTTTCTTGATGGCTTCAGTAAGGGATTCTTGAGGGTATCCTCTGTTGGTAAATCTTTTGGCCATTTCCTCCATTTTTTGTGTGCATATTTCTGGATTTGATACAATCCGTTTTATTCTTAACATTTGACTGTATGGCAAGTTTCTTTTGAGCGATTGTTGGTGAAAGCTGGTGTAGTGGACTGTGTTGTTGCGATCTGTTGGCTTTCTAAACAGATCAGTTGTTAATCCTGTTTCTGTGATTTTGACTAAAACGTCAAGAAAGGTGATTTTGTGTTCACTGATGTTCCACGTGAGAGTGATACGGTTGTCTTTGGAGTTCAGGTCAATCAATGCTGATTCTAAATTTTCTCGGGTATTTTTCCAAATGAAAAATAAGTCGTCAATGTAACGCACATATAACTTGAGGTTGTCTGACCAGTTGGAATTGGCGTAGATGTAGGTTGGTTCAAATTCTGACATGTAGATGTTCGCATAAGTTGGTGCAGCGTAATTGCCCATAGACATTCCAGACATCTGAAGGTAGTATTGTTGTTCATGTGTGAAGTAGCTGTGGTATAGCGTGAAAATGAGGAGTTCCATGAGGAAGGTTTGTAGAGGTTCCGAAAGATTGCTGTTCAGTAATACCTTTTCTATTGCTTCAATCCCACCTCCATGGGGAATAGACGTGTAAAGGCTTTTGACATCAGCAGTGCACAGGATTATATGTTCATCTGTGGCAAGTGATATTTCAGAGAGTTTTTGGAGAAATGCGGTTGTGTCTTTGATGTAGCTCCTGAGATTCGTTACGATGGGTTGTAGATGACGATCCAAGAATTTTCCTTTTGGTTCATGTATAGATCCCCGCGTGGACACAATGGGTCGGAACGGGGGGTCGATTAAGTTCTTGTGGCTTTTTGGTAACATCACGATAGTCGGACTTCTCGGATGTTCAATGATTAAGTATTTTTTCGTGCGGTCATCAATGGTACCGTTCTCATGGGCTTTAGACACCAGGTCTAGGAGTTCTGCTTTGTATTATTCCATTGGATTGGTACATAGAAGCATGTATGTTTCCAGATCATTTATATGTTCTTTGATTTTGGCATCGTACATGCTGGTATTGAGCACAACCAGTGCATCGCCTTTGTCGGCTTTAAGACATTTAATGGTTTTGTTGCCAGCAATTTTTCTCAGGGTGTCTCTGTCTTTTGGGGTGATGTTTGGCTTAGTTGTTCGACGGAAGTTGATTTTGGATATGTCTTGCTTTATGAGGGTCTCGAAGGTGTCTATGCTTTTATGACTACATGGTGGCATGTAGGTACTGGTGGTTTTTAAACCAAGAAGTTGATCTGGTTTAGTGTCGGTGGTCGGAGGAAGTACGTTCTCAAAGAAGTGCCTTAAACATTTCAATGAACTCCACCACAGTGTGGCCCAACTCAAGTTCTTGGTGCTCGAAATGATCCAAAAACATGAGGGAAAAGACAACAACAAGACTCTTCTCCAGCGTGAGACCGCTTGGATATACAGACTACAGGCAATGAAGCCTCACGGTCTCAATGACGGGATTGAACTGAGCTGTTTTCTATAAATACCCCCTGTGGTAAATTTGTTTCACACTTTATCTCTTGTGTTTGCTGCTTGCACATTACCATTGTACACATCTTCAATTGACATATCGTTGCCCATTCACCATCTACTCCCCACTCCAAGATGGCCGCCACCCTCACGATCACTTGCTCAGTCCTTTTTTAATGTCCACAGCAAAACTCCGCGTAGTGTCATATACCGGCGGCTCCTGCCGCCACTTCGTGAACCCTCCGGTCTACGACCCTAGGATCCATCAGCAGCCGTCCCCACCACCCATTCCCAAGTAAGTTGGAGCTCCAACAGAGACCCGCGTTATTGTGTTTAACGTCGGGTATTCATCCCGCTTAACCGCCCGTCATTTCTTGTCTCCCCAGAGAGCCAAGAGTTTACACGACCTTGACATGTAAGTGTACCCCGCTTAACTTCCTGCATCCCCCCGAACCCCCACTGTTTCTCACCTAGCTCACGTCATTACACGGGTTTATCAAATGGGTATGTCACGTTCTCTTTGCTACAGATGATGTCATTATATTTCATGAAATGTGAATGTATATGTTATATTGGTTATAACTCGGAAGGTAAAAGCATCTTTTTGCTTTCAGAACTCCTTGACAAAGGGCAATCCATGCCCGAAATGCATCGGAGTATTTCTTTGGAAATGTTTGTCTACATATCATCATAATGATGGGACATATAAACTCTGAAATTTTGTGAATAAACATGCAAACTACTTTTTGCGATATTGATGAATAAATAATCAACCGCCAAAAGTAACATTGGAGTCTGTCTTTATCTGACGAACCACAGTGTGTGTCCACAAGCAAGGATGCGTTTACTCCCGATGTAACGCACACAACCAGTCCTTCTCTGACTGTACCCATAAAGGGTGCTCTCATAAATTGCAGGTCACTAGTTAAGCATTCTTTTGACATTCAGCAATCTCTAATAGATAATAATTGGGACTTTTTGTTCCTAACGGAAACATGGCTAAATGAGGAAATCAACCCTGCTATCACCTTGGCGATTCCGGAAGGTTTCAGCATCATTTGTGCAAATCGACACAATGGAAAAAGAGGAGGAGGAGTGGCAATTGTCTATAAAGACAAGTGGACCATTAACTCTCCCCATTTTAATCCCATCGATAACATTGAGGGGCTTCCTTTTTGTATCAACCTCTCTGCATCTGTCTCATTTGCAGGCCTGCTGCTGTACCGACCGCCTAATTCCAGTCCCACTCATCTCCCGGCCTTACTCGATTACATCACACTAGCCACCACCCGTTAAGCTAATTTTACTGTTCTGGGAGACTTCAATCTCCATGCAGATGATCTTTCTTGCTCTATGAGCTCAAATTGGCTATTAACACTCTCCGCCTGCGACCTGCCCCAGCTAGTGGTCCATCCCACCCACAGAGCTGGACACACTTTGGACCTAATTTTTTCCAATCTCTCGAGCTTGATAATTGATGATCCAATCCCCTTCACATGGTCAGATCATTTTTTAATACCATTCTCGGCCTCTATCTCTCGTTATGATCGACCCTCTTCCACCCCGAGAGATCTTGGTAGAAATTGGAGCAAAATAACATCTTTGACCCTTGAAGATCATCTTAAAGATAGTTACCCTGACCTGGGCGAGGATTTGGATTCACGTATTGCTCATTTTAATGAATGGATTAGCAAGGCTATCAATTCTTTGGCACCCCTTAGGCCGATAAAAACTTTTAGATCCGCCCCAGCGGCCCCATCGTTCTCAGATGAACTACGCAAATCTAAATCTGCCTGTAAAGTACTGGAGAGACGCTGGAGATTGGACTATTCTAATGACAGCAACATTAATTATCGTAAAGCCCTAAAGGACTACCGAAAACATATTAATAAACAAAAAAGAAATTTCCTAGCAGAAAAAATTGACAAAGCTAACAATGCTCCCAAGGAAATCTTTTCAATTGTTAGATCATTCACTAACCCCCAAGCTTTGATCCGTAAGCAGCCAGTCTCCCAGGAACTATGTCTTAAACTATCAGAGTTCTTTGAAGACAAGATTGCACGGATTCAGCCCTCTTTTCCGTCCAAAGATAATACGGACCTTCTTGTGGCTCGAACAGTGCCATATCCTGCTGGTCCCGCTCTCCCTGAATTTGCTGAAATTTCTACTGAGCTCTCTCTTCAAGAGCTACTCAGATGCAGATCAGGCTCCCCTGGGGACCCATGGCCTGCCAAATACTATAAAGTGTTAGCCTCTTTTTTAAATCCCTTCCTCAACACTATGTGGAACTCCTCTTTTAGTTCAGGAATCTATCCAGAGGCATGGAAACACGCGTTCTTGATCCCTATCCTGAAAAAGGCCACTGCGAACCCCGAGGATACGGCTAATTACAGACCGATTTCTCTTCTTCCAGCCCCAGCCAAAATTCTAGAACGGCTTGCTTACCAGCAACTTGCCCATTATATTGAGAGGAATGGCCTCTACCATGACTCCCAACATGGCTTTAGCAGGGGTTGCAAAACGGAATCGGCCTCATTGAGATGGCCGACTCTGTGCGATGGACCTTAGACCAGGGATCGAGGGCGGTGTTGGTGCTGCTAGATTTATCAGCAGCATTCGACACCGTCTCCCACCCTTTACTGCTTAATAGATTGCAGGATATTGGTATTCAAGGCAAGGTCCTCGCTTGGATCAGCTCGTTTTTGTCCAACCGCACACAACAGGTTCACACCCCTCCTTTCACTTCAACACCTAGACCATTGAGGTGGGGTGTCCCCCAGGGCTCTTCTCTTATCCCACTTTTATTTAATGTGTATTTTTCACCGTTGGCAGAGCTGATCACCCGCTCAGGAATAAAAACAACGTCCTACGCGGACGATATCCAGCTGCTGTTTATGTTTAAGGACCCATCTTCTAGTACTTTCGATCCTCTCAAAACTTGTCTGAGAGATATCGCCAGCTGGATGGACCTTATCTCCTTGAGACTTAATGCTGGGAAAACAGAGGTGCTCTTTTTTAATCAGCCATCCCCTCTTAGCTCGAACCTGTGGTGGCCGGAAGATCTGACCCCCGCCCGACCCCAAAGGACTCTGTGAGAAACTTAGGAGTCCTCTGAGATAACAAGTTATCTTTCGATAGTCAGGTTTATATTGTCTCAGCGGCTTGTTTCTCCAAGATAAGGATTTAAAAAAAACTAATTAACTATCTACCTTGTGCCAAAAGAAAAAACATTGTTCATGCCCTTATCATCTCCCATCTCGATTATGCTAATGGCCTGTATCTGGGACTCAATAAAGGTCTCTGTCAGAAACTTCAAAGGGTCCAGAATGCTGCTGCACGTTTAATTGGTGGCCTTTCTCGCAGACAGCATATCTCCCCATACCTAAGGGAACTACATTGGCTCCCTATGGGCAAACAAATTGAGTTCAAGGCGATGATACTCGCCTTTCGATCCACCAAGGGCCTTGGCTCGGCTCACCTTCAATCTGCCTTGCGACCCTACAGTAATCTGAGATCCCTTCGTTCCAATACCAAACTTTTGCTGGCCACCCCTAGATACAGAAAGTCCCGAGCGGGTGGAAAGACCTTTGAGCTCGGAGCTGCTCTAAGATGGAACAAATTGCCTCTGGATCTTCGTAGGAGCAATTCGGAACAAGAATTCCGTAGATCCCTGAAAACCTTTCTGTTTCGCCTGTAATTTTTGCCTTTGAGCCGGTTATCATTCAGTCAGCGCCGGGACACCCTGTTGCGGTATCTGCGCGCTTTACAAAAGACACTATAATAATAATAATATTTCCTTAAGACCCTCTTCTTTTGTACACTTTTGTTGTCCTTCCAGACTAAACACATGCATTATCAGGTTTCAATCTTCCTATGGTTCTGATCTATGAACACTGATTAGGACTGCTCCAGTGGCAATGCAATATTTGTTGTACCTGATAAAATCTAATACCTCTGGGTTTGGTATGTGTCATGTACAATAAATAACTCAAACTACTAGTTACACGATTCAATAAGGGGTACAACATGCAGGTTATTGTGCTTTCCTCACTAAAATCTGCATTCACCAGTATTTTCCGCCATTAAATGTGACGTATACCCCTGGAAAAAAACAGCAGTTTTGTGAATTCTATTGTACGTGGTACTTAACAGATGTGGTAAACGGTGCACGACCTGTAACTCTGATTCCTGCACAGAGATTTGCATAGTTTGTGAAAATTCCTGGTAAAGTTGTAATCTGACTGTAGTAATTACTAGTGGCTGAGATTAGTTCAAGTAATCCATCACTTTTTTATATACTTCAGTTTTAGTCTGGGCCTAAGATGTCACAGTCCACATTTTTTAAAATGTTAATGCAGGTAGACAATTTAGCCACCTAAGAAGACTATTGTTAGACCTGTCATCCTTAGGGTGGCCTACCCCAGACATTTCTGCCTGCTTACCTTCACTTTCTGCAGATTGATTTTGTTGGCCTCAGGACGGTGAGCACTTTACCATTTTGGTCCAGATTAATATGAGGCTCGGAAAGCATCTGAGGTTAGAGGCTTCTGAGCCTCATTGTGGTTTTAGTTTTGACCGCTGTATTACGATGCAGGCAGTTGAAAGTGAAACTGGCCGGTCATTCCGTCTGGATTCCGACAGGTTCAAGAAGTCCATTGGCCAGTCCGAGACTATAGAGGGCATTTCAGAGGTAGGGATTACGATGTTGGTTTCCAACAGGATTTCCATGCCGGGGGTTTCCAACATGGAAACCCTGTTGGAAAATGACTTTGGGGCCTCTAGCAGGGACCCCTTCACCCTGCGGTCTCTGGTTTGGGGCCAAGGCGGAACCAGAGGTGCCCCCCCTGTGAATAACTCCACCGTGTGGCAGGCACCATGAGGTGCCAGCCACACGCCTCAGGGATTCATACAAACTCCCATTTCTCTATGGGAACTTGTTCTATGGCCAGTTTACAGCCATAGCACAAGCTCCCATAGGTAAATGGGAGTTTGTGACTGCAACATGTGCGTTCACATTGTAATTAGGTATTTGGAACTGCAGATCAATGGTCGGGCGGTTCCCATACCAATATGGTGCGGGCGGACTCATCGTCCTAAGGCCCTTAATCTTTAAAAAACCATATCTCAGCTTCAACTAATTGTATTTTTGTCACTTTGCTCTTCCTTTACCCTCACTCCAGGGGTCGGCGTTACAAAGACACAACCACCATTTTAGAAGCAGGTTAATCGGCTAGTTGTTCGCCCAACCTGCCTACTTAACAGGAAGCTGGCGCGCAGCAGGCACTCCGCTGGCTTGCCGAAGGCGCACCTAAGGCAAGCCCATCTGCTCCCGTCCACGCACCGCCCATGCACAGCGCCAGCCCCCACCCCGTTTGGACACAAACTTTCCCAGGCCATATGTTCACTCTAACAGCACATTACACAGCCTAAATCTCATTAAGCATAATCCACTGTGCATTTGTATTTTACCTGGCCGGCAACCTCCAACCGATTATAAATTATGCCCTGGATGCAAGACAAACCTACCGATGTTTACTGCTCAACAGGAGAAACTTACACAGTATATACTTAAAAGTAGGAAAGGATGTGTGGGGGGGAAAGACTTTAAGTGTGTATTACTGAATGCAAGATCCTTAGTTAAACACAGTATTGTCTGTGCATCTCTAATTGAGGAAGAAGTAATCAATATTGCCTTCATTACTGAGTCATTAACGGACAAAGCCTCTGGTCCAGACTTGGCGAAACCCACTCCCCCAGGCTACCTTTGCTATACAATAAATAGGCCAGCTAAGAAAGGTGGTGGCTTAACAGTAATATATCAAAACTCCATAAACGTAACTTTTAAATGTTCATCCAATATGGAATGCAACATACTAGTTTTTTGTTTCTACCTCTTGCACCACTACACTTCTAAAGGCACTCTTATTTATAGACCTCCTGAACCCAGAAACTGGTTTATAATACAAGCTGGCAGCTGTTTGGAAAACGAGATAATTGCATGCTCCTATACTATATTAGGGCTTTTCAACTTACAATTAGAAGCTGAAAATGCTTCGGATACGTTGGAGGAGGCGCTGTAGAGCTGTTTTCGAACGAGAACGAGAGCGGGTGTCGTAGAGGGAGCCAGAGCCGAAAGCCGGGAGCCGGGAGCCTGCGTGCTGTGGCATCAAAGTAGTTCCGAAGTATCCCAAAAGGCTCCGAGACACGTCACGCCGCACCGCACCGCACTGAAGTGGAAGTGGGTGCTGGGCACGGGCCGAGAGAGTTCGTGGTCTGATTTGCCCTGAGACATTGAGGCACTTCGCACCGCACCGCACCGCTTGGTTCTGCTCTGCACCAGAGAAGTAGAAGCAGAGGCAGAAGCAGAAGCGGGAGCGGGAGCGCCTGAAACGCCGGTGGTTGAAGTGCCGTGCCGTAGCGCTACACAGTGCCCATAGTGCCCTTAGCGCCCATAGTGCCCATAGTACCCTTAAGCCTCGAGGGGCCGAACACAAACTCGCTAGGAGGGGAGGCGAGGCGGCGCCAGGGCAGGCGTCCGTGGTACCTGAGGCGCTCAAAAGCACATTTAAAAGTGCATTGTGAAGCGTTTAAAGCGTTTAAAGTGCCAGACATACAGGAGCTCGGCTTGGAGCAGAGAAGAGAGGCTTGGACCGAGGAGAGCCAGTGCCGGGCGAGTCACGCACCGGCAACGATATTGACAGCAGCACAGTCAGCAACTAAAGCCTGCAAGGAGCAGCAGCATTCTGCGAGTGAGCAGCTGATCCGGTGAGGAGTAGTGGAGGGGGTTGAGTGGTGGAGGTGAAAGAGGTGCCAGTGGTGGTGTACAGTAGTAAAATCAGCCACCGTCAGAAGAGGAGTTTGGAGTTGTGTGCAGAGGGGGAGTTCAGAATAGGTCAGCCCATCGTTAACCAGCACCTGCGCAATTACTGAATACCACGCAAGTTAAAAGCCTCTTGTGGTTGCAGTGCACAGCCCCCTAAGGGCAGAGAGAAGCCTCGTAAAGCCTGGGTGTCAAGCCGGCCGGAACAATGAGCTCCGGGCGGACACGAAGGAACCCCCCACAGACCACGAAACAGAAATCCAAAACGAAAGCACCCACAAGTCCCTCCAAAGACGTCATAGCCAATCCCCCCACTACCTCACTAATACCACCAATCTACTCAATCTTTGGCACAATTAGGTCTAATGGAAAATTCACATTTCTGAAAGATCCAGGAACAGCAATTTACTCAATGCCAATTACCTCAAATGGATTACAAAAACCCATGACCCCGAGCAAGGCATCTATGGAGTCAGCTATTCCACAGTCGTTCCAGCCCTGTGTAAATGTCACTTCAGCAAAGGGCATTGGGATAGTTGAACTAGACAAGTGCTCACAAGTAGCCCAGGGAAACAATAAGCACAAGATACAAATACAAACCCAAGTGCACACAGAACACACGGAAAACAGAAGTTACGTCTCGGCCCAAGAAAAAATGAACCACACAATGTCGTCAGGTGTCATTGAATGGATAATGGACAGCCCAAGCGAAAAAGCTACGGAAGAGAATACACCAAATACACAGCTCCAAAGAACCACAACGATACCTATTCCGTTAGTCCTATTAACAAACGATACAAATCTAGATGCACCAAGGCCCAGTAATCCACCAGTCATTGATGATGATGAAGGAAATAAAAACACTAGCAATACAGATGTCGCACATAAGGAACAACCAAATAACCATTTGACCCCTAGACTGGACTCACGTCTAAATCAAACAAAGCAAAAAGCCAGCAAGGACACTGAGGGGTGTAATCCCTGGTTGGTTTCCCAAATTTTTTCAGACAAGAATACAAGAAAAATGCCCAGTAACGCAAAAGAAGATAAGCAAATAAATGCAACTGGTTCCAAGTAAATTAAATTATACAATAAATTATACAATAAGGTTGTAGGTCATACAACAGAGGCACAAGGAGAAATCGCATGCGAACAGTACCGAAGTAATCTACTAACCCAGGAACTAGTAAATAATAATTTAATTGAGATATCCAGTGGGTCAATTCAGGACGCAGAAATCCTAGAACATTCAGCCTGGGTCATCTGCCCCGAAGTTGTATGTCATCAGGAACCATCAATAATAGAAATTCCTGTCAGCATTAAGTGAACCATCATCTGCAAAAAGATCACCATACAAAGGCCGTCCGTTCAAACAAAAGGATGATTACCGAATTCTATCGGCTCTTGATGAACACCCACACAGTAAACCTACGTCAAACCAGCAAGCGGGAACACACGGGCTCAACCAAAATCTGGAATCCATAATCAATTTACACAGTGCACTGGGCAAAATTTTGGAAACCTCGATCAAAACTCTGAACTTGCAGTCAGACAAATTGGATATCCAAATCCACTTAATGCGTACAAAAGCTGAACATATATCTAGTATAAACAAAAAACTGGACACTATAGGACACTTGTTTGACATTTCTCTGGAAAGGTCTGATCCCTGGTCTCAGCTCCCAAATTGCACCTGTAGCCCAATATTGGACAAGCTGAAGGACTTGCCATCCATACTCAAAGACATCCTACAGGAATGCAAGTATGCAAACCAAGGACCCAATGGAATACTAAATGGAAGAGATTCCATTGCTCAACAAAAAGGCGCCCTTAAAGAAGAAATAGGAAATTGTGTAAAAAGTAAGGTAGATCCGACAATACTAGTAGCACAACAAACAACAGATAACGAGCTGAAACAAAACACGCCAATGAAAACAAGACCTGATAAACCACAGGAAGAGAAAAACGTCGCAGGGACAAAACCAGGAGCCTGGAATAGCATCAGTCACTAATCATCAGAAACAGAACAGCTCGAACAGCACAGTGAAAAACTTTCGAACACCAAACAACCTCTTACAAAAAGGCAGAAAAACGTGCAAGGAAAAACAGAAACCAACTATTAAATCGTATGCCTGCTACCAAGCAGGCCCAGGTCAACTTTCCAATCTTTAAATGCCCAAAATCATTAGCAAAAACTAAATCTGGCAATGAAGTGGGACCTTATCTGTTAACAAAAACACCAAAACCCCGGGTCAGTCTCCGGAAGCGCAGCTCTAAAGCAGAAGGGGAACAGCCCACCGTTAAAGAGGAACGTCGTAACAACCAAGCCCAAATAAAAAGATCAAGAACATCAACAACATCAGAGGAGATCACCTACGTAACAAGCTTGGATAAAGATGACCCAAACAAGGACGAAAATGCATTCCTAGCCACAACATCAAGTAGTGTGGACTGGAGTCTGGAAAGCATAGATTATGACTGCTAGCAATTGAATAGAACATTAGGGAATTTCAAGGAAGAGCTAAATAACAACGGGAACAAACTACGGCAAAAAACCTGGGCCATGCAGCAAGGAACCAACCATCAAAAAAAGAAACAAGAGCACAGTATATACGAGTCCAACAAGCACGGATGCCAAAGGGTAGTGACCAAAGGCGTCGATAATAAACACAAAGTTTTTCCAAACCCTAGTATAACTATGACAACCAATATCACCTCAAAAAGGGATAAAGCCAGCACCAGACTAGTCACTGCAAAAGTTGTCAAGAGTAAGCACGACAGGCTAGAAGTAAAGATCATCACAGAACAGCACAACCATCCAGAAAGTATAGGACCTGAAAAAACGACCACCAACAGCGATCGTAGGCCAATTACAGAACCAGGCGGAAAATCAAGAAAAATTGATAAAGTAAAAACCAAGGCAAGCAGGCTATCAGAGCGACTTTGGAACGACGACCACAGCCATCAGGTCAAAAACATAAGGGATGAGGCAAAGGAAAACGGAAGCAATAAAATAATGAGAACTCGGCTGCATTGCAACAAGTACGGCATAAAATCAACAACAACTGGAAGGTTACTTTTTATACCTAATTACAAAATGCAAGGCACACAAGACTATCTAAACCGAGGAAACATCTTACATCTGACATTGGCCATCCCGAGCCTCAACCATATATCATCTACAGACTTACTGACAATCGAATTTGTCAATCTTGGGAACAACGCTGCCAAGGAAGGCTCCCTTACGACTTGGAGAAGCGAAGAAATTGTTAAGCAGCTATTAAATGAATCCACGAAATTTGAAGAATGGGGGATCTCTCTTAAGGAGGAGGCAACGACAGGTTACCCCTCGCTCCTGTTAAGAAAGCGCACCAAAGGAGAAGTTCATACTGGGGTAAGTCGACATACATACTCCGTTCTGCAGGGTGCCAGGGGTGCATAATTTTCTAAAACTGAGCAACAGAACAGACAACTGCTAGGCCCAATGGAAAACTGAACTAATATCGGGGCGTGCAACACCGGAAGAGGCACAGTAAAAGTCCTTTCCTGGAACATCGCCGGTGCTAAAGAAATCTTAAATAATGAACGGAAAATGCTCACTTGGGCCGCCTATGACATCATCGCCCTGCTGATAGAGCCAATTGACGTTCCAGGCAGAATCAGTTATCATGTCAGTGCAACTCGCATTCAGCGGTATGGTCGAGCAAAGGGTGGTGTGTCGGTCTACATAGACACTGCATTAAAGATCAAGGCTTCCAAACTGGCCTCTTCCACTGCAGATATGCAAATAATCAAAATAGAGGGTTTATCCAACGCTGGCATCGGAACCATAATTCTAATAAACATATACGCCCATCCCAAAATGAAGATAAAAAAGGAGCTATTCAACAATGTAATATCTGGCATCCGTCTTGATCAACCAACATGGGAGATAATCCTCACGGGCGATTTCAACCCCAACCCATTATTCAGCTCCCAGAAGAGGAGGACAATATCATCACTGCGAACGAATTCTGAGCGGTTGAATCACAGGAGATCCCGCCCTCCAAGAAGATCGACCAAGTGGGGAGACTCCTGATGTGGGCCCTGGGAAATCACGGATTGCGAGTACTCAATGGAAGAACCAAACAGGATAAATACCCTTCTAACACCTATATAGGCCCCTCCAAAAGTTCAACTTTGGATTATACCATTGTCTCGCTCCCTCTACTGGGGTTAATTAAAAATTTCCAAATTCTATGTTCGGCTGATAGTGACCATCTAATGCAACACATCGAAATCAACCTGGCACCACCCAAACATTTTAAAGCCCGATCATTAGGCGGGGAATTATCAACAATCAACTTGAAAAGAATAAGGTGGACAAGTAAATCAATATCGCTAATAGCACAGGAGGCAAGGCACTTACTGCAAACAATAACCAACGATAACGAACTGTGTGCAGAAACATGGACAGCCTTTCTAAACAAATTACCAAAGACCGGAGCTAACCTAGGCAAGAATTTCAACCAAAAGACACACAGTAAGCCCAGTAAGATCATACTGTCCGTAAGAAGTCGCCTGCGGCAGTTAATGAGGCAAGCAAAGGGTCATAGTACAAAATCATGCATTTGGCAAACAATCCGATCTGTAAGGAAACAATACAAGAAACAAATCTGGACTGAAAAAAAACCTAGAGTTACCGACTTCTGGACCAAACTGCTATATAATATAAAGAAATCTGACACCAAAGCATTCTGGTCACAGGTAAATGCTTTAAATAGACCAGCACAAACAATAAACGTGACCTGTGTTACGGAACAGGCATGGGTCAAACATTTATTTGATACATTTTCAGTAAGCTCTTTGTCGTCGCTCACAACAATAGCTCACAACTCATTAAACGCAGTGAACTCGAAGACCCCCGTCTTGGCACAATTAAACAGTCTGAGCAATTATTAGCAATGTAAAGACAAAACATCCAGTTCACATTCGGAAATAGAAACACTACAAATAATTAAGAGAAGCAGGCAAGATAGTGCTCCAGGCTCGAATGGTGTCCCCCAGGCTATCTACAAGGAGGACCCCCAATATTGGGCGTGCAAATTAAACAAGTTATTTAAATCAATAAGTAATACTAGACGGCTCCCAGAAAGCTGGAGAGGGGCGATAATAAACCCTATCTATAAAGGAGGAGACCGCAAAAACCCAGCCAATTACCGTCTGATAGCACTTATCGACGCCGGAGCAAAATACTATGCATCCCTGGTGTTGATTGACCTTATAAAATGGTCTGACGATAATAAGAAGATTCCGGTAAACTATACAGGGTTTCGCAGGGGCATCGGCACCATGGCCAACGCCATTGCAATAAGTATAATTGCCGAAAAGAGCATGCAAAACCATCAAGCATTGTACTCCTGCTTTGTTGACTTCAAGGCGGCCTTTGACCGAGTCAGCCGTCAACTACTCTGGTCCAAATTAAAGCAACAGGGCCTGCCAGACACAATTCTAAATCCTATAATGAACTTATACAAAGACACCTGGATACAGTAAAAGATTGCCAATGGGCAACGGCTAACACGCAAGATCAGTACACATAACGGATTGAAATAAGGCTGCGTACTGGCCCCCCATCTCTTTAATCTGTTCATGGCAGACTTAACCACAAGGCTGGATGGGATTAACGCCCACCCACCACGGCTAGGAACCCTACGGCTAACACACCTCTCCTATGCCGACGACGTGGTGCTTCTCAGTCAGACAAAAATAGGTCTGCAACGCCTCCTGCATGAACTGGCTGAATATACAAGGCAGAACCTTCTTGAAATAAATACTCAAAAAACAAAGATCATGATAATAACTCGCCTATGCAAAGCACAATCACTTTTTTTTCTAGATAGCAAGAAACTGGAAGTAGTGGATAGCTATAAGTACTTGGGAATACAATTGGACAGATGCTGTAACTTCTCCCAGCACTTCAATGTCATCGAAAAAAAGGGAATGGCCCTGTTACACGCATTCAACAGTATTTCCAAGCAGCTAAAAAGCCCCCTGTTTAATCCACTTTTGACAGTCATCAAAGCCAAACTACTTCCTACCATAGCCTATGGCAGTGTGTTACATCATGGGAAAAGTGCACAGCTTCTAGACAAAATTCAAACTAGAGTCTATAAGCGGGTATTCAGTTTACCGGGTAATGCCTCTCCGACACAGGTCCGACTTGAGTTTGGTCTACAATTTCAAGAACTACAAATAAAATACGAGACTATTAAGTTCTGGTACAATATCTTGATGCACAGGGAAACAGAAATCAAATCTGCCACGTGGGAGTCCATGCATAATAGTCCCAATTCTCAATACACCAAGTTTCTAAAATTGTCTCTTATCACAACCGAACTTGCTACGTTATGGCAAACCAAACTCCCGGTATCTTCATTCAAGCAAGTAGTCATAAAGGCAGCAAACAGGCATTTGCTGATCAACGACAAGTCAATCCTCAGTCACCGTTCGCATGCCTGGATGATAATTCAATCGTATAACACGTCCAAACCCGCAGCCTATCTCGGATTCCCCTTTTCGTCATATCTCAAACTGAAATACCTCAGCTTAAGGATGGGTAACTTGCCAACAAATGCAGATCAACCGGATTGGAGGCAATCAGACTCCAAGGAGTGTGAATTATGCGGGGCCGCAAAACAAGACCTCATCCACTTATTTTGCATCTGTCCTGCACTGGACCAGGAACGTCGGCACTGGTTAAAGGCGAAGTATAACGAACATGGAATACGCACCTGCCGCTCAGCTATTATACAAGTCCTATGCACAACAGACCCACAATTAATCTGCAGATCAGTTAAGTTTGTTTTGAAGTTTGAAAATAAAAGAGGTGTCACGGCAAAGAGCTGTTAAAAATCCTGAACACGTGTTACATAAAGAACCCATAAGAACTATCATAGGGGCAGATTTATGATAACTGGCACATCCCCAGGGATGCACCAGTTATTTTGCGCCGCTGCTCCGCCACCCATGCTGCGCCGCATTTACAATGCAGCGCACCATGGGGCAAAAACGGCACAGAGGCGTGGCGCATCTGTGCTGTTAAGGTGGCGCATTGCTGGAGTTGCGTCGCAAGCGCGACGCAGCTCCAGCAAGGCTCGGGGGTGCCCCATCTTTACAATGCTGTGTCAAGACCTACGCCTGCTTCAAGCAGGCGCAGGGTTTTGACGCAGCATTGGCCTGAAAGTGACTGAGTGCAATCTTATAGATTTTACTCAGCCACTTTTGCGAGGCGCACCTGCCCCGGAACACCCACCCTGCGCCGGAACGCCCACAAGTGGGGCAGGGCTTTACAACGTGACGCATCTGCCTAGATGCGTCACGTTGTAAATGGGTTGTAGGGATGCACCGCGTTTACGCCGCAGTTGCGTGACGCAAACATGGCGCATTCCCAACATAAATCTGCCCCTCTGTATTTGCAACCATGTAAGAAGTTCACGTTGTAACATAAAGAACTAATAAGAATTCTGTAACCGCAATCATCCAAGAAGCCGTAGTGCCATCCTCTCCCTGCTGTAAGTCTCAGATAAACACGCAGTAGATTGAACTAAACTTTCCTCAATCTTGAGACAAGTAGAGTTGCATCTGCCGTTTTTCACTAGTTAAGGGATTAACCCAAATTGAGACTAAGTTTGTGAAAAAAAGGGCATTCTCTGTATAGAACCAACACAATATCGGATAATGTAGTTCAGTATAAATAACACCCTAACATGTAACATATATTTTATCAATGTTTTTAAATTTGAATCTCGCACGCATATTGACCAATTTTATATGATGTACTTTTTACTTTTGTAATGGTTTTAATTAACTACACAATAAAAAGTCTGATTTGTGATCCAGATACGTTAAAACTAGTAGACCTAATGAGTACCGTTGACTTAAAACAACTGTTTATTGGTGCCACACATAAGGCAGGGCACACACTCGATGGCATATTTTCCAATAATGGGCAGCTAGTATTCACTAACACTCTCCCGGTGGTCTGGTCAGATCACAGGGCAGTGCTTTTTGAGGTGACGCCTCCTGACCGAGGTACAAAGAAACCAGTAAAAAACAGACTGTCAGTAGAGCATTGGATAGGGTGAAAGCCAATTAATTACATGACAAACTGACCTCTACTTCTCCTACTCTTCTGGTAGATTTAGATGAGGCCAGGTCTGTCTATACAAACTGGCTGGATGCAGCAAGTAATAAGTAAGCGCCTAAGAAAACCCTCCATCATAACAGGGAATGACCTACGTCACCTTGGTATACCCAAGGCATTAGAGAAAAAAAACTGATCTGTAAGCACCTAGAAAGAATCTGGAGGAGGGAGTACAATGAGAATGAAAAAAACAAATACAAACAAAGCCAAGCACAGTATAAGCAGCTACTTTATAAAACTAAATGAGCTCTTTGCAAATAAAATAAATTTGGCAAAAAACTAAACCAAAGAACTATTCAAAACAGTTACGGCGCTAGCACACACAGCCTCCACTTCCATCACAGCGAGTTTAGAATTGTGTGATAAGATAGCAAATTCTTTTTTCAATAAAGTTATATTCATAGTATCTACAAAGAAGACATCTCTTGTAGACATGGCAGACCCGAATGTTGGAAAAAAAGTACAGTGCTTCAGTTCGATAACTTTACACCAGTCATAGCTTCAGACATCCACACACTTCTGGTGAAAATAAAATCAGGGTCACCAATGGATCTGTGCCCTCCCTCTATACTAAAGCTAGCACCTGAACCAGTCACAATAACTTTGACGGGCATCATAAATGCTATGTTTTTAGAAAGCCAAACATTAGCTTCGAAAAATTGGAAAATCTTCGCCCAATCTCCCTGTTACCCTACATGGCCAAAGTGGCGGAGAAGGCTGCTAATGGAGTTTGTGGAGGAGGCAAGCCTCCTTCACGATACTCAATTCGGATTCCGGCCTAGCACTCCACAGAGTCGGCCCTACTTAGGGCAGTTGAGACCATGAGGCAGGGGGTGGATGAAGGCCAAACCATGGCCTTGATCCTGTTGGATCTCAGCGCAGCATTCAACACTGTAGCTCATGCCATCTTGCTACAGTGTCTGAACAAAGGTGGGATCTCTGGTGCTGCACTGAAATGGATCCAGTCCTTCCTGACAGATAGAGGCTTTCAGGTCAGGCAGGGAGACTACTATTCGAGAATGGTTAATTTGGGTCAGGGCGTGCCTCAAGGGTCGTCCCTGAGCCCAACTCTTTTTAACCTGTATGTCTCCCCAGTGGGTACCATAGTAGAGAGCCATGGGCTTCGCATAGTGTTGTATGCCGACGACACGCAGCTGGCCATCTCCCTATCACGCGCACCCGGTCTTGCTGCAGAGAAATTTAGAGTTTGCATGCAGGAGTTGGCAGCATGGATGTCTGCCAACTGCCTAAAGTTGAATGGCAGCAAGACAGAGGTGCTCGTGGTGGGGGGAGGCCCGTCGGTGTGGTCGTCGGCATGGTGGCCATTCTGTCTGGGGATGACACCTACACCGTGTCAAGAAGCCAAAAATCTTGGTTATGGCTTGATGCTGACCTCAAATTCGGACCTTAGATTAGGCGTGTGGTGGGGGTATGTTTCGGTGTCCTAAAAAGCCTGCAGAAGATTCTTGACTTGCTTCCGGTGGAGGCCTGTAGGACGCTGATGCATGCCCTGGTAACGGCGCAACTGGACTACGGCAATATGCTATATCTGGGGGCGACAGGAAAGAACATCAGTCGTCTCCAGGTATTGCAATATGCCGCGGCCCGTTTGGTCTTGAGATTACCACGAAGGTCGGCCTCGGGAAGAGTGCTCCAGGCACTTCACTGGCTCCCAGTGAGAAGCAGGATTGAGTATAAGGCATTGTGTACATGCCACCGCATTTTGCACGGTAAGGCACCAGTGCAGTTGCGGGACCTGATTTCTCGCTATGAGCCATCACGTGCCCTGCGTTCCACCGGTGCTGGGCTACTGAAAGTCCCCAAAGTAAGAAAAGCTCGGATGGGGGGGCAGGTCCTTCCGGTATCTGGCACCCAGAAGCTGGAATGGACTGCTGTCAGAGCTGCGCCAGGAACCATCTGAATCCAGATTCAGGGGGAAACTTAAAACCCATCTCTTTATCCGCTAGACTTGCACTGCTTCTGGCTGCCTGATTCTGTTGCTTCCACTTGTCACAGCGCGGGGACACGCCGGTGCGCGTAACTAGGCGCTTTACAAATCTCCCTATTATTATTATTATTAAAGCTACTTCCCTAAAGCCTGGAAATCAGCATTAATACTCCCTCAGCTGAAAAAAATGAACCTGTATCCAAACGATTCTAACAATTTTAGACCCACATCTAGTCTTCTACTCCTTGCTAAAATCTCAGAAAAAATAATGAACACCCAACTCAGTCAGTTTTTGGAAGAGGGACAGGTGCTGGACCCTATCCTGTATGGTTTTCGGGGGGGACACAGCACGGAGTCTGCTCTCCTTAAATCCACTGAAGAAATCAGGACTACTCTGGATCAGGAAGGAACAACTGCCATGATTATGCTGGACCTCTCTGCGGCCTTTGATACGGTCCATCATGTCTCACTAATGGACCAGTTGCACGAGATTGGAGTAAAGGGTTTGGCCTGGAAACTAATCAAAACATTCTTAGCCAACAGATTACAGACAGTCACACTTGGAGATTTTAGTGCCAAATTTTTCTCCCTTCTTTGCGGTGTCACTTAGGGGTCGTCTATAAGTCCAACTCTTTTTAATATATATGTGTCGTACAAAAACACACAAGGTAGTCAAACTAATCGCACTTCAAGACAGATTTGTTAGATACAAGTATTGTCAGATTAGGCGTCATATAGGTGTAACTATACACCAGATAGTCTAATAGGTGCCAATCAGGGTAAGATACCCCACTGCCTAGGGTATCAATAGTTACAAAACACAAAGTGAGTTTTACAGTAATATACACAGAGCAGATACCCCGGCACTCTAATCATTCATTTCTATAGTTTAACAGAACAGTCTTTATAGCTAAAACCAACACCACAATGATGAGTGAAACTTTCTATCACAGGAGTTATGTATAAAGACAAATATCCTTCATTTCTTTTAGGTGTTTATTCGCAAGTAGATATCAAAGGAAAATAATTCTCCCTCACTAGTGGATTATTCTTTTCTGACTCACACATGGTTCTTCTTTTTATCTCATTCTGAAAATCTGGTATTTTCATCTGAGATAATTTCTTCACAACCCAACTTGTCGAAACAAAGATTACTGCACATAATTGTGCTTGTGGCTCAACACTATATACCTGTTGTGTAATATTCTTTGAACGTTGATTTATTTCTGGCTTGAGGTTTTCTCCTTTTCCTGTTATTTTCCCTTGCATCATGATCTGTGGTATATATATAGATTGTGTTTAGTTAATGTAAGGAAGTATAATATGGATATATAAATAGAGTGCCGGGGTAACTGCTCTGTGTATATATGTGTCGTAGCTAGCCCCCCTCAATGGGCGGGGCTACAGAGCTGATGTGGATGGTTGCGTGAGCTGAGAGCTCTGCTCCAACCCCATCATTTATCCTGTTTGGGGGCCAATTATGCCACAAAAAATTATATCTGGTGGCGTGCTGTACTGCCCAGGAGGTGCCAGCGCCACTTATAGGTGGAAGTGACACCATCGCCTAGGATCAGCGACTGAAAAGGAGCAGGACCCTGATAGCTCAAGATGGCGCCGGATACAGCCGCAGTGAGCTAATCTGAGGCGGAGCGTGTCTGATGTCCAGCAAGATGGCGGAGCGGGGGATGAGACCGCTGCTGCCGACTGACTAGCAGAGGTGGCGAAGTAAGCTAAAAAACGATGTTGGATTTAACCCTGATCGGTGACTGGGGGTGAGTGTCTGCGCTCTGTCCATCGCCTCCTTGTGTTTGCTTTGTTAGCCCTAAGTTGCCAGGGTATGCCCAGACATTGGTCCCTTGCTCACTTTGCCAGTTGATTCAAGCTAGCCTGGCTGATGAAGGGTGTTACCCAGAAACCAGTCCCAGGATTCTTCTTTCCCGTTCAGCGAAGACTTGGCTTGGCAGTTCAGGCTGCACTGTTCCTATGAGGCACAGGTCAAGACTGATTTGCATATAGCTGGGTCTGAACTGAGGTGGTGAAGTGAGCTAAAGAACAATGATGGATTCAACCCAGATCTGTGACTGGGCATGAGTGTCTGAAAAGTTTCAGCGATCCGTATATCATCTCCTTGGGTTTGCTTTGTTAGCCCTAATTTGGCAGGGTGTGCCCAGACGTGGGTCCCTTGCTCTCTTTGCCACTGGATTCAAGGTAGCCTGGCTGATGAAGGGTGTTACCCAGAAAACTGTCCCAGGATGCTTGTTTCCGGTTCAGGGAAGACCTGGCTTGGCAGTTCGGGCTGGACTGTTCCCATGAGGCACAGGGTCAAGATTGATTTGCATATAGCTGGGTCTGAACTTAGGTGGCGAATGATGATGGATTCAACCCAGATCTGTGACTGGAGGTGAGTGTCTGAAAAGTTTCAGCGCTCCGTCCATTATCTCCTTGTGTTCACACAGTAAAGGGCAACATGTACTTTCAGCATTGCAAACAAAACATCCTGTACGAGAGGAGCGGAGATGCTCATTATCTCTGTTGGTCTCACTTTCATGAGGATGGTGGCAACAAAGCGAGGTCCTGCCTGACCAGGCCCGGTTCTCCTGATAACCAAAAATGCCAATATTCTCAGCGCTGCCATTTACTAACTTTTGTAGAGATTTTATTTGTTTCAATGTAGTCAAGGAAGCATCTGTATGGCGACGCCAAGATGCACAGTTTAATTAGTGTCTTTCACACTGTGTATTTTCCACAGCCTCTGATGTGTACTGCCATGACCATAACATAACACGTTTACAAAATATTAATAATGGTCAGAAATTAGTTTTTTACGGTTTAGTGATAATAACGCTTTTATTTAATTGATTAAATGAGAAGTGGCCCCTACACTTTTTACAAATGTGAGATACTGTCGGTCTTGGTTTTAACCATGCAATAAAGTGATCAGTAATAATTACTAACACATCCTAATGCAATAATACATTTTGAATAATGGGAAAGTTGCTTCTCAAGGTTCGAACAACAATTGCAGACATGCATTAAAAAATTGCGTGCACCTATATAGTATACATTCATTGCCGATTTGAGAGCCACAAATTGTCTACATGGAACCTTTAATGGAGTTATCAGAGAGGCAGCTTTAGTGTTGAACTTTGGAATGGAGTGAGAGGATTCTGGGGAGTTAAAATATGGGTTAATCCCCAGTTTTTTTCAGATTGGCATCATGCTTATGGTCACACGATCCCGCTGGTCACGCAGGGTATAGGCTTCTGTGGAGCAGCTCACATTAGGTTGACCCAGATAAATGTTGTGACCTGGGTTACACATGGCCTGCTATTATCCAAAGAATCTTTTTTAAAAAGTTCTGAAGAATGGAAAGTACGGTTAGACATTCTTGAATGTAATAGTGTGGCCTTCTGGTTGCATAGAGATACACAGACAACCATTGAGTGATTTGAGCAAGCCTCACAGCAGGCTTAGGTTAATGAAGGAAAGGTTGTGAGTGATTTGAATATTGATTATGCAGTTTGACTGAGAAGCTACCCGAGGTCCTCTATTTTACTTACTTTGCACACCAGCTGATGACCCAGATGTTTCGGCCTTGGTGGAAGTGGTAGCTGATGTCATCATGGTTATCCTTAAAGAACTGGCAGGCCTAACAAATGTAGTAACTATAAAATAAAGGGAAAAATAAATATATCATAGACACTGCAGTCGCTTTTACACAACATATTTTGATGCTGTCACTCATTACCTTATCAATTGCTAGTATGCACTCATAAATGGTTATAATCTGTGCCCTATAGGCCTCTCCTAATATGTACCTTGATTGTTTCTGCCTACCAAACCAGGCAAAGAAAAGTTATTGTGACAAGGCATATATTTTATTTTGACAGAGCCCCATTGCAAGAAGTAACTGTTTTGACATACATACATAAATAAATAAGTAGTTGACATGTGTTGGCTCTTGCTTATTTGGTCTTTCACTGGTATTACCCCCTAAAGACCCTCTTCTTTTGTACACTTTTGTTGTCCTTCCAGACTAAACACATGCATTATCTGCTGCAGTCTAGGTTTCAGTCTATATATGATTCTTATCTACTAGTTATCCTATTCAATAAGGGGTACACCATGCAGATTATTGTGCTTTCCTCCCTAATATCTGCATGCGCCAATATTTTCTAGACATTTTCCACCAGTAAATGTGACCTATAACCCTGGACAAATAAAATGCAGTTTGTGAACTTTATTGTACCCGGTATTTAACAGATGTGGTACACAGTGCCTAACCCATAACTCTGACTCCTGCACAGAGATTTGCATGGTTTGTGGAATTTTCTTGCTCAGTTGTAGTCCAAGTGGCTGAGATTAGTTCAAGTAATCCATCCATCACCTTTTTGTATATTTCAGTTTGAGTCAGGGCCTAAGTTGTCAAAATCCACTAGTACACACATTTCTTAGAATGTTAATGCAGTTAAACAATTTAGCCCCATTAGAAGAGTTTTGTTAGACCTGCCATCCTGGGTGGTCCTACCCCAGACATTGACTGGTGTGAGATAAATCATAGGTTTCAGGGACATTATAGTTAGAAATTAGCATTTAACAAACCTTAGAAATTCACTGAAAAAACTATAGGTTTCAGGGACGTTATAGTTAGTTGGACATTCCACTACAAAACCAGAGACATTTGAAAGTTATAGTTAGTATAGCTTACTATAACTTGTGCCCCTGCAATGCACTGCTGATGAAGTCACAAATTACATCACTCATGATATGGTCAGTGACAGCATTGATGACATCACTGATGACATCTCAAATGACATCACTGATGACCTCACTGATGACATCATCAACGTGATAATCTGATGCCCCTCCTCACACCCTAATATAACCTTTGATACACCCACTCTAAAATACAGACTACCATTTTTGAAACCATAGACAAATCAATAGCAGTGAGTATATATCCACTGACTAATTCCTAGCTATACACACACATTCATTCATTCACCCATACAGTTACTCATACATGCAGCCACTTATCAATACAGCACTATTATATGTACTCATACACCTATACAAACACTCATACACCATCACTCATTCATAGAGTTATTGACACACCTAGCTAGTCATGTAAAGAATCAATAACATGTCCATTTATTCACCTATACAGTTATACATTCACTACCCATGTAGTGTAGTTCCTATATTCCCAATAGGCTCTGTGCATTGGAATAATATGTCCTATAGATTTGACGTAGGACTTATGTCTATTAGGTCTCTATTGAATATTTTAGACTTAATTGTGAGTGCCAGCTAGCTCAGAGGTCACTAGAAACTTTCTCGAATAAACAAGAAGGGATTAGTTTCTGACAACAGCATAAACATGACAACTTTGTTTCCCCAAGACTAAAACGTATCTTCAGAGTCATGGAAACAATAGATAAATATTTTACTCAGTCAATCGTGCATGCTTCGTTTCATCAGAGGTGAAGAGAAATAGAGAGACAAGCGTTTTCAATAAAAGGTTTATTGAACAGTCTTCTTTCTCATGCAAGTAAAGTGAACTGCTACAATTGTAAAACAAACTGTAAAGTATAATGCATACAGCGAGAAGAGTATTATGAGATGTTACTGTAAAAGCATTGTATGATTTCTAAACCATAGATGAATACATTCATAAATAACAAAGGCTAAAAGTACTCAACTTGGGCTTCTAAAATACACCTACCCAATGTACCTAACCTAAGTCCAGTATGAGGGAAGAAGTAAGTGTGGTGTTGCATAGGTCTAGTTTTTCTTTGCCAAGATTCTATCCAAGATTTCTCCTAGGGTTTAATCCGCGCCGTACATTGGTTTTAGAATGAACGATGTCTGGTATCTCTGTCTCGGGACTCGATTTCCCAACACCCCGCAAGGGGAGCTTGGAAACACTGGAGCTGGATTCTCAGTGAGAGAAAGGACAGCTTCTCGATCAGTGCATCAGCTAGGGGGTCGGCTTCCTTCTGCATTTGCTGTAACGAGCTGCATCGGGCAAGTAGATATTCGAGCTGCTCCGAACTACTGTGTGTTTGCTAGGGCAAGTGTAGGTATATTTATACCTGGAAGGTGCCTAGTTGGATGTAAAGTTGGACATAAAACCGTCATCAAAGAAATCCAAGGGAATTGTAGTTCTTTGAAAACTCCATGAATTTTTGGACAAATCAATATTCAAGCAAGGGGATGTCCCTGACTGCTTAAGTCGATTTTTCCAAGAAATTGTTGTGGCTTTTTGGAACGAGTGGAAGTAGCCATGCCTGTATTTGAACTGCATGGGCTATGTTTAAACTTTGGTATGATTTCTATGTATATATTAGGGCATGTAAATTGTACCTATATAAGGGCATGAATTGGAAATTTCGCTCGGATCCTAAAACGCCATACAACACCCACTCCACTTTATTATGTTCGACATTACTAAATTCTACGCATTCAAAACATATCTAAAGCATAATGTGTAAAATCCCACCCAAAATACATAAAATGCATTCGAAATGGTTGCACACGAAAATGATCATATGTGCTGTACACATTTTAAAAGCATTGTTTTCATTCAAAACATATAGTTTGACATTGGAAATGCTAGCAGAATGAGTCATGAAATTACATTTATGAAATGGCTCTTAAATACTGAAGAAAAAAGGTGAGACCGACCATACAGGGTCAAAGTATTGTCTCTTGGAAGTATTCAAAGAATTCTTGTTCTCTATGAATAGTTCTACTTTAAGCAGATTACTTTGTGCCAAAAAAGTGTTCAATTTCGGAAAAAGTAAAATCGCAGAAAAATAGAGTTCTAAAGTTGGAAGTTTTGTTTTGAAAAGTGAAGTTTGAATACAGAGTTCCATAGAACGCTGTGTGCTATCTTCAAAAGTCGTTCTCGTTGTTTGGAGAAAACATCAAATCTTCTAAGCTGGTAAAGAATTTGTCTACCACAGTATGTGAAAGTTGGACCACTTCGTTAAGTAAACCGATTGCACAAAAATGTGAAGCATCGCCGTCAGTGTTAGCTGCATTAGCAATGTTCGAAGGAGATGGAGAAGGTACCTCTGTGCCTGTCGATCCACGTATCTCACCGTCAGCTGATTGCGCCTGTGAGACCTCAATGAATGCCGTCATCAGGATTGGTAGCCGCTGGGGACAACACAATGCATGGGCCCTTACTGAACCAAGCAAAGTATCAACGTCCGTTGGCTGTGCTGATAGAAGTGTTAGACAGATGTCCAACACGCATTCTTCTCCACATAGCAGGCATCATTGAACAGGTAAGAAGCAATCTTGCCAGATTGGTCGGAATGATAGAAACCATGTGGTATTCAGATCTCTTAAATGAGTCAGGCCCAGAATCTGCATCATGCGCTCAGAACACTCACGACAGGAGAGTGTTCTCTTTGGTAATCTCGGTGTCGCTAGTGACCGGACTTGCCACATCGGAGCAGAAGGAACAAAAATAGTATTCCTGCTACGAGTCCCAAAATGAGAGGCAGGCTGCCGAACACAGAGTGCAAGAAGTTTGGAAATATGCTGAGGACTGCTTCAAAAGGTGCTAACAGTCCAGAAAAAAAGGTCTTAAATACATGTACAATACCACTGGAATCAGACATGTTTAAGATATGACCTAACATTTCAACGAAATGTACAGGGCAGTTTGTTGACAAAAGGGCATGTATCTCTGCAGAGGACCTTGCAACTTGTAGTTTATATGTCTCTTTGGATGAGGTCGGTGGCACATTTTTTTGTAAAAGAATGGCTTTCATTCTGCTAAAAGTATCAATTTGTATAGAAGAGATATTCAGTGAAGGCCATAATGGCGACTCCCCATCTGTCTTAGTTTTAGGTAACAATACTTGCATAAAACAAGTGACCCTGGCTGACACATTTACGGGATAGGCTATTCCTGGCAACATTCCACAGCAGCTGTGATCATTCAACATTATATAGCTCCCGTTAGAAAGCTGCCTAAAAATTGGATCTATAACTGCAGCTGGAGAACCTTGCAGATGACAGGATAAGTTGGTTGAAGAACTGTCACAGGTTCTGTGTATGTTAATTCCCTGGCATAAAAGTTTACCGCTTAGTGTGTTTTTGCGGTTTGTACCATTAAGAAATACTTCTTTTCCCCCCCACTCCAACATCTGTGTGTATATGGTAATTACCAGGTTGACTTTATGTATTCTTTACCCAACCTTTCATACACGCCAGCTGGTATATGTTTCAAACAATATTGAAAATGGAAAATTGTGACAGGCAGAGTGTTTGTCCCATGTATTAAGAAAAACCAAAGGCTGTATTGCCAGAAACCGGTCCTGGGAAGCTTGATTCCGGTCCAGGGAAGACATGGCTTGGGAGTTCGGGCTGGACTGTTCCCATGAGGCACAGGGTCAGACTGATTTGCATATGGCCATGTCTGAACTAGTGTGGAGGAGTGAGCTAAATAACGGTGATGGATTAAACCCAGATCAGTTGACTGGGGGTGACTGTTTGTATTGTCAACGCTCCGTACATCATCCCCTTTGGTTTTTCTTTGTCCCTTGTATTAGGCATTCTGTTGCAGGTTTTTCCGTAACAGTTAATGGTAATCTTTCCAGATTTTCAATGCTCAGCACTGTTTAGTCTGCTCCTCTTTGTACCAAAGTGATTATCTGTAAGGTTAAATACAGAAAACAATAACGTGGTGTTGATTAGATGCCATGGCACATATCCAGAACGTAGATTTTGTAACGTCCAGCCTAAAAGCATTATAGAAGGCAATTGTGACTGTCCATGCTGTAGCATGACCAAGACCTGTTCCATTATGTCTATGGCAGAGGATACTATGCTGTCCAAAGAATACATTCTGGATGACAGAGTTGTTAACCCATTGTCAACTACAGAGAGAGGTGTAGTGAAGTTTAAGGATTGTTTGGTTTTGTATTTTTAACAGAAAGAGGAGGACGATGTTGATGGGGTTGCTATGAGAGAGGGTTGAGTAATGTGTAGTGCTGTGGGAAAGGGTCTGTTAGGAGTAGTTAGAGTGTAGAGCTGGTGTTTTACATGAAAAGCAAGAGTGAGCTTCTAAGCATTAAGGTTAAATATATTGTAGGTTTGTGTTGTGTTTGTGATGTGTGGATTTGATAGTGGAACAGAACAGGTGGAGTTTTGTATGAGAGTGAAGGTGCCCTTATGTAGTAGGTATGGTGTGTAATGGGGTTTTGTAGAGGTTGTTAGGATATTGAAGAGTGGGTAGGGTTTGTTTGTTGAAACTGAGGAGTGCACATTTGCTGAAAGGTTTTATTATGTTTGTGGAAGTAGATGGGTTTAGGTGTTGACTGGTAATCAGTAAAAATGGTATAAAAGGGCAGCATTCCTGGACATTTTTCGACCTGGCCCTACTAGGCTCAAATAGGCAGTTGTCCTTGTCTTTTCCACCATTACTCTTAACTCCCAAGCTGAAATGCACTGATCCCTAAGGTTAAATAGCCCTAGATCAAGTATCCTTTGGTCAATTAGAAACCTTGACCTAACCAACCCACTCAGAACCCTCGCCATATCAGCTAATCAGAACTCAAACCCTAAGCCCTAAGTCCATAGGAAACTCCAGCTCTAAAACCCAATCAGAACACCAGGCCTATAAGCCTATCAGAATTCAAACTCTAATCCCTACATCCAATGGAAACCCTTGTCCCAGGAGCCAGCCAGAGCACAGATGCAACAACCAGTAAGAAACTGTAATACGGAGCATGTGATCTTAAACACAAGCTGGTGTGCGGGAGGCAGGGAGGTGCTCATGAAGTCAGAATATTCATGGACCCACAAAGGCTCAATTTATAAATTGTAGTTCCTATTCAACTGTGCATGTAAGGCCCAAATCTAAAACCACCAAAAACACTACTTTTTTTGTACTGAAACAGATTACTTTTTCTAGCCAACTGCAAGTGCTACACTCACTTTCCAAACACAATTAAAACCACAACGCAGATTAAGCAGCCTCTTAAACACTATGGTTAGGCTTTGGAGTGTGTTTAGCTTTTTTAGCTTGGAAAATATTGACTTCTAGAGGCCATAGAACAGTATGGGGAAAACCTGGTGAAAATGTAAACAGTTGCATCTGGTCAACTTACACATTGCACAGAAACCAAGAGATACATTTAAACAGTCATGGGCCTCAGGAGCTCTGCTGAGCTACTCACATAGCACCATCAACAAATATTGTGACCTGTCCTAAAGGAAAAATACTGTTACAAAACAAAATGTTTCATCAATTTCAGAAGAATGAAAGGTTAACTTAACCATTTTACAATTGGAACATGAAGTCTGCTGAAGACATTCAGGCCAATGAAGAACTTGAAGTAATCCACAGAGAGCTTTGATCAAATCATACAGTGTTCCTATTACGCTAGAGGAAAGGTAATCCGTTCAGTTGAAACTGATTTGAATAATGAGTGGTACACCAAGATTATGATTTTCATATCACGCTGCAACAATATTAACTGTAGTATATGTGGAGTTAGGAATAGTAAAAATACAATTACACATTTAGCTTGTTAACATAGTAGTATTCAGTGTTCTGCATTTCATAATGTTGATACTCAATATTTATCACCTCATTATTCTGATAAATACACAAATATAAACATTGACTGCCTTACTTGGAACTTCTGAATCAATGTGTTCAGTAGCTGAGGTCTTGGAAGTGACAACAAGAGTAGTATACGTGCTCGATGTCCTTGTTGTTGTCTCTGTAGCGCTGGATATGGTGGCTGCAAAGTAATGGCAGGGGCTGATCAGAGATACAATGCATTCAATGTTATACAATGCAAATTGATGTAAATAAAACAACCCATTTATCCCAGTTAGCATAGTGTAAAATTACATGGGCATACTCTTGCATAAGTGAAGAATTGTGCCTAACAAGAAATTCCATATTTTCTGGCCAAAGGGAGACTGGTTTACATAGAAATTTTGATACATTCTTCCTGAAATTATTTTATTCTTGATCAAGTATCCTGAAAATATCACTTTGAGTAAACTGCATGCGTGTTATTTTCTATTCTGCAAATTTTATGTGAGATACTAGCTCACAGTACTTCATGCAAAACAAGTAACCACATACTCTACAGGAAAATATGCACAACAGATGCTTTGTTTCATACTATGTGTGACACAGACAATAGTTCACTTCATCTCTATGTACTGCTAGTACCCATGATTCTTTCTTTGCAGATAGGTATATGATTGATTTGACATAGCAAAACAACACTTTTGTGGACTATAGGGCGCAGGTGTTTTTGGTTTAAATTAACATTGGATTATTTTATACCTCTATGCACTGTAACAAGGGCTTAGTGAAGCCCCGCTATACCAGCTTCTGTGGGAGTGCCATTGAGTAAGATCAAATTGACTTTTTGACCCCTTCTAACTTTTATCTTTGGGTCATAGGATGCAAGACAGAAACAGGAGTTAATAAATACTACTGGGAAAAAAATAACATGTCACAGCTATGGGCTTGGACCTGTGCTGTCAAGTGAGCCAATTTTTATTTTTTAAATCGTAATTATCTGTCAGCTAGTGAACAACATATGCTGGTACAGCACATGTCAGGTAGTCACCACTTGCTAGTTATAGTTAGGTCAGCATTTCCATAGCAAATACCTTTTTTGGTTTGTGTATAACTTTGGCACCATTTGATGAATATTCATTAAACATTCCAATAAAGTGATCCTTTTTGCCTACATTGTGCATGGAAGCTTCTGGGGTATCTATCATGCATTGACTGAGAAAAAAAGGTGGTTTCCAAAATACAAAAACTGCATGCATTTTACAAAGACATTTGTCAGAGGTGCTTTCGCAAACACTGCTGAACAGAATTACAGCAAATTTGACAGAAAGCAAAAGCTTGATCCCCAGACTTTGCTTTTTTCGCGTAAATCCATTTGGCAGTTTTTGAAAACTTAAGTTACAGAAATATTTGTATATTTAAACAGTTGGGTCAGAGGGACTCCCGCCCGAGTCATGCGGGACATTCAATTTAAAGGTAGAGCATTCTGATTGGCCCAGGGCGGTTTTTCTTTTTTAGGACATTTTTCTCCTGTGGGAATAAGACACCCATAGGAGCGAGCAATCTGATTGGCTGCCAGCAACATTTGAAAAATGTTGCTGGAAGCAATTAAAGGGCTTGCCCCCCAGGCCTGTGAGGTTTACCAAATGGTTTTAACAACTAGCCATTTTTGCCTCAATCCCACAGAAACCCTTGGGGACTGTGACAAAATAAATGGTGGTTGACATTATTTTCTCATATGTATGGGGAGAGGGTGTGTGTAGGGCCCCTCTCCCCAGTCACTGTTGGGCCCCAGGGACTCCATAACCCGGGGTCAGATATGTTAAATCAACTGGAAGTTATGCATGGCCCCCCTCTCAAAGCCAATGGTGGCCCAAGGACCCCATTCACTAGGACCATATTCATAAAAAAGAGGAAGGGGCCATGCAGTTCTCCTCCCCATGCCGATGTCAGTCCCTGGGATCCCCCCTCTGGGGCCTAATGTAAAAATTAGGTGAGGAGATGCTTGGCCCCCATCTCTGACGATTTTAACTTCCTGGGGATCGCATCACCTGGGCACCACCCAAACAAAAGGGGAGGGAGCTGTGCGGCCCTCGTTCCTGAGCCTAATAAGTCCCCAGGGGCCCCATCTCCATGGGCTGTATTAAAAAATAAAGGGAAGGGGTCCATGCCATCCTCCTCACAGAGCCTCATGAGGCCCCATGGACCCCATTCCCCAGGGCCAAAATAAAGTTTAAAGGCAGGTATTTATAATAATGTGAAGATGGTGCATACATTATAAATTAAAGGTACAACTATATTTTGGCTTGTATGGAAAAAACAAATATTTTTTTCCTAACTCTAACTAACCTCATCTCATATAGGGATGCAGTAGCCTTTGAAGGCTTTGGGGACACTATCATCAGGGGCCAGCTCGGTGACTCTGTCCCAGAGAGCCCACTCTCGGGACGTAGTAGTTTCCTTTTTACGATGAATATGCCTTTACCATGTATGCCATTACAATGAATTGTGTTGTAAAGGTATTAATGGCAAAGGCATATTTGTTGTAATAGTTTAAAGGTAAGGATATGTAAGTATTTATTGTTCTAAGTATTAAGGGTCTTAATACAATGTTGGTTGGAGGCAGCTTCGACCAACACCGGAAGTACAAAGTGACCGCACCTAGCGCTGTCGCATACTTCCATTCGTCAATTGAAGCTTGTGCTACAGCCGTTAACCAGCCGCAACACAAGCTCCCCTTGAGCGATGGGAGATTGTGTCCGCCTCTGCACCATGTGGCAGGCAGCTCAAGGCGCCTGCCACATGGTGCAGAGATCAACAGGAGGGCGCTATTGGTGCAACCTCGCCTACCAACCAAATTCCACAAGGAGAAGGATGCCCTGATAGAAGCCCCCAAACTCGCTTTCCTACAGGCTTTCCATGTAGGAAAGCCCGGCATGGAAAGCCTGTGGGAAACCGAGCTTCGGATAAGCCACCCATTAGGATTATGGGCTGGTCTCCGATTGGCCGGCGGGCTCCTTGATCCCATTTGAATTCAGTCGGAATGACCGGCCAGCTTCAGTTCTGACTGCCTAGATTGTAATTAGGTGCGGTCGGAATTGAACCCGAGGATCTTGGTCGGAAAGTCTCCTCCCTCAGGTTGGAGGCTTTCCAACCGAGATCGTAATAAGCCCCCTAAGTGTTTTAGGTGTTTTTTATATAGATACATATATATGTATATTCCCTGAAATAAACAAAGGTTATAGATACGTTATTATTAGGCTCAGATTACATTACTACAAAACCATTGAAATTGAGCAGTGATAGTTCCCTGAGCTAACTTTTCAAACAACAATGTCAAAGTTATTGTAAATAAAAAAATGTTTTTTCTATGGAAACATGGTCCTAACTAAAACTGCCTACTGGTGTCTGCCAGTAGGTAATATATACCCACTGGGAAAAGGGGCGTTTTTCCCCATGTTAATTCCCGTAGGAACTTTAAAGATGGTTGAACTGAATTACACCAAGTTTGGCAGAAAGGTAGACATAGGTTCAGGGAAATGCCTTTTTGTGAGTTGGTGTATATCTGTTCAATAGTTTTAAAGATACTAACCTAAATCCAAATTTGTGTACATAGGGATGTGAAGGCTCCACAAACCCTCCCAATCTTGTGATGAGATCTGATTGTCTGCCTATACTTCAAACCAGGAAGGGTTGGAAGCCATCTTGGGCATTGGCTTGAGCTGTGTTCCACAAGAAGAATAACAAAAAAGAGAAAGGGCAGGGTAGACATATCCTGACCCCTAGACCTTTGGATGGGGTCCAGAAGGACCCCACCCTTGCAAAAAAATGTATTTAAAAAAAAATATTCTGACCAGTAGCTGGGCTGGAGTCAAAGTACGGTGGGCATCGTATTTTTTCCTTTTGGGGTCAAAGCTCCCAGCATAATTATTTTTAAAAAGGGAAGTGTGGTCTCTCACTCTTCTCTATTAATAAGCCCCTGGGTGGGCCAGGTCCCAGGGGCATGCAGCCACGTTTTTTTGTAATTAGATAGGGGGACCACACCCCCCCCCCATGACCTATTGCTCAAATTAATTGAGGGAGGCCCGTACATCCTCCCCAGCAGCCCAAGGGACCACTACCTGCCTGGGGCTAAGAAAAATAAATCATGGGGCCTTTAAGACCACACAGTGCCCCCGGGACCACCACTTCTCTGGGGAAATTGTAATGTGTAATTGGTGGCCTCATGGACGCCCTGGGCCTTGGGGATCACCACCTCCCCAGGGCCAAATACTATTTTAAAACTGAGAGAGGGGCCAAGCACCCTATCCCAGGCAGTTCTTGTCCCTGGGGACTGCCACCTCCCCGGGCCAGGCCCCACTACATTAAAGGAAGGGGGCTTGTTGGCCCCCCTCCTGGAGCCAAAGATAGGCCTGTGAACATCTACCCTCCAAGAGCCAGTTCCTGCAATGTCCCGAGGTGCAGTGCTCTAGGAGGCACGTTTGCAGATTGGTAGAGAAAGAGGGCATGGCCTCCTAAACATATCAAATAAAAGAGTGGGACCCACAATCTCGCTGTATTGGACTTAGTGGAGGTAACAGGAGGGCTTATTGGCCACCAAGGACCCTCTGGAGCCAAGGAGTCTTCATCCCCAGTTGTGCGCCAAAAGGCGCATCTGCAGAGTATTGGTGAAAGGGGGCGTGGACTCCAGTGATTTGCCAGCTCCGCTTTTTAAATTATTTGTTTTATTTAATAAGGTAGGGGACCCCCATGGTCCCCACTCTCTGGGCCGATGTCGGCCTCGGGGCCCCCATCCAAATGGGGCCAGGCCTTTTGTAAAAGTGGGGCAGCGCAGCAGTTCCATTCATGTACAGGTTTTTTACCCCTGCAAATCGTTAGCACCTTAGCTGCTATGGAACGTCCAGCTCCAGTGCTGAACATTCCATTGCGCAGGTGCAGCTGAAACGTCCAACGGCAGCACTCCCTAGGTAGTGGTGCCGTCGGCCGTTGGACTAGGAGCAGCACTTATGAGGTTAATAGATAGCAATGTTTTTGTTTTTTACTTTTTATATGACCATCTAAAACTTCAAAATGCCGAGCTTTTTGTGCGACTGAAAGGATGCAATTATTCTGCAATGGTAACTCTCTTCATAGATGTATGATTCGGTGCTTTGGGTGTAACTCCAAGCTTTCCATTTTAATTGTGGTTATTATGTATTGTTGTTTTTGTTTTTATAGTCATGTGAGAATAAATATGTTTTAGTATTATTGGCTTTGTTTATAGCCCATTTTGTGGTAGTAATCGATCACAAGAAGCTGACCGTATACATTGGATTTATTATATCATTTTTTCATTGGTTGTCATTGTTATGTGACCAGAAACTGGTGTTTCAGATGGCAAGTCATGAAAATGCCTCACTATTGTGTAGTTTATGTTATGCCATCATTTGCTTTTACATTAGTAGCCCAAATTCTATTCAACCAAGAATTGAGCTCCTTGTAAAATGAAATTGATGATGTAATGTAGTGTTATTCTGGCCAATGAACTGTGCTTATATTTGTTTTTGTGGCTCTCTTTTGCAAATTTTTGTACACTGAGTGCAGGTGCAAGATGTTTATTTTTTGGCTTGTTGGCCACAGTTTCACCTTTTGCCCCTACTGTAAAGAGTGCGCTCCACTGCTCATCAACACCTCAAATGAGCGCATGCGCAAAGCAGCAGCATTTCCCACAAGGACACATGCGCGCAATGTCTTTTTCTGACGATGATTGGCACACCTGTGGGCAATGGACCAGAGAGAGACTGGACAACCCGTGCACGGGCGCATGCGCAATTTAGCAGCATTCGTAGTGAATACATCGCTACATTGACAGGGCGCACGCGCACTATGCCAGTGTTCAAAGTTGACACCTGACTGCAATCTAAACAAGATGAACCAGAAAACCCTTATATGGGCGCATCCGGCCTGTTGATGAGTCTAATTAGCGATTAGGAGCAGTATAAAAACAGCACAAGATCGCTAACTACCGCACTCTCAGCGGAGCCGCATATGGGGCAGTCAGGCAGCAGTGTCTCCTAGACCTTCGTGAGTATGTAATAAGAACTAAGGTGAAACGCCGATACGAAGATGTAAGTACCAGTAAAACATCGAATGCACATCTCTTTTCAGGTAGCGAATCAGCACGCTTTCCCCTACGTTCCAGAGGCTCATGAGGCATTGGAAGTGATTCATAACAGTATGCCATTTCATTTCCTTTTTTCCTCCCCACTACCTCTCACTGTATTTACAACCCAGAATATTATCACCACCATAGAAGAGAATGGACAAAGAATTCGTTCTTAGAGAGTGTGTTTTATGTTAAGTGTTTTGTAGGTCTTGTACATGTCCCTTTTTTCACGCCAGGCACGAATTCACAAGTAGTTTGACTTTACTGTCTAGTGATCGGAGCCCACACAATTTATTCCACAGGTCACTGCGCCTAGTGTTTTTGTTTTAAAGGAGTGGACCACCAGAAAAAATTCTTTGTCCCCTTCCTTTACAGGTCGACAATCAGCGACTTCGATATCAGCCTGTAGGTACATATTATGTCCTGCACTAACTTTCACTTTTGTAAATAACTTCATGTTTTAAGTAAAGATACGTGAGTAAGGTGGGGATTTGCGTACCCTGTCCCGAAGAAGGAGCTCAGTCTCCGAAACATGTCTACACACACACACGGGAGGTAGTGCACATAGTCTTGCACATTAAACCTCCGTTTACTGCACGTTTTTAATAGTGCCAGCCCGGGGGCAGATTACATTTTTTTTATCCCACGAGCCAGGCCCTTTTTAAACTTCACCAGCGGTTTAAACCTCACCACTCACGCACATAATATTCCTTCACATACACCACGCATAGTCCTGATAAAGTGCTCCCGCGTAGTCGCTGGTCGCAGCACGCCGCATCCCGTAGAGGGGTGCGAAGACCCCGATGATGAAGCATGACACCAAGGGTTCTTTTGGTGTGTAAGGGGTATTTTACAACACAGGGTGTTCCTAACCATAGTAGGGAAACCCTTCCCTTAGTGGATTCCTTTTGTTTAATAACTTCTGACCAGGGGGTACGAATCCACCTGTGAACTCTCTCTCCCCTTCTTGTTAATTTTGGTATTATTATATACCCAGTTACCCACCCATTGAGCAACTCATTTCACAACTCATTCACCAATACAGCTAATGACACACTCACTCACTCACCAATACATCCACCCACATAGCTACTCACACACCCACCTATACACCCATACAGCTACTCCCACACACATACAAGTATATATACAGTCATGCAGCCACTCATATAATATATGTTAGAACTAGTATCAGACAGAAGAAGAAAGCCTAGAATACTAATTGTACTTTTGTAAAAGGTTAGTATATATATTTAACAACCATAAACTCTTAAAAACACTTACACTCACTTAATGAGTAATCAGTGATGTAGTCAGTCTGGCTATTTGAGATTTCATCAGTGATGTCACCATAGATGTCATCAGTGATGTCACTGACCATGTCATGAATGATGTAATATGTGAGGTCATAAGCAGTGCATTGTGGACCGAATGTTATAGTTAGTTCACACAATTATAACTTCTGAATATCACTGGTTTTGTACAAGTTAAATCTCACCCTAACTATTATGTACATATAGCTTTTGTTTTTTCCGGTGAATCTCTAAGGTTTTTTAATTCTATTTCCTAACTATAATGAACCTGTAACCTTTTAACTTTTAGTTGGAAAAAATATATATATATTTTATATTCAATGAAAAAACCATTGGTTTTAGGCCATATATAGTTAGGGATTTGCATTTACAAAACCTTATTTTACTCGCATAAAACCATTGAAATTCCATATATAGTTATAAGCGCTAACTATATATCGCGCACCCGCAATCCACTGCTGATGATGTCACATATTACATCATTCATGACATGGTTAGTGACATCACTGATGACATCACTGATGACATTTCTCCTTTTCCTGTTATTTTCCCTTGCATCATGATCTGTGGTATATATATAGATTGTGTTTAGTTAATGTAAGGAAGTATAATATGGATATATAAATAGAGTGCCGGGGTAACTGCTCTGTGTATATATGTGTCGTAGCTAGCCCCCCTCAATGGGCGGGGCTACAGAGCTGATGTGGATGGTTGCGTGAGCTGAGAGCTCTGCTCCAACCCCATCATTTATCCTGTTTGGGGGCCAATTATGCCACAAAAAATTATATCTGGTGGCGTGCTGTACTGCCCAGGAGGTGCCAGCGCCACTTATAGGTGGAAGTGACACCATCGCCTAGGATCAGCGACTGAAAAGGAGCAGGACCCTGATAGCTCAAGATGGCGCCGGATACAGCCGCAGTGAGCTAATCTGAGGCGGAGCGTGTCTGATGTCCAGCAAGATGGCGGAGCGGGGGATGAGACCGCTGCTGCCGACTGACTAGCAGAGGTGGCGAAGTAAGCTAAAAAACGATGTTGGATTTAACCCTGATCGGTGACTGGGGGTGAGTGTCTGCGCTCTGTCCATCGCCTCCTTGTGTTTGCTTTGTTAGCCCTAAGTTGCCAGGGTATGCCCAGACATTGGTCCCTTGCTCACTTTGCCAGTTGATTCAAGCTAGCCTGGCTGATGAAGGGTGTTACCCAGAAACCAGTCCCAGGATTCTTCTTTCCCGTTCAGCGAAGACTTGGCTTGGCAGTTCAGGCTGCACTGTTCCTATGAGGCACAGGTCAAGACTGATTTGCATATAGCTGGGTCTGAACTGAGGTGGTGAAGTGAGCTAAAGAACAATGATGGATTCAACCCAGATCTGTGACTGGGCATGAGTGTCTGAAAAGTTTCAGCGATCCGTATATCATCTCCTTGGGTTTGCTTTGTTAGCCCTAATTTGGCAGGGTGTGCCCAGACGTGGGTCCCTTGCTCTCTTTGCCACTGGATTCAAGGTAGCCTGGCTGATGAAGGGTGTTACCCAGAAAACTGTCCCAGGATGCTTGTTTCCGGTTCAGGGAAGACCTGGCTTGGCAGTTCGGGCTGGACTGTTCCCATGAGGCACAGGGTCAAGATTGATTTGCATATAGCTGGGTCTGAACTTAGGTGGCGAATGATGATGGATTCAACCCAGATCTGTGACTGGAGGTGAGTGTCTGAAAAGTTTCAGCGCTCCGTCCATTATCTCCTTGTGTTCACACAGTAAAGGGCAACATGTACTTTCAGCATTGCAAACAAAACATCCTGTACGAGAGGAGCGGAGATGCTCATTATCTCTGTTGGTCTCACTTTCATGAGGATGGTGGCAACAAAGCGAGGTCCTGCCTGACCAGGCCCGGTTCTCCTGATAACCAAAAATGCCAATATTCTCAGCGCTGCCATTTACTAACTTTTGTAGAGATTTTATTTGTTTCAATGTAGTCAAGGAAGCATCTGTATGGCGACGCCAAGATGCACAGTTTAATTAGTGTCTTTCACACTGTGTATTTTCCACAGCCTCTGATGTGTACTGCCATGACCATAACATAACACGTTTACAAAATATTAATAATGGTCAGAAATTAGTTTTTTACGGTTTAGTGATAATAACGCTTTTATTTAATTGATTAAATGAGAAGTGGCCCCTACACTTTTTACAAATGTGAGATACTGTCGGTCTTGGTTTTAACCATGCAATAAAGTGATCAGTAATAATTACTAACACATCCTAATGCAATAATACATTTTGAATAATGGGAAAGTTGCTTCTCAAGGTTCGAACAACAATTGCAGACATGCATTAAAAAATTGCGTGCACCTATATAGTATACATTCATTGCCGATTTGAGAGCCACAAATTGTCTACATGGAACCTTTAATGGAGTTATCAGAGAGGCAGCTTTAGTGTTGAACTTTGGAATGGAGTGAGAGGATTCTGGGGAGTTAAAATATGGGTTAATCCCCAGTTTTTTTCAGATTGGCATCATGCTTATGGTCACACGATCCCGCTGGTCACGCAGGGTATAGGCTTCTGTGGAGCAGCTCACATTAGGTTGACCCAGATAAATGTTGTGACCTGGGTTACACATGGCCTGCTATTATCCAAAGAATCTTTTTTAAAAAGTTCTGAAGAATGGAAAGTACGGTTAGACATTCTTGAATGTAATAGTGTGGCCTTCTGGTTGCATAGAGATACACAGACAACCATTGAGTGATTTGAGCAAGCCTCACAGCAGGCTTAGGTTAATGAAGGAAAGGTTGTGAGTGATTTGAATATTGATTATGCAGTTTGACTGAGAAGCTACCCGAGGTCCTCTATTTTACTTACTTTGCACACCAGCTGATGACCCAGATGTTTCGGCCTTGGTGGAAGTGGTAGCTGATGTCATCATGGTTATCCTTAAAGAACTGGCAGGCCTAACAAATGTAGTAACTATAAAATAAAGGGAAAAATAAATATATCATAGACACTGCAGTCGCTTTTACACAACATATTTTGATGCTGTCACTCATTACCTTATCAATTGCTAGTATGCACTCATAAATGGTTATAATCTGTGCCCTATAGGCCTCTCCTAATATGTACCTTGATTGTTTCTGCCTACCAAACCAGGCAAAGAAAAGTTATTGTGACAAGGCATATATTTTATTTTGACAGAGCCCCATTGCAAGAAGTAACTGTTTTGACATACATACATAAATAAATAAGTAGTTGACATGTGTTGGCTCTTGCTTATTTGGTCTTTCACTGGTATTACCCCCTAAAGACCCTCTTCTTTTGTACACTTTTGTTGTCCTTCCAGACTAAACACATGCATTATCTGCTGCAGTCTAGGTTTCAGTCTATATATGATTCTTATCTACTAGTTATCCTATTCAATAAGGGGTACACCATGCAGATTATTGTGCTTTCCTCCCTAATATCTGCATGCGCCAATATTTTCTAGACATTTTCCACCAGTAAATGTGACCTATAACCCTGGACAAATAAAATGCAGTTTGTGAACTTTATTGTACCCGGTATTTAACAGATGTGGTACACAGTGCCTAACCCATAACTCTGACTCCTGCACAGAGATTTGCATGGTTTGTGGAATTTTCTTGCTCAGTTGTAGTCCAAGTGGCTGAGATTAGTTCAAGTAATCCATCCATCACCTTTTTGTATATTTCAGTTTGAGTCAGGGCCTAAGTTGTCAAAATCCACTAGTACACACATTTCTTAGAATGTTAATGCAGTTAAACAATTTAGCCCCATTAGAAGAGTTTTGTTAGACCTGCCATCCTGGGTGGTCCTACCCCAGACATTGACTGGTGTGAGATAAATCATAGGTTTCAGGGACATTATAGTTAGAAATTAGCATTTAACAAACCTTAGAAATTCACTGAAAAAACTATAGGTTTCAGGGACGTTATAGTTAGTTGGACATTCCACTACAAAACCAGAGACATTTGAAAGTTATAGTTAGTATAGCTTACTATAACTTGTGCCCCTGCAATGCACTGCTGATGAAGTCACAAATTACATCACTCATGATATGGTCAGTGACAGCATTGATGACATCACTGATGACATCTCAAATGACATCACTGATGACCTCACTGATGACATCATCAACGTGATAATCTGATGCCCCTCCTCACACCCTAATATAACCTTTGATACACCCACTCTAAAATACAGACTACCATTTTTGAAACCATAGACAAATCAATAGCAGTGAGTATATATCCACTGACTAATTCCTAGCTATACACACACATTCATTCATTCACCCATACAGTTACTCATACATGCAGCCACTTATCAATACAGCACTATTATATGTACTCATACACCTATACAAACACTCATACACCATCACTCATTCATAGAGTTATTGACACACCTAGCTAGTCATGTAAAGAATCAATAACATGTCCATTTATTCACCTATACAGTTATACATTCACTACCCATGTAGTGTAGTTCCTATATTCCCAATAGGCTCTGTGCATTGGAATAATATGTCCTATAGATTTGACGTAGGACTTATGTCTATTAGGTCTCTATTGAATATTTTAGACTTAATTGTGAGTGCCAGCTAGCTCAGAGGTCACTAGAAACTTTCTCGAATAAACAAGAAGGGATTAGTTTCTGACAACAGCATAAACATGACAACTTTGTTTCCCCAAGACTAAAACGTATCTTCAGAGTCATGGAAACAATAGATAAATATTTTACTCAGTCAATCGTGCATGCTTCGTTTCATCAGAGGTGAAGAGAAATAGAGAGACAAGCGTTTTCAATAAAAGGTTTATTGAACAGTCTTCTTTCTCATGCAAGTAAAGTGAACTGCTACAATTGTAAAACAAACTGTAAAGTATAATGCATACAGCGAGAAGAGTATTATGAGATGTTACTGTAAAAGCATTGTATGATTTCTAAACCATAGATGAATACATTCATAAATAACAAAGGCTAAAAGTACTCAACTTGGGCTTCTAAAATACACCTACCCAATGTACCTAACCTAAGTCCAGTATGAGGGAAGAAGTAAGTGTGGTGTTGCATAGGTCTAGTTTTTCTTTGCCAAGATTCTATCCAAGATTTCTCCTAGGGTTTAATCCGCGCCGTACATTGGTTTTAGAATGAACGATGTCTGGTATCTCTGTCTCGGGACTCGATTTCCCAACACCCCGCAAGGGGAGCTTGGAAACACTGGAGCTGGATTCTCAGTGAGAGAAAGGACAGCTTCTCGATCAGTGCATCAGCTAGGGGGTCGGCTTCCTTCTGCATTTGCTGTAACGAGCTGCATCGGGCAAGTAGATATTCGAGCTGCTCCGAACTACTGTGTGTTTGCTAGGGCAAGTGTAGGTATATTTATACCTGGAAGGTGCCTAGTTGGATGTAAAGTTGGACATAAAACCGTCATCAAAGAAATCCAAGGGAATTGTAGTTCTTTGAAAACTCCATGAATTTTTGGACAAATCAATATTCAAGCAAGGGGATGTCCCTGACTGCTTAAGTCGATTTTTCCAAGAAATTGTTGTGGCTTTTTGGAACGAGTGGAAGTAGCCATGCCTGTATTTGAACTGCATGGGCTATGTTTAAACTTTGGTATGATTTCTATGTATATATTAGGGCATGTAAATTGTACCTATATAAGGGCATGAATTGGAAATTTCGCTCGGATCCTAAAACGCCATACAACACCCACTCCACTTTATTATGTTCGACATTACTAAATTCTACGCATTCAAAACATATCTAAAGCATAATGTGTAAAATCCCACCCAAAATACATAAAATGCATTCGAAATGGTTGCACACGAAAATGATCATATGTGCTGTACACATTTTAAAAGCATTGTTTTCATTCAAAACATATAGTTTGACATTGGAAATGCTAGCAGAATGAGTCATGAAATTACATTTATGAAATGGCTCTTAAATACTGAAGAAAAAAGGTGAGACCGACCATACAGGGTCAAAGTATTGTCTCTTGGAAGTATTCAAAGAATTCTTGTTCTCTATGAATAGTTCTACTTTAAGCAGATTACTTTGTGCCAAAAAAGTGTTCAATTTCGGAAAAAGTAAAATCGCAGAAAAATAGAGTTCTAAAGTTGGAAGTTTTGTTTTGAAAAGTGAAGTTTGAATACAGAGTTCCATAGAACGCTGTGTGCTATCTTCAAAAGTCGTTCTCGTTGTTTGGAGAAAACATCAAATCTTCTAAGCTGGTAAAGAATTTGTCTACCACAGTATGTGAAAGTTGGACCACTTCGTTAAGTAAACCGATTGCACAAAAATGTGAAGCATCGCCGTCAGTGTTAGCTGCATTAGCAATGTTCGAAGGAGATGGAGAAGGTACCTCTGTGCCTGTCGATCCACGTATCTCACCGTCAGCTGATTGCGCCTGTGAGACCTCAATGAATGCCGTCATCAGGATTGGTAGCCGCTGGGGACAACACAATGCATGGGCCCTTACTGAACCAAGCAAAGTATCAACGTCCGTTGGCTGTGCTGATAGAAGTGTTAGACAGATGTCCAACACGCATTCTTCTCCACATAGCAGGCATCATTGAACAGGTAAGAAGCAATCTTGCCAGATTGGTCGGAATGATAGAAACCATGTGGTATTCAGATCTCTTAAATGAGTCAGGCCCAGAATCTGCATCATGCGCTCAGAACACTCACGACAGGAGAGTGTTCTCTTTGGTAATCTCGGTGTCGCTAGTGACCGGACTTGCCACATCGGAGCAGAAGGAACAAAAATAGTATTCCTGCTACGAGTCCCAAAATGAGAGGCAGGCTGCCGAACACAGAGTGCAAGAAGTTTGGAAATATGCTGAGGACTGCTTCAAAAGGTGCTAACAGTCCAGAAAAAAAGGTCTTAAATACATGTACAATACCACTGGAATCAGACATGTTTAAGATATGACCTAACATTTCAACGAAATGTACAGGGCAGTTTGTTGACAAAAGGGCATGTATCTCTGCAGAGGACCTTGCAACTTGTAGTTTATATGTCTCTTTGGATGAGGTCGGTGGCACATTTTTTTGTAAAAGAATGGCTTTCATTCTGCTAAAAGTATCAATTTGTATAGAAGAGATATTCAGTGAAGGCCATAATGGCGACTCCCCATCTGTCTTAGTTTTAGGTAACAATACTTGCATAAAACAAGTGACCCTGGCTGACACATTTACGGGATAGGCTATTCCTGGCAACATTCCACAGCAGCTGTGATCATTCAACATTATATAGCTCCCGTTAGAAAGCTGCCTAAAAATTGGATCTATAACTGCAGCTGGAGAACCTTGCAGATGACAGGATAAGTTGGTTGAAGAACTGTCACAGGTTCTGTGTATGTTAATTCCCTGGCATAAAAGTTTACCGCTTAGTGTGTTTTTGCGGTTTGTACCATTAAGAAATACTTCTTTTCCCCCCCACTCCAACATCTGTGTGTATATGGTAATTACCAGGTTGACTTTATGTATTCTTTACCCAACCTTTCATACACGCCAGCTGGTATATGTTTCAAACAATATTGAAAATGGAAAATTGTGACAGGCAGAGTGTTTGTCCCATGTATTAAGAAAAACCAAAGGCTGTATTGCCAGAAACCGGTCCTGGGAAGCTTGATTCCGGTCCAGGGAAGACATGGCTTGGGAGTTCGGGCTGGACTGTTCCCATGAGGCACAGGGTCAGACTGATTTGCATATGGCCATGTCTGAACTAGTGTGGAGGAGTGAGCTAAATAACGGTGATGGATTAAACCCAGATCAGTTGACTGGGGGTGACTGTTTGTATTGTCAACGCTCCGTACATCATCCCCTTTGGTTTTTCTTTGTCCCTTGTATTAGGCATTCTGTTGCAGGTTTTTCCGTAACAGTTAATGGTAATCTTTCCAGATTTTCAATGCTCAGCACTGTTTAGTCTGCTCCTCTTTGTACCAAAGTGATTATCTGTAAGGTTAAATACAGAAAACAATAACGTGGTGTTGATTAGATGCCATGGCACATATCCAGAACGTAGATTTTGTAACGTCCAGCCTAAAAGCATTATAGAAGGCAATTGTGACTGTCCATGCTGTAGCATGACCAAGACCTGTTCCATTATGTCTATGGCAGAGGATACTATGCTGTCCAAAGAATACATTCTGGATGACAGAGTTGTTAACCCATTGTCAACTACAGAGAGAGGTGTAGTGAAGTTTAAGGATTGTTTGGTTTTGTATTTTTAACAGAAAGAGGAGGACGATGTTGATGGGGTTGCTATGAGAGAGGGTTGAGTAATGTGTAGTGCTGTGGGAAAGGGTCTGTTAGGAGTAGTTAGAGTGTAGAGCTGGTGTTTTACATGAAAAGCAAGAGTGAGCTTCTAAGCATTAAGGTTAAATATATTGTAGGTTTGTGTTGTGTTTGTGATGTGTGGATTTGATAGTGGAACAGAACAGGTGGAGTTTTGTATGAGAGTGAAGGTGCCCTTATGTAGTAGGTATGGTGTGTAATGGGGTTTTGTAGAGGTTGTTAGGATATTGAAGAGTGGGTAGGGTTTGTTTGTTGAAACTGAGGAGTGCACATTTGCTGAAAGGTTTTATTATGTTTGTGGAAGTAGATGGGTTTAGGTGTTGACTGGTAATCAGTAAAAATGGTATAAAAGGGCAGCATTCCTGGACATTTTTCGACCTGGCCCTACTAGGCTCAAATAGGCAGTTGTCCTTGTCTTTTCCACCATTACTCTTAACTCCCAAGCTGAAATGCACTGATCCCTAAGGTTAAATAGCCCTAGATCAAGTATCCTTTGGTCAATTAGAAACCTTGACCTAACCAACCCACTCAGAACCCTCGCCATATCAGCTAATCAGAACTCAAACCCTAAGCCCTAAGTCCATAGGAAACTCCAGCTCTAAAACCCAATCAGAACACCAGGCCTATAAGCCTATCAGAATTCAAACTCTAATCCCTACATCCAATGGAAACCCTTGTCCCAGGAGCCAGCCAGAGCACAGATGCAACAACCAGTAAGAAACTGTAATACGGAGCATGTGATCTTAAACACAAGCTGGTGTGCGGGAGGCAGGGAGGTGCTCATGAAGTCAGAATATTCATGGACCCACAAAGGCTCAATTTATAAATTGTAGTTCCTATTCAACTGTGCATGTAAGGCCCAAATCTAAAACCACCAAAAACACTACTTTTTTTGTACTGAAACAGATTACTTTTTCTAGCCAACTGCAAGTGCTACACTCACTTTCCAAACACAATTAAAACCACAACGCAGATTAAGCAGCCTCTTAAACACTATGGTTAGGCTTTGGAGTGTGTTTAGCTTTTTTAGCTTGGAAAATATTGACTTCTAGAGGCCATAGAACAGTATGGGGAAAACCTGGTGAAAATGTAAACAGTTGCATCTGGTCAACTTACACATTGCACAGAAACCAAGAGATACATTTAAACAGTCATGGGCCTCAGGAGCTCTGCTGAGCTACTCACATAGCACCATCAACAAATATTGTGACCTGTCCTAAAGGAAAAATACTGTTACAAAACAAAATGTTTCATCAATTTCAGAAGAATGAAAGGTTAACTTAACCATTTTACAATTGGAACATGAAGTCTGCTGAAGACATTCAGGCCAATGAAGAACTTGAAGTAATCCACAGAGAGCTTTGATCAAATCATACAGTGTTCCTATTACGCTAGAGGAAAGGTAATCCGTTCAGTTGAAACTGATTTGAATAATGAGTGGTACACCAAGATTATGATTTTCATATCACGCTGCAACAATATTAACTGTAGTATATGTGGAGTTAGGAATAGTAAAAATACAATTACACATTTAGCTTGTTAACATAGTAGTATTCAGTGTTCTGCATTTCATAATGTTGATACTCAATATTTATCACCTCATTATTCTGATAAATACACAAATATAAACATTGACTGCCTTACTTGGAACTTCTGAATCAATGTGTTCAGTAGCTGAGGTCTTGGAAGTGACAACAAGAGTAGTATACGTGCTCGATGTCCTTGTTGTTGTCTCTGTAGCGCTGGATATGGTGGCTGCAAAGTAATGGCAGGGGCTGATCAGAGATACAATGCATTCAATGTTATACAATGCAAATTGATGTAAATAAAACAACCCATTTATCCCAGTTAGCATAGTGTAAAATTACATGGGCATACTCTTGCATAAGTGAAGAATTGTGCCTAACAAGAAATTCCATATTTTCTGGCCAAAGGGAGACTGGTTTACATAGAAATTTTGATACATTCTTCCTGAAATTATTTTATTCTTGATCAAGTATCCTGAAAATATCACTTTGAGTAAACTGCATGCGTGTTATTTTCTATTCTGCAAATTTTATGTGAGATACTAGCTCACAGTACTTCATGCAAAACAAGTAACCACATACTCTACAGGAAAATATGCACAACAGATGCTTTGTTTCATACTATGTGTGACACAGACAATAGTTCACTTCATCTCTATGTACTGCTAGTACCCATGATTCTTTCTTTGCAGATAGGTATATGATTGATTTGACATAGCAAAACAACACTTTTGTGGACTATAGGGCGCAGGTGTTTTTGGTTTAAATTAACATTGGATTATTTTATACCTCTATGCACTGTAACAAGGGCTTAGTGAAGCCCCGCTATACCAGCTTCTGTGGGAGTGCCATTGAGTAAGATCAAATTGACTTTTTGACCCCTTCTAACTTTTATCTTTGGGTCATAGGATGCAAGACAGAAACAGGAGTTAATAAATACTACTGGGAAAAAAATAACATGTCACAGCTATGGGCTTGGACCTGTGCTGTCAAGTGAGCCAATTTTTATTTTTTAAATCGTAATTATCTGTCAGCTAGTGAACAACATATGCTGGTACAGCACATGTCAGGTAGTCACCACTTGCTAGTTATAGTTAGGTCAGCATTTCCATAGCAAATACCTTTTTTGGTTTGTGTATAACTTTGGCACCATTTGATGAATATTCATTAAACATTCCAATAAAGTGATCCTTTTTGCCTACATTGTGCATGGAAGCTTCTGGGGTATCTATCATGCATTGACTGAGAAAAAAAGGTGGTTTCCAAAATACAAAAACTGCATGCATTTTACAAAGACATTTGTCAGAGGTGCTTTCGCAAACACTGCTGAACAGAATTACAGCAAATTTGACAGAAAGCAAAAGCTTGATCCCCAGACTTTGCTTTTTTCGCGTAAATCCATTTGGCAGTTTTTGAAAACTTAAGTTACAGAAATATTTGTATATTTAAACAGTTGGGTCAGAGGGACTCCCGCCCGAGTCATGCGGGACATTCAATTTAAAGGTAGAGCATTCTGATTGGCCCAGGGCGGTTTTTCTTTTTTAGGACATTTTTCTCCTGTGGGAATAAGACACCCATAGGAGCGAGCAATCTGATTGGCTGCCAGCAACATTTGAAAAATGTTGCTGGAAGCAATTAAAGGGCTTGCCCCCCAGGCCTGTGAGGTTTACCAAATGGTTTTAACAACTAGCCATTTTTGCCTCAATCCCACAGAAACCCTTGGGGACTGTGACAAAATAAATGGTGGTTGACATTATTTTCTCATATGTATGGGGAGAGGGTGTGTGTAGGGCCCCTCTCCCCAGTCACTGTTGGGCCCCAGGGACTCCATAACCCGGGGTCAGATATGTTAAATCAACTGGAAGTTATGCATGGCCCCCCTCTCAAAGCCAATGGTGGCCCAAGGACCCCATTCACTAGGACCATATTCATAAAAAAGAGGAAGGGGCCATGCAGTTCTCCTCCCCATGCCGATGTCAGTCCCTGGGATCCCCCCTCTGGGGCCTAATGTAAAAATTAGGTGAGGAGATGCTTGGCCCCCATCTCTGACGATTTTAACTTCCTGGGGATCGCATCACCTGGGCACCACCCAAACAAAAGGGGAGGGAGCTGTGCGGCCCTCGTTCCTGAGCCTAATAAGTCCCCAGGGGCCCCATCTCCATGGGCTGTATTAAAAAATAAAGGGAAGGGGTCCATGCCATCCTCCTCACAGAGCCTCATGAGGCCCCATGGACCCCATTCCCCAGGGCCAAAATAAAGTTTAAAGGCAGGTATTTATAATAATGTGAAGATGGTGCATACATTATAAATTAAAGGTACAACTATATTTTGGCTTGTATGGAAAAAACAAATATTTTTTTCCTAACTCTAACTAACCTCATCTCATATAGGGATGCAGTAGCCTTTGAAGGCTTTGGGGACACTATCATCAGGGGCCAGCTCGGTGACTCTGTCCCAGAGAGCCCACTCTCGGGACGTAGTAGTTTCCTTTTTACGATGAATATGCCTTTACCATGTATGCCATTACAATGAATTGTGTTGTAAAGGTATTAATGGCAAAGGCATATTTGTTGTAATAGTTTAAAGGTAAGGATATGTAAGTATTTATTGTTCTAAGTATTAAGGGTCTTAATACAATGTTGGTTGGAGGCAGCTTCGACCAACACCGGAAGTACAAAGTGACCGCACCTAGCGCTGTCGCATACTTCCATTCGTCAATTGAAGCTTGTGCTACAGCCGTTAACCAGCCGCAACACAAGCTCCCCTTGAGCGATGGGAGATTGTGTCCGCCTCTGCACCATGTGGCAGGCAGCTCAAGGCGCCTGCCACATGGTGCAGAGATCAACAGGAGGGCGCTATTGGTGCAACCTCGCCTACCAACCAAATTCCACAAGGAGAAGGATGCCCTGATAGAAGCCCCCAAACTCGCTTTCCTACAGGCTTTCCATGTAGGAAAGCCCGGCATGGAAAGCCTGTGGGAAACCGAGCTTCGGATAAGCCACCCATTAGGATTATGGGCTGGTCTCCGATTGGCCGGCGGGCTCCTTGATCCCATTTGAATTCAGTCGGAATGACCGGCCAGCTTCAGTTCTGACTGCCTAGATTGTAATTAGGTGCGGTCGGAATTGAACCCGAGGATCTTGGTCGGAAAGTCTCCTCCCTCAGGTTGGAGGCTTTCCAACCGAGATCGTAATAAGCCCCCTAAGTGTTTTAGGTGTTTTTTATATAGATACATATATATGTATATTCCCTGAAATAAACAAAGGTTATAGATACGTTATTATTAGGCTCAGATTACATTACTACAAAACCATTGAAATTGAGCAGTGATAGTTCCCTGAGCTAACTTTTCAAACAACAATGTCAAAGTTATTGTAAATAAAAAAATGTTTTTTCTATGGAAACATGGTCCTAACTAAAACTGCCTACTGGTGTCTGCCAGTAGGTAATATATACCCACTGGGAAAAGGGGCGTTTTTCCCCATGTTAATTCCCGTAGGAACTTTAAAGATGGTTGAACTGAATTACACCAAGTTTGGCAGAAAGGTAGACATAGGTTCAGGGAAATGCCTTTTTGTGAGTTGGTGTATATCTGTTCAATAGTTTTAAAGATACTAACCTAAATCCAAATTTGTGTACATAGGGATGTGAAGGCTCCACAAACCCTCCCAATCTTGTGATGAGATCTGATTGTCTGCCTATACTTCAAACCAGGAAGGGTTGGAAGCCATCTTGGGCATTGGCTTGAGCTGTGTTCCACAAGAAGAATAACAAAAAAGAGAAAGGGCAGGGTAGACATATCCTGACCCCTAGACCTTTGGATGGGGTCCAGAAGGACCCCACCCTTGCAAAAAAATGTATTTAAAAAAAAATATTCTGACCAGTAGCTGGGCTGGAGTCAAAGTACGGTGGGCATCGTATTTTTTCCTTTTGGGGTCAAAGCTCCCAGCATAATTATTTTTAAAAAGGGAAGTGTGGTCTCTCACTCTTCTCTATTAATAAGCCCCTGGGTGGGCCAGGTCCCAGGGGCATGCAGCCACGTTTTTTTGTAATTAGATAGGGGGACCACACCCCCCCCCCATGACCTATTGCTCAAATTAATTGAGGGAGGCCCGTACATCCTCCCCAGCAGCCCAAGGGACCACTACCTGCCTGGGGCTAAGAAAAATAAATCATGGGGCCTTTAAGACCACACAGTGCCCCCGGGACCACCACTTCTCTGGGGAAATTGTAATGTGTAATTGGTGGCCTCATGGACGCCCTGGGCCTTGGGGATCACCACCTCCCCAGGGCCAAATACTATTTTAAAACTGAGAGAGGGGCCAAGCACCCTATCCCAGGCAGTTCTTGTCCCTGGGGACTGCCACCTCCCCGGGCCAGGCCCCACTACATTAAAGGAAGGGGGCTTGTTGGCCCCCCTCCTGGAGCCAAAGATAGGCCTGTGAACATCTACCCTCCAAGAGCCAGTTCCTGCAATGTCCCGAGGTGCAGTGCTCTAGGAGGCACGTTTGCAGATTGGTAGAGAAAGAGGGCATGGCCTCCTAAACATATCAAATAAAAGAGTGGGACCCACAATCTCGCTGTATTGGACTTAGTGGAGGTAACAGGAGGGCTTATTGGCCACCAAGGACCCTCTGGAGCCAAGGAGTCTTCATCCCCAGTTGTGCGCCAAAAGGCGCATCTGCAGAGTATTGGTGAAAGGGGGCGTGGACTCCAGTGATTTGCCAGCTCCTCTTTTTAAATTATTTGTTTTATTTAATAAGGTAGGGGACCCCCATGGTCCCCACTCTCTGGGCCGATGTCGGCCTCGGGGCCCCCATCCAAATGGGGCCAGGCCTTTTGTAAAAGTGGGGCAGCGCAGCAGTTCCATTCATGTACAGGTTTTTTACCCCTGCAAATCGTTAGCACCTTAGCTGCTATGGAACGTCCAGCTCCAGTGCTGAACATTCCATTGCGCAGGTGCAGCTGAAACGTCCAACGGCAGCACTCCCTAGGTAGTGGTGCCGTCGGCCGTTGGACTAGGAGCAGCACTTATGAGGTTAATAGATAGCAATGTTTTTGTTTTTTACTTTTTATATGACCATCTAAAACTTCAAAATGCCGAGCTTTTTGTGCGACTGAAAGGATGCAATTATTCTGCAATGGTAACTCTCTTCATAGATGTATGATTCGGTGCTTTGGGTGTAACTCCAAGCTTTCCATTTTAATTGTGGTTATTATGTATTGTTGTTTTTGTTTTTATAGTCATGTGAGAATAAATATGTTTTAGTATTATTGGCTTTGTTTATAGCCCATTTTGTGGTAGTAATCGATCACAAGAAGCTGACCGTATACATTGGATTTATTATATCATTTTTTCATTGGTTGTCATTGTTATGTGACCAGAAACTGGTGTTTCAGATGGCAAGTCATGAAAATGCCTCACTATTGTGTAGTTTATGTTATGCCATCATTTGCTTTTACATTAGTAGCCCAAATTCTATTCAACCAAGAATTGAGCTCCTTGTAAAATGAAATTGATGATGTAATGTAGTGTTATTCTGGCCAATGAACTGTGCTTATATTTGTTTTTGTGGCTCTCTTTTGCAAATTTTTGTACACTGAGTGCAGGTGCAAGATGTTTATTTTTTGGCTTGTTGGCCACAGTTTCACCTTTTGCCCCTACTGTAAAGAGTGCGCTCCACTGCTCATCAACACCTCAAATGAGCGCATGCGCAAAGCAGCAGCATTTCCCACAAGGACACATGCGCGCAATGTCTTTTTCTGACGATGATTGGCACACCTGTGGGCAATGGACCAGAGAGAGACTGGACAACCCGTGCACGGGCGCATGCGCAATTTAGCAGCATTCGTAGTGAATACATCGCTACATTGACAGGGCGCACGCGCACTATGCCAGTGTTCAAAGTTGACACCTGACTGCAATCTAAACAAGATGAACCAGAAAACCCTTATATGGGCGCATCCGGCCTGTTGATGAGTCTAATTAGCGATTAGGAGCAGTATAAAAACAGCACAAGATCGCTAACTACCGCACTCTCAGCGGAGCCGCATATGGGGCAGTCAGGCAGCAGTGTCTCCTAGACCTTCGTGAGTATGTAATAAGAACTAAGGTGAAACGCCGATACGAAGATGTAAGTACCAGTAAAACATCGAATGCACATCTCTTTTCAGGTAGCGAATCAGCACGCTTTCCCCTACGTTCCAGAGGCTCATGAGGCATTGGAAGTGATTCATAACAGTATGCCATTTCATTTCCTTTTTTCCTCCCCACTACCTCTCACTGTATTTACAACCCAGAATATTATCACCACCATAGAAGAGAATGGACAAAGAATTCGTTCTTAGAGAGTGTGTTTTATGTTAAGTGTTTTGTAGGTCTTGTACATGTCCCTTTTTTCACGCCAGGCACGAATTCACAAGTAGTTTGACTTTACTGTCTAGTGATCGGAGCCCACACAATTTATTCCACAGGTCACTGCGCCTAGTGTTTTTGTTTTAAAGGAGTGGACCACCAGAAAAAATTCTTTGTCCCCTTCCTTTACAGGTCGACAATCAGCGACTTCGATATCAGCCTGTAGGTACATATTATGTCCTGCACTAACTTTCACTTTTGTAAATAACTTCATGTTTTAAGTAAAGATACGTGAGTAAGGTGGGGATTTGCGTACCCTGTCCCGAAGAAGGAGCTCAGTCTCCGAAACATGTCTACACACACACACGGGAGGTAGTGCACATAGTCTTGCACATTAAACCTCCGTTTACTGCACGTTTTTAATAGTGCCAGCCCGGGGGCAGATTACATTTTTTTTATCCCACGAGCCAGGCCCTTTTTAAACTTCACCAGCGGTTTAAACCTCACCACTCACGCACATAATATTCCTTCACATACACCACGCATAGTCCTGATAAAGTGCTCCCGCGTAGTCGCTGGTCGCAGCACGCCGCATCCCGTAGAGGGGTGCGAAGACCCCGATGATGAAGCATGACACCAAGGGTTCTTTTGGTGTGTAAGGGGTATTTTACAACACAGGGTGTTCCTAACCATAGTAGGGAAACCCTTCCCTTAGTGGATTCCTTTTGTTTAATAACTTCTGACCAGGGGGTACGAATCCACCTGTGAACTCTCTCTCCCCTTCTTGTTAATTTTGGTATTATTATATACCCAGTTACCCACCCATTGAGCAACTCATTTCACAACTCATTCACCAATACAGCTAATGACACACTCACTCACTCACCAATACATCCACCCACATAGCTACTCACACACCCACCTATACACCCATACAGCTACTCCCACACACATACAAGTATATATACAGTCATGCAGCCACTCATATAATATATGTTAGAACTAGTATCAGACAGAAGAAGAAAGCCTAGAATACTAATTGTACTTTTGTAAAAGGTTAGTATATATATTTAACAACCATAAACTCTTAAAAACACTTACACTCACTTAATGAGTAATCAGTGATGTAGTCAGTCTGGCTATTTGAGATTTCATCAGTGATGTCACCATAGATGTCATCAGTGATGTCACTGACCATGTCATGAATGATGTAATATGTGAGGTCATAAGCAGTGCATTGTGGACCGAATGTTATAGTTAGTTCACACAATTATAACTTCTGAATATCACTGGTTTTGTACAAGTTAAATCTCACCCTAACTATTATGTACATATAGCTTTTGTTTTTTCCGGTGAATCTCTAAGGTTTTTTAATTCTATTTCCTAACTATAATGAACCTGTAACCTTTTAACTTTTAGTTGGAAAAAATATATATATATTTTATATTCAATGAAAAAACCATTGGTTTTAGGCCATATATAGTTAGGGATTTGCATTTACAAAACCTTATTTTACTCGCATAAAACCATTGAAATTCCATATATAGTTATAAGCGCTAACTATATATCGCGCACCCGCAATCCACTGCTGATGATGTCACATATTACATCATTCATGACATGGTTAGTGACATCACTGATGACATCACTGATGACATCTCAAATGACATCACTGATGACATCACTGATGACATCTCAAATGACATCACCGATGACAACATCCAGTGACTGTATGTTTCTGTAAAGTTAAAATATGTCTTACATATTGAAGAATGAATGGATGTATAAGTGTCTGGATGAAGGATTTAGTAGGTGCATGACTGACTGTATGAGTGAGTGATTAAATGTGTCTCACTGAGTGCATGGGTTAGTGACTAAACTGTTTTAATTTGTGCATCATTATATCTGTTGTTCTACAAACTGCTGCATATGTTGATCAGTAGCTATATGAGTAACTGTATGGGTTATTCATTGGTTGTCCAAGTATTTGTATGGGAAACTGAGTGTGTGTGTATGGGTGGCTGGGAGGTGTGTGACTCTGTACATAGATGTGTGAGTAGTTGATTCACTATATGTATGGGTTCAAAAGTGCATGTGGAAACAGCTGTATGGGCGGTTGACTGTGCATGAGTGTATTAGTGAGTGAATGGATATCTCAGTGCTACATGTCAAAGTAAGTACATATGTAAAACACAGTACATGTGAGAGTTGACATATATAAATAACTGTGCATAAGAGCCAGTGAATGTGTGAGTGGCTGTATGGATCATTGTGAACATGTATCAGGGATTGTATAAGAGAGTAAATATGTGTTAGTATATGTTTGAATAAGTATGGTGTGTATAACTGTATAGTTGAGAAAATGGAGATGTGATTGATTTTTTGCATAACTGACTAGGTGTGTGAGTAACTCCATGGATGAGTGACAGTCTGTGACTGTCTGTTTACACTGATTGTATCTAAGGTTATATTAGAGTCTGAAGAGGTTCATGGTATTATCACATGAATGATATCATCAGTGATGTGATCAGTCATGTCAAATGAGATGTTATCAGTGATTTTATCAGTGATGTCATTTGAGATGTCATCAGTGATGTCATCAGTGATGTCACTAACCATGTCATGAATGATGTAATATGTGACATCATCAGCAGTGGATTGCGGGTGCGCGATATATAGTTAGCGCTTATAACTATATATGGAATTTCAATGGTTTTATGCGAGTAAAATAAGGTTTTGTAAATGCAAATCCCTAACTATATATGGCCTAAAACCAATGGTTTTTTCATTGAATTTTCAAGGTTTTGTAAATGCAAATTCCTAACTATATATCCACTATAACCTATGGTTTTTTCTGTGAAATATGAAAAGCTTTAAAATGTCAAGTACGTGATAGATAAAAACATTTTCGTATTTATGCACGCTGATGTGCTTTGAACGCTGCACCCCCCCCTCCCCTCTTTTGTCTTAGTAGTACTCTCTCTTTGCAGATAGTGAACGGTAGTTAACGCAAGCCTTTGCCCCCGTTGTAATCCGTCGTGCCTGCTTGTCTCTCCATTTGATTGATTGTTGTCCAAGCATTTACTGTTTTAGAATTGGTTCTCTTTGGATCATTCTCTATTTACAAACAAGCACAAAGTCGCAATACTCTGTTTAGTCTTTGCAGATAGTGAAAAATCGTGTAAAAAAATAAAAGTAATCGAGCAAAATCAGTAGGCCACTAATTGGATCTCTTTTTGACCTCGCTAAAATAGAAATATTAGGAACAACCCTTCATGAGAAATACGAAAATAGTGAGATGAACTGAGCTCCACACCATGAGGGCTGCAAGACAGCTCGGCTCCATCACCCATCCCGCACAAAATAACGACAAACCCTATGCAAATATTAAAAATATAGACAACACACCAGCAAAGAAACAGGGTAAAACATTTTATTAAAAAACTATTTACATAACGTTGGTTTATAAGATGATGTCAGTAGTGGACCGATGTGTGAATAGGTCGAAAGCAGCACAAGGCTCCAAGATCCGGATGGCAAGCTCCTGGATGTTGGGTGCCATAGTTCAGAGTTCTGAGTTTGAGCCTTTTTCAATGCCTGTGCTTTGTTGAATCAAAATGGCGGCTTGACACAAAGCTGACTCAAGCGTTGCTACTGATGCTATGCAGACCAAAACTGGTTTTCAGTTTGTAAATTTTTCTAGATTTTTCAATCCAAGTTTGGTTGACTTTGTAGAACGATGGCTTCAAATTTTCAACATACGGTGTGGTGGCGCTGACTGGGAGGGGGCGCTTCGCTCCTGCCCCCTCCCCAAGTAAGATTTTCATACGTGAAAGTACGTTAATGGTTTTGGTCCCTGAGTTGCTTCGATGTCACTGCCATTCTCAAATGGCATAAGTTCTGGATGTTGGGTGCCATAGTTAAGAGTTCTGAGCAGTGCGTGTAACACTGTCTGAAGCTTATTTCCACCTACTGCAGCTTCACTATTCTCAAAGTAAGTGAGTGTCGTTTGTGGACCTGACTGCATTAGAAAACAATGTGATATGTTACCTTCCTAAACAGCTTGACGTAGGCCCCTGAGGGGCGGTGTGATGGCCATGGACTCGGAGAAGACGCTTGGCTCCGACACCCTCCCCAAGTCTTATAGCACTGGTGTAGCCTGAGATCGCCCCCGACATAGGCGGCCGGCTCCCGGGGTCCGGCGGAACTTTTTGCCTTTTGATGACTCTTCAATTCTGAACCTTGTCCCACAATCCGTTTGACCTGAAGACACGCTGTAGTGGGGCGCCCCTTTACCGTTTCAGTTGCCATTCCGCCCGCTTTTGCTACACTGTGCCTCTTCCGCCATTCAGCTGTTTACCGCCCGCTCTTGCGACTACAGCGTCTCGCTCATCATGTAGTTGAGTTGCTCCCGCTCTTGCAGTGCAGCGATAGGCGGCTGCCACAGGACTCTCAAAATGGCGGCCGGCTCTTCGGTTTTGGGCCTGGTCCACTAAAATGGCCCTGGGACACCTTTGAACTCGGACGCTTCCCTGATAGGGCTTGGGTCCCATTCTCGAAAAGCGTCCCCTCAGCCGTGAAGATTCTACAAAAGTCTTGGGGGCCTCCGACTCCCGCAGGCTTCTGGTGGGGAGCGGCTGCCATGATTGCTCGTGGAATGGCCACGACAGAGCTACGAGATGGTAGTGGTCTCATGCTGACGCCAGCTTTAGTCTGAAACATCCAGAAACACTGTAGACTACCAATTCGATCAGTTCCGGTAGCGCCCCAACATGACCCGGAAGAGAAGAACTTGCCCTCCCCTCTTTGACTGATGGTTCTTGTTGCCTGTCCCCTCTGTTGTCATTTAACAGAACTTTTTGGACTGCTGAAAGGGGTTGTGTTCCGAACGCTGGTTGGTGGAGACATTTTGACTATATTCTTGACCTACGTTGTCGCGTAATGCGTTATATGACACGCCGCGTTAGCGCACCCGGAAGTGATCCGAGGCGCGGCGCGCAGCGCGTAACGTAAGCATAACAGGTCATGTGACTTGTTAATAAAACTTTTCATTGGTTCATTTTACTTTTGTTAATTTAATGATGAAAAGCTTGGTCATATGACCTAAAAATTACGCTTTTTATTGTTTTCGAACAATATTTTTTTTTCAAACATATGTTATAATATTCCAGGCTAATGTACTTTCCCGGAAAATTTACAACTGTCTTGCAAGTAAAATATATTCCTTTTTCGAGAAAAAGGGCGTTTCTTCCTTCCATGACGGAGCCGTTGAGTAAAAGAGATTCCGCCTGCTGTCTTAGTCGCCGATACGCCTGATTATCAGATTCTTATCGATCACTTTATGTTGCAGACATGAAAAACACAACTGCCATTGACCATTTATCTTTACTGCGTTCCTACATATTATACCTTTTATCCGTCATGTAATTGGACTGCTTTATTTCACTTGCCTTTTACTGATTCGAAAACAGTGACTAAAAGTAAAAACTTTACCAATGTAAATACTACTACCGTGTTTTGTTTTAAAAACCTTTGTTGTGAAAATGTCAGTATACAAATACGGGCCTATAACCACGTGGGCCGGCCACGGAGCAAACTGAAATCGTATATGATGAGGAGACATTTACACTGTAGAAGAACGTAACGAGCGGGCCATTAGGTTGCAAGAACAAAGGTGTCTAACAGTTGCGGAATCGGTGGACGTACATTTTGTAATTAAAATAAGACAGGGCCACTTACAATAACATTTTCTAGATATACATTTGCGGGCAAGGAGTTACGAGTCCCATTTATACCGGCGCCATTTTGGGCGAGGCCGGGCAGGTCCAAGATATAGTCAAAATGTCTCCACCAACCATCGGCCAGACCAGAACCCCTTTCGGCCCTTTATGCTACAAGATGGTGTCTTCCATTCAGAAAATATTGTTGGCAGCATTTTGAAAGGAAACAGAAACAGCCGTTCTCCTAGTGAGTTTCACATTGTTACATTTAGGAAGAATGTTGAAGAGTAGTATGTGGAAAATCTGAAGCCATTTTTCTACAAACTCTCAATCAGACTTGGATGGAAAAAAAAAACCTGAAGAATGTACAAACTGAAAACCAATTTTTGTCTGTATAGCATCAACAGTAACGCTTGAGTCAGCTTTGTGTCAAGCCGCCATTTTCATTCAATCAATAGCGTCCCCCTGCACACATTCAGGGACCTGGTCGTGTCTTCAGATGAAACGGATTGTAGGAAAAGAAGCAGAAAGGAAAAGGAAAAAAGTTCCGCCGGACCTCGGGAGCCGGCCGCCTATGTCATGTGCGACCTTTGGCCACACCAGGGCAATAGTGAAGCTGCAGCAGGTGCAAATAAGCTTCAGACAGTCTTACAAGCACTACTCAGAACTCTCAACTGAGGCACTCAACATCCAGGACTTGCCATTCGGATCTTGGCGCCTTGTGCTGGTTCCGACCTATTCACACATCGGTCCACTACTGACATCACCTCATAAGCCAACGGGGCACCCACACTGACTTTCGGCGCAGCATTGTAGGATGGCCACACCAGTGCGGCAACTTGCTGGACACGACCTCGGTGCCATCCGGATCTCGGCGCGTTCGAGTCACTGTACCGCAAGAGTGACCGGAACTCAGCTGAACACGCCGTCTTTCGGCGCAGCATTGTAGGATGGCCACACCAGTGCAGCAATTTGCTGGACACCACCTTGGGCAATAGTGAAGCTGCAAAAGGTGCAAATAAGCTTCAGACAGTCTTCAACTTACTCTGATTCTTATAATAAACTTCAGACAGTCTTACAAGCACTGCTCAGAACTCTCAACTGAGGCACTCAACATCCAGGACTTGCCATTCGGATCTTGGCGCCTTGTGCTGGTTCCGACCTATTCACACATCGGTCCACTACTGACATCACCTCATAAGCCAACGGGGCACCCCGCGCCGACTTTCGGCGCAGCATTGTAGGATGGCCACACCAGTGCAGCAACTTGCTGGACACAACATCGGGGCCATCCAGATCTCGGCGCGTTCGACTCACTGTACCGCAAGAGTGACCGCAACTCAGCTGGACACGCCGTCTTTCGGCGCAGCATTGTAGGATGGCCACACCAGTGCGGCAATTTGCTGGACACCACCTCGGTGCCATCCGGATCTCGGCGCGTTCGAGTCACTGTACCGCAACAGTGACCGCAACTCAGCTGGACACGCCGTCTTTCGGCGCAGCATTGTAGGATGGCCACACCAGTGCGGCAATTTGCTGGACACCACCTCGGTGCCATCCGGATCTCGGCGCGTTCGAGTCACTGTACCGCAACAGTGACCGCAACTCAGCTGGACACGCCGTCTTTCGGCGCAGCATTGTAGGATGGCCACACCAGTGCGGCAATTTGCTGGACACCACCTCGGTGCCATCCGGATCTCGGCGCGTTGTGCTGCCTTCGGCCTATTCGCACATCGGTCCGCTACTGACGCCGCCTCACGTGCCAACGGATTTTCTACGCTTTTTGTAGCCCTATGCCGCATAACAGGTCATGTGACTTGTTTATAAAACTTTTCATTGGTTCATTTTACTTTTGGTTTCCTAAAGATGGAAGGCTTGGTCATATGACCTAAAAACAACACTTTTCATTGGTTTAGAACATTTTTTTTTCCCAAACGATGAAAGCCCCACCTTGTTTCTGGATCATTCAGACTGAAGCTGGCGTCAGCATGAGAGCACCACCATCTCGTGGCTCCGTCGTGGTCATTCCGCGAGCAATCATGGCAGCCGCTCCCCACCGGAAGCCTGCGGGAGTCGGGGGCCCCCAAGACTTTTGTAGAATCTTCACGGCTGAGGGGACGCTTTTCGAGAATGGAGCCCAAGCCCTAGCAGGCAAGCGTCCGAGTTCCAAGGTGTCCCAGGGCCATTTCAGTGGACCAGGCCCAAAACCGAGGAGCCGTCCGCCATTTTGAGAGTCATGTGGCAGCCGCCTATCGCTGCACTGCAACAGTGGGAGCAACTCAACAACATGGTGAGCGAGACGCTGTAGCCGCAAGAGCGGGCGCAACTCAGCTGGATGGCCGCCACCTGGGGAGGCCCGTTCACGCCGCCTCCCCCACGCCCCCCCCCCCCCCCCCGGGCCGCCGCACGCCAATTTTCGGAGCAGCATTGTAGGATACCAAAACCAGTGCAGCAGTTTACTGGACATCACCTGGGTGCCTGTCGTACATGTTGTGTCAGCCATGGGACACTGGACACAGTGCCATCAACATCTCAACGCGTTCTGCTGCCTTGGGACTATTCGCACAACAGACCGCTATTGACGAGGCCTCCCCCCGCACCACCCGGGACGCCCCACGCTGTTTTTCTGTGCTGCATTGTAGGATCCCAAAACCAGTGCGGCACCCAGGCGACATCACCTGGGTGCCGTCCAGAACTCTGCACGTTGTGCTGCCTTGGGACTATTCGCACAAAAGACAGCTTCTAACCATTGTTGCTTTTTGGGTTGAAAAATGTTTAAATGTTTTTAGTTTTTGTTCCGTTCATTATAGTTAAAAGTTAATAAAGTTTTATAATCTTACTTTGTTGGAGTGTTATCTATTTTTTTTAAAACGGGTGAATGGGGCCTTGAATCGGGTTATTGTCATGTGTGGGCTTTGGAAGTGTGCTGCTGCAGGATCGGACATTTCAAACTCAAATGCACGTTCTTTTTCTTACCTTTCCGAAGCATGGAGCGCAATAGCAGGCAGAGAAAGGGTGATGCACGTGTTGAACACTACCTGACCTGGCAAGTTGCTGGCAGTGCCCCCCCGCCCGCTCCTGAAAGAGGGCACACACACACCGCCGCCCCGAGTACTTCACAAATCTTTAAAAGACCATGCGCTTGTTCATGAGGCTTAAATGGTTTATCACCTCTTCTAGAACCCCTGCATCGACCCTCTGACGTTACCTGGAAAAATTACCATGTAACACAATACCAAGCCCTGTCAGCTGAAACCCCCAAGGAATCGTGGGGCATATTATCAAGGGGGTTTATCTCCGCTTTTTTGGCTTTAAAAGCCATGAAAGCGGAGATAAAATTATCTCCCTATTACCAAGCTGTCGCTAACACCAGTTAGTGACAGCTAAAAGGAGATAGCGACCATCCTGGGCCCCGCTTTGCATGTCAGTGATACTTATCACTAATGACATGCAAAGTGGCGTGCCAAGATGTTAGCGACTGGAAACAGTCCCTAACATCGCTATCTCCTATTACCAACTTTTGGAGATATTCGCGCTAAGCGCGAATATCTCCAAAATCTAACACCTGCCCTGAGCAGTTCTTAGCCATGTTATCCAATGGGAGGTGGATAACATGGCTTAGAGCATTTGCTCGATAATACATGAATATCGCTGACTTTTCTGCGATAATAGCAAGGTTTATCTGCGATAAAAATCGCCGATGTGCGGCGATAATTTTTGTCTCTAAACAAGTTAGAGACAAAAATTATCGCTAGTTGTTCGTAATATGCCCCCGGGTTTTTGCTTGCAGAAATCGGGAGGCGGGAGACTAGCACTGAAATCAGTAGTCTCACGCCTGAATCGGGAGGGTTGGCATGTCTGAATTCTCTACAGCTGGGGCCATAAAGTACATCCGCAGGGGTAGGTGATAGCCTGGGACCAGCCTGGCATCTAAAATGGCTGCCGTGCACGACAAAATTGTGGCATTGGAAAAAAGGCAAGATGGCGCAGCCGCTGGAAGAGATGTATCAACATATATCAGCCTCCTCAGCCACCCTCAGGAAACATAGGGGATTAGGATACGTCTCCCGCACCCCCTTATACCTAGTAATTTAAAGTAATTTAATTAACGAAGCACAAAATGGCGAATTCCCGTTTCGCTACCAGTTTGCGGCCCAGTTCGCGGCCCGTGAAGCGCTTCTACCGTGAAAAATCATTTTTTTTTTCTTTTCCCCACGGGACCCTTTAATAACCCCAACAACATTCCTAGGGGGTCAAGAGGGGGATACCTTGCCCCCTTTCATTAAATTCCCCCTTCGTTTTTCACCTCTTCTTCTCTCTCGATCCTACCGAGAGACTAGATGGCGGCCGCTCCGGACTGTCACGCAGCAAAAAAAAAAAAAGCTCACGCACAGCCGCTGGAAGAGATGTATCAACATATATCAGCCTCCTCAGCCACCCTCAGGAAACATAGGGGATTAGGATACGTCTCCCGCACCCCCTTATACCTAGTAATTTAATTAACGAAGCACAAAATGGCGAATTCCCGTTTCGCTACCAGTTTGCGGCCCAGTTCGCGGCCCGTGAAGCGCTTCTACCGTGAAAAATCATTTGTTTTTTCTTTTCCCCACGGGACCCTTTAATAACCCCAACAACATTCCTAGGGGGTCAAGAGGGGGATACCTTGCCCCCTTTCATTAAATTCCCCCTTCGTTTTTCACCTCTTCTTCTCTCTCGATCCTGCCGAGAGACAAGATGGCGGCCGCTCCGGACTGTTTAGAATGTTGACAGACACCGGAGAGCCAATCAGCTTTCTGCGCGCAAAGTTCCGAAACGCGAAAAGTAAGTGGACCGGATCGCTGCCCGGAGCGCTGTTACAGATATATATCTTGATTTAAACGTTAATTTCTCAAAATCCACTGAAGCACATATATTGAGACCTAGCAAAGGCACATCGGGCTAACAGTCCCTACAATTTTGCCAAGTTTCGTGCAAATCCATTCAGCCGTTCGAGCTAAAAGTGAGTCCAACCGCCCTATGGAAAACTCAATGTAAAAAACGCGTTTTGGGACCCCCCTTTTTTCTCAGCCCCCCCTTGACGAAACCCCACCAAATTTTCAGGGGCTGCTCAGAAACAAAATGTGCCATTTTCCTGAAAATTTCAGCCGATTCCGTCCACAAACGCCAAAGTTATTAGACATAGAATTTTCAAAAATCCCATAGGGAATTAATCCTAACTATATATACCTACTGGCGATAGCCAGTAGGTAATATATATATATATATATATATATATATATATATATATATATATATATATATATATATATTCACTGAAAAACCATAGGTTATAGACCATATATAGTTAGGGATTAGCATTTACAAAACCTTATTTTACTCGCACAAAACCATTGAAATTCGCATATATAGTTAGTTCCACTAACTATATATCGCGCACCCGCAATCCACTGTAATGATGTCACATATTACATCATTCATGACATGGTCAGTGACATCACTGATGACATCACTGATGACATCTCAAATGACATCACTGATGACATCACTGATGACATCTCAAATGACATCACTGATGACATCACTGATGACATCTCATTTGACATTACTGATCACATCACTGATGATATCATTCATGTGATAATACGATGAACCTCTTCAGACTGTAATATAACCTTAGATACAATCAGTGGAAACAGACACTCACAGACTGTCACTCATCCATGGAGTTACTCACACACCTAGTCAGTCATGCAAAAAATCAATCACACCTCCATTTCCTCAACTATACAGTTATAAACACCTTACTTATTCAAACATATACTAACACATATTTACTCTTTTATACAATCCTTGATTGAAGTTCAAAATGATCCGTACAGCCACTCACACATTCACTGGCTCTTATGCACAGTTATTTACATATGTCAACTCTCACATGTACTGTGTTTTACATATGTACTTACTTTGACATGTAGCAGTGAGATATCTATTCACTCACCAATACACTCATGCACACAGTCAACTGCCTATATAGCTGTTTCCACATGCACTTTTGAACTCATACATCTAGTGAATCAACTGCTCACACATCTATGCACAGAGTCATACCCCTCCCAGCCACCCACACACATACTCAGTCTCCCATACAAATACTTGGACAACCAATCAATAACCCATATAGTTACTCATATAGCTACTGATTAACACATGCAACAGTTTACAGAACAACAGACATAATGATGCACAAATTAAGACAGTTTAGTCACTAACCCATGCACTCAGTGAGACACATTTAACCACTCACTCATACAGTCAGTCATGCACCTACTAAATCCTTCATCCAGACACTTATACATCCACTCATTCTTCAATATGTAAGACATATCTTAACTTTACAGAAACATACAGTCACTGGATGTTGTCATCAGTGATGCCATCAGTGATGTCATTTGAGATGTCATCAGTGATGTCATTAGTGATGTCACTGACCATGTCATGAATGATGTAATATGTGACATCATTAGCAGTGGATTGCGGGTGCGCAAATTATAGTTAGTGTAACTAACCATATATGCGAATTTCAATGGTTTTGTGCGAGTAAAATATGGTTTTGTAAATGCTAATCCCTAACTATATATGGTCTATAACCTATGGTTTTTTCAGTGAATTTTTAAGGTTTTGTAAATGCTAATTCCTAACTATATATGGTCTATAACCTATTGTTTTTTCAGTGAATTTCAATGGTTTTTTAATAGCAAATATCAAAAGCTGTAAAATGTATTCTTATTTTAATGCAAAAATATATTTTATGTGTTGGTAATATAATTTTTTTATATATATCTTTTTTTATTTTTATTTTTTTTTGTTTCGCTACCGGTCCGCGCACCGGGTAGCTTCCCGTTAGCTCAATTTGGTTCCGCGACCCGGTCCGCGAACCGGTAAACGTTCCGTTAGCGCAACTACCGCGTTAGAAAACAACATCGTATCGCGTTGCCACGTAATGCGTCTTATGACGCTCCGCGTTAGCGCACCCGGAAGCGCTCCGGAACGCGAACCGAGGCGCGAATCGCAGCGCCCCGGAAGCGCTCCGGGTGCGTAGCGGGATGCGTAACGTAAGCATAACAGGTCATGTGACTTGTTCATAAAATATTTCATTGGTTCATTTTACTTTTGGTTTCCTAAGGATGTAAGGCTTGGTCATATGACCTAAAAATAACACTTTTCATTGGTTTAGAACATTTTTTTTCCCAAATGATGAAAGCCCCACCTTTTTTCCTCACTCTGACTTTCATTTTTATGAGAGAAAGACCTACTTTGAATACCTTAGAAATGGCTTCATTAATTGCTGCAGCTGGTGGACCCCCACCACCACCACCACCTCCTAGGAAGAGAGGACCACCTCCTCAGGTTATCCTTCAGCAAGAGGAGGAAGAAGAGGAAGAAGAGGAAGAGGAGCAAGGGAGGAGGAGGTTTTTACCTGAACAGCTGAGTAGGTCCCATGTCAAAGAAAATTATATATGGCAATTTTTTACATTTCCCCAGGGCCAAAAAAAGGCAAATGCCCGCTACTTTACCTGTCTGATCTGTAAAAAAGATCTGTCCAGAGGGACAGAAAAAAAATACAGCTATGGCAATTATACCATGCATCAGCACATGGACAGGTGGCACCCTGTAAATTATAGTGCTGCACAAGTACGTGACCTGCAGGATAACCCCCCACCTGTGGCCTGTACATCCAATGAAGAGGCAGTGACGGGACCAGAGGCGAGGGAGATGGTCCCAAATATCCAAATAAAGTTTGGGAATGTGAAGCATGTATGCATTTTTTGTGGCCAACTGATTTGCTACAGGGAGAGTAGCATACATTTAATCATTACAGCTATTGATAATCACAAATGTCCAAAACGCCCCAGAAAATAAATTATCTTTTTTTTGTTGCTCCTGTTGAGCCCTTTATAATGAATCATTTTCGTCCCCCCCCAAAAAAACAGAAAAAATATAAAACCGTTCAAAAAATACAAAAAAAGTAAAAAAATGTTCAGAAAAATAATAAAAAAATATAAAACAACAAAAATAATTTAAAAAAAAGTTCTTTTCAGAACTACCTCCCCTTTATAAGAAATTGCTAGAATGTTTAGCACTCTGGCAACCTCTATTTCTTTTTATTCGGTTCCCGGTTCGCGCGCCGGTACGCGAACCGGAAGCGAACTAAAACAAAAATGTTTGAAAAAAAAGAAGAGTAAGTAAACAGAGAGTAATGTTAAAAGAAAGACAGCTAGAGGGAGTAACACAGAGATACTGTTTAAAGAGGGACTGAGAAAAGGAGTGGAAAGAGTAGAGTAAGTAAGTAATAGAAAAAGGAATGAGGGAAGTAGCAAAGGCAGGAAACTGAGGGTTAAAGAAAAGAAGCAGTGGAACTAATAAAAGTTAAATGTGAAAGAGATGTAACGGAATGAGTACTAAACACTTACCTTATAATTATCGTTAACTTAGTCACTTGTTATTTTTATACTTTCAATCTGTGAATGAGAGAACAAAAATTTAAAAATTGATAGAAAGTAGTAAAAGACGAGTGAGCATGAGACAAGATGAGTACATATTAAAAATCACAATTCAAAGTACAGAATTAATTATACATATTAAATGGTTTATTTTTGCTGTTCTCAGAATATATCAAATTTCACTGAAAACAGTGAGTTGAAGGTATTCATCATATAACAGCGGGGAAAAAAAACACAATCAGAATGATTGTGTTTAAAAAACCCATATAATATAATCAATCAGAAATCAGAACTCCTCAAAAGTAACTTACTTTCCATGACGTCAAAGGATGTCCTATGAACAGCTTATACTCTGTTTCGTTGTTATTATTTTCTGCCCGCCACTTTCTGAAAGATAAGCTCCATCGTTTTAAGAAAAATGAGACATACAAAGCAATTTAAAACAGCACACTAAATTACAGCAACACCTAGAATCATTATAATCCAGTTACCTACCCTAAATTCTCACTTCTGAAAACAAGTCAAAAGGCAACATTGCTTCATAGTCAAATACTAATCATTGCCGAAAGACCAGCCTTTTTTACATTTCAAATAAGCTGTGTAATATCCTGATGTTGTTAAAGGACCATCATGTCATATAATAGCTGCAGTTACAAATGTTCTTCCTGAAATCGACGACTGTGCAGCCAAAACATTTTTAATTAGACTTGACAACTTATTTACATCCGGTTTATATAGTTGGAATTGTAAAATTACATTTCACCGATAAGTTTCTATAAATAATGTGGACAGCATTGCAGACTTACATTTCCTCTACTCCTTGTTTTGATCTACCTCTTGAATTAGCTTATAAACACAAACAGTTTTCGCTCTGTACTACACTTATCCACAAGGCCATATAGAGTAGGAGCCATTAGAACCTCTTGAAATTAATAAGAACAAATCCCAAAATTCCTTCCCTAAAATTTTGGTTGTAAGAACACCAGGTAAGAATTTTGAAGGTGAAAAGGCAATCTTTTTTTGAAAGTTAAAACAGAATCATTGCAGAATGACCAGCCGTTTCCAGACTTCAAATAAGTTGTGTAATGTCCTGATGTTGTTGAAGGACCCTCATGATATATAATTGCTGCAGTTAGAAAAGTCCTTCCTGATATTGACAACTGAGAAGCCACAACATTTTTAATTAAAGTTGTCAATTTTGTTCCATCAGGCCTACATCTTTGGAACATTAAAATGACATACTGGCCATATCTTCGTATAAATAATGTGGACAGCATTGCAGACTTACATTGGCTACACTCCATGTTTTGATCGGCTGCTTTTACTAGCTTATTAAAGGATACTGATTTAGTGTCTGGCAAAGTTAAATATATAAATCTTTCTGAGTCTACACTAGTAGTACTTGATAACGTACAATTCTCGCAGTCATGCTGCCATTGATAAGAAAGGCCAAACAGATGATCTACATCTACACCTTCATCTTGCAATACATTAAGCATATACATTAAAAACTCCTGACAATCTTGCTGAATATTTTGAGGGAATTGTGTTTGACCTGAACATTTGTCTAACAGATTTCGAATTTCAGACACACTTTCTACTCTTGTTCTATCAGCGCTACATTTCTCTAACACAGAATTCAACAAACAGCAAAAACTTTGATCCGAATTGATCACAATCTGTTCTTTTAAAGTTTCTAGAGAAAAAAGACAACATTAACTACTACATTAGCATAGCAGTTCACACCAGAACTATTTTCAAATTGAAAACCAACAACATCTTCAACAGAATTCATTTTCTTTCTGCTTACAATTTTGAGTTCATCGACTTTTGGTCTTTTTGCTACAACCTCCCTACTATTAGTGACATTTCTTCGTTTCCGGCCTACCACACGTTTTTCAAACAAAGGATATTGAGGCAAATGTGGCGCATACTCTCTTCTTAACCTATTGTATTCCATAACACAATCTAGATCCGCACAAATGTTTGTGACATCACACTCAATCAAGTACAAACCCGATAAAGTTCTAGCTCGTGACAATGCTACATAAGCCATACCCTCCTTGAACACAGAACTGCCAATATTCACCAAAGCACTGTCTACACTTAAACCTTGTGATTTATGGATTGTCACCGCATATGCCAAGCAAACAGGAAATTGCTTACGGCGAACATATAAGTCTTTTACAAGCAAAAACCTAGCAGAGCAACAACCAATTAGCTGTACTTCCTCAATGCCATCAAATTTAATTTTTAAAAATTCAATTCCATCTCTATTTCTGTATTTTTCAAAATCAACAACATTACCCATTGATCCATTTACCAGACCTCTTTCAACATGTAAATTCCTTCTCAAAATGATACGGCAATTTAAGCACACATTCAGAGTCTTTTCAAAACCAGCAGTTTTAGATATAGTCTTTTCTAATGAATCCAATTTAGATTTCAAATTCTCAGACAAAACAATTGTTGCACCCATATGCTCTATTCTGTCAATAGCTTCCAGTTTCACAATCTCTTGGTTTTCTAAATTCAACATTTTGTTGTTGAAGATGGAACATTCTGCAAGAGTTGGCATCAAACATATTTCAGATTTCTTCTCAGTAATTTTATGAAAAATATTCTCTGTCAGAACGTCTTCTTCTGGTAACAAATTTGTCAGTAATCGTGCATGTAAAGCTTCTTTCCCACACTCAGTCACTTTCCCGATTCTAACATCTTGTAGAATATTCTTGTAATCTTCATCCTTCGCCTGACGCATATTTTCACGCAGCTCAGCATAACTGAAGTTTAACCATATGTTAACGTTGCCAATGCTCCCTAGGCACTTCCTGGTATCTTCATGCGTAAGCAGTTTAAACACTGGTTGTCCTTTCATTGGTGTCAGCTGCAGAAGATCACCGAAAACAATGATGTGTTTGCCACCAAATAACACATCATACTCTGTTTTAAGAACTTCCTGCATTCTCAAATGCACAAAGGCAAGCATGACATTGGAAACCATGCTTACTTCGTCAATGATAAGAAGTTTCATCTTCTTCAGGACTCTAGATACTTCACAACAAGCATCTCCCGATAACTTGTGGTATTGTAATTTGTTATCATGCTCCACTGGCAGCATCAGTAGCCGATGCAAAGTAATACCTTTAATGTTATGTGCTGCCAGTCCAGTTGGAGCGATGACAACACAAGACAGTGATGACTCAGTTCTTTTCTGCAGATAACATGAAATTGCTTTAATGAGGAAACTTTTTCCAGTTCCTGCTTCTCCACTCACGTACAGTCGGACAGGCTTCAACGACGTACATGAGCACTCCTTCTTCTCATGACTTAATCCATGATCAATTTGGCTGGTAACTTCATCATATATTTTCCTCTGCTCAACGTTGAGTTGTCTTTCCAAATCTTCTAAGTTAACCACATCCTCCTGAGCATGTGCCATGGCTCTTTCCACTTCAATCATGGCAGTGGCAGCTTCATTTTCGATAACTGGTCCTCCTAGTGGATCCTGACTCAATGAAACAGAACTCTGACTGTCCCGAGAACTGTCTCTAGCAATCTCGGCTGCTATTGTTGCTTCCTGCTCGATTTCTGCATTCAACATTTCTAGATATTTTGGGAAAACAGGACATTCTATGGACTCCTTGGCTGCATTGAAAGAGTCTTCGTAACAGAGGAAATCTCCAAGCAGTTCCTCTTCTGCACGCCAAGACTTGAAAAGTTGCAAAAGAGCTAAATAGAAAAACTCTTTTCTTTCTGGAGATTCGCAATCCAATTTTCGATGATTTACCAATAGACATTTTTTTTGCTTGACCAGACATCCCTCACTTCCAATTACAGCATACACTCCTTTATCAATATCTTCTGTGATGTTCCTCTTGAAAATGTAATTTTGTAGAACCTCATACAGACAAACAATCTCCAGGTGACTGCTTCTATTTGGATAATATGTATTCAACATGTTGGTCTTCAAAATATCTGTACTGCTTGGCTCCTTCTCCGCCAAATACTCAATTTCCCATACAGGTTTGAGAACTCGATTACGCGTTGCAGCAAGACCAAGACTTGCCCAAATGATATTCCTAGATTTGGCATAGAGACTTGCTGAAGATAACCGGTCGGAACATTCGTAAGCTCCGATTTCTCGATGCGACAACATCTTCAGACTGAAACTGTACAACTTCTTACTGAGGCTCTTTTCATGGGAAATGTCCTCCCACATATCCTTGAGTTCTGTCTTTTCTTTTTTTGTGATGCAAGACGTCACATACCGAGCCACAGCCATACAGTTGTCAGCCACAAACTGTATATCCATGTTAGCATTCCACATGGACAAAATCACTGGGTTGTAGTCATTGATGTTCTTGGACTCTTCATTTCTCTTCAAATTGTATGTATTTTTGGGTGATTTCCTCGTCACATTATGTCGCAGCGAAGACATCAAATTGTTCACTCTTCCTTTAGATATTACCGATCGTGGAAATCCAAAACGACATTTTGTATAGTACTTGTTCTTGTTTCTGAATTTACGACGACAGTACTTTCCACAACGATGGCTTTGAAACCATAAAACTTGTTCTCTTAGACTTTTGTCTTCCTTTGTCTTTGGAACAGCACATGTAGAATACTGTTCTATGAAATTCATCACTAAGTCATCCGGATCTGTTCCAAATTTGGGTGCATCTTTGATCCATAGCAGCATATGTATATGAGGAGCACCTCGTGCTTGATACTCCTTTCTCCAGAAGAAATCCGACACCTCTCCAAGAGGTGGATTTTTCTTGTTCGTGATGAAAGACATCATAGCTTCAAATCTATGATTGAAGTACCTGCATACATTCACTGGATCCAAAGAGCACAGTTCTCCGGGTGTCTTGAATTCAATATTTTCAATGTTTCCATTTGCCTCTCTTAGACATTCAAGTAAGTCTTCCCAGCCATACTCAGCACAGCTGAGAGTGAGGAACCATGTGGGAGTTCCTAAGTTCCTCAGCATACATTTTAAGTCACCATGACGACGGTACCAATACTCATTAGTACCACGCTGACATGCCATCAGATTAATCAGGTGAGAATCCAAAATACTGTCTTGCACATTGACTTTATCCATAAAGTCCCTTGCTGGGATATTTCGCAGTTGTAGACCACTTTTCAAGATGTGGTTCACTGCATAAGGCAGTCCAGACAGATCAATTTCAAACAATAGATGAAACAAATAGGGAATGCATTGACGAAACCTAGGATCTTCTGCATACAATCGTAAAGTCCGGTATTCAGAAGCAGGAATTTGATCAGGTCGCTCATCATATCATCCTCCTCGACCTGTGGGAAATAACTGTGGAAAACACCGAGCTTCCAAACTTTCCTCCCAAACACTAATGGGACTCCCTTTGGCTTGTTTCATTTGAAACAACTCAATAGCATTCCCCATGACTTCCTTGGAATGCAAAGGATGAACACTATAATGTTCATATATTTCTTCATTTTTAGAGGCTTCTACTTTCTCAATTTGTCCAGCACACAATTCGCTGTCCTCTTCTTCACTTACTTCCTCTTCTGCAACACATACATTCTTGTAGTACTCATTGGTTTTTATCAAATACAATGTTGCCTTTTTGACTTTCCTAACATCCACTAAATCTTGCCAGATTTTCTTACTCTTTGTCGGAACACCATTAACTAGGATAACCAGAGGTTCCTCTTCCACTTTCTCTACTCCAATTGTATTAATGTTTTTCTTCAAATCTAAAGGCAAATAAACAACTCTTCCCTTTAATCCTCTCTGTAAATCTGATGGAGGCAATTTCCCTGTCTTTGGCTCCATTCGTACAATAGCCTGAAAGGGATGCACACTTTGAATCAAAATAGATTCATAAGTATTTAAATCCTTCAATTCAGAAGGAATGTCAACCAATTCCAGATTATTATGAACCGCTCTAGCAGGCATCCGGTTTTGGTTTCATTTGTTAAAACAATAAGTACACATACGTTGGTCCGATCCCAAATCAAAACAATTTTCTACCATCAAGTATGTAGCAAAATCCTTCCATTCACTATTGTTTTCCATTTCACTTTTTGCATATAAATCCACTAACTTAGTCTGATTCTTATAATAAGTCCGTCGACAACACACACAAGTGAAATTAGGCCTCTCACTTGATTTCACCTGAAAGATAGAAATTTCCTTGTGAAACTTATCTACATTAGAAATCTGTACACTCTCTTCCACATTACCTTCTTCTACTGGGTCAATTTCAACATTGTTCTCTTTACTAGCAAAGTAACAGAACTCAATTTCTTCACAAATATTTTTCACATGTTGTTCTTAACCATGCAAAAGAGCACTGCTCAATTGTTTAAGCATAATTGCTGGACTCTTAGCATAATACAACATTCTCACTAATTTCCTCACTTTATTATGATGCACTGCTAGCATCCTCAAATGATGAAAAACACTCTGGCATACTCTTCTGGAAAGACAAGCCAGTGAACGCCCATGCAAACCTGTTACTTCTCTCACTCTGCAAGGATCTAATTCTTGCAACAACTTCATTTTCTGTTTTAAACTTTTCTTATTAAATGTACGTACAAAATCACAAAACAAATTGATGGAATCCTGTCGCACACTACAAATGCTACTACATTTCCAGGTGTAGACTGGTCCCTTAGGACGTCTTCCTAAAACCTCATCACCTAACACCTCTTCTGCATCTGCAGACACAAGTTTTTCTTTTTCAACCGGACAACCATCTTTTACCTCATATGCTCGACCACTGGTGTCAACTGCATGCACCAAATCATTGTCCTGAAAGTAACTCTCCTCATTGAAAAATGCCTCACAACTTGAACTATGCATCCATTCTCCTGAGAATACTTCACAAAAATTACTTCGATTAACTACTCTCTTCCATCTACTATTTGATTTGAAATCATAAATTACCTTGTTTAGTTTCCTAATTCTATTGATTACCAAAATAAATAACTTTCGCTTCATTTCCAAAGCCTGATCAATAATTTTCTCTACATTTTTCTTTTTCTTATAAAATGTCACTTTCTGTTGGCCTTTCTTAAAATTTTTTAACAAATTGACAATTATCCTGTTGCGGAACATTCGCCTGTGAATGTCCCTGAATTGATTTTCCCTTCTACTGCCATGCACAGACTTATCTCCTGCTCTAGCAGAAACTTTTTTGACGGGCCTTTCCTTTTCCTTTATATTGTCTCTCTTCTTATGCACTAAAACATGTTCAATACTGGTATTTTTTTGTCTGCAAATTGTTTTTAAAAATGATTTTATTTTCTTACCCGGAGCTTTTTTGGCGACTTGATACGATTTATTAGTACAGGACTGCTGCAAATCTTTACCAAGATGGAGTGTAAGTCGCTTTGCTTCTTTTTGTTTTCTCTGCCTTGAGGGCATTTTTAAAGTTTTCTAAAGATCTTCAGTTAAATCTGTGGAATTTTTTTTTAAAAATTGATATTAACCACTATTACCAAACAGTAAACCATTAACAGTAGGCAAACAATTAACACACTAGTTGTCAATTCTATCTACAGTAATTTAACAACATAGCAAAGGGGGCAAATTTACAAGGCACTTGCACCATGGGGGAAATGAGTTAAAATTCCAAGAACACATAGGGTCGTATTTACAAGGACCTTGCACCAGGGGAAAGTGACTTAAAATTGCCAAGCAGACATGAGGGCGTATTTACCACACCCATGCACCAGGGGGAAGTGAGTTAAAATTCCCAAGCACACATGAGGGCGTATTTACAAGGCCCTTGCACCAGGAGGAAGTGACTTGAAATGGCCAAGCACACATGAGGGTGTATTTACAAGACCCTTGCACCAGGGGGAAGTGACTTAAAATTACCAAGCACACATGAGGGCGTATTTACAAGGCCCTTGCACCACCATAAGGTGTGGCCTATCCAGAGGTATGCTGGATTGTCTGTCTGCCATGGTAAAACCAAGAAATATCTAGGAGCAAAAAGGCAGGTCTTGCAGTCACAAAAGTTTGTTTGAGGTGAGGCCTACTCAGGGTTGCAGATGAAATTTTGGCTTGTTGAAGAGTACAGAGGACATAATACATGTGCAGGCCAACAGATGAAGTGAGTCATGTCCACTGCACACTTCAACAAAGGTCAGACCTCCTCTGTCTCCCTGGACAGGCCTACACCTCATCTGCACAATGTGATTAGTAATGTTAGGAAACATAGGTGATGTAATTGAAAAACGTGCAAATATTTTTGCTCATTTCACAATCACATCACCTGTGTTTCCTCAGCTTAGGTATCTCATTGAGCAGATATAGTCTAGCATATCCAAGAGTACGCAGAAGGTGAGGACTGTATGCAGCAGTGCAATGTACATAATTCTCCTCCAATGACAATTACAGAAGCCTCAGCATATCCATGCCCCCTAAACATGAATTTTTTCTCACCTTAGCAAATGCTTTTTGAATTTCAAAACAGTCTCAGAAACACACCAATTTTTCTTCAGCAGAGCAAAAGGTATGCACTCCAAAGGCTGCAACCAACAAAGGCACTGAAATGCTGAAATTCATCACACACATCTCTCATGTGACCCAATCAAAACTCTTCCCTCACCTTTTTCAAATCAACACCCTTCCCCCCTCTGCCCTTTCTGGCCTGTTTCCATAGCAACTACCTCCTGCCAGACCTCTCATGTTTACAAGTTTACACAACAATGTTTCAAATGAACTCTGAACTCTCAGTACACCTGCTAATCCACTGCAATGTTTCTTAAAATCATGTTTTCTTAACCATTCAAATTACATGTTTCAAAGAACACATCCATGCACCCTAACTTTCTGTTTTCAGCAATGGAAATCCACCAATCACTGCTACTGAATCATTAGCACTGAAACTCCACAGTTTTTTTCTTTACAAACTCCTACTGTTTCATCTGCCATTTCATTCCCACACTTCATCTGACTGCAGCAGAACCTCCTCTCACCATGTTTTCTGTCTGGATTGTTGGACATAGTTACATCCACTGGGCTCACAGGTATGCTGATAACAGAAATTTACACAACCTCAATTTACAAAATGTGGAAATCAAATGGATTGGCCAAAGAGGATTGAGATGTCACCAATTGATACCATTAGTGAAAACCTTTTTACATTTGCCAAACCCTGACCTTATAATAGTGCACTGTGGAGGAAATGATTTGGGCACTTTGACTGGGGTAGGTCCGGAAATGCTCTTAAAGGACACCTTTGAGCAATTAATGGCACTTTTCCCTCAAACTGCCTTGGTATATTCCAATATATGCCAAAGACAGAAATGGAGGTGGTCCAATCAAATTTGTCCACAAATTGAGAAAGCGAGGAAGCATGTAAAAAAGTCTGTTTCAGCTTATATGAGAGACCATGGAATGGGCGCCATCTACAACAATAACTTGCGTTACTACATGCAAGATATCTACAGAGGAGATGGTGTGCACTTCTCAGATGAGAGAAACAGAGTTTTCATACAAAATTTAAGACTGTGTATTGGTACCTACTTATAAGTACCTAGAACTTACACAGAACACAAAAGCTCTTTTCAGAGCTACCTTAACTATAATTACTCTTTTAAAATTTTGAATGTACCTTTTTTCACTAATTTTCACTTATGTTCGCTTCCCGGTTCGCGTACCGGCAGCTAACCGCGCGAAAAATTCAAAAATTCTATTTTTTTATCGACATATATGAGCCTCCTCAGCTACCCTCAGAAAACCTAGGGGTCAGGATACGTCTCCCGTGCCTCCTTATACCCATTTCCCACATTGTTATTCCTCCATCTTGCGATTAAATTTGTCCAAAACACAAAATCGCGAACTCCCGTTACGCTACCGGTAAGCTACCCGGTTCGCGTACCGGGTAGCGCATATACCGCGAAAAATCGAAATTTGTATTTTTTATTTTTTACCCCACAGGACCCAATAGCCCCCACATCATTCCTAGGGGGTCAGCAGGGGTCTACCTTGCCCGCTTTCATTATTTCCCCCTTCGTTTTTCTCCACCTCTTGTCTCTCGATCCTACCGAGAGACAAGATGGCGGCCGATCCGGACTGTTTAGAATGTTGAAAGACACCGGAGAGCCAATCAGCTTCGCTTCGCGAAGTTCCGTTACGCGTCAGGTACGCGAACCAGGGTGCTAACCGGAGCGCTGTTACGGATATATCTGTTTTTTAAAACGTTAATTTCTCAAAATCCACTGGACCACATATATTGAGACATAGCAAAAGCACGTCGGGCAAACTATATCTACAATTTTGCCAAGTTTCGTGTAAATCCATTCAGCAGTTCGAGCTAAAAGTGATTCCAACCGCCCTATGGAAAAATGAATGGGAAAAACGTGTTTTGGGACCCCCCTTTTTTCTCGGCCCCCCCTTGACGAAACACCCCAAATTTTTAGGGGCTGCTCAGAAACAAAATGTGCCATTTTCCTGAAAATTTCAGCCAATTCCGTCCACAAACGCCAAAGTTATTCGACATAGAATTTTCAGAAATCCCATAGGAAAAAAATCCTAACTATATATACCTACTGGCGACCGCCAGTAGGTAATATTTATATATATATATATATATATATGCACGAAAATTCGTCACCAGCCAAAGCAGCCGCCTCAGCTCAACACTCCACATTGACGAAGGAACAGACCCAGTTTTAGGTGCTTTAATCGAGGTGTTTTATTTCCAGCAAGCCTGCCGCCGCCATAACGGGTTTCGCCTTTCACAGCATGATCACATGGCGAGCTTGGATTTCCAGCTCTGCCCCCCCCCGATCGGAGACCTGTTCCTTGTGGTTGATGTGGTCTGGGGACCCAGGAGGGCACTGAAGTTCAAACAGCATGCAGGGGATTTGGACAGATGACATTGTGGCGCCATTTTCCGCATCTACAACTGTTTACCCCTGCAGTTTACCTACATGGATTCACACAGGATTCTGGGAACTGTAGTGCACATGAATTCAGTGCGATGCAGAAGTTAAAGATAGGACATTGTCCTTGGGGGCGGAGCAGACTGGAACCAATTGTTTCAGGGCTAGTATTTAAAATGCACGATAGCATCTGCTACTCCTAAAGACTGTGGGCGCTGAGGAAGGCACATTCACATGCCGAAATGCATTTGAAAATTCACTCAAAAAACTAAGTTTTAGGGGTGTTATAGTTAGCAGGACATTTCACTCATACAAAACCATTGTAATTGTTCCTATATAGTTAGTTGTACTAACTATATTTGTGCACCCGCAATTGACTGTTGATGATGTCACATATTACATCATTCATGACACGGTCAGTGACATCACTGACATCTCAAATGACATCACTGATGACATCATCCAGTGAATGTGGTTTGCTTCGTTATTTAAATATGCTTTATATATATAGCAATTTGCATTGAAGAATGAGTGGATATATAAAAATAAATATTTGGATGGAGGATTTAGTAGCAGTGTAATTGACTGTTTACTTGACCATTTTATAGTGTCTCACTGAATATAGTGGATACTGACTAAACTGTGTGAATGTCTGTATCACTTTGTCAGTTGTTGTGTAAACTGGTTCTCCAGTTGGTTACGAGCTATGTGAAAGTCTATATTAGTTATTGATTAGTTAACTGAGTATTTGTATGGGAGAGTGAATGTATGTGTGGTTCAGTGGGGGGTGTGTGACTGCCCAAAGATGTGTGAATACTTGATTTACTATATATATGAAGTTAAAACTACATGTTCTAACAATTGTTTGGGTGAGGGAATATCTTTATGGGTGTGGTGATAAGCAAATATATTTCTCAATGGTACATGTCCAACAAACTAGAAAAATAAAAGGCAGTGTATGTGTCAGTTGTTGTATATAAATAAGTATACATAAGACTCAATGATTGTGTGAGTGACTGTATGGATAACTGTATACTTGTAATAATGATTTTATAATTCACTAAGTATGACTTACTATCTAAATGAATATATGAAGTTGTGTTTGTATAAGTGTGTAGCTAAGTAAATATGTAAGTATGATCCATGGTTTGCATAAGTGAGTAGGATCACTTCATATGTGAATAGGATGTGTGCTGGTGTGTAATGTCGATATAGGTGTATAAGTATTTTTGATCGTGTTCTATTGTCAATTGACAGCATGTATGAGTGAATCTACAGGTAAGTGATTAGATGTGTGTATACATCTATGAATCACTGAGTGGGTTTTTAGATACTTGTATTGCTGTGACAATGGTTACAAATATGATACTCTGTATTTTACAAAGAGTGATGAAAGATTTTACTAGTGTATGAAAAGGTGTTTTTGATTGTCAAGTGGATGATGTCATCAGTGATGTCATCAGTGATGTCATTTGAGATGCCATCAGTGATGTCACTGACCATATCATGAATGATGTAATATGTGACATCTTCAGCAGTGGATTGCGGGTGCGCGAAATATAGTTAGTACAACTAACTATATAGGAGCAATTTCAATGGTTTTGTTTGAGTGAAATGTCCAGCTAACTATAACACCCCTAAAACTTATAGTTTTTTGAGTGAATTTTAAAGATTTTTTAAATGCTAATTCCTAACTATATAAGGCCTGAAACCTATGGTTTTTTCAGTGAATTTCAAAGGTTTTTTAAATGCTAATTCCTAACTATATAAGGCCTGAAACCTATGGTTTTTTCAGTGAATTTGCAAGGTTTTTTAATTATAAGGCCTGAAACCTATGGTTTTTTCAGTGCATTTCAAAGTTTTTTGTAATGCTAATTCCTAACTATATAAGACCTGAAAGCCCACCAGGAATCTCCAGTATGCGCCAGGGGACTGCATTGCAGAGAGGTGTAATGAAGCCACGCCCCTTTTTACACCTCTCTGCAACGCAGCCCCCGGGGGTGATTGCTGGGGGGGCAACTAATTCCCCTTGCATACTGGGGGTCCCTGGGGGCCAACTAGCCCACCTTGAACATGCAGTATGGGCCAGGGGCCTGCATTGCAGAGAGGTGTAATGAGGCCACACCCTTTTTGACACCTCTCTGCAATGCTGCCCCGTGCATGTTTGAAGAGGGGGAACTAATTCCCCTTGCATACTGGGGGCCCCTGGGGGCCAACTAGCCCACCTGGAACCTCCAGTATGCGCCAGGGGGCTGCATTGCACAGAGGTGTAATGAGGCTATGCCCCTTGTTACACCTCTCTGCAACGCAGCCCCCTGGCGCATTTGCAGAGGGGGAACTAATTCCCTTGCTTACTGGGGGTCCCTGGGGGCCAACTAGCCCACCAGGAGCCTCCAGTATGCACCAGGGGGCTGCATTGCAGAGAGGTGTAATGAGGCCACACCCTTTTTTACACCTCTCTGCAACGCAGCCCCCGTGCATGTTTCAAGAGGGGGAACTAATTCCCCTTGCATACTGGGGGTCCCTGGGGGCCAACAAGCCCACCAGGAGCCTCCAGTATGCGCCAGGGGGCTGTGTTGCTTTCCCCCGTAGGACGGCGTTCCCCGGGGCAGTGTAGGAGGGATTGGGCACCCCCCACACTTCTTTATCACTATGCCCCCGCGATTTGGTCCCACTGGGGGGTAATTTTTAAAAAAACGTAACGGGTTTAAAAAAAAATCTGGCTTTGGGGGTCCTTGTGGGACCACCTTAACAGGCCTAAGGGGTCAGGGTGTTTCTACCCTGCCCCCTTGATGTTTTCTACACGTTTGTTTTTCTGCTTTCTTGTGCCTCAGTCTAATAAGCACAAGATGGCTGCCAACACTTCCTGGTTTGGAGTGTTGACAGCCAATAAGCATGCAGCTTTCTCGGAAAGGTACGCGCACCATCCGCGTACCGTATGCATACGTACCCGGACCCGTGAGGCACAAGATGGCTGCCAACAATTTCTGTTTTGGAGTTTTGACAGACATTGGCAGCCGATCAGCATGCTGCTGGCGCACGCGAAGGTCCGCACATGTATATATAAATATATATATATTATAGTTAGCTGGACATTTTACTCATACAAAACCATTGAATTTCCCCCATTATAGTTAGTTGTACTCACTATAACTCGCGCCCCTGCAATCCACTGCTGATTATGTCACATATATCATTCATGACATGGTCAGTGACATCACTGATGACATCACTGATGACATCATCCAGTGAATGTGGTTTGCATTGATATTTAAATATGTATTATAAATACACTACTTTGCATTGAAGAATGAGTGGATATATAAATATAAATGTGTGGATGGTGGATTTAGTAACAGTGTCATTGATTGTTTCCTTGACTAATTTGTAGAGTCTCTCTATATATAATGTGTAGTTACTAAACTGTGTGAACGTTTTTATTGCTTTGTCTTAATTGCTATGTTAAAGACTATATTTGGTATTGGTTTCTTAACTGAGTATTTGTATGGGTAAATGAATGTCTATTTGGTTTGGTGGGGTTGTGTGATTGCCAAAAAATGTTTGAATAGTTCCTTCAGTAGGTATATGAGGTTAAGACTACATGTTATAACAGTTGTTTCAGTGAGTGTATATGTTTATGGGTGTTGTGGTGATGAAATATTTCTCTCAATGGTACTTTTCCATTAAACTTGAAAAAAAGGCAGTGTATGTGACAGTTATATCTAATTAAGTGTGCCTAAGACTTAGTGATTGTACGAGTCACTATATGGATAACTGTAACTTATAATAGTGATTTTATAACACACTAAGTGTGAGTTACTATCTATATAAATAGATTAAGTGGTGTCTGTATAAGTGTGTAGGTGAGTAAATGTAAGTATAATCAATTGTTTGCATAAGTCAGAAAGATGTCTTTATAAGTGAATACAATGTGTGCTGGTGTGTAATGTTGAAATAGGCGTATAAGTAAATTTGATAGTGTTCTGTTGATTATTCACTGCATATAACACTGAATCTATAGGTAAGTGATTAGATGTGTGTATAGTTCTATGAATAACTGAGTGGGTGTTTAGAAAGATTATAGTAGTGTGTGATGAGGTGTATTTGATTGTCACATGGATGATGCCATCAGTGATGTCATCAGTGATGTCATTTGATATGTCATCAGTGATGTCATCAGTGATGTCACTGACCATGTCTTGAATGATGCACTTTTTGTGAGGTTCCGGTGGCGCCGAAGACTGAGTGATATTTATCAGGTAGGACTAAGCCACTTTTTGTGGCGTAATCCTGCCTGAGAAATATCAGTCCCTTTAACGCAGTGACCTGCATTAAAGGGGTGTGCAATGGGTGTTGTTGGGGGTGTTCCCAGCAGCATCCATGGACTTGAGTAATTTATAGCATCCTCAAAGTCAGTCTTTCAAAAACTCCAAAGTATAGGACATGATAATCCAAATCCAAATGTTTCTCATGAATAGTCATAAACCGTGTCCGTGGGTCATATCTGCCCAAACGCCGATATTCAGAATGATTGAAAATGACCAACTAACTATAACGTGGGAATTTCAATGGTTTTATGTCAGTAAAATTACCAGCTAACTATAACTGTTTTTTTTCAGTGAATTTAATAGGTTTTTTAAATGCTAATTCCTAACTATAACTGGTGTGAAACCTATGGTTTTTTCAGTGAATTTCAAGGGTTTTTTAATAGCAAATTTATATAGCTATGAAATGTAATATTTTTTATAATGAATCCTATATTGTATATTTATGTAATACTATTTCTTTTATGTATATTTTTTATGTTTTAAAAATAAAAATATTTATTTGCCCTGGAGCGCTCCTGGTGCGCGTCCCGGTGAGCGCACCGGTAAGCGCAGTCTTGCGGCACGCCCAGGGGCGCGTACGGATGAGCGTCCCGTTAGTGCTATTGCCGTGAACGAAAACATCATCGTGACGTATCGCGTAGCCGCGTCTGCCTGATACGCACGGCGTAAGCGCACCCGGAAGCACTCGATCGCGCTACGTAACCATCCGACGCGCTTACGCGACGCGCCCCGGGGCGCGTAGCATAAGCGCGTCGGGTCATGTGACCTAAAAATAACACTTTTTATTGGTTCAGGACAGTTGTGGTTTCCAAATGATGAAAGCCCTGGTCATGTGACCTGAAAATAACACTTTTCATTGGTTCAGGACAGTTTTTTTTTCCTAATGATGATAGCCCCCACCTTTATTCCTCATTCTCACTTTGTACTTTGAGTGAAGAAAACCTGTTGAAAGACCTCTCTTTACCTTTTTGGACTGAAAAATGGCTTCAGTAGCAGCAGCAGCAGGAGCATCTCAGCCACCATCACCACCACCGCCACCAAGAGGACCACCACAACACCACAGTGGTGGAGATGAAGAAGAGGAAGAGGAGGAGGAGGAGGAGAGGAGGAGGTTCCTGCCAGAAGATAATACCCCATATAGGCCAAAGCAGCACATTATCTGGGAGTTTTTTTCTATCCCAAAGGACCAAAAAAAAGTTAATCCGCCAAGGGTTACCTGCCTAATCTGTGGCACTGAACTTTCAATGGGGAACCCCAACAAATAATACTCTTTTGGCAATAACACCATGATTCGCCACATGCAACGCCAGCGCCCTAACGACTATGTCAGGTCAGAGGTCAGAGAACTGGCCAGAAACCCTCCCCAATCTTCACCCAGCACCTCCAAATGAAAGCAACCCACTCCATCGGGTCCAGAGACAAGGGAGATGGTCCCAAACATACAACCCCAGTTTGGGCAATACAAAATCAGTTGTATATTTTGTGGTAAAACTATTACCTATGGTGAGCAAAGCATAAAGCTCATTAACCGTGCTGATGACAACCACAATTGCCCCAAAAAACCTTTATTTTTTCCTGATTTTTTTTTTCCTCCAGTTGAGCCATTTACAATTCCCTGTTATTTGTTTCTCCCCATAAAAATAACTAAAAAAATATAAAATTGTTCATAAAAGCCAAAAAAAGTAAAAAAAATTCAAAAAAACAATAAAAAAATATAAAACAAAAAGAAGAACAAAAAAACAGTTCTTTTTAGAACTACCTCCAATTTATAAAAAAAGCTCAATTTTTTTAAAACTCTGTCATTCTTTTTTCCCTATGGCACGCTCCCCGGTACGCTCCCTGGTGCGCTAAAACATTTTTTTTGCCCCGCGGGGCCCTTTTATGGCCCCCACATCAAACCTAGGGTGTCGGGGGGGTCTACTGTGCCCCCTTTTGGTCATTTCCCCCTTTGTTTTTGCCACCTCTTGTGTCTCGATCCTACCGAGACACAAGATGTCAGCCGCTCTGGACTGTTTGGAATGTTGACAGACACCCGAGAGCCAATCAGCTTTCCGCGCGCAAAATCGCGTAGCCCGCTGGTACGTGCCCCGGTGCGCGTACCGGGGCGCGCTTATAGATATATATATATTTTTTTACCTAAATTACTCAAAATCCACTGGAGCACATATCTTGAGACATAGCAAAGGCACATCGGGCTACCAGTCCCTACAATTTTGCCAAGTTTGGTGGAAATCCATTCAGCCGTTCGGGCTAAAAGTGAGTTTGACCGCCCTATGGAAAATAACATGGGGAAAACACGTTTTGGGTCCCCCCTTTTATCTCAGCCCCCGCTTGACGAATCCTCCCCAAAGGAGCGGCGCGCCGCGAGGCAAATTTGAGGAAATTTTCAGACAGATTCCTCAACCGGCGCCAAAGTTATTCCCAATAGAATGTTGCGAATTCCCTATACAAAATAATCCTAACTATAACTACCTACTGGTGACCGCCAGTAGGTAATATATATATATATATATATAAATACACACACACACCTTTGCTGTACCTGGATTTCAGATAATATTGGAAATGCTGGAACAAGGATTAACAGAAGAGAATAATATTAATGCTGGAATTCAACACAATGCTCCATAAACTAATACTTTCAGGACTGTTGATTCAGTTCGAAAACCAATAAACTGTAAAGTGTCTGTTTGCCATGGATGAGGTCCAAAAAGCAATGGAGGATCTGAAAAAGGACATTAAGAATTTGGATTGCTTAGTATCCAAATTACATTCAGAGCAATTACAAATATACAAAGACATAAAACAGTCTTTAGGTCATGGACTTAAACATGAAAATTAGTTACGTGAATGTAGTACTTTTGAACCTACATCATATATCAGTGACCAAGTTGGAACTACAATAATGCAATAACAAAATACTGCTTGCATAAAGCTACAACTTCAATTTTATCTTGCATAGCTAGTGCTCCTACAGGTTGACAGAACACAAAATCAAAGTAATTACTTTACATTATCTACTGCTTTTGCCTTGTGGAGCATTATAAAATATTGGAAAATATCAAATTTAATAATGATACATATCATGAACTTGTGACAGTTCTACAAAAAACATCTTTGATCATAAACAAAGTTAGCATGGTTTTCAACTTAGGGCGTGATTACGATGTCGGTCAGAAAGCAATCCAACTGACTCCTTGTCAAATTTGAGTCCAACCGACTCATGTTCAGCGAGTCCGACCGACCAGTTACAATAGTTCTGAACACCATTCAGAAAGTCTCCCATTGAATTCAATGGAGCCTGTGTTACGACCGACAACTCAGGCTCCCCTTGAAAGAAGGGGCAGTTGAGGAAAACCTTGCAACCTTGCCTGCCACACCATGCATGGTTTTAAAGGGGGTGTCCCTTAGGTTCTCCCACAGGCCAAAACCAGAGGCCTTAGGGTGAAGGGGGCCTGCTATGGGCCCCAAAGTCAGTTTCCAACATTTGTTCCATGTCGGACAGACCGATTTGGTAAGGATGTTCGAATCCGACATCGTAAAACATTTGTCGGAAACATGATCTGTAGAGCTGAACAATTGGGCTTCAACTTACTCAGTCTCTGAATGCCGGTCAAAACCGAATCAGACGGACTGAATGTTTACCTTTCCATCGTAATTGGTCGGTTTGGAAATGCTTCCGAGTTGGTCGGAAACATAGGTTCCGACACGGTTTAGGATAGTCTGAATGCCGTTTTAAGCCTTTCCGACCAACAGCGTAATCAGGCCCATGATGTTGGCGTTAGTTCATTTGCGAATCCAAGGAGTACTCTGAACATCTTATGAAGTAATCTTTAGGGGAAAATATGTCCTTGTTTTTAGAGACTTAGTACAACTAATACCTTCAAATGACAGACTGCTTTCGAAATTTTTGTTGGGGCAAATTCTAAATTATTTCGGAAGCATAGGGAATGTCAAAATCTTTTTCACTTTTCCTTACAGAGAGCTAACACAAAATATCAGGCAAGCTAACCATAAACAATATGCCAAGATATACAAAACATTCACCTTTGCATTCTCACAAAAAAGCAGAGATTATGCTGAATGAACAAAGTACAAGAAGATTGTTTCCTAACATTTGCTCATCCTCTCAAGTAATGCATTATCTTCTTTCACAATCACCACACCTGGTTTGTTTAATGCTCACTCTTGAATAATATGCTCAATGTAAAAATGAAATGCTACATGTGGAAAAATAAGACATTGTGCATCTCTCTTGTAAAGATAAAGTTGAGAGCCCTGGGCTGAACATAATAATTAGCAAAAGTTAAGCTAATAAATCACAACATATGTAAAAATTGATGTGTGATTACATTTTATGTTACAATTTACATTTAGAAGAAGGACTCATAAATGGATCCATGGAATTTGTAGTGGACTTTCTAATGTCTGCAAACAGTAAAGAGATTGGATTTAGTATGGTAAAATGTGAACAAATTCAAGAGGAAAGAAAATTCTTAGAGTACTGCTAGTTTCTTACTGATTAAAGATTTGTAACATTGAAAAGAATAGTTTCCTCTATATTTGGCTTACAGGGTCACAGTACATAAATCACAATTACAAAGTTTGGATATGCACCAATATGCATTCAAAAAGAAATAGCATACGCTACTCTGTCTCACAGTAAGAAAATGGCAGGACTCTATATTATCAATTTTGAGGACTCAAGAATTCATGCAAACAGTAGCTGTGTGAAAGAATATAACTGTTTGCGAAAGACTTACACTCCTCATGTGGATGAAGTTCAGTTTTCTATCAATAAACAGCAAGATCATCAGAAATTTTAGAGTGGTTGTCCTATAAATTATAGATTAAAGAATAGGGAGCGACCCCACTGCCCAAGAGAAGGGGTACCACAGGTAAACAGAAATGTGGCGATCTCTTGGGAAAACCAAAAGGTTCACCACTGCTACTTATATTATCTGATTCCTTGTATTCAATGAACTGAAGACACACCATCCATACACACTCAGTTGAAAACCATGGACCCTACTTGGCATTTATAATACACACATATGATGCTACAAGATTATATATTTTTATTAAAAAAACAAAGGTAACATTTCATGAGAATCATGGAATAATCCACTACGCACCCATACATTAAATCCACAATTTTATACAAATATGATAATGAGAGACATAACACAAAAAAAGTGCAAACTATTTATCACATCTTGTTTCGGTTGTTCCACATGGAATTCATTCATTGTTTGTTCAAATGTCCATAAACCTGATCATCTATTGGGCATAAACATGTTCCTTGAATACAACCACATATAAAAACACAAAGGCGTCGACGTGTTTCGGTGGTGTTACCCTTGATACCAACCACCTTCTTCAAGGCAAAAACATGATAGTCTCTCTTGTGTTAAATCACGAAAAACCTCATAAACCCCAGAGATAGGTTTAGAAATAATATCCTTAGATTTCCATACGCGGGGCTTCTTAGGGCTTCAAGCCTGAACATTCACAATATCTAGTGGGTGGCCCAAACATTGCACCTCAGGTATTCTAATTCTGAAGATCCAACCGCTCACCCCGTTTAATGTCGTTCCATTTCGGGTATAAAGAAGTTATTTTGGATGAGATGGGCTTCAGTATTAATGTTAGAGCCATACGCTGATTTGGCCTCATGCATTGGACTCACAATTTTCTCCAATTACCACTGGACCTCATGTCTGCTATTAATTTCCACTCGTGTGTGCGACACGAGAATTACTGCATCTTGGAGGGGCTGCACATGTGAGTGGAAATTAATAGCAGACATAAGGTCCAGATGTTTTTTTAATAAAAATATATATTCTTGTAGCATCATATGTGCGTATTATAATTGCCAAGTAGGGTCCATGGTTTTCAACTGAGTGTGTATGGATGGTGTTTCTTCAGTTCATTGAATACGAGGAATCAGCAATTATTAGTAGCAGTTGTGCACCTTTTGGTTTTCCAAGAGATCTCCATATCTTTGTCTACAAATTATAGCTAACAAGACTCACCAAGATCCAGTGAGGGTGCTACTGGGTAAGACAACATTGTCCTTTATGGCCCCTTATAACTTTAAATTGTAAATTGTAGGGAACCAGTACAGAAACAGAAGGTAATAAATACAATTGGAAAGAAAACATGCAACAGCTATGGAGTGGGATCTAGGGCTGTCTCCACATAGAAAGATAAGACAGGACTATATTTTTGTATGTATAGAGCTCTTCGCCTTGATTGCTGAATCTCTACAGTGACAAACTTACTATTAAAATGCAATTTTATGAATAACAGAAAATAGTACACTTACACAAATGTGTAAGTTTACATTTGTGAATCAGGCTCTGTGTGTTTTCATACCCACCAAGTTTCCCCAGCCAAACCAATGCCTAGTACATTCAACATAGGAATTTATAATGTACTAGTCTGTACTTACCATTCATAGATACTTTCTTAGAGTGTTCACAGCATTAAATCCATTGTTCATATGGTATGTCAGTTCCCAGATCACATGACCATTGTGCATTTGCCCTGCTGTGTTTTGATATGATATTCCCCATCACTGCACCATACATTAGAGTGACTAGCTTCTTTAGGGCAGGTCCAGCGGCCACCAGTAGTAGCCCCAAGTTCTTTGGCTCTCTTGGGTATGTTGGGAACACTTAATAAACATCTCTCTCAGTCTATAATAAAACAATTCATCTAGTGGTGATGTGCTGCCCCTCTCAAGTAATCAAAATAAAGGTACAGTATATATAATTCTCCAATGCATGGAGTCCCCAGTCTTCCAACCGTTTGGCAGCTAGAGGTTCAATCTTAGTCTTAAGATTCCTAGCCAGTGACCCATGAAGGTAGATATATTGTCCATGGCATAGAGTTTATCCAACTTGTGCCACTCCCATTCCATGCAATTGACTGTGTATATTTTGTCTTTGGGTTTGACTGGGTCTTTCAATAGCACTGTGTCTAGCTCATTGGCACACAAGAGCACCCTCTCCAGCCGTCTAAATGGGGCCTATAGAAAATTATAAAATCAATGTGAAGTGAATTTTGCTATTAGATAGTATACCTCAAAATTGAGTTCAGCAAACCAACTGTACCTGTGCAAACTTTTCATATTGTTCCAGCTTTGTCGGGGTTGCTCTCCAGCGCAAGCAAGCTTTATCACTGGCAACTGAGACAGTAAACAAATTCCTTATTTAGGTGTACAGGAATATTCTGAACAAGGTATAGCAGTTGAGGCAGAATCACAATTCTCAATAATTTCATTCTGCCCAGCATAGTTAATGGAGTTTTTACCATTTATCTATGTTAGTAACAGTTTTATCCATGGTTCTTCTGTAATCTGAGGCTATTGGTCTCCCAATTGGGTTTGAGAGATATTTGGGAGTCCCAAGCGCCCCCGCCCAAAATGGTTATCAAGAAATTATATTGGGATTGGGTTCAGGCTGAAGCATCACGCGGTATAACAGGGGGTTCACTTACAGAGTCCTTTCTGGAGTGTAAGAGTGTAAGGAAATTTGAACCCTTCATTGACTTGATAACTAAGCCTCTAGACAGGGCCCTCTTTTTAAAATTAAGGTACGGTACCCTCCCGGTACGCGAATTTACTTCAAAATGGTCCAACCAGGGCGGCCCTTTGCGATCTTGTCCTGGCTGTGCGGCACCTAAAGAGTCCGTGGCCCATCTTCTTTTTGCCTGCCCCGCGTATAAAGTGGCGCGGAAAAACTGGTTGAAACCAGTATGTAAAGGTCTGGGGATGAGGTGCCATCGCTCGGCCTTACGAGTGATTACATCGGATCTATCATCTACCCCATTGATATGCGGGGTGGCAAAGTTTTTAGGTAGTGCCTGGATTATTAGATCAAGATCTCTGGGAATGATTGCAAGGCCCCTACCTACCTAGAGTGGAGTTGTTTGAAGCTGCTAATTCTGAGTGTCTGTAGTATTTTTTTGTCTGTGGTTTTATTAATTATGTCAGTGCTCAGTCGTATTTTAAGTATGGTCAACCCTTGTTGTTGCTAGTATAATTTGATGAAATGTATTTTAAAATGTATATTGTTGTCTTTTATGGTGATCAATTTACCGAATAAAGATTTATACATATATGTAATACTTGCTGATGACAACAGACAGATCTTGATGAAACTGCACTACCAGATATCTGCCCAGGACTCCTTCCACTGCAGTGGGCACCCTAATGTCAGCCTCTTAGTGCCAGTCGCCAGTGGCATCATGATGGATTTCAATCAGTTAATGGTCAAGCAACACCAGTAGCTGAATTACACAATTTCATATATTATTGGGTATAGATTCACTTCTGGGTGTTTAACTATTAATAAAATATCATCTGCATGTCGGGAAATCAGGAGCCAGCAGGTCCTAAAATTCATGCTTCTGTGTCCATGAAATTCATTTAAAATGCAGGAGAGTGGATTGATTGCCAATGCAATGATCAAAGGTGACAGGGTGCACCCATGCCCTGTCCCTCCCTAAATTACAATAGGGTCAGATACTTGACCATTGACAAGTACTATTCAAAAAGATGCACAAAGTTCCCCTAGGGAGTAACATTAATATAGAGGAGTGGTATTGCTTCCTCTCTCCGATTGTGGTTGTATGTGAAAGTCAGGGGCAGGTGTCCCTTGTCGGAACTAGGGAGGCCTCACACAACAGGCTGGTTTAACGGCTGCTGTCATATCACCAGCCAATTGTCTTGTGTCATCATCGGCTTCCTGCTCCTACGTCAAGCCGGCGCTGCAATGCCTGACGGATAGCACGTAGTGCTATACTTTTACGGAGATCTTTTGTTCCTAGCCGTTGATTGAGTGAGTTTGAGGGGCCCAAGTGATAAAGTAGTGAGCGTGAGGTGAGGTGTATTAAAAAAGGTTAGTGTAGTCTACTCTGGTCACTTTAATCATGTAGCTAACTACCTTGGTAAAATAAGAGGGGTATGTGGACTCAACCAGACTATGGGTGGGAGACCCGTTCAACCCTCATCAGTGATCAGGTCAACATGTTTCATGCCATCACGGCAATTTGTCAGGACCTAAATAGTGCTCATAAACTAGAAAAAGAGCCCTGAATGGGCTAAGGAGTGTAGCAGATACAACCTGAAGGGTCAAAGACTGGAACAGGAAGAGTTTCTGTGTTGCAATCCGCCCCTCAATAGCTGTAGACGATCCCCACAGACTGCTTAAGTGGGACCTGCGCTAGCAACTAATAATCTTAGAGGCGCGAGGAAGTTACCTCTGCACCTAAGCCCACAGAACCGGCGCGGCTCGGTCGTGAAGCAGCTGCACTTGAATAGTGTTTGATGGGACGTGCACACTGGACCCCCTTAAATATTGTCCCTCCCCTGTCCCTCCTTGTTGCTCACTCATTGACAAGTACTCACACCACTGGGAGCACATATAAAAGCCCCCTCCATTGCATCAACATTTTCCCAATCTATCAAGTGTCACCATGAAAAATAGCCACTCAATAGAGTTAAATGCTTTGGTGGGATATAGAAAGACTGTCCCCACTTTTACTCCTATCGTCCAAAAGATGCTCCACCGTGAAGAGAGTCTTTAGGTTGTTTGCCATAGAAAGACAGAGTATGGACCGCTGGTAGTCCTCAGAACCAGCCATTATATTAAGGGGATGAGTCAGGCTGTGAGCCTAATAGCTAATATATATTGTCAAATTGATATTGTCATGGATAACTTTCCCTTCAGAATTTCTTCTAAATACAGATCTAGCAGAAAGGAAGTACGCAACACACTATATTTTTTATATACTTCACTGGTCCGCCCATCACTATAAGGGAATTTCACAGTTTTCAAGTATGCAATAGCTTTTTTAATGTTTTCCTCTGTGATTGCAGAGCATAATTCCTCTTTGCCAGCTTATTTAACCCATGCTGAGATAGCTGCCTCCAGGAAATGGTCGATATTGTTTGTCTGTTTTGTATAGTGTAACTCGTAAAAATTAACCTAAGTATACTGTTACAACAGCTAAGTCAGAAAGAAACTATCTCGAACTGTCAGCAGATACCTTTGGAAACGTGCTTTAAGGAACAATTGCCCTCACTCACCTGAGGGTGACATGCTGCATCATTGAGGGTATACAGTCAAAATATCGGGTTTTTATTATCGATTTGCATTAATATCGATGAAAAAATATAGAATGGACACAATATCGACTGGACAGAATATAGACTACAAAAATATCGAATAGGATAGCATTATATATCAAATTAAAAAATATAGAATGGACATAATATCGAATGGGCAGAATATAGACTACAAAAATATAGAATGGACAGAATATAGACTACAAAAATATCGAATTTGAGGTAAGTAAGTTAATATCAATTTTTAAAGTGTTTTTTTATGTTAGTATATGTTTGAAAAGTGTATATTTATTTTATTATCATCATTATCAATTTAACTTTATTTCGGTTTGTTTATGAACCATAAAAGTACATCAAAAATAGAAAAATACATTTACAGCAATAGACTAATACACAGTTACATCTCATTTTAAATATTTGCAGTAAAATCAGTTAGCATGTGGTTTATAGAGTGACGATAAAAACCCTAAGACAATAAAATACATGGATTAAAGTTTAAAACACGGTGGAGGCCTAGTTTTTACTGAGACAAACTGTCTACCTACATTGAAGTAGCTTGCTACTACCGAATCAGTCTCCGTTTAATTAACCACATTGAAAACAAAAATTTAGCAATAGCAGTAACTATTAGTGCATTAGTATCAGTTTTTAAAATTCTAAAAAACTCTATATGGTTCCTGACTCCTAGGTTCACACATAACTGTTTGATTCATTTTTTCCTGCTAACAGAATAAGCAGGACAAAACAAGATCACATGAATTAGAGATTTGTTTGGATCATTCCAACCTGGACAAGGACGAGCTAAACCCATTATCCATTTATCAGTGTGAGAGTGAAGGGGTAGTGTACCATATCTGAACTGTAAATACAGTTTTTTTGCTAGGACAGGTTCTATAGTGTCTAATTCCTTCTCAAAGCTGTAGACATTCTTGAAATCCAGAAAGCTGTCAGTGAGACTAGACGACCTGGCTGACGGAAGGACCTCTTCTAGGTTGTAATGTTTTATAGACTCAGCCAGGGTTCTCTTTGAGATGGATTTGCATGCGTCCTCCGGATTAGACCAGAGATTCTCCATGCCGATCCTAGACGCCTGCCCCCTTATAAAGGATAGCCACTTTATCTTCCCTGCACCCGGGCGTGCCATCACAATCTTCAGTTCTTCTCTATAGCACTCAAGCTCCGGGACGCTCCACAATCTGCGCCAGTAAAGGAGAAATATTTTATTATTTATTTTAATTAATTATTTTTATGGTATTCATTTTTTGCGTAATATAATTCTGTAGTGGGTTGTGGGTTTATAGGGGAATAGGGTGGGAAGTAATTTAATTATAATTAATTAAATATGTTAATTTATTTATTGGTAATTATTTTTAATTAATTGATTAATTGATCATTATGTTAATTTTAGTAATTTATTTTCTGTAGCGGGTTGTGGGTTTATAAGGGAATAGGGTGGGAAGTAATTTAATTATAATTAATTAAATATGTTAATTTATTTATTGGTATTTATTTTGAATGAATTATTAATTGGTAATTATTTCAAATATAATTGGTAATTAATTTAGATTAATAGATTAATTGATAAATATGTTAATTTTAGTAATTTATTTTCAGTAGCGGGTTGTGGGTTTATAGGGGAATAGGGTGGAAAGTCATTTAATTATAAATAATTAAATATGTTAATGTATTTATTTGTATTTATTTTGAAATAATTGTTAATTAATTATTAATTGGTAATTAATTAAAATATAATGGGTAATTAATTTTAATTAATTTATTAATTGGTAATTATGTTAATTTTAATAATTTAGTTTCTGTAGTGGGTTGTGGGTTTATAGGGGAATGGGGTGGGGAGTAATTTAAATGTAAGTAATTCTATTTTTAAATTATTTTTTTATTTTATCAAATTTTTTATTATTTTCTAATTGTTAAATAATTTATTGTTAATTGGTAAATAATTTGTATTAGTAGGTAATTATTTTTATTGTTAATTTTTATTTGCATTTTTAATTGATTAATTAATATATTATATAAAAGTGTTAAGTATTTTAATTAATTAGTAATTAGTATTATTATTTATTTTCTTTTTATTTAATTATGAAGTATTTACTTTTCCTACTGTTGCACTCACTGGAGTGGGAATAGTAATTTTTAACCCTACGCTATCCAGCGCTTTCCCTACTGTTGCACTCTCTGCAGTGGGAATAGTAATTTTTACCCCTACGCTATCCAACGCTTTCCCTACTGTTGCACTCTCTGCAGTGGGAATAGTAATTTGTATCCCTACGCTATCCAACGCTTTCCCTACTGTTGCACTCTCAGGAGTGGGAATAGTAATTTTTACCTCTACGCTATCCAACGTTTTCCCTACTGTTGCACTCTCTGGAGTCGGAATAGTACTTTTTACCCCTACACTATCCAACCCTTTCCCTACGGTTGCACTTTCTGGAGTGGGAATAGTAATTTACCCCTACACTATCCAACGCTTTCCCTACTGTTGCACTCTCTGGAGTTGGTATAGTAATTTTTACTCCTACGCTATTTAATGCTTTCCCTACTGTTGCACTCTCTGGAGTGGGAATAGTATTTTTTACCCCTACGCTATCCAACGCTTTCCCTACTGTTGCACTCTCCGGAGTGGTAATAGTAATTTTTACCCCTACGCTATCCAACGCGTTCCCTACTGTTGCACTCTGGGGAGTGGGTATAGTAATTTTTACCCCTACTCTATCCAGCGCTTTCCCTACTGTTGCACTCTCTGGAGTTGGAATAGTAATTTTTACACCTACGCTATCCAACACTTTCCCTACTGTTGCACTCTCTGGAGTGGGAATAGTAATTTTTACCTCTACGCTATCCAACGCTTTCCCTACTGTTGCACTCTCTGGAGTGGGAATAGTAATTTGTACCCCTACGCTATCCAGCGCTTTCCCTACTGTTGCACTCCCTGGAGATGGAATAGTAATTTTTACCCCTACGCTATCCAACGCTTTCCCTACTGTTGCACTCTCTGGAGTTGGAATAGTAATTTTTACCTCTACGCTATCCAACGCTTTCCCTACTGTTGCACTCTCTGGAGTGGGAATAGTAATTTTTACCTCTACGCTATCCATTGCTTTCCCTACTGTTGCACTCTCTGGAGTGGGAATAGTAATTTTTACCTCTACGCTATCCAGCACTTTCCCTACTGTTGCACTCTCTGGAGTTGGAATAATATTTTTTACCCCTACGCTATCCAACGATTTCCCTACTTTTGCACTCTCTGGAGTGGGAATAGTAATTTTTACCCCTACGCTATCCAACGCTTTCCCTACTGTTGCTCTCACAGGAGTGGTAATATTAAATTCTACCCTTTCGGCTATCCTAAGGTAAAAATATTGTAATTTTTTTATTAATATTACGTTTATATATATATATATACATATATATATGCATTAACAAATCCAATTTGTATGTTTTTTTTACTTACATTATTAATTATTAATTTTAAGTATTTTAAGTATGTGTAAGTTAATTATATTTATTATTTCATTAATTTTTTAATTAATTTAAAGCATTTAAAAAAAATTGATATTTGGACTAACTATATTTTTTTACATCGATATTTTTGATTCAATATTTTTTTACTTACCTGTTTGGAGATAGGAAGTCGATATTTTGGCATTCTATATTTTTACCTCAATATTTTGGTAGTTCGATATTTTGGCATTCTATATTATGTCAGTGATCCATCATTGAGCTATGCTCCTGCTCAGGCCGGCACTGCAATGCCTGGTGGGTCCCCAAGAGCGTATTTTACCAGGGATATTTTAGCAAAAATGCCTTATGAGCATATATGGACAGAGGGTGATGTGTCCAGAAGTTGGAGGATTATCAAAAGTGTGAATCTAAAATCAAATATGGACCATATGTCTGAATTTATTTAATGTTGTCTCACTGGTCAATGTTGAGATTAAAACACAAGTATGATCAACATGTTTAATGCCTTATATAGTCGAGGAGTAATCTGTTAGTTTTTTGTCAGGACCAAAAAAGTCAGACAAATGTAGCTTAATTTTCTCTGCAGAGTAAGGGCTCAGTATAATCTTTAACCCCCACACAATGCATAAGTGATAAGGTGTCCATTGACATCTGACCAATAATGGGGAACACTGACTAACAGAGTTCTCCGTATGGGGTAACCCGCCTCAAAGTTAGGGTAAAATGACCTTTAATATTGCGAGGATGCCACATCAGGGTTTGACTTGTTGAATCCAACGTGCCTTCAATTTGCACTACGGAAGTGAAGACTGGGGTAGGAGCAAATCAAATGCAAGTTTTATTTGTCAAGTCACTCCCTGATGTCGCGTCCTTGGTATGTTAAAGGTAATTTTTAACCTGAGTTTTAGGAGGGTTACCTCATATGGAGCACTCTGTTAGTGAGACCTCCCCAGAGATGGTAAGATGTCAATGAGCACCTTGTAACCAATGCATTGTGTGGGGGTTTGAGATGATGCTGAACTCCTCACTCTGTGTAGAAAATGTGGTCACATTTTCCTGATTTTTTTGGTCCTGACAAACTGCCAACAGATCGCTCCTCCAATATGTAAAGCATGAAACATGGTGACATTAATTGTACACGCTAGCATGTTAGCAAGTCTATAGGTGACCAACACCTTATTGCAAACAGAAATGGGGACCATTATTTCCCAATTCCTCTGTCACTTTTGTTTAACAATTATTTCCCAATCCCTCAGTCACTTTTGTTTTAATCTCAAAATTGACCAGTATGATCACATTAAGTACATTGAGACATATGGTCCATAGTGATTTTAGATCCACGCTTTTGCTAATTTTCTCACCTTCTGCACATATCACCCTCTATCGAGCTGTGCTCATGAGGAATTTTTGAAAAAGATCTCGGTGAAGTACCCTCTTGCAGGACCCGCCTGGCATTTCAGCGCCGGTGGGAGGAGGAGCTTAGCCAAGTGATGAAGCATTTCACCCTCAGGTGAGTGAGGGCAATTGTTCCTAGAAGCACATTCTTCTAAAGGTACAGTGTAAGATATTTTCTCTCTGACTTAGCTTTTTGGAGCAATATACTTAGGTTTATTCTGACATTGATGAGGAGAGCTAATCTTATTGTCCTCCAAAGTGATATGGTGTGACTCGTAAAGTCTGGTGTAGTATTTTGTGAATTCCTAGAGGACCTCTGATGAGTGGTTTAAAGTGTCTCCTTCATCTGTTTCGATCATGACAATATGTCATCCTGGCCATTTTGGCCTAATAAGGCATGCAAGTGTGTGCCTAAGGCACTCACCCTCACCATTCACTCTTGCAGCTGCATATTTTCTCAAGTAATGTGCCTCAAACTTGGTTACTTCTCTCTATTCTTTGAATGTTCGCTGAATACACATTTGAATGAGGAGCTCTAGATTAGTGCCATAGTTCCTTTCTAGCACCTGGAGCTCACGTTCCAGTTTATCCAATCTGTCTGATATAGATTTTAAAATCCTATGCCCTTTATCAATACACTACCCCCTTACTATTGCATTGAAGGCCTTCCAGACCACCATGAGGTCCTGCACAGTTTTCATTAGCCTTGTCTGATCTCCTTCCTGAAGATACTTTATAGCAGCATGTGGGATTTGAATCTCCAGCAATTATATTTCTGAGGGTGGGCAGAGAATCAGAGAATAAAAACCACCGGGGAGTGATCAGAGAAAGTGTTGGCCACATGCTCCATCGACACAGTCAAACCCAACACATCCTTTTAGGCTAACCAGTAATCTAACTTAGAAGACATGCCATGGAACATTAAATGGAAGGTGCATTTGCTCCTGTCATTATAAACACCTATCCATATATCTAGCAGATCATGGAGCTGCATAATCACAGTTAGTGCTGTTCTCATTCCTATCTGTTGACCAACTCAAATGTTAGTGGTATCTAGAGTGCCAGTGAAGGAGGCTTTGTAGTATCAACCCCATATAATTGTTTGGGGTGTCAATGCTTTAAATTTTGTAATAATCCTAGAGGAAATAGTGTGAAAGATGGTGTTTTGGGCCATATTTGTTCACTTTGGTGGCAGGAGTCTGGTTCAGATTGCCTTGGTTTATCAAATAGCAATCCTCTGTATTAAAAGTGGCATCAATGTGATGATAGGTGGTACATCCTATTGCACCTTTCTTTAAATAATTGTGTCTCTTGCAGTAAAAAAACATCTATTTGGCATCTAATAGCATGTGTTAATGCATGTTGTGTCTTTCTGGCGTAGGGTCTCACACAGTCATCAGTTTAATTTGTTGTTGCTCATTTCTACGTATTGTTTCCGTTATGGTATTCCCCACTTCTGATCATGGCTGCATGGATCCATAAAACATAGTGATGTACATTTTATGGCTTTTATTATCCCCGACAACCCATGCTGGATTTCAACTTCCTAGAGATCATTCCTTTCACATTCCTTTACCCAACTTAACTCAACTACCGGCACCCAACCCAACCCACAGGTATGTAACCAAGTGATTTAGCTTAGGAGGAGGCCAGAGATAATATGCTTAGTGATGAGTACCTGTTAGAAATTTGGTTGTTGAGTGACTTTGTAGGTTTCTAAGTTGGCCAGCTCATATTCTAATGTTTCAGTTGTAAAACTAGCAGCCAGCTACACGATTGTGAGCTAATATATATGAATGCCAATCAGGGAGAATTTAAAATTTGAAATGGTCTTGGATGTGAATTGGTATTGTACAAAAAGTCACTGTATGGCACTGCACAAACACAAGTTCTATCCTCACAACTGATCATCAATGTTTGAAATTGGGTTGTTAGTTGACTATGGTATGTGCTCAAGTCAGGTAATAACAAATATCCTAGTCAGGGTAAGAATCAAGGAAGTCATAAATTAACCTATGCTTGTCTGGGCTTTAGACCCAGGAACAGTACAGCAACAACTTTAATTGCAGTTACTGATCTAATAAGATGCTCTTGTGACATGAATACTCCATCACTGCTTGTGCTGCTAGACATTTCAACAGCATTTGATACAGTATCCCATCCTAGAATGCTACAAAATATTGCAGGAGATAGGAATCAATGGCACAGCATTGGGGTGCCACAGGGGCTCTAGTCTGAGCCCCATTCTATTTAACTTATTTGTAGCTCCCCCATGCCAAAATTGTCAGAGCCTTTGGTTTCAAACCATTGTCTTTTGCGGACGATGCACAGGTACTTTTTACACCCAGTAAAGACTTGAACAATGCAAAAGCATATATTGCCGGTTTCAGGCTTCCCACATATCTACTTCTATTGCGTGCCATAGAGGGGAAATACATTTGCCGACTGGCTGGAAGAGCTTTCTTTGTAACATCCGCTCCCTACCGATTCATCACACTGAAATTTGGGGCTTAATCTTTACCGCGCAGCCTGAAATATGTTTTTTGACCGAGACTTGGTTAAAACCTCATACGGTCCCTGCTATTACCCTGGGCATCCCCGCAGGATATAAAATAATAAGGCTGGATCGACCGGTTAAAACCAGTGGCGGTATTGCTATTGTTTATAGGGAGGGGCTGAATGTTTCTATATTGGAACAAAGGAGTAGCCCCTGGATGGAAATTATGATCTTTAGGATCAATACTCCGTCCAAAGCCCACTGGAAGGGGGCCTTGGTTTATCGTCCCTCAGGGCAGAGTGCTGGTTTTGCACTCTCCCTAATCAAACTATTGGCCCCGCACTTCAAAGCTGGAGATGATTTCCTTCTTCTAGGAGACTTTAATATACATGGAGACCTTCACAACAATCCTGAGACCTCAATTCTATTGTCGGACCTTTCGTTATTAGGACTTATAAAACAAAATAACGTCCCAACACATCTGGCAGGTCATACCTTGGACATGATCTTTTCTAATTGCTGTAAGATTGCATGCCGACCCTCGATTCGGGTGAACTGGTCAGACCATTTTACAATTGAATTCTCCCTTTTAGGTTTGGATAAACCTAACAAACGGCTCCCCCTCCCTTCCTTTTGGCATAGACAATGGCATAAAGTGACATTGGATGAACTCCAGTCAGTACTAGTCGAGCCCCTCATTACAGCCTCTGATAATAATGAGTCAGCCCTATTTAAATTTAATTCTGCTATCCTATTTGCGGTTGATTCTCTGGCCCCCATGAAACTGTGTAAACAGCGTCCCACCTCTCGCCAGGAAAACTGAGGAAAACAAAAAAAGTCACTTTGATGCTTTGTCCACATATCATAAAAATATTAGATTGGCAAGGAGGAATCACCTCGCCTCTCAGTTGGCGGAAGCTGGTAATTCCTCCAAGGCACTATATCGGATTTTACAAGCCTTTATTAAACCTATGGCTTGTGAAAGTCCTGATGCTTCCTCACAATCACTGTGTGACGACATCTCTCTCTTTTTTGAAAATAAAATAGAGCTGATATATGATAAAATCATTAAGGCTACAAACCCTAAGGGTAGTTCCCCTATAACCCCCCAGAATCCCCTGACTCGTGATTCTGTCACGCTCACTGCCTTCCCTGTGGTCAGTCAGAGGGATATCCATACATTGATGGGTCTAATTAAAACAGGATCTTCTCTAGATCTTTTGCCTGCCAAAATTGTTACTTCGCTGGGCAACTTACTTTGTCCTATGATCCAAACTCTGATGAATCTCTCTCTGGATGAGGGTCAGGTACCACAGGAATGGAAGTAAGCTCTTGTAAATCCCATTTGTAAGAACTCTGCTCTCCCATGGACAGATGTATTCAACCTCCGCCCCAAATCCCTTTTGCCTTACCTGAGCAAGATGACAGAGAAGCATATCAACACCCATTTGTCGAATTTCATCGAGCTGTCGGGAGGCTTAGATCACTCTCAATCTAGATTCAGGCCCAACTATAGCACAGAATCAGTGCTCCTTTCTGTGACTGATACCATCCGAATGTCACAGGATAAAGGGAGCTCTATGATTTTGGTGCTGTTGGACCTGTCTGCAGCTTTCGACACGATATTGCATGAAATCTTGCTCAGTCGTTTGCAGGAGGTTGGGGTCGAGGTCTGGCTCTGTCTTGGCTGAAGAGGTTTTTATCAGGCCGCTCACAAAGTGTCAGCTTGGGTTCCTTTCATTCAACACCTATGGAGCTCACCAAGGGGGTGCCACAGGGCTCGTGCCTGAGCCCCACACTTTTCAATGTGTATGTAACCTCCCTAGCTGATCTTATGAGAGCGTATGGATTTATCCCGGTGTCGTACGCCGATGCTTCTATTTCAATTTCAGACTCTAACTCCTGCAGTCAAGCACTCTTTTGCTGAGGGTATGAGGGCGGTGTCCTGTTGGATGGCCTCAAATTTCCTGCAATGTAATGTAGGGAAGACCGAGGTCATGTTATTTGGGGAGGCTCCACTATTGTGGTTGCCTGACTGGTGGCCATTAGACTTGGGGCCCGTCCCCAGTCCTAAGCAGACAGTGAAAAACCTAGGTGTTCGGCTGGACCAAGGACTGTCTCTAAAGGAACACGTCAACCAAACAACTGAGTCCTGCTTTCGGGTAATCGGACTCCTGAGACACATGTTTCCTTTTTTGCCAGACACTTCCAGAAAGACCCTTGTCCAGGCTCTAGTACTTAGCAGCCTGGACTATTGTAATGGGCTCCTTATATCAGCAAACAACAACTTGCTGAGCAGGCTACAGGTGGCTCAGAACACCACGGCAAGGCTAGTTCTCAATGCCTTGCCCAGAACTTCCTCCCGTCCTCTTTTGGAAAAACTTCATTGGTTACCAATCCGACAACGGGTTAAATTCAAAACCTGTTGTATCATTCACAAAAGCATTTTTGGCTCAGGTCCCTTGTATCTGACTGAAAAGTGTATCCTTTATAAACCTGTACGTACCCTCCGCTTCAGTAACCAATTTCTGCTACAGGTTCTGCCCATTAGAAAGGCGAGACTGGGAGGCAGAGCTCTTTCGTTTTTAGGCCCCAGTCTCTGGAACAAACTACCTCCTAACCTGAGACAATGCACTAATTATCTAATTTTTAGGAAACTATTGAAGACGTTCCTGTTTTAAATATTAGACCCCCTCTCCTGCCTATTCATGAGAGCACTGTCCTTTCAGCCTGATGGGTGAACCAGGCGCGGAGATACTCCTTCAGGAGTCGAGTCTAGCGCTTTATAAGCCTTACATAAATAAATAAATAAATAAATGCTCTTTTTTGCTGGTGTGACATCCATTGTTACCAGGATGACAGAAATCTGTCAGCAGAACTGAGATTATGCTCTTTGGTAAGACAAACAGCTCTGGACACCCGATAGGTGGCCATCGGAATTGGGTGCTGCATCTAATCTAAAATTGGTTGTTAAAAATCGTGGTGTCCAACTAGATCAATCACAAACTATGAAAGAACAGGTTGGCAAAACCTTAGGCACTTGTTTTAATATGTTGCGCTTGTTATAGAGAGTTTTCGCTCTCCTTCCATATTCTATGAGGAAGACCTTTATTCAATCATAGGTTATCTGCCGTCTAGATTATTGTAATGCTTTTTTAACTTCCATCAACAAGATATTGAGAAATAAACTAAGGGGGTTCAGAACACCGCTGCGAGTCTTATTAACAATCTTCCACCCAGGTCAGCTACTTCTCCTCTTTTGTGCTCTCGTCATTGTCTACCAATTCACAAAAGATTAATTTTTAAAATGGGTGTCTGCCACATAAGTCCTTAAATGGCAAAGGCCCAAAATAATTGTCTTCAAAGCTTTTTCCTTATTGGCCAAATAGCTTGTTAAGATCTAGTGGCTAAGCCCTGCTTACAGTCACACAAATAAGAAAGTCTCCCTCAGGTGGAAGGTCCCTTTCCTACTTGGCCCCTTTCGATTGAAATAAGCTCCCATTTTACCTATGTCAATGTAATGATCATTTTAATTCAGGAAATTTCTTAATACAGAGCTGTTTGCGGCTTCAAAGATTTGCTTGCCTGTTTATGTTCTGAGCTGAGCCGAAATACCCCTTCCGGGGAGATTAGTGTGTGTTATAAAAAAAAATACCATAACAAAACACTCTCTGGTAGCTTGGTATAGAGCAGTCAGGGTTAACCTAGAGGCAATGTGTATTTGTGCAAAACAGTAAAACACTGAACAAAATCACACAAAACGATTCCAAACTAGGTTAGAAAAGTAGAACTCAATTTAGTAAATAAAACTAGACCAAAACAACAACATCCAATGAATAAAATTTGAGATCTGAATTTTTTAAGAATAAACTGTAAAACAGAGCTTAGAAGCAATAAGAACGTATTTGGCATATCTGATTGCGCTGGACCAGGACAAAGTCAAAGTTCAGGCCGAACTAGGTGGAGCACTGGCTGGATTCAGGGTTCTAGTGAGGTCCTCTCAATAAAGGTACCTTGATAGGGTTGCGTCAACATGCAAGAAAATCTGGGATGCGGTCAATATCGATCCTTGCAATGGTGGTGATGTGCTGTCCTGATCTGTCCTGATGGACACAGATCTCTGCATTGAAGCCTCAATTGACGGAGATGCAAAAACAAGAGCGTCATGCAGTGCTGGTCCCGAAGGCGGAGTACTGTCCCCAAGCCATGCAAAGGCAGTGATGCGTCAGTTCTTGTCCCTGCAACAGAGGTTGATCGGAAGCTTCTAGTCACACAATTGGGGTGCTGCAACGGGTACTGTCCACGCAACAGCACCGATGTGCCAGTTTGAAAGCAGATGTGTGGGTTTTCACAGGAGCACGCACCTTAAGCCTCACTACCAATGGTCCAGGAGTGGAGTGGTAACACTTGGCAGGGAAGACTCACATATGGCAGAGTCCTTGTGCAACAGCAAAAGATTAGGAAGCCTTTTATATCCCTGGGACTTAATATCAGGAGGCATACCAGCAAGCCCTTGGAGTCACTCTGCGGTCAAGTGATGCAGGTGTAGTCCTACTCACCCACGCAAGGGAACAGAAGGCTGTTTTCCAGCAAAGCAGCAGTTCAGCCGAGTGGCAGTCCTTTAACAGCACCGTAGTCCTTCTTCCTGGCTGGGTCTTCACAGGTCTAGAAGTGTACTGAAATGGCAATGTCAGAGGTCCAGCAGTTTTACCCAGTTGTGCATTTGAAGTGAGTGCAACTTCAAGGTCCTCCCTTCCTGTCCTGGCTCCTAACTCACTACAGGGAGGTATGCAGCCCTATTATGTGGGGACAGGATACAGACTAATTAGGTGGAAGCGTGAGGATGTGCCCATCTCCTCAAGCCCATCCTCCCAGGATAGCTCATCAAGTCTCACCTAAGCTCCCATTATGTGTGGCTGTCTGGAGAGACTACACAAACTACAGCTCTCACCTTTCCCAGATGAGTATCAGAGGCAGACAGCATGCATCAAATGTCTAAAGTATGAAAATGCCAACTTTTCAAAAGTGGCATTTTCAGAATTGCTGTTTAAAATCCGACCTTACCATAAGTTGTGATTTTGAATTGTGATTCCAGAGACACCAAACCCAAAACATCTACCTCTGCACAATAGGGAATCACACTTATAAAATATAATAGGGTAATCCCAATGTTATCATATGGGAGAGAACGGTATTGCAATAAAGTACATGCCCTACCTTGCACCATGCCCTCTGGGTTGTCCAGGGCCTACCTTATGGTCGCTAATATGTATAAAAAGAAGAGGTTTAGGCCTGGCATGAGGTATATCTTATTTATCAAATAAAGGGAGAATGATCAATGGATCAACGGACACTATTTATCACTTGAGCAAGTGAAGGGTCCAGTCGCAGCGTGTGCCCGTATAGGGTATTGGTAGCTCAAAGAAGGGGGTTGCTGCACTGTTCCTCAAAAAGGGGAGAAAGATTAGGAGAAGCTGACGTGACCTAAGGTGTGGGTAGTACACCTTTGGGCATCCATTTAGTTGGATGTATTTGCCTCACACACCCCAAAGGGTGTCATGCTTCATCATCGGCGGTTGCTCCTCGTCGGGGGGGCGGTGCAATCCCCAACGGGCTCACCTCTAGGAGGGGCTCTTTAGCGGAGATCTTTTATATCCAACAGCCCTATGGTGAAGTGAGGGTATGTGGGCAGAGTTTCAGATGGACTCGGTGTAGTGATTAAAATGCAGTAGGGGATGCCGGAAACAACTTTATTCTGGGGGTCCCCCTACTACAATTAAAACCAGTGGAGAAAGGCAAATTGCTAGGGGTAACCTAAATTAGGTAAAGTAATCCTAGAGAGGCCTTAGAAAACAGTGGGTCAACATGTTTCTCGCATTCGGTTAATCACCTGCGATTCATCAGGACCTTTAGAAGTGAAAAAGAAATATTAACATGCGAGTGTCATGTCTGTGGTGTAGGTGTATATTACCTTGGTGGAAAGTCCTATGCCTATATAATGAGACAAAACAAAACATTATAAATAATATTTTTCCTTCATCAACAGCATGAACTGGGTCAGCGTCAGCAAGTACAGTTAGGTGAGGCATGCTCCAAGTGGTTTTGGGGGGGAGTACCCAACATAAACATGCCAAGTGGAAAGCAGCGTGTAGTGCAGAGATCACACGCACACTGTATTGGTGAATGAAAAGCATTCGTATAAAAACCAGTGTTTAAAAGCAGCAGTGTTATCTAAAAAACACCATCCATTCTGTGCAGTGTCAATATGTATCAGAGATATAACATCATATTATCATACAGAAGGTAAACCAAGCAACTGCAGAATAATGGCTCACCTAAGGGTCAAGGTCTAAGAGCCACATGAGTGCTCGGCGGGTCAGTTCAACGAGGGCAAGCCTTCAGGTGTGGCTGTAATGCATACAGGATGTTAGACGAGGGACCCCAAACTAGCGAGGTCAAATACTGGCTAGCACGGACTGGGTGGGCCCTGGTAATTTTATGTAGTTCCGCCTTACCTTACTCGTCCCGAGACCGCGTGGGTGCACCTACCCATCTCCGCCGAGTTCGGATAGATGGGTGGGTATGGCGGTGTTTGTTGTTATAGGGACCCGGCGGGGAGGAGCCTCGTTACTGGCGCCCTTCCGTGTAGGTCACATGACCGGGGTCGTTTCTATAGCGGCCATGATAGAGAGGTAAAGTTAAAGTGGCGGTTTAGGTGAAACTTAATTCAGGGCAACAATTAGATAGTGGGCAGGTGTTAATAGATCGATTGCCCATTGGAATCGAGTTGCACACGTTGTGTGGATTCGCGGGGTGTCTGGCCATACATATAATATTGGAATGGCTCGATCACTACAGTGAGTTGATTTAAGTTTAGCCACTAACTGTTCCATAGTGTTGGGAATTGCCAAGCCTACCCCCCGGTTGTACAGTGTTGTATTTTATGTGCAAAGTCAAAACGAGCCTTGGGAAGGTCGCGTGATGAATTTATTGTACGTGTCGGCCATGTTGGGTAGGGCAAGGCTCTGGAAGAAAACCAGCCGATGAGGGGTTCTCACATGAAACCCATGGATATATGGGTAGTGTCACTGCCGAGGTATGAGTGAGTATTGATAAAATGTCAACCGATTGCTCACAGTGTGCCTGGTCATATATTCATTGTAACTTATGAACAAAACAGGAGACACCACCCCACTGATTATAATAGGGACCCCATCCATTACCTGCAGAGTAAATAACACTCAAGCTGGTTATGTAATATAACCAACCTGATGCCATCGAGGATCCAGCGTATATATCTGGTCAAGTGCACAGAGGGTGTCCCTGATGTGTGTATTCCGAGCCAAACCAATTTAGATTAAAATTAGGCTTGGGCAATATCAGTAAAGGGCCATGAATGAAGAATGACTTATAGCGAATGCCAGGGGATATCTTCATTCAAACCTTGGCTGTCAGAAGATAAACGATGGACCCATCTCTGCTCCTTCCTAAAAAGTGCATTTTTTGGGGAGTTCGGGCTGGATTCCAAAATAACCCAGTGAAGAGACTCTTCAGTGTGGTTGCATTCCACATAATGTTTGCACATTTTTGTGTTTGTTTTCTTACAGCGAAAATTGCTGCGGTGCTCAATAATGCGGGTTTTAATGGGGCGGGTGGTCATCCCAATGTATTGCAAATTGCAGGGGCAAGTCAGTAGGTAGATGCAATGTGAGGTATTGCAATTTGTGTGTTGCCTGAGTTCCCAATTGAAGGTCTCTGAAAGTCTGATGGTTTTCACTATTGAGGTGTATTTACAAACACCGCAGGAACCACAAGGGTAGTGGCCCCTGACTGGAGGTAACTGCCAAAGGGTCTGTTGTGTCTCTTTTCTGACTTTCTTTGGTCTGGTATTAATCAGAATATCCTTCAGGTTCTGTGATCTCCTGAAAGCAAACCTAGGCTGTTCCATATCCAGGTCACCTGTATTGAGGATACCCCAATGGCGTTTGATGGTCTGTTTGATTTTATTGGAACGCGGGGTAAAGGTGGTAACACAGGTCATTGGTTGGTCCTCTGTCGGTGTGTTATCACGTCTCTCTAATAGAGCCTCTCTGTTGTTATTCCGAGCCCGTTTTCTGGCTTTGTACACATCGCTTTTAGGATAGCCTCTGTCCATGAGGTTCCTAGACAGTATTAGGGATTCCTTCTTGTAGTCAGTTACATCACTGCAATTGCGCCTTATCCGGAGGAATTGTCCGAATGGTAAGTTTGAGCGCAATGCCTTCGGATGGTGACTTGTGTAGTGAAGTAAACTGTTACGATCTGTGGGTTTTCTATACAGGGATGTACTGAGAGAACCATCCTCCAATTTGATGGTAAGATCAAGGAAGGCAATTTCCTTGGGTGAAGAGGACATCGTAAAGTGTAAGAAGGGGTTCAGAGTATTCACCCATTCAAAGAACTCCTCGTGGGTAGTTGTGGGGCCTGACCAGAGTATTAAGATGTCATCGATGAATCGTCTCCATACTAGAATATTCTCTAGGAAGGGGTTGGACTGGTGATGTATATGTCTGTCTTCAAACTCTGCCATATAGAGACAGGCCACCGAAGGAGCAAAGGTACTGCCCATAGAGGTCCCTTGGGTCTGATGATAATATTGCCCCTTGTACTCAAAGTAGTTCTCAGTGAGTGCTAGCGTGGCGCACTCCATGATGAAAGTTTGCGGAGTGTTAGAGTTCCAGGTTTGTTGCCCCAATCTTTCTTCTACTACTTCTAGGGTGGCCCTCTGTGGTATATTCGTATAGAGGGCCTCCACATCTAGAGTGATCAGAAGATCAATTTGTGTGGTGTCCTGAATAGAATTCAAAATACGTAGGACATCAGTAGTGTCCTGAACGTAAGAAGGAATGCATTTGACCAGTGGTTGTAAAAAGTGGTCACAAAATTGTGAGAGTGGCTCTAGGATAGAATTAATCCCTGACACGATTGGTCTTCCTGGTACTGGTCTCGTGCCCTTGTGAATTTTGGGCAGTATATAGAAGTAGGGTACCCGGGGGTCACTTTGAACTAGGAACTCTGCCTCTTTTTTGGAGATCCATTCCTCACTTTCAGCACCCATCACCATCCCTGTGATAATGGTCTGCAGGCGCCTGGTTGGGTCACCGGGGATAGGTGTATAGTACCTGTGATCATTTAGCTGTCTGGTACATTCCAGGTCATAATCAGTAGTATTCATCAGGACTGTTGCTCCACCCTTATCAGCCTGTTTAATGGTGATAAGAGGGTCTTCTGCCAGTGATTTTATGATCAACATTTCGTTATTGGAAATGTTAGAGTGACGAGTCTGTCTGTCCAACCGGTTAATATCTTTGAGAACTGCCTGTTCAAAGGTCAAAACTTCGTTTGGAACCATGCCATTATGTGGTGTAAATGTGGAAGGGTTATGTAAACCAGAGTCTTCAATAGGGTCACGAGTTTTACCATCAAAGAAGGCTTTAAGTCTTATTTTTCGGAAAAAGGATTTGATTTCCCTAGTTTGCTGGAATAAGTCCAGTCTCGGGGTAGGGACAAAGCCTAACCCTTTTTGAAGGGCTTGTTCCTCTCCCTCAGTAAGGATACGATCTGACAGATTGACCACTAGACTCATTTTGGTCCTGACCGGGTCGTGTTCCTGGTGTCCATTCCTTGGGGGCGTGTGTCCTCCCATTGTACCCTCTTTTCTGGCGCGTTCCCTCTCCTTCGCCCTCGCCCTCTGCCCCAACCTCTGCCTAAAAAAGGTGGGTTTGTAGAGTTTTGTGGAGCGTAGAAAGGGGGGTATTGTGGGGCCAAGGCTGGTTGAAAATGGGGGAATTGTGGGTAGTGCCAAAATGGGGGACCCATTTGTTGTCCTTGGTAAGGAAAATTTTGAAAGTTTTGCTGTCCACGCCCCCTTCCCCTTTTGGGTCTAGGTGGCATCTGTGGGAGTTCATTGTTATCACTGCTATCAGAGCCACTATTCGACCCTCTCCTGGAGGAAGTGGCGCTTGAGTCCGAGTTATAGTTGGTACCAGGGGGGACATAGTCATCTCTTAAGTAGGGATAGACTTTTTCTTTAGAAAATCTCTTGATATCTTTTTGCAATTTAGCTACTTTTTGATTCATGAGATATTCTTTGTGTTCCGCCATCTCTTTGTTTAGTTCTGTCAATTTGGTTTTAAAGCCTGGGTTGGGCACCGCAGTCTTTAGTGCAGCCTCAGCCGCCTGGATGCGGACCAACAGTGCATCTGCTAGTCGTTTGGCCGTATTTACTATCAGGATTAGAAGGTCATGGGTGCATTTCCACGAAACCTGTGACCATTCGATCTTAAATTGTCCATCTTCCCAGAAAATTCTCGGAAAATTCTTTACTATCAGGCCATTCGGGGCTATCTTGGCTTTGAAATATTGCGCCATCATAGTCCCATGTATTGTTACTCGTATCCACTCTCGTTTCAGATCTGACAGTGATTGCCACTCAGCAGTATTGCTTCCTGAGGCCGGTTCTGCCTCAATGTCAAAAAGTGATGGTGTTCTCATTATAGCTGCTGCATCCTCTTCACCAAAGCTCAAACCCTGTCCCTCCATGATATGGTGGTCAAGGAAAGTGCTCCCGTGTGGAAGAGGACCCTTAAAAACAGTGTGAAAAGAAGGAGAAGCTCAAAAAACCCCAATGGGGGAAATTGAAAAAGACGCAACTCGTCTAATAAGTATCGGGTCGCTGGAATGGGGGATCTGTCAAGACTTACCCACCGAAGAAAGGCTCCCACGGTCTACACCGTGCAGAAGTATTTATCAAATAAAGGGAGAATGATCAATGGATCAACGGACACTATTTATCACTTGAGCAAGTGAAGGGTCCAGTCGCAGCGTGTGCCCGTATAGGGTATTGGTAGCTCAAAGAAGGGGGTTGCTGCACTGTTCCTCAAAAAGGGGAGAAAGATTAGGAGAAGCTGACGTGACCTAAGGTGTGGGTAGTACACCTTTGGGCATCCATTTAGTTGGATGTATTTGCCTCACACACCCCAAAGGGTGTCATGCTTCATCATCGGCGGTTGCTCCTCGTCGGGGGGGCGGTGCAATCCCCAACGGGCTCACCTCTAGGAGGGGCTCTTTAGCGGAGATCTTTTATATCCAACAGCCCTATGGTGAAGTGAGGGTATGTGGGCAGAGTTTCAGATGGACTCGGTGTAGTGATTAAAATGCAGTAGGGGATGCCGGAAACAACTTTATTCTGGGGGTCCCCCTACTACAATTAAAACCAGTGGAGAAAGGCAAATTGCTAGGGGTAACCTAAATTAGGTAAAGTAATCCTAGAGAGGCCTTAGAAAACAGTGGGTCAACATGTTTCTCGCATTCGGTTAATCACCTGCGATTCATCAGGACCTTTAGAAGTGAAAAAGAAATATTAACATGCGAGTGTCATGTCTGTGGTGTAGGTGTATATTACCTTGGTGGAAAGTCCTATGCCTATATAATGAGACAAAACAAAACATTATAAATAATATTTTTCCTTCATCAACAGCATGAACTGGGTCAGCGTCAGCAAGTACAGTTAGGTGAGGCATGCTCCAAGTGGTTTTGGGGGGGAGTACCCAACATAAACATGCCAAGTGGAAAGCAGCGTGTAGTGCAGAGATCACACGCACACTGTATTGGTGAATGAAAAGCATTCGTATAAAAACCAGTGTTTAAAAGCAGCAGTGTTATCTAAAAAACACCATCCATTCTGTGCAGTGTCAATATGTATCAGAGATATAACATCATATTATCATACAGAAGGTAAACCAAGCAACTGCAGAATAATGGCTCACCTAAGGGTCAAGGTCTAAGAGCCACATGAGTGCTCGGCGGGTCAGTTCAACGAGGGCAAGCCTTCAGGTGTGGCTGTAATGCATACAGGATGTTAGACGAGGGACCCCAAACTAGCGAGGTCAAATACTGGCTAGCACGGACTGGGTGGGCCCTGGTAATTTTATGTAGTTCCGCCTTACCTTACTCGTCCCGAGACCGCGTGGGTGCACCTACCCATCTCCGCCGAGTTCGGATAGATGGGTGGGTATGGCGGTGTTTGTTGTTATAGGGACCCGGCGGGGAGGAGCCTCGTTACTGGCGCCCTTCCGTGTAGGTCACATGACCGGGGTCGTTTCTATAGCGGCCATGATAGAGAGGTAAAGTTAAAGTGGCGGTTTAGGTGAAACTTAATTCAGGGCAACAATTAGATAGTGGGCAGGTGTTAATAGATCGATTGCCCATTGGAATCGAGTTGCACACGTTGTGTGGATTCGCGGGGTGTCTGGCCATACATATAATATTGGAATGGCTCGATCACTACAGTGAGTTGATTTAAGTTTAGCCACTAACTGTTCCATAGTGTTGGGAATTGCCAAGCCTACCCCCCGGTTGTACAGTGTGAGCCCGTTGGGGATTGCACCGCCCCCCCGACGAGGAGCAACCGCCGATGATGAAGCATGACACCCTTTGGGGTGTGTGAGGCAAATACATCCAACTAAATGGATGCCCAAAGGTGTACTACCCACACCTTAGGTCACGTCAGCTTCTCCTAATCTTTCTCCCCTTTTTGAGGAACAGTGCAGCAACCCCCTTCTTTGAGCTATGAGGTATATCTTGCCAAGTCAAACTGCACATACAGGCTCTGAAATGGTGGGTCTGAGACATGGTTAGAAGGCTACTTAAGTGAGTGACACAATGACTACTATAGGCCCACTAGTAACATTTAATTTAAAGGCCATGGGCACATGTAATGCCCTTTGCGAGGGACTTATAGGTAAATTAAATATGGCAATTGGGAATGAATTAATATTATGATGTTTAGCGGAGAGAGGACACGCACTTTAGCGCTGGTTAGTAATGGTAAAATGCCAGCAAAAACAAGGCCAGGATAGAGGAGGAGGTAGGCAAAAGGTTGTGGGAAAGACCACTCTAAGGATGTCAGGTCTAGCAGTGCTGCTTCAAAATTAGGCCTGCACCCTATCAGATCAATCATATCCACTCTGTCAAAGTCAGATACACAGATGATACATATATATATATAACACCTTTAGCTGACTGATACCGGCATCAAACCCGTGGCCTCAACATATGTAGACTAAGGGTGGGCGTAGTTCGCGTAGTAGCGCTACGCGAAGCTACGCGAAGTGCACTTCGCACTACGCAAACTTCACGTAGCACTACGCGAGCTGCGTAGTAGCATGTTTGCGCTGTGCAAGATGCGTTTTCAATGATTGCACAGTGTGGACAAGCATCCGGCACCGTGCAATCATTGAAAACGGCATCTTGCACAGTGCGAGCTGTAGTTTTCTGCTGCTCAAGTAGATTATTACTCGAGCTGCAGCTTTCTCAACGCGAACTGGTAGTTTCTCATTGAGAGCGCTCGCGAGCATGCACAACCACTCACAATGAGAAACCTTACCTCCCTGCGTTGAGAATCTCGCCGGGATGTAATTTTGCTTGCTCGCGGTCGCAAACATGACGTTCAGGACCGCGAAGAAGCAAAAAAAGAGCGCTGCACTACGCTACGCTGCACTACGCATGTTCGCACTGTGCTAAGTGCAGCTCGCGTAGTGCGAAGTTGCGCAAACTTCGCAAACTCCACGAGCGTAGCTCAGTGCTTTGCCCAGGCCTAATGTAGACCTAAAGTCTCACTCTACTCTCTCCATCTCCTGATTGTAAAGCCCTTGTGTAGTGTATGACCCCCACTGTTATGTTTCATATAGATGCCTAATATATGCATGGTTTAAGATACTCTAATATAGGTATAATCTTTCACCTACATTAGTTCGATATTCTCCACAATAACGGGCGCTGGGGGCTGAACCTTATCTAGACTGTGGTTTGGATACAGAAGGAAGGTTTTACCCGAAAAATGGCCTCCTGTACCATCTTCGATGTGCTCATCCTTTATGATTAAATATTCATAAGAGTTCTAAGAAACCAGGCAGGGGATAAAATCCACCTGGTTAAACATCTACGTAAACGGTTCATCCTATACGCCATCTTCATACCCAACAATGGCTAACACAAGACACAAGGTACAAAGGGACTCTATACTTTTCTGTATAAATACAGCACATCTTGCTATCAGTAGTTAGAGGGAACTGAGACTTCCAGGCCAACACACTGACCAGAGAAGCTGAGGCTCCTGCATGCAGTCGCTCCAGCTGACAGTGGTCTAACCATCCCTTGTGGGGTGTCCAACTCGAGACCAGGACGAGGTCCCACACTCTCATTATTCAGGTAATGAGGTTTGACTAAATACTAGCAGGATTCTTGGCTCTTTCGCACCTACTCACATGCTAGGTACACTTAGGTACATCTAGACAGGCATCGTAGGAGTATGCACTTTATTTTATAAATGCATTTTATATTCATGTATATGTTCATGACTATTGCAAAATGGTAGAACTGTACTATTCCTTTTTATTCACTGTACTACTGATCCCATATCTCCACTACTGTATAACAGTTGTCCCAGCACATATATTTTACACTAGAAGAACAACTGTGCAATAAATTCAGATTGTAAACACGGTCAACTGTTTCTTCTGTGACCAAATGAGCAAGCACGTGTGGCTGGGCGAAAAGTAGTACATTGTTTCCACGAGTCTGAGGAATCAGGGTTGTTGTGTTCTGAGGTTGCCAAAAACTAATCTCTCTGATAAAAAGGAGATTCTAGTGGCACTGTGAGCTAGCTAATGCAACACGGCTAACATACGAGCGGGGGGTGCTCAGAGTCATTCTGCCACCAGGCCACAGTGTATGTTATCCAAAAGCGCTGGTCCTGCAGGGGTGCTATAGGAACTACACTGCACAGCGCCACTAGCGTTTGGTTTGGTACTTATTTAACAGTAGAATCTGAGTAGTTCAGTCATTCCTATTCTCAGAGAACCCTACTCATAAAACACCAGAGACATCTGGAGTGGGTGGGCACAAAAACTGCACTGCAGCTTAGTAGGCGAGGTATTCTATTTATTGGCTGTTGGTTAATCAAGCTTGAAGGACATATTTTCCCTTGTGCAAAATACCTAATATTTTTTTTTTTGGACAGTTATTCCGTGTTCTTAACACAATGACTAACCAGAATGGAGAATTAGACCCACTGACACAAGCACTTCCTCATTCAGATGAGGAGGAAGATGCCAATGCAATACATATTACAGCTGGTGTTAAACACACACTCACATTTAAAGTCCTCAAAAAGGGTTTACTAGTCAGAGGAGGTACAGTAATATTCGTGATAGAGGCAAATGAAGATTTCCAAACAGAGATGTTCTATTCATGGGTTACATTACCAGCAGAAAATGCTATAACAACATTTTTTCATTATTATACACATGAAGAAGTCCCAGCAGTCTACAATCAGTTTGAGGAGACTCAAATTCCGCTTACCTACCAGGAACACATTTTCTGGTTTAAAGGTGCCCTACCTCACTCAAGAAGAAGAGCAAGACTCAGTCCATTAGGAACACCAGGAGCAACATGGCCAATATTAGCGACCTATACATCCGGACATTGACACAATGCCAGATAATGAATTGCTTGTTCAACACAAGGAGTTGATAATACTTTATAGAAACATGACACAATTTGTCATGAGGACACTAGCGGTCCAACCAACAGTAATTACACCAAATGCAGCTCCTACACAGAGGACAGCTACTAAAATTACTACACGCGGTAATGGGAAAACTGCCCATAAAATGTGAACAAATCCTTGGTAGCTCAGAAAATAACCCAGTTAGAAGAAGTATTCCCAAATACCACACCATTTAAAAAACAAAGAATGTTAACAATCTGCTTTCCCATGAGGATTACACAACAGTTAGAGGATTGTGCCTCTTGGGGTACAGTCTTTGCTGCCATATATACCAGAACTCATGGTATTACTTCATTAGCAGTGATACCCGATGTATTAAGACAAATATTAAATGAGTACGGAGCAGAGACTTCTCTGAACCTAGGGATGAACTTATTAAATAACTACAACCAGGTATCAACCATAATACTAGCTAACATTAAAGAGGAAGCAGCATCAGTGGCAATCAGCCAATGCCTAAGGGAGTTTGATCCTTTATATTAACCGCACGACCTGCCCAAAATAATTGAAACTACATGCGCAGAATTAGGCTGAGATAGTTTGGGCAGTCCCGAAAAGGAGCGAACACCAACTTCTTCTAAAAAGAAGTGGGATAATAAAAAAGAACAAAAGTTTAAAGACAACAGATCTCAGTCCCAAGGTAGGTCTCCTTCACAGGAGCCCTCTGAAAAGAGGTGCAACCTCAGGAATTGGAATAATATTAGCAAACCTGATAGGTATCAGGATACTAATAAAAGTTCCTCTTGTTCCTTTCAGCACTCGAAGAAAAACTCAGAGAAAGAAGGAGGGTCAGAACACAAAGAGGAGCCCACACAGTCTGGAGACCAGCAGCGCGCTCAAGACTTTACTTCCAAAAAAGAAGATAAGCCTATAGCAAAACCTCAATTTAATAAAAAGAAAGTTGCTGGTCTGAATTCTGAGGACACAACTTCTGAACAGGGAATGGGCTCTGACAGTGCGGCAGAAGTAACAATAGCTCACCGGAACCTGAAGGAATTTCGGGTGACAGCAGACTTGAATGATTACATCATGGTAGAAACACCAGATAGAAGGATGAGCGTCCCACATAAGTTACATGAAATAACACTCCGGATATAGAGGAACAAGCCCAGAAAGTAAAAGGTCTCTTTTGGAAGAACTTATCATCTGGTTATGACATCCTGTTAGCCAAACAAAATTGGCCGCCAGCATTCGTAATGGAGTGCCCCAGTGGAGAAAGTATTATTTTTCCTGCATTTTCCGACCACGTTCCAGTTCACTTTAAACATACAAGTGATACCATTAAAAATGTCACCTAATGCTCTGAGGCGATACCCGATAAAGCAAGAAGCTAAAAAACAGGTCAAGGAGATCTTAGATCAACTTGAATACCAGGGGGTCATTGAAAAATGTACTTCTCCAATGAATAATCCTTTATTTCCTGTCTCTAAACCTGACAATACATATCATCTAGTTTTAGATTGCAGACATTTAAACTCATGCACAAAGACATTTCCTGCCCAAAATGCACATAGTGCAGCATTAATGAATAAATACAAAACAATACTTGATGTCAAATAGATTTTTCTGCCAAAATATAGCGCATGAAAGCAGGTATCTGACTGGATCCTAAGCGTTAGAGTTACTTCAAAAATTTAATGAAGAAGTATTGTCCTATGTGGATGATATTTATCTAACGGACGATGACTTCGAGAGGCACTTGACCAGGGCAAGCACCAATATTATGGAATTTGCTACTGAGGGCTACAAATGTAACTTTAAAAAATCAAAAATAGCCCACCTCAATGTTTATTTATTTTTTATTTATTTTCGAGATTTTTATTGCGCATACAAATACCCGAAGCTGTCTCTGCGCATATGGAGGCTAAATACGACCAGACAGCAACTTATTGGTTAAACAGCCATGTTTTTAAGAGCCTACGAAAGCTCATCAGATTGGGGGCAGTTTTAATCGCCAATGGCAATAGATTCCACAGTTTGGGTGTAGCCACCAGAAAGCGCCTGTCTCCCCAGGTAGCAGTTCTTGTGCGAGGCACTGGAAGGAGGCAGGTGTTGGCGGATCTAAGCTGCCTCTTGGGGGTGTACAGCTGAAACGCTTCTGTCAGAAACTTAGGTCCGACGCCATGCACTGCCTTATAGGCAATACAGAGGGCCTTAAATTTAATTTGGCTCTCTACTTTTAGCCAATGCAGATGACGAATGGCCGGAGTAGTGGACTGGCGACAGGGGATGTCAAGAAGAATCCTTGCAGCCGCATTCTGTATGGACTGCAGCTTCGATAGGACAAGTTTCTGAGTATTTAGAAAGAGGGCGTTCCCGTGGTCAATTTTTGAAAATACTAGGGTGGAAACCAGGGTCTTCCCAGCTGAGGTAGGGAGGTAAGGCAGTCATTTTTTGATTTTCTTTAAAATAAAGAACGCAGATGACACAACCTTGTTGACGTGAAGGCTGAATGACAACTTGCTATCAAAAATAACTCCCAGGTTTCTAGCCTTTTCTACCGGGACGGGTGGAGAACCCAGCTGGTCAGGCCACCAGATGGAGGACCATTCCGGGGAAAGCTTACCGAAAGTCATGATCTCGGTTTTGTCCGAGTTAAGCCTCAGACAATTAGAGGCCATCCAAGTGCTAACAGCAAGCATGGCCTTTTGGAAGTTAGCTGCCACCACTGGGCCGTCCTTGTGGATTGCCAGGACCAGTTGGGTGTCATCTGCGTAGGATGTAAGTCGCAGTCCATGGGCCTTTATTACCCTCGCTAAGTCTGCTACATAGATATTAAATAGCGTGGGACTTAGCGAGGAGCCCTGTGGAACTCCACAAGTGAGTGCAGAGACAGGAGAGTAGAAATCACGCAACTTCACTGTCTGGGTACGGTTGGCCAGGAAAGATGAAATAAGATCCCTGGCCATACCGTTTATCCCCAGGGCTGTGACACGGTTGACCAAAATAGCATGGTCGACCGTGTCAAAGGCTGCAGACAGATCCAGGAGAATCAGGACGGCCACACCTCCCTGATCCATGATGGCTCTGATCTCATCTGAGGCCTTTATTAAGGCGGTCTCGGTTCCATGCCCTTTCCTGAAACCAAACTGCGTTTCGTCGAGAAGTTGGTGAGTGTCGACGAACTCCGAGAGTTCTTTGTTCATCAAAGATTCGCATATTTTGGCAGGAAAGGGGAGACACGCAATAGGTCTATAGCTGGCCACAGCTGTGGGATCCAGGGAGGGTTTTTTCAAAAGGGGTTTAATCACCGCCTTCTTCCATAAGGTTGGATATTGACCAGTTTGAAATGCGGTGTTGCAAATTTCCATAAGTGGTCGCGAGATCACTTCGCTGAGGTTAGCCATCACAGAGGGAGGGCAAGGGTCCAAGGGGGAACCAGACTTAATAGTATAAATGAGTCTGCTGATATGATCTTGCGTGATGGGGGCAAAAGAGGGAAGAAGATCGTGATCAGAGGTTAATTCTTCCCCAATGCAAACTCTGGGTCTGGTCCTTATGTCCCCTTCAAAAGATGAGTATATGTCTGCCACCTTGGTAGTAAAAAAGGTGGACAGAGCATTACAAAAAGTCTGAAAGGGTTCAACCCCGGGACCAGTGGAAGGAGTGGACAACGTGGTGACAACTGAGAACAGTTCTCTAGCAGAGTTCTTGGCATTCTCTATTTGGGCCGAGAAAAAGGCACTTTTTCGAGCAGTGATCGCCTTTTTATATATTGTAAGGGCATCTTTGTAGGATTGCTTGGCTTTGAGGTAATAAAATTTCCTCCAACGCCTTTCCAAGTTCCTGCAATGTTGTCGATGGAGCCTGAGATCTTCGTTGTACCAAGCCGCCGACGGAGTTGTTCGGTTCGGTCTCGTAAACTTCTCCGGGGCCACTTGATCAGCGGCATTCCGAATCCAGTCTTGGAAATCGGAGGCTGATAGAGCAGGGTTGCCTCTTCCCGTAGGACAGGATAGTGCCAGAAAGTCTAACATCTGAGGGATATCCGCATTCTTCCAGGCACGAGTCCCTGTCCTGGTTCGTGGCCTGGGAGGGGGGGGTTAACAATCCGGGTATGTATCCCAAAGATAATAGCCCTGTGATCTGACCACGTGAGGGGAAGAGTATCCAATACAGAGATGTCAGGGTTGTTGGTGAACAGACCGTCTAATGTATGTCCCGCCTGATGTGTAGTTCCCTTTACCAGTTGATGAAGTCCTAAAGTCAAGAGGTCGGCAGTAAGTTGAGTAGTTTCGTGGTTATCCTGCTCTTCCAAATAGAAATTAAAATCTCCCAATATCATATATTCCGTAGAACTTATGATATGGTCATTGAAATCCGAAAGAGTGGAGAGAAAGGAGCTTTGAGGGCCAGGAGGTCGATATAACAAAATTCCTTTAAGGGCTTGTTTATGATTAATGCCGATAGCAAAAGTGGCAGCTTCACAATTAGTGGAGTGTATAGGATCAAATGTGGTACGATACTTGTTCTTGTAAATAATGGCGAGTCCGCCACCTCTTCCTATAAGTCTATCATGCCTGGCTACACTACAGCCTTTAGGAGTTGCAGTGCAGAAGTCCGGTCCTGAGCCGGCGTCTCCCCAGGTTTCAGTAGCAAAAAGAAAATCAAGGTCATAAGCGAGGATAAACTCGCTGATCAAAAGGCTATGGCATGGAAGGGAGCGCGTGTTGATAAGCGCTGCTCGGTAACCATGAAAGGAAGTGTTATCCGAGTCATGAAACAAAGTGTTACTAGAGGCGTCAGAGGCTAAAGAGCCTAGCAGACGAGGTTGCGGAAGCTGGTATCTGCACCCTGGACAAGGGGGGGGGAATGACGTCCATTACAGTAACCAGAGGTAGAGTGGTACAGTATTGATGAGAGTAGCCAGAGTTCAACTGTGTTAATAGCTGGGAGGAGTAACGCAATTGCGGACCAGGGGTTATGGCCCTGGGCCGTGTCTTACTTTTTGGATAGGAGGTGTCAAGGGAAGAGAAAAGTCTATCAGCTAACTTTTTAGAAAAGTATGCGCTGCTCCAGCCTCTAAAATCATTAAAAAAATTACAATCATTACTGGGATTCCGAAATGTTGGCAGAACATACATTTTAAATTATGCACAAATGGTAAAACCTTTCTATGACTTATTAAAACCTGACTTTTCAGCCAGAGATTGGACAGAAGAACAGACTAATATTCTTCGTTCATCCAGGAAGACATGATAGCTTCCAAACACTTGCAAACATGCATAAATGTACGGCACTTGGTGATCCGTATTATTGCTGGTCAATGAGGGTACACTTACTTAACCTTCAATGAAGGAGAAACAGTACCAATAGCATACAAATCACACCTGTACACAAATCCAGAAATGCGTTTCACTTCAGCAGAAAAAATCTTGACAGCTTTCAGACTGCTGTAGAAAGAGAAATAGCACTGGCTCAGGGGAAATGCATTATTGTCGTAACCCCGGTACCAGCTTTGGAGGCAGTTTCAACGGCTAGCCTCCCAAATGCGAAAAACTTACATCCAAAATGGATATAATGAGCTAATTCTCTTACTGCAATGGACATTGAATACAGATTTGATCCAAGTTTAACAACACAAGCATTCCTGCAATACAAACAAGAATATCCTCTTTCTAATGAAATATTGCCTCTAGATCAGTATGAATATATTATTTATACTGATGGATCAGCGCAACCGGCCATAGGGAGTAAGAAGCAATACAGCTCAGCGTGCGCAATCATTAAAGGTCACATGCGGGATGGAAAAATCTATCCAAGTTGCACTACAACGCAATCTCTAGGAGACTCACAGCTCAGTTGGCAGAACTAAAAACGCAGATACTGGCACTTGTAAATATGGATCACAAATTCCCCACACTAATTGTGTGTGATTCCTTTTACTATGTACAGTTGTACTTTGAGTACTCACATCATTGGGAGCAAAACAGGTTTAAAGATGCGAAAGGTGGCACAATTAAGCATAAAATGCTATGGGAACAGGTAGCAGAGTTGACAAATGAGCTACCAAGGACTCACATGATCCATACACTGAGTCATCAACGCAAAGGCATTCACGTTGAAGGGAATTATTTGGCTGAGGAAGCTACAAAGGGGGCTGTTCGCACGGCTTCCGTAGCTGGACTCACTGATTCAAAAACGAGAATAGACTGTGATATTATGGTAGCTGTCATCGCTTCACGCAAAGGCTGCACAGCAGAACCTAAAAAGTTTCCACTCAAATACTCCTACAAGTTAGATGCACAAAATGTTCCATATGCTCAGATTCCTGCAGTGGGCAATAGAGTAATGCCAAATATGGATCGCAGGCAAGTTTTAATACTAGCAGCACACAAGGGTTTGGGCTCTGCGCACACATGCATTACAGCCATTATTTCTGTTCTGAAACAGCGCTAATGGAGGCAAGGGTTAACTAAGCAAACTATAAACTATGTCTTGAATTGCAACATCTGTCAGCTGATAAAAGGCTCAACGGTAGCAAAACCCTCGCAGACGGCATTATTAAAATCATACAAACCTCTTGCAGGTGTGTACTTGGACCTCTGCAGCCCCATACAAATGGAACGGCCTTACAAATATATCCTTGTTGCAGTGGAATCATGCTGTAGGTTCCTATGAGTATGGCATCAGTGTTCGGCTGAAACTCGAACTGTTATCAAAGATTTGTGAGTCTTTATCGGCACATACGCAGTTGGCACGTTACATTCTGACTGCGGCCCTGCGTTTAGCTCCCGGGCTTACAAAGAGGCCCTGGAAGGAATGGGCATAGCATTGCGCTACTCATTCCCTACCATCCCAAGGTGAATTTGGTTGTGGAGAGGAAAAACCAGGACTTAAAGCAATCTTTAACAGCTAGGGTATTAGACAAGGGCGGTAGTTTGGTCAATGAAACTCTCCAGGGGGTGTCACTCCATATGCAGTCCTCCTTGAGACACAAATGTGGGTAACTGATCTTGATTGTGAAAGCACAGTGGCAGATGAATAACCATTTGATAACCATGATGTTTTACAGGATCTAAATGAATCCAGGACAAACAAAACAAAGCATTGTCCGACCAAAGCAGATTGCCAATGGGGAAGTCAAGGCAGACACAGCAAGACCTAGCTGGATCCCAAAAGTTGGGATCTGGTCAGAGAGAAAATTGCGGACAAAAAGGAATTTGGACCTTTATACAGAACACCTGTAGCAGTCCTTACAGTACAAGGAACAAGAACTGTACTTTTGACTGCTCATGCAGGGAAAAAGAATATTGTCTCAATCAACTTAATCAAACCACGCTATTTGACCAATAAATAGGCAGTAGGCCTCATGGTCTCCACAGTAGCTGACACCCTCCTCTCGCTACAATCCAAGAAGTTCAAACAGAAAAACTCATCACGTTTGAAGAGCCACTTGTAAGGAATGAAGTACTAAGCAACAATGCTATGGAACTTGTTCCACTTGAACCAGACATTCAAATGCAAAATGAACATCAGAATAATTCACAAGTTGCAATTAGACCTAATACAGAAGTCTACATCAACATGCCTTGTCAAGAGCAATATAACATTTCAACTAATACTGATGCAATTCCTACAATTGATCAAACTGCTTTTGGCTATTTCATGAACTTTGATACGTTTTCTCTTGATCCAAGCGAGCCACAAATTACGCCAGCCAAAACACCATTCAAGCAATAAATAAAGAACTTTCTTCACTTTCTAAAAAAGACATAACTGGTATCGTCTTGGATTGAACTCTGGGTAATTTCTGGGATATTGTATTTCCTTTTCTGGCTTGGCTTACAACTAACTTTTAGTATGCTTATTAATGGACGCGATCTTCAACAAAGTTCCACAGCCCAAAAGGTCAACATACTACTGAAGCCATATCCGTCATCACATTGTGAGCAAAGAGACTTGTCATCAGTGAACATTACAGCACTTCATATACCAGGTGGTATAGTATGGGACAAGTTTGATTTTAACATATTCGGTCAAACCAAGCTTTTAAAAATTAATCATGTTTTTAAAATTTCATTAAGTGATATCATTACCTCAAGTACATTTGAAACAGTTAATAACATGTTGTCTGATTTAGAAAAAACTGCTGCATTTTCTAATGATGAAATGTTAGAGGTTTCTGCAGATTCTGACACATTGTACTGCTACCAACATTATGATCATACTTTTCTGCACAAATCCACAACTTTTCATACTTTTCAGGGTTTAAATCCTCAGATCCAGCCTCATATTACTATCGGTTGCACCACATCAGATTCAGCACTGAAATGTATGTTGAAAAACACTAAACAGATTTATTCTGCTTCCTTTTTGGCCCAATTGTCTGAACAGGGTTTCGACCTATGGAAAGACGAAATTGACTTAAAATCAGTCTGGGGTTCAAGGGACTGGCAAGTCCAGGGTACATATGCACTATTTAGAGCATGCCTCATTCCAATGCAGATTATCTTTTTAAATGATACTGTGCAACAGACATCCTGTCTTGGACTAGCCAAGAGCACTGACCTGAACACCCCTAGTTTTCCAAAACCAACATATGAGGGTGGCAGAATTTAACTACACAAGAAGGGGCAACAGTAGATGACATATTAAAATACAAAAGAACAGACCCAAATTGGGAATAGTGGGTGGTTTGGCCGTTAGACACAAATAGCTGTCATAAGCAATTCCTGAACATCACAGAGGGACTCAATATCCATAGACCAGACCCAAGTTAGGTACAGAGAGAACATCCAGTGGTAGTGACATCCTATAGTGTTTGGAAGTGGTGCCTCGATTGGCTAGAAACCTCAACACTCACAGAAGTGAAAGAACCCTTATCTTTACTCTCCCATGACAAGGATCTTAGGAACTTTTTACTAGGACCTAGGAAAACACGTCATAAACGTTTCATATATGCAGGCATTTGCACAGCTTATAATGAAATCTGGAAAAACTCCCAACAAGAGGCTGCAGAGAAAATATGGGAAATAGACCGTATACATCTTAGAATTAGCTTTAGCTGTGGTAGATAATGGTTTAACAACGTTGACCTTCAGAATATATTCATTGGGCAACATTGTATCTTCTGCTATCGACATACTGTAACAGGATTTTGCCATATTACAACACAGCCAATATCAGTTACGTTCTACTATGTTTTTAAGCTGGATGCTGCAATCTTTGGGTGCAGGCTTTGTGCCTTGGCGTTTTATAAACAGTACTTCTCTGTTTTCCATATTCAATCTAACAGATACACAGATAGAACTGGCACAAAGGTAAGCTAAATATACAATGCTGCATATTGAAAAACTGTACAGGCTACCTTTCACAGTGGCGGAATCACCATCAACAGAATGGCTTTTCCACAGCCATATCGCTCTCCCGGTCACAACGTTTCAGTTTCACTATTGCCTTAAGCAAAGACAGGGAGGAAGATATGAAAAATTGGATAAAGAATACATTAAGAAATCTTGGGATTTAACATATAGATTTCTATGCCGGAGTGGGGATTCGAGAAGTGTTTCTAAGTGGTACAAACTGCATGTGCCAAGATATTGTTGTGCACGGAGCTTGTAATGGGTCATAGGAAAACGTGTCCTTTCACTTGACAGGAGCTCCAGCTGCCGTGATCAAACAGGTGTTTCAGTTACTCTTGAATGGGAGTTACTTGATTTTGAACGATCAAGGTGCTGTGGCATGGTCTCCGTGAACGTCAGGGTTACTTACTGTATGCAAGTATTGTTTCCCCCAACAAGTACAGTCAGGGAAGTGCCTTTGTTATACATATCTTTTATAAAATTTGACACTTTGAGCAGAATGAAATCCATGCTTTTACAGCAAACTTTACCCTTAACCTCCTCTCGAGAGACCTTTGATCTACAAGTTGCAAGGACCTCGACCGAGATACCGGCTCTTATTCATACTAAGTGCCCCTTTCATTTGTTAGAAATGGTGGGTCGTATCTTTAACATGTCTGATACGAGTGGTAGTGTACACCCATTTAAGACAATAGGGTCAGGATTTCTAAGCACCTTCCAAACAGTCCTCAGAGTTATCCCAAATTTTATACACTCAGTATTTGGAAGCATCTTTGGAGGTTTAGCTCTGATACTGCTTTTATTAGCTGGAATCCTGATCATCATTTACCTGATACGCAATTGACTGCCCAATCACAATTGAAATGTCGAAAGCACTTCTGGAGCGTAGATACCGTGAGTGTATGGTACAACATCTGGGCATGCCTTGCCTATGAGAACTGAGTGCTTCTTGGTTCTTATTGTTTAGACCAGTCTGGCTGGATTGCATCTTTCCTGTTCTTCGATGCCTGTTCTGCAGTGAAGAATGCGTATTGGACATCTGTCTGACAATCGAGAAGGAGACGCCTGCAGACTTGAATACGAGGATGGAACCACTGAGATCCCACGCTCGGCTGTGTCCCTAGCATATTCCTTTCCTGACTAATGCATTCCTTGAAAACCCGCAGGTGCCTTTCTTTTGCTAGGGGTGAGCATCGGCTCAGCCATCACTAGCGTTGACACCAGCACAAGCACTACAACTAGCACTACGGGCACTGAGGTATCGACTGCAGCACCGGCTGCCGATATACCATCTATGGGCAGTACTAAATATCATCTGTGCTCCATCGACGTAGTGTCTGAAATATAAAAATTTCCGTCTCCTACAGCAAGTGAATGTGATGTTGCATATCCCAGCCAGAACACTTAATCTACAATTGGCTCATTGTGTGCTGGGAAAGAATTCAGAGTTTTCCTTTTTAATTTTGACTCTGATTAAATTTGGAACATTTCCTACTAAATTGACAGTATCACTAGAGAAAGCATGGCCTTCTTTAAATGCTTATAGGAGTTTTAAATTCAATAAAGGAACTCAGTTACCCTTTAGCTTGAGTACAAATTCAAATACTGACTTCACAAATTTTTTCACTAATAGAAATGGTTTTAATATGCTTTTAAAGATTTTAAAAAAAATGTATGTGGTCACTGACAATTATATGCGCTACCACCTAGTATGAATTGGTAGTTTGCTGTTATTGTTTATTATTGTTGACTATTGAGAGGAGTGGGTGTTATGTTTCATATAGATACCCTAATAAAGGCATGGTTTGAGATGCCCTAAAATAGGCCTATCCTTTCCCCTACATTAGTACCCTATTATCCTCAATAACGGGCGCTGAGGGCTGAACCTTATTTAGACTGTGGTTTGGGTACTGAATAATGGCCTCCTATACCATCTTGATGTGCTCATCCTGTATGATTAAATATTCATAAGATTTCTAGGAAACAAGGCAGGGGCTAGAATCCACCTGCATAAACATCTATGTAAATGGTTCATCCCACACGCCATCTTCATACCCAACAATGGCTAACACAAGACACAAGGGACACAATCATTTTCTGTATAAATACAGCACCTCTTGCTATCAGTAGTTAGAGGGAACCAAGACTTCCAGGCCAACACACTGACCAGAGACTCTGAGGCTCCTGCATACAGTCGCTCCAGCTGACAGTGGTCTAACCATCCCTTGCGGGGTGACCAACTCGAGTCCAGGACGAGGTCCCACACTCTTATTATTCAGGTAATGGGGTTTGACTAAATCCTAGCGGGATTCTTGGCTCTTTCTCACCTATTCACAAGCTTTATACACTTAGGTACATCTAGACAGGCATCGTAGGAGTATGCTCTTTATTTTATAAATGCATTTTATATTCATGTATATGTTCATGACTATTGCAAAATGGTAGAGCTGTACCATTCCTTTTTATTCACTGTACTGCTGATCATATATCTCTGCTACTGTATAACAGTTTTCGCAGCACATATATTTTACACTAGAAGAACAACTGCAATAAATTCTTATTATAAACACGCTCAACTGGTTCTTCTGTGTAACTATCCGAGTCCAAATGAGCAAGCACGAGTGATTGGGCGAAAAGTAGTACATTGTTTCCACGAGTCTGAGGAATCAGGGTTGTTGTGCTCTGAGGTTGCCAAAAACTAATCTCTCTTATAAAAAGGAGATTCTAGATGCACTGTGAGCTAGCTAATGCAAACACTGCTAACATACACGATGGGGGTGCTCAGAGTTAGTCTGCCCCCAGGGCAACAGTGTATGTTATCCAAAAGCGCAGGTCCTGTAGAGCACAATAGGAACTACACTACACCACAGTATACAGTAATCAAGTATCCTATATCCCTCTCTCACAGTCTTTTTTATTAGTGCAAATTTTTGCATGTCTCATGCATGGCCTGTATGTAGTCAGAGTAGAACGCTAGATGGGTTTCCTTGTGTGTGATGTTCTTCATGTCCCTGGTCACTCTACTATAGTATCTCAATCTCTGCAGTTAATTAATGTGGCCAATAAGGGTCATGGTGGGGTGCCAGGAATTGGAAGTGTTCACAAGGGGCAGTGCGCCTTCTCGACCAAACACAGTGCAGAAAGTTGGTAAGGCTGAACAACTCAAACATTAGATTTTCTAAGTACATTTCAATGTTCTGCATTGCTGTGGATTTGGGCACTCCAACAATGTGCAAATTGCTCCTGCAAGAGCATGTCCCAGGATCCTTGTTTTTCCTCTTTACTTTATCTAGTTCCGCTTCCATATTCTTCTATGTTTCGACCACATCTGTCAGTACATCATCCATGCCAGAGATCTGTTGTTCTGCCGAAGTAGACTCTGGTTTTGTTTCTCCAGCCTCTTTCGCCAGTCTCTCCTTAATCACAGTCAATGTCTGCACATCTATTTTCCCACCTATGTTGATCAGGCTTATGTTCCTGTTCCCAGTTGGACATTCACCTTACTGTCCTCCCTTTCCTCAGCCCGCATACCCATTGCTGCATGTGAGTCTGATTCCATGTCTTTTTCTGGGCAAGCGGTAAACCTTCCTAGATTCAAAGGCTAGTGTGCCTGTCTGCATGTCTTCTTTTCCCACAGTAGTACCACAGGGTGCAAATAGAAGCAAACAGCTTTCAAAGGCCTGTGCCAATTTGCACAAAGCCCGGCATAGAGGAAGATAGGCTCTAAGCAGCTGCGCTGCGGTCTTCTCCCCGGTATGTGCCCCTTGTCTGTTGTTTTGCTATCCTTATGGGCAGGGAGTTTGTCCTACTCACAAGTCACCACTTCCCATGTAGCTTGAGCAGAGATAGTGGTGGTCTTTGGGAGCCCGTTTAGCCGCTGAGATCACCTCACCTCCTCATACTTTCTCCCAGAGGCAGTTGGGGTCATCCACCAACACAGATTTGGTTGGCACATGTCTCTGCACATTCCAGGTAGCATACCAGAGTTAGTGCTCAGCCGCCCCTGCTGGCCCGCACCAGGAGCATTACAAGTGCCCACAGCAACACCTGCATTCATTCATTTGCAGCCTCCCAGGAGATCCAAATGGTGCTCAGGGGTGTCTGCGGACTGCGCCCACATGCCTCCCGGCCTTTGAGCTCAGCACAGTCGCACACTCCATGCAATTGATTTAGCAAGCTCCCTTCCTTCCACAGGGTATTACAGGCATCTACACATGCCAAGATGGCAGTTTCTGGGCACACAGTCTATTTTATGGATATTGATACATTTGATCACCGGCGCTCTAACGAAGGGGAGCCTTTTTATCTGGCTTTCAAGACACTCTCTCTTAAGGAAGTCAAACATGTGAGAACAAGAGAAGTAAAAGGCAAATGAACGATGGAAAGGGCGAAAGAAAGCAGAAGAATCAGACAAAAGAGGAAGAAATAAAGAAGCACATAAGGAAGGAATAGGAAGGAAAGAAGGAAGGACAGAAGCATAGAAGGAAGGATGAAAAGAGGATGGCAAAGAAAAAGGAGGAAAGCATCCAGAGCATTGTGATAGAAGCAACACAATATGGAATGCACTCCTTTTGGGTATCAAAAATTAACCCAGTCTTTTTTCTTTCAGAAAGTCTGTAAAGACCTGGTGGTTTAAATCAGGGTAACTCTTCAGGCAGTCTTTGTCTTCACTCGCACTTTAAACAAACGTGCTTAGATGCTTCAGGGCATTAAAGCGCTATATAAATAAAATTAACATAACATAATATAAGAATAAAAAAGGAGGCACTGAGAAAGGAAAGAAGGGAAGTAGGAATTAAGCATGAAATTATGTATGAAAGAATAGAAATCTGTAAATAAAAGAGAGGCACAAGGAAGAGAGAAGCACGGAAGGTAAGTGTGAAGGTAGGAAGGGTGGCAAAAGGAAGGAAACATGACTAGAAAGATGAGAAGAATAAAATAAGGTGTAAGAAAAGTAAGGAGGGTGAAAGAAGAGGTGAAGAAAAGACAAGTAGCTAAGAAGCAATAAAGAAAGAAACAACGAATGGGGTAGTAAGGAAAGATAGAAAGAAGGAAAAAGGAAAATGTAAAGAACAACTAGATGTGCAAAAAAATAGATGGATTGAAAGATGAATCGACAGACAAAAGTTGGAAAAAAGTTAGAAAGAGTGGAAGTAGAAAGGAAACAATGAAAGGATTTATAACAATGTAGATGAAGCAAAGAAGTGACAAAGAAAAATACAAAAGAAATAAAGAAGGAGGAAAAAGATGAAAAGGTAAAAATTCCAACTGGCCTTCACAAAATGGGTCAGGGTCACCCAGTTTGCTCAATCAATCTGTATCATATGGTTCAAATGGGGGGCAGCTTTATTTTTCTGTCAACTCCCACTCTCTAAAATCATAGCATAACTGCTTTGGACAATTAATTATTTCTTACAGGCACATGTACAATCTTTGTCATATTCTGAGCAGGACAATCAACTAAGGGACTATTAGTTAAAAATAAAATTAGCAAAATGTTCCAATCTATAATGCTTAAATCATTTTTCACCATGATAAAAAATTAAGCAAGTCTGCGAAACATTTGCAGAACAATTTGGCTCAAGTGGTAACTTAAAATAAACCTAATATATGAGCAACTCTTTTCTTGAAAAGTGGAACAATCCGATTTTGAACTCGCTATAATTGTACTGGAGAAACAAAGGTAAGACAAATTAAGCAACGCCAGGGTGTTCAGTTTTCGTCTATGATATAATGAGCTTTAAGTAAAGCAAGAAGCAGTAAAAATGCTGTGAAAGGCATGCATTTGCTGCACTTTTTCTTGAAAAGTATGTATTTAGCTAAAAGATTAAAATACAACAAAAAGGTACTTTTAAAATTCCTGTTATTTCTTAAACCAATCCAATCAGAATCTCAGTAGCATTAAGGAATATAGATGCACACTAGAAATACAAGTGTATACTAAAGGACCTCTTAGCAGAGGTATTTTGGACCATTAACATATGACTAAGGGCCACACATGCTTCAAATACACTCCTTGGTGGGAAGTGGGTGTTTCAGGGTATGATTTACCTTGATGAAGGCTTTTTCAGTTTTAAATGCTCCCTCTTTCCACCTTTGAAATACTCAGAGATGCACTACAGCCAGCAGCTGGAGTAACCTCCCCAACCCAATTTCAGAATGGAAATGAGAATGTCTAAACTGGGACTTGCAAAGGGTGTAGGGGAAGAACTTTAGGGGTCATTACGATAGCGGAAGGACCACCACCGCCAGCCATGCGGTGGCGGTCCTTCGGACCACGAGTTTCCCACACCACATTACGATGGTGGTGGATCCAGACTGCGACCGTAGCAGACAGGCAGACCATCCACCACGGAACCGCCACACACAATCGGACCGATTGCCTGGCGGAGCGGTCTGCATGCATAAAATGGTAGCGGTGCCTAGCAGGCACCGTCCACCTTATTATGATGTAGGCTGTGAGCCAGCCTTTCCATAATGGCGACACGGTCATGAAAAGGCTGGTGGAGAGCCTGTTCGGGGGCCGTTGCAGGCCCCCAATGGGGGGTGGGGTGCATGTGCACAGGTGGATACCCATGGTACCCCCTACATTTCAGTACACTTAATGGCAGGCAGCGGGTGGTGCCTGCCACATAGTGTACTGTAATGCACAACATGCATTTTCAACATTACAGCAGGTGCTGCTTTAAGCAGCACCCGCCTCAATGGTAAAGATGCACGATGCGACCGCCAAGGTGGCAGGCGCATCCTAATGTGGTGTGCGGAAATGCCACATGTATTGCTGACAGTCCTGGTCACACCACAATCGTGGACCGACTCCAGTCTGTCCGCCATTGTAATCAGCCCCTTAGTTTCTTCATTGGGGAACAATGGCATACCCCCACAGGAAAATAAACACATTTGCCCAGGAGGCACGATGCCCCATGTGCAGAAATCTATCTTAGAATTCCAAAGAAAGCAGCCCTTGAGATGCATGACACCCCCATTAATACAGCTGAAAACATGTGCCTGGTGTGGATTTCCCGGCCTACTCTGTGGGTTATATACTAGATGCAACATGGGCCTTCCCCAACACTGGTTACGCTGTAACAATTACTCCTCATATTGAACTGATCATTTTCTTTTCAGTTGTAATATAAACACTACTGATACATCTGTGCCTCTGTCAAGTCCCACAATTAAAGAAGGAAAATACTAAAAATCATTCACAAGAAAGAGAAGGAATATTTTTCCTCTCCTCCTAAGCTTGACTGCCTTAACTCCAGCTATGCTAATTATGTACATTGGTCTACCCTATTCCCAACAAGATAGCACATATATTCTCCTGGAGAGTTACAGACAAGGCCTGAGTATGAGCTCATACGTCTTACAAACATACCGTGCAGGGGTGGTCCCTTGAATGCAGCCACAGTCGCGGTCTCCCACTTGCCCTATAGCGATGTCACAGCTGGGGCCGTTCGGTGTTTCTGAGATCAATAATAGGGTGGGAAGTAATTTAATTATAATAAACTAATGATTATAGGGTAGGAAATATAAAAAAGTAATTTAATGAAATAATAAATGTTTTTGTTCTAAATAATTTCAAATTCCAAATATTTATTTATTAGAAAAGTATTTTTTATTTTACCTAATATAACATTTGTAGGTATTTTTCTTATGTATTTAATATTATAATATGTTTAGTTTACATTTTTATTATTAAATATATTTGTATTTCAATTGATAACATATTTATATATATTTTTATTTATTTTGTTTTTTGAATATTGTTGTTGTTAACCCCTTTGCTGCGTCGAACGTTCAGCACCCAGTGAAAGGTAGTGCTTGCGACGACCGTTGGCCAACGGCAGCGCTTAAGGGGTTAATATATTGTTTGTTTTTAATTTGGAAGTGACTGGAGTGTGGATATTAATTGTTACCCCTCTGCAATCCAACAGTTTACCTGCTGTTGCACTTATTGGAGTGGGAATAGTACAGTTTATCCCACCACTATCCAACACTTTCCCTACTGTTGCACTCACTGGAGTGGGAATAGAAATTTTTACCCCTCTGCTACCCAATGAAAGCGAAACCTGCTGCACACTTTATACAAAGTCCAAGCAAAACAGATGTCTCAATGGACATAAAAAATCAAATTTTCATGGGCGAGAAGGGGACCACCAGTGTTTCGGTTCCTCTTTAATTGTTCATAGATAGCCAGCCGACACGTGTTTTGTCGCAAGAAAACACACTATTTCCGCGACTCCTCAGGGCTGGGGAGGATACAAAATAAGGGATGGAGTACATGCTAGTTTGACAGTGAAAAAGGATAATATGGTGACTGTATATGGTGAAAAAGTGAAAGGCGGGTGAATAGTGAGATGGTAAACAGTAATACAGTAGTGGATGCACACAACACCAAACCTGGTACCAGTGTGATTGTCGTCATAGTTGGTGCAGGAAGGGAAGTGGGTCGGGGGTGGATATATATTTGTGGTATCTTCAACAATTATTAAATGTACATATTAATAATACGTTATTAGAGTGACGCAAAGAAGGGTGGGTTGTAAAGGCATAGGTGTCCTAGGAGCAAGTGAAGATCATAATGTGGGGGAAATAGATTATAGCGGTAGAGTGGAAACAAGTCCATGGGAGTTGACTGGGAGTGTGCATCCTACCTGTAGGTAATGAATATAAAACCACAGGTCTGTAATGCCACAAAGGGGAAGGAAACAGAGACAAAAGGAAACATCAGGATGTGTTCTACAGGCGGTAGTTAGGGAGATCACACACAATAGAAAATGCGCCCAAAATGGGAGCACAGTAATTGCGGCGTAAATCTAAACGGGGAATCTCACCGCGGTGCCGGTGAGAATTCCGACCCGGCTCCGCTCAAGACCGGGTTTTGGTATTCGTCAGATTACGAGTTGCGTAATTCAGAAGTACTGTTTTCCAGCGGGTATGTGGAGATACTGTAAAGAAAATTCAACTGTGTAAGGTTCTAATTAGGTGGAGTTTAAGGTTAGCATTCTTTTTTCTAGATCCTCATAAAGCCAAAAGTGGGATGTTGTGTGACTCACCTTTGATCAATGGTGTTGCTAAGTTATGCAATCCTCAGGGTGAGTGACTCAGGATTGTGTCTTTGTCCACGTTTGTAAAGCGCGGGCAGAGTGGAGACTACTAAGGAGAATTATCCCTGAAACGGTAATCATTATGCCCGAAGATAGTCCACGTCGAAGATAAGTGTAAAGAAAAAAGGGCAAGTCTGCGAAACATTTGCAGAACAATTTGGCTCAAGTGGTAACTTAAAATAAACCTAATATATGAGCAACTCTTTTCTTGAAAAGTGGAACAATCCGATTTTGAACTCGCTATAATTGTACTGGAGAAACAAAAGTAAGACAAATTAAGCAACGCCAGGGTGTTCAGTTTTTGTCTATGATACAATGAGCTTTAAGTAAAGCAAGAAGCAGTAAAAATGCTGTGAAAGGCATGCATTTGCTGCACTTTTTCTTGAAAAGTATGTATTTAGCTAAAAGATTAAAATACAACAAAAAGGTACTTTTAAAATTCCTGTTATTTCTTAAACCAATCCAATCAGAATCTCAGTAGCATTAAGGAATATAGATGCACACTAGAAATACAAGTGTATACTAAAGGACCTCTTAGCAGAGGTATTTTGGACCATTAACATATGACTAAGGGCCACACATGCTTCAAATACACTCCTTGGTGGGAAGTGGGTGTTTCAGGGTATGATTTACCTTGCAAGTTTATGAAGGCTTTTTCAGTTTTAAATGCTCCCTCTTTCCACCTTTGAAATACTCAGAGATGCACTACAGCCAGCAGCTGGAGTAACCTCCCCAACCCAATTTCAGAATGGAAATGAGAATGTCTAAACTGGGACTTGCAAAGGGTGTAGGGGAAGAACTTTAGGGGTCATTACGATAGCGGAAGGACCACCACCGCCAGCCATGCGGTGGCGGTCCTTCGGACCACGAGTTTCCCACACCACATTACGATGGTGGTGGATCCAGACTGCGACCGTAGCAGACAGGCAGACCATCCACCACGGAACCGCCACACACAATCGGACCGATTGCCTGGCGGAGCGGTCTGCATGCATAAAATGGTAGCGGTGCCTAGCAGGCACCGTCCACCTTATTATGATGTAGGCTGTGAGCCAGCCTTTCCATAATGGCGACACGGTCATGAAAAGGCTGGTGGAGAGCCTGTTCGGGGGCCGTTGCAGGCCCCCAATGGGGGGTGGGGTGCATGTGCACAGGTGGATACCCATGGTACCCCCTACATTTCAGTACACTTAATGGCAGGCAGCGGGTGGTGCCTGCCACATAGTGCACTGTAATGCACAACATGCATTTTCAACATTACAGCAGGTGCTGCTTTAAGCAGCACCCGCCTCAATGGTAAAGATGCACGATGCGACCGCCAAGGTGGCAGGCGCATCCTAATGTGGTGTGCGGAAATGCCACATGTATTGCTGACAGTCCTGGTCACCACCACAATCGTGGACCGACTCCAGTCTGTCCGCCATTGTAATCAGCCCCTTAGTTTCTTCATTGGGGAACAATGGCATACCCCCACAGGAAAATAAACACATTTGCCCAGGAGGCACGATGCCCCATGTGCAGAAATCTATCTTAGAATTCCAAAGAAAGCAGCCCTTGAGATGCATGACACCCCCATTAATACAGCTGAAAACATGTGCCTGGTGTGGATTTCCCGGCCTACTCTGTGGGTTATATACTAGATGCAACATGGGCCTTCCCCAACACTGGTTACGCTGTAACAATTACTCCTCATATTGAACTGATCTTTTTCTTTTCAGTTGTAATATAAACACTACTGATACATCTGTGCCTCTGTCAAGTCCCACAATTAAAGAAGGAAAATACTAAAAATCATTCACAAGAAAGAGAAGGAATATTTTTCCTCTCCTCCTAAGCTTGACTGCCTTAACTCCAGCTATGCTAATTATGTACATTGGTCTACCCTATTCCCAACAAGATAGCACATATATTCTCCTGGAGAGTTACAGACAAGGCCTGAGTATGAGTTCATACGTCTTACAAACATACCGTGCAGGGGTGGTCCCTTGAATGCAGCCACAGTCGCGGTCTCCCACTTGCCCTATAGCGATGTCACAGCTGGGGCCGTTCGGTGTTTCTGAGATCAATAATAGGGTGGCAAGTAATTTAATTATAATAAACTAATGATTATAGGGTAGGAAATATAAAAAAGTAATTTAATGAAATAATAAATGTTTTTGTTCTAAATAATTTCAAATTCCAAATATTTATTTATTAGAAAAGTATTTTTTATTTTACCTAATATAACATTTGTAGGTATTTTTCTTATGTATTTAATATTATAATATGTTTAGTTTACATTTTTATTATTAAATATATTTGTATTTCAATTGATAACATATTTATATATATTTTTATTTATTTTGTTTTTTGAATATTGTTGTTGTTAACCCCTTTGCTGCGTCGAACGTTCAGCACCCAGTGAAAGGTAGTGCTTGCGACGACCGTTGGCCAACGGCAGCACTTAAGGGGTTAATATATTGTTTGTTTTTAATTTGGAACTGACTGGAGTGTGGATATTAATTGTTACCCCTCTGCAATCCAACAGTTTACCTGCTGTTGCACTTATTGGAGTGGGAATAGTACAGTTTATCCCACCACTATCCAACACTTTCCCTACTGTTGCACTCACTGGAGTGGGAATAGAAATTTTTACTCCTCTGCTACCCAATGAAAGCGAAACCTGCTGCACACTTTATACAAAGTCCAAGCAAAACAGATGTCTCAATGGACATAAAAAATCAAATTTTCATGGGCGAGAAGGGGACCACCAGTGTTTCGGTTCCTCTTTAATTGTTCATAGATAGCCAGCCGACACGTGTTTTGTCGCAAAAAAACACACTATTTCCGCGACTCCTCAGGGCTGGGGAGGATACAAAATAAGGGATGGAGTACATGCTAGTTTGACAGTGAAAAAGGATAATATGGTGACTGTATATGGTGAAAAAGTGAAAGGCGGGTGAATAGTGAGATGGTAAACAGTAATACAGTAGTGGATGCACACAACGCCAAACCTGGTACCAGTGTGATTGTCGTCATAGTTGGTGCAGGAAGGGAAGTGGGTCGGCGGTGGATATATATTTGTGGTATCTTCAACAATTATTAAATGTACATATTAATAATACGTTATTAGAGTGACGCAATGAAGGGTGGGTTGTAAAGGCATAGGTGTCCTAGGAGCAAGTGAAGATCATAATGTGGGGGAAATAGATTATAGCGGTAGAGTGGAAACAAGTCCATGGGAGTTGACTGGGAGTGTGCATCCTACCTGTAGGTAATGAATATAAAACCACAGGTCTGTAATGCCACAAAGGGGAAGGAAACAGAGACAAAAGGAAACATCAGGATGTGTTCTACAGGCGGTAGTTAGGGAGATCACACACAATAGAAAATGCGCCCAAAATGGGAGCACAGTAATTGCGGCGTAAATCTAAACGGGGAATCTTACCGCGGTGCCGGTGATAATTCCGACCCGGCTCCGCTCAAGACCGGGTTTTGGTATTCGTCAGATTACGAGTTGCGTAATTCAGAAGTACTGTTTTCCAGCGGGTATGTGGAGATACTGTAAAGAAAATTCAACTGTGTAAGGTTCTAATTAGGTGGAGTTTAAGGTTAGCATTCTTTTTTCTAGATCCTCATAAAGCCAAAAGTGGGATGTTGTGTGACTCACCATTGATCAATGGTGTTGCTAAGTTATGCAATCCTCAGGGTGAGTGACTCAGGATTGTGTCTTTGTCCACGTTTGTAAAGCGCGGGTGTAATGGTGTACATGTATTTCTTATACTGTTTCTTTAACTTGTTGGAACACTTCTCAGTGTTGAGACTTCTAAGGAGAATTATCCCTGAAGCGGTAATCATTATGCCCGAAGATAGTCCACGTCGAAGATAAGTGTAAAGAAAAAAGGGGGGTAAAAAAAGAGAAAGCCGAAATGTAAATTGGGTGGCTATTGTTACTTCTCATCCCTATATAATAAGTAAGTGAACATGTAATCACATGTTTTGTCTGGTGTTTCAAATGAATTCTACTGGAGTTGTTGATATTAATTTAAGAAATATAATAAGAGAAAGCCAGAGCGTTAGTGGTTGGCATCTCTTGCTGTTCGCCAAATTAAAACTAAACATATGCATGTCATCGTGACTGATGAAGTAGAAGGGATCCCTGACCTGTCTTTGCTCTTTAACGTGTGACACTTAGAATAATTCAGTATTAGTATATCTATTTGTCACGAAGGGAAGTTTTTTATCCGTAGTGCGGGAAAAAAGGAAAACGCCAACAGTGAATTGCCGTGGGCGATCCTGATCAGTAAAAGCGTGCATTTCCCATGCCACTACCTAGCTAGCATGCTAGTTTCTTAACCTCTATCTCGATTAATTTCTTCCCTTTATCATAATAAGAAACCAACTTTACTAGGTAGCGTTACCTTACCCGTAGTGCGGGGAGAACGCCAGCAGCGATGTCGATCAGGTTTTGGTTCCGGGTGCGGTCACGTGTCAGAGCATTTTAAGAGCTGATAAAAGCATCCAAGAATATATAGGAGAACATCCACAAATTACGTACAGAAGAGGAAGGACACTAAGAAACAGGCTCAGTCCTACTATTCCTAGAGACATAACTAATAACACTTGGCTAACAGTAAGAAGCACAGGTTTCTTTAAATGTGGATTCTGCTCCATGTGCCGTTGGGCCAAACACAAGACAAAAGAATTTCACGACACAAAGGGAGCAAAATTCATTATCAAGACTAACATCAACTGCACTACACGCTTTGTAGTTTACATTATTGAATGTGTCTGTAAGAAAATATATGTGGGCAGCACCATCCGCCCCCTGAAAGACAGAATAGCGGAACACATCAGAGCTATTCACAAACAAGATCCCAGATATCCGGTGGCATTGCATGCGGCTGCGTGCTTTGACCAGAGTTTGGACAAAAGAGTATCCTTTTACGGGATAGACACAGTACCACCAGGGATAAGAGGTGGCAACAGGGAACTTAGACTTAGACGTTTAGAAGCTATGTGGATTCTCTGTCTCCGGAGTGTAGACCACGGCTTGAACTTTGATCAGGAGATGCAATATTTTCTAGGTGACTAATTAAATACGTCTTCTGTTCAGGTCCCTTTTTCCCTCAACCTGAGTGTAACTGAGCATGACTCCAATAATTGCAGAATTCACAACTGAATATCTTGTTGTTCCACTAAGATATCAGTAAGACATTGAGAGGTCCCTATCCAGAAGTAATTTAAAGTTTGAGGACTCGATATGAGACTCACATGAGGCAATGCCAAAGCATAAATAGTACATGCTCTGATAAAAAATATTCTCAGATCCTCATTTATTCACTTCACACGGCGATGACTGTCCACAATGAAGAAACCACAGTTTGCCATTAAGTTCTTTCATAATGTTCGCTGAAAGATTAAGATATGTTTAATGGCAACAAGGGTGTCATAATGTTGAAAGATTAGGATTTGCCCAATGATAATAATGTTGTGATAATGTTGTAATTTTTAGCCTTATAATTTTAATTTCCTGTATACACAATTCAAGCCTTTTTTTGCATGATCCCCTTTGTCTTCGTTCTATATTCAACCTGATCATATACATTGTACAAGAACTTCACATTACTGTGCATGCAATGACAATTGTATATATCCCACGATGCCTGTGCATCCCCTCGCCGTTTTTTCATACTAAGTTTGACTTTTCCTTAATTCCCTTCCAAACCCATGTTACTGAATACCATTGGAACAGCACAACACAAGTTAATGCTCTAGATACTCTAATCCAGGTCCTTTACAAGGTATATTTAGATCACTTCCGGGTGCTCTGACACGTGACCGCACCCGGAACCAAAACCTGATCAACATCGCTGCTGGCGTTCTCCCCGCACTACGGGTAAGGTAACGCTACCTAGTAAAGTCGGTTTCTTATTATGATAGAGGGAAATAATTAATCGAGATAGAGGTTTAGAAACTAGCATGCTAGCTAGGAAGTGGCATGGGAAATGCACGCTTTTACTGATCAGGATCGCCCACAGCAATTCACTGTTGGCGTTTTCTTTTTTTCCCGCACTACGGATAAAAAACTTCTCTTTGTGACACATAGATATACTAATACTGAATTATTCTAAGTGTCACACGTTAAAGAGCAGAGACAGGTCAGGGATCACTTCTACCTCATCAGTCACAATGACATGCATATGTTTAGTTTTAATTTGGCGAACAGCAAGATATGCCAACCACTAACGCTCTGGCTCTCTCTTATTATATTTCTTAAATTAATATCAACAACTCCAGTAGAATTCATTTGAAACACCAGACAAAACATGTGATTACATGTTCACTTATTCATTATATAGGGATGAGAAGTAACAATATCCGCCCAATTTACAGTTCAGCTTTCTCTTCCCCCCCCCCTTTTTTCTTTACACTTATCTTCGACGTGGACTATCTTCGGGCATAATGATTACCGTTTCAGGGATAATTCTCCTTAGTAGTCTCCACTCTGCCCGCGCTTTACAAACGTGGACAAAGACACAATCCTGAGTCACTCACCCTGAGTATTGCATAACTTAGCAACACCATTGATCAAAGGTGAGTCACACAACATCCCACTTTTGGCTTTATGAGGATCTAGAAAAAGAATGCTAACCTTAAACTCCACCTAATTAGAACCTTACACGGTCGAATTTTCTTTACAGTATCTCCACATACCCGCTGGAAAACAGTACTTCTGAATTACGCAACTCGTAATCTGACGAATACCAAAACCCGGTCTCGAGCGTAGCCAGGTCGGAATTATCACCGGCACCGCGGTGAGATTCCCCCTTTTAGATTTACGCCGCAATTACTGTGCTACCATTTTGGGCGCATTTTCTATTGTGTGTGATCTCCCTAACTACCGCCTGTAGAACACATCCTGATGTTTCCTTTTATCTCTGTTTCCTTCCCCTTTGTGGCATTACAGACCTGTGGTTTTATATTCATTACCTACAGGTAGGATGCACACTCCCAGTCAACTCCCATGGACTTGTTTCCACTCTACCTCATAATCTATTTCCCCCACATTATGATCTTCACTTGCTCATAGGACACCTATGCCTTTACAACCCACCCTTCGTTGCGTCACTCTAATAACGCATTATTAATATGTGAATTTAATAATTGTTGAAGATACCACAAATATATATCCACCGCCGACCCACTTCCCTTCCTGCACCAACTATGACGACAATCACACTGGTACCAGGTTTGGTGTTGTGTGCATCCACTACTGTATTACTGTTTACCATCTCACTATTCACCCACCTTTCACTTTTTCACCATATACGAGAGGTGTGGCGCCGCGGCCAGGGTGACTGACTACGGAATCTGGGGATCATGGTTCGATACCCAGGGCCGGTGGCAGATTAGCTCAGCACCATGTGACTCTGGGCAATAGCTTGCTTAATCTTCCCGACGGCCCCCAGCGCCTAGAGACCCTTACGGGTGATTGTGCGCTTTACAAATGTGGATTATTATTATTATTATACAGTCACCATATAAACCTTTTTCATTGTCAAACTACCATATACTCCATCCCTTATTTTGTATCCTCCCCAGCCCTGAGGAGTCGCGGAAATAGTGTGTTTTCTTGCAACGAAACACGTGTCGGCTGGCTATCTATGAACAATGAAAGAGGAACCGAAACACTGGTGGTCCCCTTCTTCGCCCATGAAAATGTGAACTTTTATGTCCATTGAGACATCTGTTTTGCTTGGACTTTGTATAAAGTGTGCAGCAGGTTTCGCTTTCATTGTATTTAGTGTGTCCTCAAAACACATTTTGAGGGGTTACAGGGATTTGCCCCTTACCTGCATGCACCTTCTGCCTTACAGCATATCTCCTGCGCGTTACCTTGAGCAGTGCGCCCAGTATTTCCCTCAAACCTAAAACCCTGTCCTCTGTTGTTGTTTGCCCTCTGCTATCCAACACTTTCCCTACTGTTACGAATATTGGAGTGGGAATAGTAAATTGTGTTCCCCTGCAATCCACCACTTTCCCTATTGTTGCACTAACTGGAGTGGGAATAGTAATTTTTAACCCTCCGCTACCTAACACTTTCCCTACATTGCACTGACTGGACTGGGAATAGTACATTTTACCCCTCCGCTATCCAACAGTTTCCCTACTGTTGCACTCACTGGAGTGGGAATAGTATTTTTTACCCCTCCGCTATCCAAAACTTTCTCTATTTATGCAGTCACTGGATTGGGAATAGTAATTTCTACCACTCCATGATCAAACATGTTCCCTTCTGCTGCACTGACTGGAGTGAGAATAGTAATGTTTACCCCTCTGCTATAAAACACTTTCCTATTGTTGCACTCACTGAAGTGGGAATAGTAGATTTTAACCCTCCGCTATCCAACACGTTCCCTACACTTGTACTCACTGGAGTGGGATGGTGTTTTTACCCCTCTCCTATCCTACACGTTCTCTATTGTTCCTGTCACATGAGTGGGAATAGTAATTTTTACCCTTCCGCCAGTTAACATTTTCTCCACTGTTGCACTGACTGGAGTGAGAATAGTAAATTGTCCCTCCACTATCCAACACTTTCCCTACTGTTGCACTGATTGGATCGGGAATCGGAATTTTTACCCCTCCGCCATCCAACACTTTCCCAATTGTTTCACTCACTAGAGTGGCAATAGTAGTTTTTACTGCTATGCTATCCAACACTTTTACTACTGTTGCACTGACTGGGGTGGTAAATTTGAGTTTACATTTTTTAAAATAGTTTAATGTTTTGATTCATAATAGAATGTTTTTTCAGTAGATGTTATGTTATGTAAAATGAAAAACATATATATATATATGGATATATATAAAATTTAAAAAATGAAATACATTTTTTTAAGTTTTAAAGTAAATATATATATATATTAATTATTATGTATGTGTTTAACTTTTTTTAATTAAGTGATTATGTTATATTTGTTAAAATGTATATTAAAGGTACTCTATTTTTTTAATTAATTGTATTATTTAATATATTTAATATAAATTATTTTATTTTACTTATAAATAAAACTCGATATTATGTACAACTATATTTTTAACATCGATATTTATTTTTCCAATATTTTTGTACTTACCTGTTTAAGATTAGGGAGTCGATATTTTTGGATTCTACATTTTTCAACAATATTTTTAACAACTATATTTTTTACATTCTGTCAGTGAACCTCTTTATTGATAAGGCCATACATATTCACAAAACTGTGCAAGGTGCTCAATTTTTTCTGGCAAAAAGAGAACTATGTGCCTCTTCACTGAGCAGAATTTTACTAAACAATAAAAGAAGAATTTTCTTCCCTACTGTCTTGAGCATTTCCATATTCCACCACTCGATCTGCTTTCGAAACAAATCCAAAGCTCTAAATGATGTTCTCTTCTTCACCTCATTCTAATAGAAATATTTCACATTGACATTCTAGACCTCATTTGAATTAAGGATTAGATTGTTAATATTTCTTTACATTCTAGATTTTTCCTACAAAATGTAAACATAATATTAATCCCCTACTAAAAAAGGCTAATCTTGACCGAATGATGTGGATAACTACAGCACCATATCACTGCTTCATGAAGTAACTATTATCTCAGAAAGTCTTTTTGCCAATTAACTATTGTTAGTTTTGAAAAGCTACACATATCTAGATGGTGCTCAAGGTGGATTTCGACCTAACAGGAGCATTCAATCTGCTTTCCTAGCCGTTTCATGTGGCTTTAAAATTGCTGCAGATGGTAATTGCTCCAGCATCCTAATTTTACTGAATTCGTCTGCAATATTTGATATGGTGGATCACAACATTTTCGTTACCAGTCCGACACAAAATGGTAATAACAGGTATGTTTTAACCTAATTTATTTTATTCTTGAAAGACAGGGCCCATGTAATAATGCTCAATAGTTTAACCCCTCCCCTGCTGATGACAGAACCGCTCCGTCATCAGCTGCGGTGGTGCTGTGCTGATGACGGAGCAGTTCCATCATGGCCCTGCTGCCGCGCCTGCGCGGCGCATTCTATTGAGGGGGCGGGGCCGTGACGGAACGCTCCGTCATGAGCACAGCGCAACCGACGCTGGTGACGGAGCGGTTCCGTCACCAGCATGTGCCCGCCGCTCTGCCTTCCTCCCCCATTAGCACTGCGGCGGAATAGCCGCCGCAGTGAAGAGGTTAATCCCCCCCCTTTCTCCATAAACACAGAGGTCCCTCAAGGCTCTGTACTGTCACCATATTTATTTAATATTTATATTTCCCTCAGTGGCAGTTCATGAGTGTGAGAAGATGGCCCTGCCCAACTATCCAACCCAGATGTTTTGCTTTTGATCACCGTTTTTTAAATTCTTTTACTCTGGGGGGCTCATAACCTATGACTCAGCCATGATAAGCTCATGGCAAATGCACTGCCAATGTCTGCCTTTCCAGGCTACTGCGATGTAGCAAGGGTAAAAGGCACTTAGGGCCTGATTCGGATCTCGTTCGGAAAGCATACCAAACGACTCGTTCTGGAATGCTTTCCATATGACTCGGATTGAGGGAGTCTGACCGAGCGAGTACAATGCATTTGAATGCATCTGGATATGATTTGGTCAGACTCTAATGTATTTCAATGGGAGCCTGTGTATCTAACGCGTACACAGGCTCGCATTGAAAGGAATGATTGGGGAAAATAGTGCACTCTGTGACGGGCACTCCTTGGTGCCTGCCATACTGTGCATGGTTGGGAAGAGGTGACCCATGGGCAACCCGACAGGCCCTATTCATAGGGCTCTGGGTGAAGGGGGCCCAGCTACAGTCCCCCAAGACCGATTCCGGCAGCCTTTTTGCTCTGGGAAAACTGATTCTGAAAGGCTGTTCGAATCGTTCATTGTACTTGCTCACTCAGAAAGCCTAGCCCATAGAACTGTATGAAGGCTCTATCTCTCCAAACGCCTTCCGGAACTGATTCGGTCAGCACTAAGGGTTTCCAGGTATCGTTCTGGGTATTTCGGAATTGTGTACATTTCGGTAGCAAACAAGTGCTCCGGAAAGGTTTTGGCAAATCCGAATCCAATTCAGAGCCCATCCCACCGAGATTGGAGTTGGGCTCCGAATTGGGCACACGTGAACATGTGTGGACATGTGTGTGTGCATGTCTGAGGGCTTCACATGGGAGGCTCCTGTCTTGCTCAGCCCTGGAACTGTAGGCAGGTAGCCTGGCGCAAAAGGGAATCTACGAAGTTGATTATTGAACGAGGATAGGGCCTTATAATGTTGATAGTACACAGATAAGGAAAGTCAGTGTCCTTTACTGTCTTGCCTGCAGTGACAATCCATAGGCTATATCATATGGAAATTCGACAAGCTTAGGCCTCCTTCTATGATACAAAAATAAATAATGCTGCGTGTTAAATATTCAGAATTACAAAGTCCTTGTTGGAGCCTACCACGAATGCCCCCGTGATTGAAGCTTCCAAAGATAGGTGCAATGCCTTGGTTAATTAGTTCTGAATATCATTTCAAGAGACCAATAAAATTGATAACTCAGTCTCACCGAATGATGCCCATCTATCAATTCCATTTTAATCCCCCCCATTGCTGGAGTAATTCTCAGTTCTCTTCAAGAAAATTAAATCTAGATGCTCTCTTGATCCAATACTTCTCAGAATCCTCACTCTTGTACCGGAAACAATTTTCCTCTCCTTATTGGAAACAGGCACGGTTCCCTCCTCATGGAAACATGCAATGAATAGAGCTGATATAAAGAAGCCTAATCTTGACTCCTCCTGTCTTAAAAATGTCAGCTCTAACTACCTGCTTCCAGGTGTACGTAAGGTGGCAGAAAAACATGCTAATAGTTGTCGATCAGATTTCTTAGGGATTTAAGGGCCAGATGTACTACGCTTGCATTTAGTGAGTCGCAAATTGCATCAAATTGCAACTCGCAATTTGGAACTCGCTAAATACAATGTACAACAGTGTCTGCAACACTTTACGATTCCCAATAGGGTCACAAATTGCATGGCTCATCATTATTCATGAGGCAAGCGCAATTTGCAACCCCACTGGGAATGGTCAGTACTCACAGGGTTGGTGCCCTGCTGGGGTTCAGTAGACCACTATGTCTGTGACTACTTTTTCAATAAAGCAGTTAAAAAAAAAAGCCTGATTTCCTTACAGGAAAACTGGATGCTTTTAAAAAAGAAAAATTCAACTCTTCAGTTTAATTTTTTAAGGGCAGGCAGTTGTCCCTCAGATGACTGCCTGCTCTTAAAAAATATTTACGCACACACAATCAAAGGGAAGGGGTCCCCCTTTCCCATTTTGGAGTGTTTTACCACCTACTTAAAGTAGGTGGTAAACTGTAAATGTTTTGAGACCGTAAATGCGGTTGCAGAAGAACAGTACATGGCATGGTGACTCGCTATTGGGAAGAGACGCCCCTTCCTAATAGCGAGAGTCGCAAATGGTATTTTACAAGTCAGTGACTAGCCAAATAGCATTTGTTAATGCCTGGAACTTTTTTCATGTCGCAAAAGGGCCGATCTCCCCTTTGCTGCTGCAAAAAAGGTTTGTACATCCGGCCCTAACTCAATTCTGTACCACACACAGACTGGCATCCGGCATAAGCTCAGCACTGAGACCACCTTATTGGTGGTAGGGGAGGAAGCAAAAAGGAGAATGGACCAGGGGTTGCAGTGGCCATTGTGCTACTTGATCTTGGTGCAGCCTTCGACACGTTGTACACTCTATACTTTTGGATAGAGTTGGAAGTGCCGGAGTTGTAGAAAAGCACAGGAATGGGTGAATTCCTTTTTAAAGGAACAAACATTCCAGGTCTTGGATAGGGATTATTCCTCGAAAATTCTGCCTGTGGCTTGTTAGGTCCCACAGGGGTCCTCACATATGCCGACATTGTTTACCTGCTCTTTATGGGCTTCTATAATTGGCCCTTTTCCATTGTCCAAACCAAACATGAAAAACCTTGATGGTCCACATTTCCTCCTGTTTCTACTTACTCTTCACATCTGTGCAATCTTAGGACCTGATTATGAGTTTGGTGGAATGGCACCACCTTCACTTTTACGATGGTTTTCTAACCCTTTTCCTTGGTGGTCTGACTGCCCTATTATGACACTGGAAGGATCTCGGCTACAAGAGCCCTGCTTGACCACCACCACTGCCAAGACTCCTGCTACAGCGACAGTCGACGGCGGGCATCCGGTCAAGCTCCCCACCATCCAAATTACAATCAGCCTTTTTGCTGACCTGTTCATGGTGGGGGACGCAACCATACGCGACTTGGCAACAGCATAGGAAAAGAAGTGAATACATGTCAGACACCATTGTCCAGGTCCTTCCTGTGCTGCTGCCTCCAGTCCATGATGCTCAGCAACCTCGTTGACCAAAAGTGAAGGTAGGCATCTCTGTCTCTTCTCATATGTTGTGTATGATTACAGATGGTACACAAAACCTACACATACATTTCGAGACATACACAACATATATATGTATATTCTGCTGTTAACATGTAGTACTTACCTATTGCAGCAAAACTTCTTTGTTGGGACTCTACCGCCAAGAGACAGCCAGCACATTGGGAACATCGTAATCGGCACGTAATCGGCATTGCTGTATACTGCAAGCCCAACAGCAGCGGAGTATTCCAGCCAGAACATCGGACGACTGCCAACACCACTGTCTGCTTGGGACTGTCGCTGCAGCAGTCAGGAGGTACGATTGCCAAACCCATCATCAGGCCCTATACCTTTTCTGCAGTTGGTAAAAGAACCACTGTTGCAGATTTCAAAGGGTCCAGACCAATGTGCCCTCTAATTATTCTTCTCCACGTGTGGGCATGTAATGTTTGTGTGCACACTTTTTTTCGGCTGTGCGGGCAGCCGAGAGATGTGATGTGCAACCGTGCAGGTGAACCAAACACCACTTAAAATGTGGTATAGAAGTAGAGAATCTACCTTTAGGATCTTTCCTTTCCCATCATACCATATTTTCTAAAGTGGGCATTTCTGTTTAATGATACTGGCTTAAACATGCTTGGTTAGATACTGTTGAAATGAAAGAAATAGGGGTGTGAGTCCTGAAGTTTACATCAACTATGAGGGGCCCAATTTAGGCTCTCCAACCTGGCCAACCAATTTGATTAGTTAACCCCTAGCATCCACCGTGTGGTAAGGATAAAGTAGTTGAAAGTAGGTTGTGCTCTTGTATGAGAGCTGTTAATTCCAAAATAAACATTGAGCAATAATATTCAAGAACCCTTCTGGTAGATGCAATATATTTGTATTTAAATCCCCTATTTAGTCATGGTCCAGTACTTCAGTCATACCCACTGTGCACATCATTTTACTGGCAACAGAGAAATTACACAATAGTCAGACGCATTCTTCATTAATTATGTGTACAAAACTATACAGCACTTCTAAACACAAAAAATGTTTGCAAAAGGAGATGCTATATCCCGGTAAAAAAATGCCACAGCCAAAATATTGACCTTCAGAATTTATATGCCAGCTAAAATATTAAAAATCTTTTATTCAGTCACATGATCTGTAATTGCTATCAAAATAGCCCCCGAAATACCTGTGACACAGAATAACGTAATTAAAAGAACATGAAAGAACAGTGAAGTCATACTATTTGCCATCATCTAACATATGGGAAAATGTTAAATATGCATATAATATTTAAAGATGTTCTTTTATTTCACTTTACACAGAGGGCAAGCATCACTGTGTATTTGCTTGTCTACTAGTAATGTTGTCACATAAAACCTGATCATAGGTCACTCTGAACAGAATACATTGTTCAAACGTTATTGGATCATTTAATAAGATCCATGCAAGGTCTGCAAGATACTGGGATGTAAAATGCCTCAACATGAGGTACTAGGCCACATCATGCCTACTATCAGATACTAGGCCAGATAATGCCTGTTACTGGGCTATGCATCAAGTACTGATTCATGTATTGCTTGCCTACTGGACCACATGGTGTGTCCCTAGATGAAACTAGGAATTATCTTAACTTTTCTAGGGCATAAAATAGGTGCTTATTAGTGTTTATGCCACAGGATGTCTGAGAAGCAGTGGGCCACATTCTGGCTTCCATTGGTTACTGAGTCACATGATTGTTTTTTATCACTTACAGGGCTACATACATTACGTCTGCCGTAAAAGATTGGTTCACAGGGTACCTCACCAATATTTACTGGGACACTAAACGATTGGGTAAATATTACTAGGACACTTGTAATGTTTTCTTCCTCTCTACCTCTGTCTCTCTTTTTCACACTGTCTCCATTTCATTCAGCTCTTCCTTCCTTTACATCAATGTATCACTCTCTTTCACTTGAACACATCCATGTGGTTCCCTCAAACTGTAATTCTATTCTTTGCAATCCTTAATGATCATTGCTCACTCTTTTCATACACCTTCCGTCCTTGTTATACCCTGATTCTCTTGTTTGCTCAGCTTTTGCTATGTGTTTCTTACACACATCATAATTTGTTTTTCAGTTCTATCTTTTACTGTCACTTATCGACTGACACACTGACACTATTGCTGCTTATGCTTAAACTTAAACAATTTAAATGAGGGAGAGAGAGAAAAAATGCACTAAATATGCATCAAATTATACTTTCTTTGATGCATGGCAAAGTTCATATTCGTTCCATATCTAAATGTGTGAGAGACAGATGTAAAAAAAACAACAACCCAGAGACAAGAGGTGGAGAGTGCTGATTTCGGGCGGCGCTCCACTGCAGGTGTTCCCATTCATTTTAAATAACCCCCAATACTGCTGCTGACCGCGTGACCCGCAAGGGAACATGAGCGAGGCAGCGCTACAGTCAATCAATCAATCAATCAAGACATTTATAGAGCGCACTACTTACCCGGAGGGTCTCAAGGTGCTTAGGGGAGGGGGGGGGGGGTGCTGCTACTGCTCGAACAGCCCCAGGTCTTGAGCTTCTTCCTGAAGGAGAGGTGGTCTTGGGTCAGGCGCAGGTCGGGAGGGAGGGAGTTCCAGGTCTTGGCGGCCAGGTAGGAGAAGGACCTTCCTCCTGTAGTCGTTCTTCGGATGCGGGGGACGGCGGCGAGGGCGTGGCTGGCTGATCGGAGGTGGCGTTTGGGAGCGTAGAAGTTGATGCGGTTGTTGAGGTAGCTCGGGCCTTGATCGTGTAGGGCTTTGTGTGCGTGGGTGAGGAGACGGAAGGTGATTCTTTTGTTGACGGGGAGCCAATGCAGGTCTCTCAGATGTCCGGAGATGTGGCTGTGTCGTGGGATGTCGAGGATGAGTCTGGCTGAGGTGTTCTGGATCCGCTGGAGTCTCTTCTGGAGCTTGGCGGTGGTTCCGGCGTAGAGGGCGTTGCCGTAGTCCAGTCGGCTGGTGACGAGGGCCTGGGTGACCGTCTTCCTGGTCTCGGTGGGGATCCACCGGAAGATCTTCCGTAGCATGCGCAGGATGTTGAAGCACGACGAGGAGACGGCGTTGACTTGTCTGGTCATGGAGAGGGAGGAGTCCAGGAAGAAGCCCAGGTTGCGTGCGTGGTCCGTCGGTTTGGGTGCGGTGCCCAGGGCGGGAGGCCACCAGGAGTCGTCCCAGGCGGAGGGCGAGGAGCCCAGGATGAGGACTTCCGTCTTGTCTGAGTTCAGTTTCAGGCGGCTGGTCGTCATCCATTCGGCTACGTCTTTCATCCCTTCGTGAAGGTTGGCTCTGGCGGCGGCGGGGTCGTTGGTCAGGGAGAGGATCAGCTGGGTGTCGTCTGCGTAGGAGATGATGTTGAGGTTGTGTTGGCGTGCGATGGCCGCGAGGGGGCTCATGTAGACGTTGAAGAGGGTGGGGCTCAGCGAGGATCCTTGAGGGACGCCGCAGATGACTTCGGTGGCCTCTGACTTGTACGGTGGTAGACGGACTCTCTGTGTTCTTCCGTCGAGGAAGGAGATGATCCATTCCAGTGCCCTCTCCTGGATTCCGACGTTGCTGAGGCGCTGCACTAGGGTGCGGTGGCAGACAGTGTCGAATGCCGCGGAGAGGTCCAGGAGGATGAGGGCCGCTGTTTCTCCGTTGTCCATCAAGGCTCGGATGTCATCGGTGGCGGCAATGAGGGTGGTCTCGGTGCTGTGGTTGGCTCGGAAGCCAGACTGTGAGGGGTCGAGGGATCCATTCGTCTCGAGGAAGGCGGCCAGCTGCTTGTTGACGGTCTTCTCGATGACTTTGGCTGGAAACGGGAGGAGCGAGATGGGGCGGTAATTCTTGAGTTTGGTGTGGTCCGCAGTTGGTTTCTTTAGTAGAGCGCTGAGTTCGGCGTGCTTCCAGCTCTCCGGGAAGGTGGCGGTGTCGAAGGAGGTGTTGATGATGTCCCGCAGGTGGGGTGCGATGACAGCGTCAGCCTTGTTGAAGACGTGGTGAGGGCAGGGGTCGGTCGGAGATCCGGAGTGGATGGAGTTCATCATGCGGACGGTGTCTTCGGTGCTGATCGGAGTCCAGGCACGGAGGGTGGTGGTGGGGGGCGTTGGTGCGGTCGTGGCGTGCGTCGGTTGCGTGCTGAAGCTGTTGTGTATGTCCGCGATCTTGTTGTGGAAGTAGGAGGCGAGGGAGTTGCAGAGGTCTTGCGATGGGGTGATGTCGTTTCCGGCGTTGGGGTTGGAGAGCTCTTTCATGATGTTGAAGAGTTCCTTGCAGTTGTGTGCGTTGTTGTCCAGCCGGTGCTTGAATGCAGTTTTCTTGGTGGCGCGGATCAGTTGGTGGTGCTTCCGGGTGGCAAGCTTGAAGGTGGTCATGTGGTCCGGTGTTGGTTCCCTTCTCCAGACTTTCTCGAGGGCTCGGCAGTTCTTCTTGGAGCTCTTGAGTTCGTCGGTGAACCATGGGGCTTTCTTACTGCCGGGTCTGCTGGGCGGGGTCCTCAGTGGGGCGAGTTCGTCGGCGCAGTTGCTGATCCACTTCGTGAGGTTGTCGGCGGCCTGGCTGGGGTTCGCTGAGCTGGCGGGAGGGTGCTGGCTCAGGGAAGCGGCGAGCTGGTCGGCTTTGATCTTGTTCTAGCTTCTTCGAGCAACCTGTTGCTGGTGGTGGTGGATCGTCGTTCTTCTGAAGGTGAAGTGGACGCAGCTGTGGTCCGTCCAGTGGAGTCCTGTGGCATGGCTGATGGCGATGTCTTTGCTGGATGAGAAGACGGCGTCGAGTGTGTGTCCGGCGAGGTGGGTGGGGGTGGACACCAGCTGCTTGAGTCCGAGGTTGGCGAGGTTGTCGAGCAGGGTGATGGTGTTGTGGTCATTGTTGTTCTCCAGGTGGAAGTTGATGTCCCCCAGGAGGATGTAGTCAGCGGAGGGGAGGGCATGCGGGCTGACGAAGTCGGCGATGTCCTCGCTGAATTGTGTGCGTGGTCCCGGGGGTCGGTAGATCAGGGTGCCTCTGAGGGTGGTCTTCGGGTCGGTGTGGATCTGGAAGTGTAGGTGTTCGGCGGTGGTCAGGGTGTCGTCGGTGTTGGTCGTGATGGGGATGTTGTCCCTGTGGATGATGGCGATGCCTCCTCCTGTCTGGTTGGCGGTGCGGTCCCTCCGGGTGATCTTGTAGCCCTCTGGGATGGCGATGGCGATGTCGGGCGCTGAGGAGTCGTTCATCCAGGTTTCCGTGAGGGAGGCAACGTCAGGTGCTGTGGTGTCGAGGAGGTTCCAGAGTTCGATGGCGTGTCTGTGGACGGAGCGGGCGTTGAGCAGGATGCACTTGAGGTGGTTGCTGCTGGTGTTCGGCTTGGCGGGTGCTGGTGCGAGGCAGGTCCGGATGCAGGTGAACTTGCAGGCGTGGCAGCTGAAGGGTCCGTGGGTGCGTCTCGGGGTGGCTCGGTAGCATCCAGTGGTTCGGCCGGTGTTGAGTGCATTGAGGGTGGCGGCGTTGTACGTCCGGCGGGTGGGCAGGGGTCTGCGAGGGCCAGGGGTCCTGGCGCTGGGCGCATTCCAGGCACGGACGGGCGCAGACGGGCTTACCTTTGGAGCACCTTCGGCGCTCAATCGGTGCTCCCGCTGCGCGCGTCCGCTGCACGGTTGCTCTGGGGGCGTCATAAGAGGGGAGCAGGGAGGGAGGGTCTGCGGAGAGGCCGGGAGCGCGGCAACCAATCGGCGGGCAGGGGGGCGGGGTTTCGTCGGAGTCCGGCGGGAAAAGGAAAAGCCTGGGGGCTCGGCGGCGGCCCTGCGGTGGCTGGGGCGGCGCTGGGGCGGCCCTGCGGCGGCTGGTGTGGCTCTGCGGTGGTCCTGCGGCGGCTGGGGCGTCGTGCAAAGCGAGGCTCTGGCAGCAGGCAGCAGGTAAGGAGGAGCAGGCGGGGGTGTGGGGCGACCAGGCCAAGGGCGCAGTGGTCCCATTCGTCGAGCTCCAGCCAATACAAGGGGGGGTGGGGTGGGGGGTGTGTGGAAGGTAGACAGGCGGGGCTCCTCGCCCCTCCCTGCGTCCACCAGGCACCGGCCAGGGGTGGGCCTACCCGACCGGAGGGGCGTACCTACTATTTATACCGCGGCTGCCCACGGCCCGGCCTCTTTCTCAAGCTGTCCGCCCGCGGCTCAAGCGCTGTTCGTCGTGCTCGGGTTGCGTCGTACGTCCTTTCTCAATCAGGTATGTGCTGCTTTCTCGCCTCCCTCCCGGCCTTGTCCCTGGGCATGACCAGGTTGCACGGGCCCCAGTGGTGGATGACCACGGGGGGGGGTGAGTGGTAGCCACGCTTCGTGGTGTGGGCTGATGAGTAGTGACCGCGGGCGCGGGCGGTGGGGGGAGTAAGGCCATTGCGGGCCAGATATCTAGTGCAACCGAAAGCGGAAGGGCAATGGCCATCTGGGCTGCGCACGTGAAGGGCCCGCATGGCCATGCTCAGATTCGGTCCCTGACAGCTCGGTCCTAGTTACCGGGCACGGGCATACTGGCGCGGGTGGAAGAGGTTTAGGGGGCGTTTGTACTAAGGGGCCTTCATTGCGCTACATACCCGCGAGAGGAGTTGGCCTAATGGCAAGCGCGTCCGCCCTCCAATTTGGGGAACCATGTTTGAGTTTCGGTAATGGCGCGAAACATCCTGGGCAAATCACTGAGACTCCCCATGCCTAACGAAAATGAAGGTGTCCTCATATGACGCAGCGGGTGCTATGTAAAGCACTCTGATGCACTATTCCAGTCCCTAACGGCGCAGTCCTAGTTACCGGGCACGGGCATACTTGCGTGGGTGGAAGAGGTTTAGCGGTCATTTGTACTAAGGGGCCTTCATTGCGCTGCATACCCGCGGGAGGAGTTGGTCTAACGGCAAGGGCGTCCGCCCTCCAATTAGGGGGAACCGGGTTCGAGTTTCGGTAATGGCGCGAAACATCCTGGGCAAATCACTGAAACTTCCCATGCTTAACAAAAACGAATGTGTCCTCATATGATGCGGCGGGTGCTATGTAAAGCGCTCTGATGCACTATTTCCAATTATTCTAAACAGCCCCACCGACCTGGCCGCATGGCGGCATATGGCAGCGGTCGGGCGGTGGGTGGTTACCAGCCCAGCCGCGTGGCGGCGGACTGCGGCGGTCGAGCGGGCCTATCTGTGTGACCCTTCACGGTTCCCTCGGGCATGGCTGTTTACGTCAATTCAGCAGAGCGGTATTCGTCACTGCGTCAAATCACCATAGTATGCTGGAAGCTAGGCGCTCTGATTACGGACAATTTTGGGTGGGGGACTTCGTTGTAATTCACCATGGGTTACAGCAGTAACGAAAAATTAAAGGGGCCTAGAGAGTCTTGGACATGTGCACAGTGACACTCGTTCTAGCAAACATGGCAACTGGGTTTGTTACCGATTGCGCTTTATTAGGGCGAGCCGTCACCCCTCGACCACCTGCTAGGTTGCGCAAGCAGGCAGCTAGGCGCAGTAAAGTCTCGGACACGCGCACAGTGTCGCGCGGTCTAGTAAACATGGCGACTGGGTTTGCCCCCGCCTGCACTTGATTAGGGTGAGCCGTTACCCCCTGACCACCAGATAGGCTGCGTATGCAGGCAGCTAAGCGCAGTAAAGGTCGTGGCACAGAATAACAGATGTTTAGTGTTACTGAGCGCAACTTGCTTTATTAATTTTAAAGATAGAGATGCTGTATTTTGAATACAAAACTGACCACTGTGCCTTCTACGAGGCCGGGTCACCCCTCCTGCTGCCAGACGCCTTCCTGTCTGCCTGCCTGAGCAACCCAGCCGCCGCTGAGCCGCCCGTCATCGCCGATTCCCGCCGCTGCCTCCCTGCGGCCCCGCCCACCTCCAGCCCATTGGCCGCCCCGCTCCCGCCTCCCAGCTGACCCGCCCTCCTGGCTACAGATTTATGACACCCCCAGAGCGACCGCGCAGTGGACGTGCGCAGCGGGAGCGCCGACTGAGCGCCGAAGTCCGCGCCCGGACCGCGCCCAGCGCCAGGACCCCTGGCCCCCGCAGACCCCAGCCCACTCGCCGGACGTACGATGCCGCCACCCTCAACGCACTCAACGCCGGCAGAGTCCCGGGCTGCTACCGAGCCACCCCGAGACGCACCCACGGACCCCTCTGCTGCAACTCCTGCAAGTTCACCTGCCTCCGGACCTGCACTACTCCTACACCAACCAAGACGAGCAACAGCAGCAGCCACCTGAAATGCATCCTGCTCAACACCCGCTCCGTCCACAGGCACGCCATCGAGATCTGGAACCTGCTCGACACCACAGCCCCAGACGTCGCCTTCTTCACGGAAACATGGATGAACGCCTCCTCAGCGCCTGACATCGCCATCACCATCCCAGACGGCTACAAGATCATCCAAAGGGACCGCATCAACCACACCGGAGGAGGCATCGCCATCGTCCACAGGAACACCATCCGCATCACGACCAACACCGATGACACCCTCGCAACCGCCGAGCACCTGCACTTCCAAGTCCACATCAACCCCAAGACCACCCTCAGAGGCACCCTCATCTACAGACCCCCTGGACAACGCACACAATTCAGCGAAGACATCGCCGACTTCATCAGCCCACACGCCCTCTGCTCCACTGACTACATCCTCCTAGGGGACCTCAACTTCCACCTGGAGAACAACAACGACTGCAACACCACCACCCTGCTGGACAACCTCGCCAACCTGGGACTCAAGCAACTGGTGACCACCCCCACCCACTACGCCAGACACACACTCGACCCCGTCTTCTCATCCAGCAAGGACATCGCCTTCAGCCACGCCACCGGACTCCACTGGACGGACCACAGCTGATTCCACTTCAGCTTCGCAAGGACCACGATCCACCACCACCAGCAACAGGCTGCACGCAGGAACTGGAACAAGATCACAGCCGACCAGCTCGCGTCCTCCCTGAGCATGAACCCTCCCACCAGCACAACGAACCCTAGCCAGGCGGCCACCAATCTCACGAAGTGGATCAGCGACTGCGCAGGCGAGCTCGCCCCCCTGAGGACCCCGCCCAGCAGACCCGGTAGCAAGAAAGCTCCATGGTTCACCAACGAACTCAAGAGCTCCAAGAAGAACTGCCGAGCCCTCGAGAGAACCTGGCGCAGAGACCCAACACCGGACAACATGACTGCCCTCAAGCTCGCCACCCGAAAACACCACCAACTTATCCGCGCCACCAAGAAAACTGCCGGAAACAACGACATCACCCCTTCGCAAGACCTCTGCAACTCCCTCGCCTCCTACTTCCACAACAAGATCGCGGACATACACAACAGCTTCAGCACTCAACCGACGATCACCATGACCGAACCACCGCCCCCCACCACCACCCTCTGCACCTGGACTCCGATCAGCACCGAAGACACCGTCCGCACGATGAACTCCATCCACTCCGGATCTCCGACCGACCCCTGCCCTCACCACGTCTTCAACAAGGCCGACGCTATCATCACACCCCACCTGCGGGACATCATCAACACCTCCTTCGACACTGCTACCTTCCCGGAGAGCTGGAAGCACGCCAAACTCAGCGCTCTACTCAAGAAGCCATCGGCTGACCCCACCGACCTCAAAAACTACCGCCCCATCTCGCTGCTCCCGTTTCCTGCAAAAGTCATCGAGAAGACCGTCAACAAGCAGCTGGCCGCCTTCCTCGAGACGAACGGATCCCTCGACCCCTCGCAGTCTGGCTTCCGGGCCAACCACAGCACCGAGACCGCCCTGATCGCAGTCACCGATGACATCCGAGCGCTGCTCGACAACGGAGAAACAGCGGCCCTCATCCTCCTCGACCTCTCCGCGGCCTTCGACACTGTCTGCCATCATACCCTAGTACAACGCCTCAGCAATGTCGGAGTCCAGGAGAAGGCACTGGAGTGGATCATCTCCTTCCTCGCCGGAAGGACACAGAGAGTCCGCCTCCCTCCGTTCAGATCAGAAGCCACCGAAGTCATCTGCGGCGTCCCTCAAGGCTCCTCGCTCAGTCCAACCCTCTTCAACATCTACATGAGCCTACTCGCAGACATCGCATGCCAGCACAACCTCAACATCATCTCCTACGCCGACGACACCCAGCTGATCCTCTCCCTTACCAACGACCCCGCCACCGCCAGAGCCAACCTCCACGAAGGGATGAAAGAGGTAGCCGAATGGATGAAGAACAGCCGCCTGAAACTGAACTCAGATAAGACGGAAGTCCTCATCCTGGGATCCTCACCCGCCGCTTGGGACGACTCATGGTGGCCCCCCGCCCTAGGCAGGGCACCCAAACCAACAGACCACGCACGCAACCTGGGCTTCATCCTGGACCCCTCCCTCTCCATGACCAGACAAGTCAACGCTGTCTCCTCGTCGTGCTTCAACATCCTGCGCATGCTACGTAAGATCTTCCGGTGGATCCCCACCGAGACCAGGAAGACGGTCACCCAGGCCCTCGTCACCAGCCGTCTGGACTACGGCAACACCCTCTATGCCGGAACCACCGCCAAACTCCAGAAGAGACTCCAGCAGATCCAGAACGCCTCAGCACGACTCATCCTGGACATCCCCCGTCGCAGCCACATCTACGGACACCTGAGAGATCTGCACTGGCTCCCGGTCAACAAGAGAATCACCTTCAGTCTCCTCACCCACGCACACAAAGCCCTACACAGCCAAGGCCCAGGATACCTCAACAGCCGCCTCAACTTCTACGCTCCCAAACGGCAGCTTCGATCGACCAGCCTCGCCCTCGCCGCCGTCCCCCGCATCCGTAGATCCACCACAGGGGGACGGTCCTTCTCCTACCTCGCCGCCAAGACATGGAACTCCCTCCCCACCCACCTCCGCCTGACCCAGGACCACCTCGCCTTCAGGAAGCAACTCAAGACCTGGTTGTTCGAGCAGTAGCAGATCCCCCCCCCCAGCGCCTTGAGACCCTCTGGGTAAGTAGTGCGCTATATAAATGCGATGATTGATTGATAGATTGATTGATTGATTGATTGAATACCCAGCGCAACTTGCTTTAATAATTTAAGAAGACACGCTGTTTTGTAATTCATGTCCCAGATGCGACACAAGCCCCCTAGGCTAAGAGATTTAATAATACAGGCCAAAACGCACATTAGTACCGTGTAGGTGTAGTTGACTTACCTACGGTGGTTCGCGATGGGATCAGATGGGCGACAGTTGCCTGCGCAGCGCCTGTTTCTATGTGCGGTTTGGGGTGTGAGTGATGAGCTGCGGAAACGCTATGGCCAGTCATAGCACTACCTAAGCAACGCGTGCCCTGGCCTGGGGTGTGCGTGTTGATGCCATGTCCTGCAACCGGCGACCGGGAGAGCCTCGTGGGAATTGGGCTGCGCCTTGGCACAATTCAAGGGACGGGGCAATTCTCTAACTCAGCATTGTCTTTGCAGGTTGCGCTCCGGAGATTAGGAAGGACCGGTGGCCCTGATACAGGCAGTTAGCAAGTGTGTAATCAGGTAAATACAAATGAAAGAGTTGTCAGCTGTTAATGCAACCAGATGTGGGTCGCTATGGCCCAGCAAAGCAGAGTTGTCCATAGGTGCCTGTTAAGGTAGTAGCACTACCTCACGTATTTTTTCGCCCATAGGACCTGCAAGGGTAGAAGCCACCGTTATGGACTCTCGCGGCACCGCGCGCCCGCAGGAGGGTCTGTGGGCCGAGTTTTTGGCCTTGGCACAGGCAAAAGGGCCAGCGTGGGCTCAAGGCTTTATCGAGGCACGTAGGCAGGAGGAGTCCGGAGTCGCAATAACCCCCACTCCTGAGGACGCGGCGGGTACCTCAGTTGGAGCAATGCGGAGGTCCAATCGGAAACGGGAACACGCACGCAAGGACTTCCCGGCCGAGGCACCGCGACTGGATCCAAGACCGACACCGCCGCCAGCTGCAGCACAGGCCCCTAAATCGACAATGACACCTATCGTTGTGCAGGAATCAGCCACTGGCCTAACAGACCTGGCCCAAATGGGTAAGGCCATGGACGAAATGCTGGGGCTAATGGAACTTTTTCAAAAATGTTTAGATGATGTGTTGGCTGTACAAAAAGTATTGCCACCTGCTCCCGCACCTGTAGCCTCAGAATCAGTGCGGCAGGTGTGGGCCCAGCAGGGGGCTCCGACTGCACTGACCCAGGGATCTGGGCTTTCTATAACCAGCCTACCGGTCCCCGCAGCCGCTGTCACAGCAACGCCAGCAGCAGGGCTGCCTGCCCCGCCTTGCGGCCTAGCGCCCCCTCAGAACGCTCCAGCAACTGGCCATGCATTGGCCACGGGGTCGGCGCCCGCCCCGCCCAGTGCAGTAGTAGGTGCAACAACATCATCCGCTAGCGGCGACACTGGCGCCGGAAGTTCAGCAGAAGTAGTACGGCCCCGCCGCCCCAGTCCAGGTTCAGGTAGTACAACCAGCCGGAGGAGGGCTACCTAGAGCAGCAGTCACCCAAGCTCCATTGGCCTCGGGCCGCTGTTCTCTGGCATGGCAGGTACCCCAAGCAGCTAAAGAAGGGATTTGGAGAAGGGAGTATATTGATATTTTGACATTATTGATGCATGGCACTTCAGGAGTAGACACTAGAAAGATGGGGGGGAAAGAGGATGAGAAGAAGGTCAGGTACCAGCGATGGCCCGAGAAAACGATAGAGAATTGGACTGAGGCTTTCAACATCTTAGCAGCGGTGATAGTGCATAAGGACCCGGCCCAGAGCGAGGCATTGATGGAATACGCTAACACCATCCAGCAGGAAGCAAGGGAGTCAGGGGGGATGGGTTGGTTTTTGTATGATCAGGATTTTAGGAAAACAATGGCCATTTGCCCTGATTTAGGTTGGGACCAGAAAGGAATTCAACTCTGGATCAAGCACATGTGCAAGACAGTCAGCGAAAAGAAAGACATAACATACAAAGCGCAGGGTGAGTCAGACAACAGGAAATGGGAACAGTTCCCGAGGCGACCCTTTAAGCAGTCCTTTCGTGGGGGTCGGGTAGGGGTCAGAAGGCTGGACTGAGACGTTTCAATTCAGGGACATGCAGACTATTTAATGGGGGAGTGTGCACCTGGGGTAGAGCGTGCAAGTTCGCCCACAGCTGTAGCAAATGCGGTGCTCAACATGCAGCCATTGCCTGCACCACCAGCCAAAGTTTGCCCCCCGCCCAGGCCCATAGAACAGACGGGGCGCACCAGTAAAGGTGTTGGTGGGGAACGGACCACAAGGATGACAGATTTCAGGGCCCCGCAGATTCCCACTGGGCAGGGCCTGCCTCATGGATACAGCAAGGGCCCCTCACCTATTGTGCTGCAGAATTTTCTCCCATTAGTTAGGTTGTACCCGCACTTGAAAGAGAAAGCGCTACTATCTGAGGGTTTTATAGATAGCTTTAGAATACCATACAAGGGACCACTAGGTTGCAGGGATGCTTTGAACCTCAAATCAGCAAGGGAACTCCCGCTAGTTGTCAGTGAGAAAATCAGAAAGGAGGTGGCCCTTGGGAGGATCACGGGTCCCTTTCCGTCCCCCCCCCTGGAGCACTTTCTAGTTTCACTTTTAGGAGTGGTGCCAAAAAAGCTGCCAGGGGCATACCGCTTGATACACCATCTATCTTATCCAGAGGGCAACTCTGTCAATCACTGGACGAGGGGGCTTGTTCTGTGTCTTATTGTTCACTGGACATGGCCATAGATATGATAAGGAGAATTGGTAAGGGGGCGTGGTTGGCCAAGGCCAACATTGAATCGGTGTTCCGCCTTCTGCCCATTCATCCAGTGAGTCAACACTTGTTAGGTTTTAAGTGGGATGGCAAATTCTTCTTTGATTGCTGCATGCTGATGGGTTGTGCTGTCTCATGTGCCTATTACAAGGCCTTCAGTTCCTTTCTCCAATGGGTTCTGACCACCAAACATGGCATCTCCCAAGTGACACATTACCTGGACGATTTTCTATTTTTCGGCAGGCCAGGGATTCAAGAGTGCACAGAGGGTTTGCGGGCCTTTGAAACAATGGCAGGATATCTGGGGGTGCCCCTTGCCCCTGACAAGACAGAAGGTCCGGCACAGATCCTGACTTTTTTGGGCATTGAGCTGAACACCATCAAGGGTGAATCCAGGCTCCCAGCCGACAAGGTTAGCGATTTGAGGCAGGACATCAGGACATTGATCGGCAGGGATAAGGCAACTTTGGAGGTTGTCCAAAGCCTATTGGGCAAGTTGAACTTTGCAGCGCGAGTCATACCAGCCGGCAAGGTTTTTTCCAGCAGGTTAGGGAAGGCTACAGCCAACATAGGTAAAAAACACCACCTGGTGCACCTTGGTCCGGGTCTGAAAGCAGATCTAAAAATGTGGGATGAATTTTAATGGGACTGTGATTTGGGGGGCGCCCTGGGAAAGCAGCCAAGAACTTTGCTTGTTTTCAGATGCATCTGGTAGAGAAGGTTTTGGTGTGATCTTTGGAGAGGAGTGGTGTGCAATGCGATGGCCCAATGCTTGGCGGAAGAAGGGGATAACAGCAAAAATAACCGTTCTGGAACTTTTTCCCATAGGGGCAGCGCTGCATTTGTGGCCAGGCGGGCTGGGCAACAGAAAAGTAGTTTTTTTGGTCAGACAACATGGCCATAGTTCAGGCCATCAACGGGCTATCAGCCACTTGTCCCCTTGTTCTGAGTTTGCTCAGGGAATTAGTCAGGCATGTCTGCAGAATAACACTGAGTTTAGGCCAAGACATATTGAGGGTGTGAAGAATGTGGCAGCTGACGCTCTCTCTCGCTTTCAGTGGCTCGGTTTCCGAGAGGCCTGGCCGCGGGCAAGGGCGGCGATGACACTATTCCCGGCACCGCTGTGGCGACTCCTTCGGGGGGGGAACGATTGAAGAAGATGGGCCAACGATCCCTGGCACAGGCCACCCGGAGAAGATATGCTGCCCAGCTGACTTCTTTCAGAGCAGTGATAGTGTCCTTAGGAGCAACAGCTTTGGGTCTGCGAGAACAGGTTGAGTCTTTTGTGGTATGGGCCAAGGAGACGGGCAGGACACATTCATGGGTGTGCGTCAACTTGGCGGCCTTAAACATGACACCAGACTTAACGGAGCCGACGATCCCACTTGTTCCTTCAGGGTGAGGGCAGCACTCAAGGGGTGGGCACGGGAGGAGACTAGGTAAGCCGACAAGGGAGCTGGAATTGAATTCCCTGCATTGCAGCGCATGATAGATACCCTGCCGATGGTCACCAATTCAACATTCGAGGCTCAGCTTTTTTCTACGGCTTTCTGCCTGGCGTTCTTTGGTGCCTTTAGGGTGAGCGAGTTAGTGGCCAAAGCTAAGACAGACAGATCGGGGGCAGCTTTGGATATGCTGGACGTCTGTGCAAGGGACGCCTTGGTGCTTCGCATCCACAGATCCAAGACTGATCAGGCCAGAAGAGGCACAACAATCGTGCTTCAGGCGTTGGGGGACCCCAGATACTGCCCGGTTACCACGGTCAGGGAATACTTGAAGATCAGGCCACTCTTAGCTGGGCACTTCCTCATTCATGCAGATGGGTCACCACTAACCAGGTTCCAGCTGGAACGCATCATGGGGGCAGCTTTGGCCAAAGCGGGTCTTTCAGGAGCAGGTCAGAAATTCTCAAGCCACTCTTTTAGGATTGGAGCGGCCACGGCGGCATTTAAGGCAGGGATGGGGGCAGATGGAGTCAAGAGGGTAGGATGATGGTCATCCACCTGTTTCCAGCGCTACATCCACCCCTAGGAATGGCAGCAGTTGTTGGTTGGACAGTGCTGAATGTCTCCAAATGTATGTGCGATATGTAATTATGCCTGATGGTTCTGCCACGACTTCTCAGTGAACTATGTGCAGTGTATACCTTTCAACTAAGTATTCGGCCACGTCCTCCACTAAACTGTGTGCAGTGTGAACTATTAAACCACGTGTGTTAACTATACAGCGTCCTTCCCCCCTTTTTTGTTTGAACGATCTTTTGTCTTCTTTCCAGCGGACTGTTGCGTGTGGGTGATAGGACATTCTTATGTTCCCTGGTTGGAACAATGTACGGCACTCAAGAAGTGGACCCGGGTTTTCGCACGGACGCAGATCGTATGGTTGGGCCTTCCTGGAATGAAATGGGGCAACTTGAAGTCCAAGCTATACCAATACCTTGCCTTAAGGGGTGGCCCCCCCAATGTCCTCATCATCCACCTGGGAGGGAACGATCTAGTCACACTGGGGAGGAGGGCCCTGATTCAGGTCATGCAGAGGGACTTAATAGCAGTGAGCAACAGGTTAGGAGCTGCTGAGCTTCTGTGGTCAGAAATTGTCCCTCGCAGAGAATGGAGGGGAGCTAGATCACCAGCACCGATAGAGAATTCCCGCAGGAGGGTCAACAGATCCATGCAGAAGTTTATGGAAAGACGAGGCCTGGGTTTCATTAGGCATGCACTCATACAGGAAAAAACGAAGGGTACTACGATAAAGACGGGGTACACTTGTCTGGATTAGGAATGGATATGTTCCTCATGGACGTACAAGAGGCACTGACAGCGACAGGATGTAAGTAGCGTAGTGGGTGGGGGGCTCTGTCATCGACGAGGGCCTCCTCCAGTGCTGTGGCGGAGTACAGGGCGATCTGGAGGCAGACGGGTACAGTAAGGGTACCTCTGCGGCAGAATGGTACAGTAAGGGTACCTCTGCCTGGCACAGTGAGGGTGCCTGAGCCAAGGACCAGGAGCCGCTGGAGGTTCCGGGAAACCGCGATGGTGCCCCGTTAGTCCTTCAGGCGGTCGGGGGGCCTGAACCGACCGGGGGTGTGCTACACTGCTCCGCCCTGACAGGGGGGGCGAGAGTATAACGAAGATGGCAATGTGTTGCACCGTCAGAGCATCGACTCACCATGCAAGACGGCTCTTTAGGCATGCGGGACAGCGAGGGGCTGCCTGCTTTGGATCGCCCGTAAGATGTCCCACCAAAACGTCATACGTTTGTTGTATGAAAATAAACCTGCAGTAGTTCTTTCCCATACTACGTGTCCAGAGTATCATTTGGGTTGGAATTGTGTTATGTGTAAGCGGGCGGGAGTGAATAGCTTATAAATATATACAACGCTCCAATAAAGTAAACACGTTAAAAAAAAACTTTCTAAATAACTATTTACATGACATTGCTTTAACCAGGATAGACAAAGAAATGACACAATGATGTAAAGGTTTCTGAAAGAAATGCCAAGAACGTCCCATGTGAAAGTGAATTTTATCTGGCAATTTTTTTCTTTTCCTTCTTATGAAAAGAAAGTTAATGCCATGTTCGTTACCTGCCTCATCTGTAAAAAAAACTCTTGAGAGGGACCGAAAAAAAATATAGCTATGGTAATCATACCATGCATCGGCACATGGAGAGGTGGCACCCTCTTAATTATTCTAAAGCACAACTTCGAGATTTGGTGGATAACCCCCGACTGGCAAAAACATCCACCAATGACTTAGCAATAAGTGAGTCAGAGGCAAGGGAAACGGTCTCAAATCTGCAAAAGAACTTTGGGCAAATGAGATTGACTTGTGTAGCATGTGGAAAATTAATTTCATGCGGAGAGATGAGTATTACTTCAATAAATACAGTAATCAATGATGCATTAGAACTTAATATCAATTCATTGTCCGAACGTGTAATCAGTACCTGTCCCATGTCAATTCATTGTTCGAACGTATAATCAATACCCATCCCGGATCAATTCATTGTCCGAACATATAATCAGTAAAAAGTGCGACAAGTGCAACAAAATCATATCGATAATTCATTGTGAGCAAGTACCAAAAGTGTCGACAATTCTAACCTTCAATAAATACAGTAATCAATGATGCATTAGAACTTAATATCAATTCATTGTCCGAATGTGTAATCAGTACAAGTCCCATGTCAATTTATTGTTCGAACGTATAATCAATACCCATCCCGGATCAATTCATTGTCCGAACAAATAATCAGTCTTATCCCATATCAATTCATGTGCTAAAAACTGCATACATATCTCATGATATCAAGGCTGAGCAATCGGGGCACAATAGTTTCATTTGTACCGGCGCCATTTTGGGTGAGGTCAGGAAGGTCCAAGTATAGTCAAAATGTCTCCACCAACTCGTGGTTGGACCGGGACCTCTTTCGGCAGTCCAAAAGTTTTCTTTGAAGGGTAGTAGAGGGGACTGGCCACATGGACCATCAGTCAAAGAGGGGTGGGAGGCAAAAATCTCTCCTACCGGGTCATACTGGTGTCCCACCGGAATTGATCAAGTTGATAGTCTTGCAGGATTTTGGTCATTTCAAGACTGAGGCCGGCGCCGGTATGAGCGCGCCGACGTCCCGCGGCTACGTCGTGGTCGTTCCGTGGGTGATCATGGCAGTCATTCCCCATCGGGGGTCGGGGGCCCCCGTGGCTCTTATAGAATCTTCAAAGTTGAGGAGAACGTTTCTGGATGCAGGACTCATTTTCTAGTTGAACTCAGAAGCGGCGTTGCACCGCAACAGTGGACGAGACCCCCGCTGGGTGAGCGGAGCATCATTGCCTCGCAATAGTGGACGAGACCTTTTGTCGGGTGAGTGCAGCGTCGCTGCATCGCAAAAGTGGAGGAACCCTTTTGTTGGGTGAGTGGAGCGTCGCTGCATCGCAAGAGTGGAGGAACCCTTTTGTTGGGTGAGTGGAGCGTCGCTGCATCGCAAGAGTGGAGGAACCCTTTTGTTGGGCGAGTGGAGCGTCGCTGTATCGTAAGAGTGGAGGAACCCTTTGTTGGGTGAGTGGAGCGTTGGGGGTGCAGCCGAGGGGCCCCCACCTGTGGGGGTGGGAGAAGCTTTTTTTCATGCTGCCTCTCCCTCCCAGCGCACCCCACGCTGACACCTGGCGTTGATATCCGTGATGTCCGGACCAGGCGATAAGAGGGGGGGGGGTCGGAGGCAGAGGCAAGACATCCCCCCCCGTGGCCTGCAGGGTGCCGCTTCAGGCCCGAACGGGGAGCTCATATCAAGCCGGGGCCAGACCAGGAGATACGAGGGGGGAGGGGGGTCGGTGGCATGTGCAAGACATCCCCCCCGTTGTCGCAGCCATTATCTAAGAAAGAAGAAGAATCCCTCGGCCTCGGCTTCTTTCTTGGCCCGGAGATACGAGGGGAGGGGGGGGGTCGGTGGCATGTGCAAGACATCCCCCCCGCGTGTTGTCGCAGCCATTATTGAAGAAAGAAGAAGAATCCCGTCGGCCTCGGCTCCTCTCCTGGCCCACCTTACGGGATGACCTCCCCGGCCAACGGCTGCCAGCAGGACTCGCCCTACACGTGCCGAAGGCCTCGTCTTCCGGATGGGCGTAGCCGCGAACCTGTTGCACTTCGGGAGTTTCCGGAATGGGGGTAGGTATCTGCTGATTTGTATTTATTTCATGTTACCGTTATTGGGCGTGGCGGGCGGTGGGAGAGACATGCTTGGAGCAGTGGGGGGGTGGCGGAGCCTACCTACCTCGTGGCTGCCGTAACGTCAAGCTTGGCTTCTTTCACCACTTTCATGTTTCTTATTTCTAGCGAAGTCAAAAACTCATCAGAGGCCTACTGATTTTGTTCGATTTCTTTCCCTTCCTTTTCAAGTGTGTTTCATGCTAAAGTTTCTGTTTAACAGGATACAGGGATTACTTCGTATTTTACATATGTCTTCTTTATTAGGGGTTCTCTCCGGTTGAGTCAGATGATGTACCTCTAATAAATGGTCCGGGTGGAACTAGTTTCTCAATCAGTGGGGAGTAGATGGGCATGACAGATTACAACGGGGACAAAGGTCCGCATTACCCACCCTTCACTACTTGCAAAGACTAGACAGAATATTTCTATTCCACTGTATTTGCAAACAGAGAGTACCTCGAAAGAACTATTCCTTGAACAATAAATGTCCAGCCAATCAATCAATCAGGCATGACGGATTACAACGGGGGACAAAAGTCTGCATTACCTATCCTTCACTATCTGCAAAGGGAGACAGAATATTTCTATTCTTCTCTGTTTGTAGACAGGGAATATCTCAAACAGCAATAATCGATAAAAAATTAGTAGGATTATAACACTTTAATAACTTATAAATATATACATCGCAACAAAAACAGTAAACACCTTAAAAAATTTTTATTAAAACAGAAGCAACAATGACAACTAACAGTAGTAATATCCTGGGCGGGTGATGGAACTGGGATTGTTAATGGAAAAAGATCTACAGAGAAAACTATTGGTGAATTATACTTCTCCGGAAATTTAAAACTCACAAATGTTTTATTTGTGTAATCGTTTCAGGTCAAACGGATTGTGGGACAATGTTCACAATGGAAGAGTCACCAAAAGGCATTTGAATCGATGTTGCAGCAGGCTGCCATGTATATAGTTATTTAATAAAACGTTTTACCCTGTTACTTTACTGGTGTGTTGTATATATTTATAATATTTGCATAGGGTTTGTCGTTATTTTGGGTGGGGTGGGGTGGGCGGCGGAGTCGAGCTGTCTTGCAGCCATCATGGTGTGGAGCTAAGTTCATCTCACTAGTTTCGTATTTCTCATGAGGGGTTGTTCTTAATGTTTCTATTTTAGCGAGGTCAAAAACAGATCCCATTAGTGGCCTACTGATTTTGCTCGATTCCTTTTGTTTTTTTAAACGATTTTTCACTATCTGCAAAGATTAAACAGAGTATTGCTTGTTTGTAAATACAGAATGAACCAAAGAGAACCAATTCTAAAACAGTAATGCTTGGATAGCAATCAATCAAATAGAGAGAGAAGCAGGCACGACGGATTACAACGGGGGCAAAGGCCTGCGTTAACTACCCTTCACTATCTGCAAAGAGAGAGTACTCCTAAGAGAAAAGAGGGGGGGGAGGTGGGGCAGCGTTCAAAGCACATCAGCGTGCATAAACACAAAAATGTTTTTACCTATCATGTACTTGACATTTGACAGCATTTGATATTTGCTATTAAAAAACCATTGAAATTCACTGAAAAAACCATAGGTTATAGACCATATATAGTTAGGGATTAGCATTTACAAAACCTTATTTTACTCGCATAAAACCATTGAAATTCGCATATATAGTTAGTTGCGCTAACTATATATCGCGCACCCGCAATCCACTGCTGATGATGTCACATATTACATCATTCATGACATGGTCAGTGACATCACTGATGACATCATCCAGTGGCTGTCTGTTTCTGTAAAGTTAAAATATGTCTTACAAATTGAAGAATGAGTGGATGTATAAGTGTCTGGATGAAGGATTTAGTAGGTGCATGACTGACTGTATGAGAGAGTGATTAAATGTGTCTCACTGAGTGCATGGGTTAGTGACTAAACTGTCTTAATTTGTGCATCATTATATCTGTTGTTCTATAAACTGCTGCATGTGTTGATCAGTAGCTATATGAGTAACTGTATGGGTTATTGATTGGTTGTCCAAGTATTTGTATGGGAGAGTGAGTGTGTGTGTGGGGGTGGCTGGGAGGTGTGTGACTCTGTGCATACATGTGTGAACAGTTGATTCACTAGATCTATGGGTTCAAAACTGCATGTGGAAACAGCTGTATGGGTGGTTGACTGTGTACGAGTGTATTGGTGAGTGAATGGATATCTCAGTGCTACATGTCAAAGTAAGTACATATGTAAAACACAGTACATGTGAGAGTTCACATATATAAATTACTGTGCATAAGAGCCAGTGAATGTGTGAGTGGCTGTATGGATCATTGTGAACTTGTATCAGGGATTGTATAAAAGAGTAAATATGTGTTAGTATATGTTCGAATAAGTAAGGTGTGTATAACTGTATAGTTGAGGAAATGGAGGTGTGATTGATTCTTTGCATGACTGACTAGGTGTGTGAGTAACTCCATGGATGAGTGACAGTCTGTGAGTGTCTGTTTACACTGAGTGTATCTAAGGTTATATCAGAGTCTGAAGAGGTTCATCGTATAATCACATGAATGATGTCATCAGTGATGTGATCAGTAATGTCAAATGAGATGTCATCAGTGATGTCATCAGTGATGTCATTTGAGATGTCATCATTGATGTCATCAGTGATGTCATTTGAGATGTCATCAGTGATGTCATCAGTGATGTCATTTGAGATGTCATCAGTGATGTCATCAGTGATGTCACTGACCATGTCATGAATGATGTAATATGTGACATCATCAGCAGTGGATTGCGGGTGCGCGATATATAGTTAGCGCAACTAACTATATATGCGAATTTCAATGGTTTTATGCGAGTAAAATAAGGTTTTGTAAATGCTAATCCCTAACTATATATGGTCTATAACCTATGGTTTTTTCAGTGAATATATATATATATACATATATATATACATATATATAATTCACTCGTACAAAACCAGTGAAATTCTCCAGTTATAGTTACCTGAACTAACTATAATTTACGCCCCCACAATGCACTGCTTACGACCTCACATAGTACATCACTTATGATAGGGTCAGTGACATCACTGATGACATCTCAAATGACATCACTGATTGCATCATCAAGTGAGTTTTAATGTTTTTAAGCGTATATGGGTGTTAAACAGGAAAAGTTTTTTTACTTGCCTTTATCTTTGCTTTTATCTTTGCCGTTGTTTGATGAATCTTCATGAAATTTTCCCAAAACAGAACCCAGTGATTCTTCATGCAGGATACAAGAAAAGGGGGGAGTAACAAAATGTGGGTTTCCCATGTTAAATCCCAAACGGAGCTTTAGACACTGGGACAGCCCAAACTGCTGAAGGCATCACACCAAACTTGTCAGAAAGGTAGCTGTTGTATATTGGCATAACTCTGTTCAGTAGTTTTGGAAATAGTAAGAAAAATCTCAAATTGTATATATAGAGATGCAGATCATCCGAGGATCCAACAGTTCTCATGCTCAAATATGATTTGCTGCCAATATTTTAAACCAGGAAGTGCTGGCAGCCATCTTGGGACTCTGCTTCATCCGAGTCCTAATATAGAATGTAAAAAAAGAAGGGGGCAGGGTAGGGATACCCTGACTTCCCTTAGGCCTTTTCGGGGGGCCCTGGGGAATTTTCTATAGAAACACTCACATCCCCACTCACTCACTCATACAGGAACTAACAAACCCATACAACTACTCATAGAACCAGTCACTCACCCATACAGCCACACATTCACACATGCCGCTGTTCAACACATCTACTTATTCAACCATTTAGCTACTCACACACCCACTCACATACCCATACAGCCTCTTAACACAGTCAGTCACTCACCCATACAAGCACACACACACACACACATGCAGACATAGAACCAAAGTCTGATACACACATATTTTTGCATCAATACACTCACACACAATACCTAACACAGCCTCACAGATCCACAACACACTTAAGAAGTTTGGATACTAGGCCAATAAATAGAATAAAAAGTTGATCAGAGGGTGCTGCTGTTGACCATATATCCATTAAATGCACACCTCACACACCTGCATAGGAGGCAGGATTTCCAGGAATGTCAGACTTGTGGTACTTAGATTTTCCTGAAATGCAAATAAATGCTTAGCACTCTATCTCCCAACTTTGACTGAAGTACCTGCTGGTGCAGTCACCTAGCGTACATACACCTATGTAGACTAACACCAAACTTTTTCTTCACCTTGTCTCCTAGAAGCAGCCAATACATGGAACCAGGATTTCAGTCAATTGGTGAACTAATAGACCCCCCTTCAGGGTAACCTTCTTAGAGGTTTAGTTACTTATTTATGGGTAATTTGGACCATGGCAAGTGGACCACCGACCTGCCCAGGTCTCCACCACCCCCCTGGAGGACCAACCTGGTGATTTCAAGGATGGTTTTCTGAAACATTTTGTATCACACATCATGGATGCTCACTGTTGAGCGCTTGAAAAAAACCTAATGTGCTTGTGACAATTGGATGAATGCAGTAACATGCAGATGGGAGTGTGCCAGTTCCAAAGTGCAGAGGGAGTGTTGTGGGAAATAGAGGGGGCTGCAGGGAGACACTACCCAATATACAATGGAGAGTATGAGAACTATTACAATACAAAAACCTGCAGGTTTATGGTCATTTTCACATACATATCATTATGCTCTCCTTGAAAAACACATAATGCATTGTTCTGCCTCCAAGCCTCTCACCCCAAGCGCATGCACTATTGCTCCCATTCTGCTAGTCTTTACCCTTATGCCCTGCACAAAGCAAACACAAGGAGATGAGGAAAGGGGTACTAAAACTTTTCAGCTCACACCCCCAGTCACTATTAGATCTGGGTTCAATCTATCATCTTTATTTAGATGACTTTGCCTCTCAAGCAGTGGTTAAGTTGTGCTAAGCACCGGCACTTATTTTATAGGGCTGGGACTACAGCTGAGCTTTCTCTTTAGTCGGTGCCATGGTCCGTCAGGCAACCCCCCCCCCCCCCCCCATAGAACGTCCTCAAACCGACGTGCACTGTAATGTACGCCCTGGCAATATATGCACTAATTTATGCCTGGTAGGACTACGAAATTCTGTGAGACACTAAGTGTAAGAGATAAAGAACTGGCATGCTTGCACTCTGACAGGACGCAACTCTGTGCCACACAAATGATTAATGTCAGGAATGCTAATCGGATTAATGCAGCAAGTGCGCTGATCTTCCTGCACAGGGACACTATAATGGCATTATTAAACAGCCTTTGCAAATGCCCGTATGTTCCTAGGTTCGCATGAGCCCTAATATATAGGATGTCACGTACCTGACACTAATGCCCTCCAATGCAGGGAGCCACTAACATCATTGTTTTCAAGTTGCAGATCACGCCCAGCAACATCTCGTGAGACTTCAGGAGTTCACGGCCCCTGTGTCACATGCTTTTCTTTAGAGCAATTCCGGCTCTCAAGCATTGCAGAGACTACCGGCTGAACCAAGGTACGAAGTGTGCTTCGGTTCACATCTTCGTTTTCGGTAGCGATGATTAGACTACCAATGTGCATGTCCTGGCAAAAACATTTCTCCCAAGCAAGAGTTTACAGTATTTACGAGGAGCGCCTTGGAGCAGCGCTAACCAAAAGACTCCTTGATTGATTTAAAGAGCAGTTGTGGTGACAGAATGCTTTTGTTTATCGCATTGGTAGTGAATGCACGAGTATTGGACACTGAGATGTGCACCACTGAGATGTAGACTTGAGGCTATAGTGAGTGCGTAATATACCTCAGACAATTCCCACCCCTAAATCTGAAAGTAGCATACTTGTGCTTCTGTGTATTGGTGCTTGCCAAAAGAGAGGATAGAAATCAGGTAAATGCTGCTTCAAGGCACGTAATAAATAAAGGATCTGAGTACAAGAGACACACTTGTTTGTTACGAACAACTTTTAATCCTTACAGGTAACGTTCATTCTCAGGTAATATATATATATTATGCCTCCTGAAAAGAACGTGTACCATCAGATGATAAAACAGTATTTCATGTGTAATGGTCAATAGGTTGCTGCTTTTGTCACAGAGATCATTTGTTATTCTCAGTTCATAAGTTGTAATCATTTCGCCCGGGGGGAGGCGGCCATTGGCCCCTCACACGGGGAGGCGGCACCCACTAAGTATGGGTCGCCTAAGGGAAGACGGTCATAGGCCCCTTCCAGGGGAGGAGGTGGCTAGATGCCCCTCCTACGAATTTCCCAGGGCCCGGATATCCGCGACGGCGGATGTGATAGACAGTGTGGGGTGGGAGGGGGGTCCACGCTACCTTCTTACAGACACCTCACACGAGTCCTCGGACGACCCTTAAGATGGCGTCGAGTTAAAATAGGGGGCCCCCGCAAGACAAGGGAAATTGGAGTTGGCACAGAGGTACAGTCCTCTGCGTGCCCGCCCTCACACCGTGAGGGGGAGAGTTCTGGTAGTAGGGATCTGACACCGGTTGCGACCTTGCCGTTGGCCCGTAATGTTAGGATGTACAATTTTAATTTAGAAAGTATGCATTTGCAGGATGTTAGACTCGGCTAGGAAATCCTCTGTACTAGAGATTTTTTAAGGTTAGCCAAAGAACATGTCTTCATCGAAATGTAATAAATGAAAATTGTACATGATATGAAACTGTTATTTTAATGTTTTAATTTTGTTTCATATTTTAATAAATACGCCGGGAGGGTAACTCCCTCCCGCCTTCCAAAAGTTCAGAACTGCGTCCGTCTTCCCATCCTTGGGGATTGTGTTGGGAGGGGGTGACAGGCATCCCGGCCATATTATCTAGCGCAGTGAGCTATGAACTACTATCAAAGCGCTAGATACAAACAGCATGGCACAGGTTAGAAAGTTATATTTTTCCCTTTGACTATCCTAATTTCTCTAAAATTGGTTTGTTTGGGCAAAAAATAAATTGTTATTAGCAAAGTCAACCCTAACCAATATGTTACGTTGCATAAGTTTTATTAGTGTTTTAAGCCAATTTATTCCAAAATAGTGCTTTAAATGCTCTTTTGCATTCAATACTTTCAACATTTTCTCAGGGAGGCGGGTGGGGGCACCTTCTTTCCAAACCTTACTTGAGGAAGGCTCCCTTGATGAAATCTATATCGGGTATTACATATGGCTTTGAGAAGTGCCAATTGAGGATGTCTGTAGATACAATACAGTAAGTGAGTGGAGCCAATGGAGGAAGTGGGTTGAGCCAGGGGAAGTAGGTGTGGCCTCCTAAACAAAATTGAGCACCTGGACTTAAAATTTCACGAATTAGGCACTGCTCTCAAGGTCAAAAGCAGCCATATGCAAATCAGTCTTGACCCTGTTCCTCATAGGAATAGCCCAGCCCAAACTGCCACGTCAGGTCTTCCCTGGACCAGAAACAAGCATCAAGGGCCCGGGTTTGGAGCTAGAGCCCTCATCGTCCAAGGCAAGCTAGAAACCAGTGGCAAAGTGCACAAGGGACCCACTTCTGGACATACCCTGCTAACTTAGGGTGAACAAAGCAAAGACAAGGAGATGACGGACAGAGTACTAAAACTTTTCAGACACTCACCCCCAGTCACTATTCGATTTGGGTTGAATTCATCATCGTTCTTTAGCTCACTTCATCACCCCAGTTCAGACCCAGCCATATCCAATTCAGTCTTGGCCCTGTTCCTCATGGGAACAGTCTAGCTGGAACTGTCAAGCCAGGTCTTCCTTAGACCAGAAACAAGCATCTTGGGACCATTTTCGGGATAACACTCCTCATCAGCCAGGCTAGCTTGAATCAAGCGGCAAAGTGAGCAGGGGCCAATGTCTAGGCATAACCTGCCAACTTGGGGTGAACAAAACGAACACAAGGAGATGATGGACGGAGTGCTGAAACCTTTCAGAAACTCACCCACAGTCACTATTAGATCTGGGTTGAATCCATCATCATTCTTTAGCTCGCTTTGCCACCCCAGTTCAGTCCCAGCCATATACAGATCAGTCTTGACCCTGTTCTTCATGTCAAGCCTGAACTGCAAAGCTAGGTCTTCCCTTGACCAGAAACACGCATCCTGGGACCGGTTACATCATAATGAGGGCCATTGTGATTTAAGTACTCCTAACTCTATATACAGCCCATTAACCCCCCTCTCATACCCTTCATCTCATGTAATGTATTTTCACAAATACACATGCCCCAATCTTAATGACCAAGCCACGTCCCTGGCTGCATCCAACCTAGAGTTTGGAGCCATGAAGTCTATCTCTCACATAACCTAACTATAGTTCACATACATCCCTATTCACCACTGCTACCTTTGAATTAATCTTCTAACCAACATCATGAAGCTGCACGAAGATCCCATGACTGAGCCCTCTTCCATGGGTTGCCTCTTTATTTCTTGTGTCTTTTTACCTCCCCACCAAGTCTCCATTGGGAGTGTTTCGAAATTGGCATATCTTTCAGGGCAGTGCATATGAGTAAAGGAATTCCCAGCTGATCTTTCTCCATTGGTCTGGTTTAATAGATCTCCTGCTTCCAGAGGGAACAAAGGGAAAACATGATCATTATTTAAACAGTTTTGTGTACTTTTCAAATGCGTTTTCTTCGGGTCTTCCTCAGATCCAGGAACATCAACTACTCTAAGGACAAATGGACTGCCACAACCTTTTCCTTTTACAATACAAATCAAGACAAACACTACTCAACCAATGTACTTCAAGCCACAAAAATATTTCATCTCTAAGGGCTGTTCTAGTTCTGTGCCAATTTTGAAGTAATTCTGCTTGATTGTTTTTTACAGTTGCAAACAGCAAAAACGTATGTGGATCCTAAAATATAAAACACATGTTGACCCCTTTTTTAGCCATTTCGTTAAGGAAGATCTACACAAACCAGACATTCTGAAACTGCACTACTTGCTCAAATTGTGGTCCAAAGTTTGGCCAGGTTTGTTTGCCGGAAGTTTTAGAGAAAAATGTTTTCCATTAAGCGACTTAACCATAAACACCATTACAGACTTCATAATATAATTTTATATTGTTGCCTGGCAAATCATAACACTCTGCTCTTATTACACAATTATAAGGAATGATCAGCAGCTTTGTTGGCTCAAGACTTCAAACCTTTAAAAAGTATTGAATACTTAAAAATCAAATTACCGTTGCGGGTTCCTGATGAGAAGTTGGTGGGCACTGTGCCACAAGGCACAGATGCATAAATAACGTTGCCATCTGGGCCACAAATGCCAGTTGTGCAGCTCACGCCATTCGTGATATTATAAACTTCTTCATGCAGCTTGAAGGTTCTTCCATTGTAGCAGCACAGACAATCTTAAAGAGGATAACACATGCACAAATTATAAAAAATTAAAAGCACAAAAATTGGATTTTTTTAAAATTACCCTCATTACAGCATACAAAGTCACATACATTTGACTTTATGATTGATGTAGGCATGCCTACCGTTTAGTGCACTGGAGCTGTGACATCAATATGCTGTCTCATAAAGATGCACAGCAATAAATAGCAACGCACATGATTAAGGGCATGCTGATGTTGTCCTCCGCACTATTATGAATTGCACTCTGTTATTTAAGAACTATCAGCCTGATTCATCAAGCTGAAATCGGCTCGCAAAGGGTCAGATTCTGAGAATCTGGCCCTTTACGGGCGCTATTTTTGCATTTGGGATTCATCATCCCAAATGCAAAAATCGGTAATTGCTAATTCGCTAAATTGCGAGGAATTACATTTAAGGAATCTCTATTTGAGATTCCTTAAATGCAATTCATCAACCATTTTTAAATTGCTAATTCGCAATTTCGGGCCGCTATTTACCGAGAGGTCAGACCTCTCGGTAAATAGCAAAAACTTAGAAAAATGCTTTTAAAAGCATTTTTCTAAGTTGCATGTTGCACACACACATGTCCTTTGGACATGTGTGTGTGCAACACCTGTGTGAAATTTCATTTGAGGGGTGCTACAGGGTGTCCTGTGGACACCCCTGGCACCCTTCAAATCGCAATCTTATTTGCGATTAGCTAATTGCTAATCGCAAATAAGGAATACTCCCCATTCATTCCTATGGGCCTTTTGGCCCATAGGAATGAATGGCAAGTTATTCCTTATTTGCAATTAGCAATTAGCTAATCGCAAATAAGGAATTGTAAGGAATCGCATTATTATTGCATATTCCTACATGAATCCCGTTTTGCGAGTCCTTAATAGCGATTCGCTATGAATCGCTATTAGGGCCTCGCAAAACGGGAGCATGATGAATCAGGCGGTATATTATCAGAACTGGATCATCTGCTTTACTAAATAGACAGACAATGGAGAACCTTGGGAGCTAAAATCCTTAATTTATATATTCATTTATGATGTGTTTGTATATTATCACTTTACACCATGGGTTATTTGCCTCTACTTTTTCAGTATGAGAACATTCCAAGCACTGTTCTCCTAGAGTCCTTGCACCAAATATCGCTGCTAAGGTACCTTAGCAGAGAAAGGTGTCAGATCCACACATGCTGCATCGTGTCACATTTCCAGCGACACTGAGTCAGGTCATAAAACAAGCTATATTTGGCTGATGAGCCTTGACTAGTGTGACACTAGTCTTAGATTGTTTGTGTTCCAGTTCAGGTAGGACCTTGTTTGGCAGTTCAGGTTGAACTGTTCCTGTTGGAGCAGGGTCAAGACTGATTTGCATTTGGCTGGATCCAAACCAAGGTGGCATTCTGTGAAAAGTAACAATGCTGGGAAACCTAGGAGGCGTTTTGCGGGAAATATCTAATGTCCAATCATCACCACATTGTACATATTTGGATTCAGGGATTCGGGAAAGGGGGATGTGAGGAATCTATAAAACCATATTTCAGGCCTTTTTTAACAACTAGTATGAACTGTTTTTAGTGTATAATTGCATTACAAATTGTATTTTTAGCTGTATTTTAGAGAAATGTTTTTAAGGTCTCTTTTAATAATAATTAGCACGAATTGTTTTTAGCTGTATAATTGTGTCATAAATTGTTTTTATGACAATTGCTTTTATGGTTTTTTCTGTGATAAAAAAATGGATAAAGACAAATTGAATTGAATTGAATCAATGGACTGGGATGCGGCCCGGAGTACATACCAGTGGCTGAGAATATTTCAATTATTCCATCCATCACTTTTGTATACTTTAGTGTGTTGCCCCTATTAGGAAGGTATGCACGACTTTAGGCCCAGTGCACACTGTGCCACTGGAATCAAGCTATACCTGGCTGATGAGCCCTAACTATGGCGATATCGGTCCGGGGTGCCTTTCTTGCTGATCAGAGAGGACCTGGCTTTGAAATTCTGGCTGGACTGTTCCCAATGGAGCAAGGTCAAGACTGAATTGCATAGGGCTGGTTCGATTCTGAGGTTGTATGGTGTGCAAAAGAAAGAGGGACTGGGTTTTGGCCCAGAGTAATTACCAGTGGCTGAGATTAATTTAAGCATTCCAGCCGTCTTTTTTGCGTATACTTTAGAAGGTCTTAGCACAAGGCATGGAATGCTAACATTAAACATCAATCTTAAAACAAGACTGATACATCAGATTTGAAATAAAACATGCTATCATAAATAGCCATATCTCCTTCAAAAGGTGAACTTCATTACTGAGGAGCAGCCTTGAGTTTGCTCATCTTGCCTTCAAAAGAGCACACTCAACACTCCTAATGAGCTATCGGAAATTAAATCTGGACTGGCCATTTGCAAACAGAGAGGAGGCTCCACTTTTCGCATGCAGAACACTGCTCAAAAGTCAACCCTCGATAAATCAAGCTAATAGAGGCCCTAGGAATTATTCGCAATTACTGCACAGCAAAATTGAGATAAGGGATAGCAATGAACTTACCTTTGAGATCCTCTGTGCACAGCTTCTCACTAAGTTGACTATAAATAAAACACAGGAAGAGCATATATTAATTTATTTCACTCCCATGGATTAGCAGCAATAAATAATGATAGTAGAACATCGAGCCGCTATTTCTCAGAAACAATGTATAGTGTTTCTCAGCATCATACACTGCATAGATTATAAAGTTCAGAAAGTATATTTTCAATTAATTATACGGACAGACTTTGGTTAAGGAATTGTCTAGCAGGTATGTTTTATAGTTCAATTGTAATCTAGTCTGCTTCCTAACCTCAGTTCCCCTTCTTTAGGATTAGAAACAAACGTGCAAAAACAATGTAGAAAAAAGGGATACACTAATCCAGCGCTACATCCCATCCAGCTTCGACACACCTCACTCCAAACCCTCCTCTTTCTAACTTTACTTATTTTGGTACTGTTGTTTCATACAAATAGTGAAAAGTGTGCTGATAAAAGAATTTTGTGATTTTCAACCAGGAAATCTGGGGCCTCATTTTTGTCATTTTGGCAAAGGGCAGTGCAACAAGGCACCTCGCCGCCCTGCCCTAGTTCATAATTGTTTATCAGTTTGTCTAAAAAGAAAAGTCATAAGAAAACATCTCTGTTGGTTTACCACACCCTTCCGTTTATGCTTTCTCTTAACATTCTCATAGCCATACATTCTCTACACAATTCATGCACACTTTTGACCCTGTTCTGGCCATCATTTTCTGGAAACAATCCACAGCAATCTCTGGACAGTTTCTTTGTCAAAACATATTCTAGACAGTGTCATATTGTAGACACCTTCCGCCCTGCACTATACCAAAGTGAAAGGGCAGGAATGCACTGTATTTAAACAATATGGTGCATTTCTATCCAGTCTGCCTGTGCTGGCGTAGTTTTGGCAGTCTAGTGCTAACGAAGACATCATGGTGCAATGCGTGCCTCACAAGATTGTATTTGCGTAGAAAGGAGCACCTTCCTGCACAAAAACAATCCTACAAGGCATTTTCCTCTTTCTATGTGTGCAGCAGGAAGAGGAAGAAATAAACATATATCTCTTGGTTACGCCTCACCTCGGGAGGTGTATTGATTTGATGCTTCCCCAGGTTTACATCACTTTGTAAATCTGAGGCAGTATCAAATTCCAAGGGTGTTGCCTAGGAAAACACAATACCCATGGAATGCTTCCCAGGTGCAGAGTAAGGTTACGCAGCATTTTGCTCTCTTTCGACTTACTCATGATTTATAAGGCCACTCAAAGTCACACAGGGTGGCTTTGCGTGATTCTGTAAATCATTATGAGGGTCCTACCTCACACATTTACCACTTTACATGGTTCAAAAGTGATGCAGGGCTCTCATAAATGAGGCCCCAATTGTTTAATTTCAACAAAAGCTATAAAACAAAACAAAAGAGGTGGGGATCATAGATATGGTCCTTTGTATTGGCATGCGTATGGCAGATCAAACTGTAATCTAGTCATGAGAAAAAAAAAATGTGGCTATACGGTTGGACCGGAGGAGGAGAATAGTGATATAGTTGGGAAGCAGGCAACATTGTGGCCATTTGTCAGAATAAAGATGGTTTTCACGTGGGGTATCTGTTTGCCTCATTGGTTTGAGAGGAATTAGAATACAAGTTATGGATACATTGAACGAGCACAGGACAATGCCCAAAGAAAGAAGGGGATTTTGAACGGACAAGTACATTTTCACAAAAGTGGCGTCAGTTGTGGTACAGCACATCTTACAATATTATCACAATATGGGACATACCATGAAGTACAGTTCAGGGCTGAAACACACACCAGCTGATCTTCATCATAATATGGATTTTCTGTGCTGCAGTGTGGGTAGCAGCCTTGAGAAAAAATAAATAAATAATTGTTATCAATAGAGGAAAAACTGTTTCATAATTGTTTATCAGTTTTTCTAAAGAGAAAAGTCATAGGAAACCATCACTGTTGGTTTACCACCAGCGTTCTAAGGTACACCCCACATTGTGTATGAGAAGATTCGGTTTTCATCTTCAGTACCTATTCTGTACATACAGCCGGCATGCTTATGACTGCACCATTTCTCATCCCATGCATTGTTTGGACACCCTTCTGTTTATACTTTCTCTTAACATTCTTATAGCAATACATTCTCTACACAATTCATGCAGACTTTTGACCCTGTTCTGGCCATCATTTTCTGTGTAGTGCAGTTCCTATATCCCTAATAGGCTCTGCGCATTGGAATAACATACACTATAGATTTGACATACTGAGGTCACTATGTCTCTATCGAGTATATTAAACTTAATTGTGTGTGTGCCAGCTAACTCAGAGGTCACTAGAAACTTTCTCGAATAAACAAGAAGGGATTATTCTCTGGCAACCACATAAATATAACTACTTTGTTTCCCCTAGAATCGAAACAATATATTCAGAGTTGTGTACACAATGAATAACTAGTTCACTCACTCAATTGTGCATGCTTTGTTTTTACAGAGTTGTACAGAAATAGTGGGACGGGCGTTTCAATAAAAGGGTTTATTGAACAGTCTTATTTCTCATGCAAGAGATATGAACTGCTACAATCGTTATATAGAATGCGAAGTATAATGCTTACAGCGCAAACAGTAATATAAAATAGTACTGTAATAGCATTGTCTGTTGCTATGACATATATAACAATACACACTTAAATAACACAGGCTAAAATACTCAACTGGTGCTTCTAAAATACGCCTACCCCAGTGTACATAACCTAGGTCTAGTACGAGGAAGAAGTAGGTGCTGTTTTAGCTAAGTTTAGTTTTGCCAAGAATCTGCCAAAGGTTTCTCTAGGTTATAATCAGCTCCACACCTTAGAATAAGAGAGGTTGGTATCTCTTTCCCGGGACTCGATTTCCCAACACCCCACATGGGCAGTCAGAAACACTGGAGCAGGATTCTCGGTTTGAGGATGACAGCATCTAGTCAGTGCGTCAGCTGGAGAGTTGGCTTCCTTCGGGACTTGCTGTGGCGAGCTGCGTCGTGCAAGTAGGTAGTCGTACTGCACTGAACCACACTGTGCTTTGCCATAGCAAGTGAAGGTATATTTATACCTTGAAGGTGTTTAGGAATGCCAGTATTGACGTAAAGTCGGGCATATGAACGTCATAAATGAACCCCTAAGGAATAGATATTCATGCATAATAAATGAGTTCTTAGAGAAATCAATATCCAAGCAAGGGGAAGTCCCTAACGGCTTAAGAGTCTGGTTTTCCAAGAACTCGTTGTGACATAGATGAAAGGATGGAAGTAGCCATGCCTGTATTTGGGTAGCATGGACTGGCCCTAATTATGCCTATATAAGGGCAATGTGTTCATTGTACCAATATAAGGGCATGAATCAGGAAATGCAAACGGAATCTAAATCGATACACAACACTGGAAACAATCCACACCAGCCTCTGGACAGTCTCTTTGTCAAAACATATTCTAGATAGTGTTCTCTTCAATCACACTCGGAACAGTGTCTTGTACGTGCACACCAGGTAAAGTCCTTTGATATATGTACTTTGACTATTAACCATGCAATCTCTAGATAGAACCATGTTGCTATCATGATTGATGTTGCTGTAATGAGCAGATTTTGCCAGCGGCCCTTGACATGAAACTAGAGTCACAGTAGTCTTAGTTTCTGGGCAATCCTAGCTTGTGCTTGTGTAGGACTGCAGCTACTTTTAGGAGGGGATATTTCAAGGGCATGGAACACTGTTCACAAATGAATTAGGGGGAAAAGAGCAGATCTGTTTTTTATTTAAGTGTCACCTAAATGGGATTGTTTTCTGAGGATATTGTAATAAATATGATTTATTTTATTTTCTAGGGATCCCTCTTCTCTACTTATCCATGCTGTTAATTTAGGTATAGGTTTGAAATATAAATGCACATTTATTTATGTCAATATTTATTCCAATGTGATAATTAAATGTATTTAAATATATTTATGTTTTTCTGTAAGGACTGAATTTTCTTTCCTAGTCATTGATTTTACATAACAGGTTTCATAGAACATTATAAGGTTACTTCTCATTTACTGTTTTTAAATAATGGGCAAGGTTTCCCCAACTCCAAGTGAAACGCTTACTGACCTTAATGTGAATTGCTTATTCTGAAAGTGTTCTACAATGTTTAGAATCACTATATAAACTATGAACAGAATGTAATGAGATCAAGAGGAACTCTATACCAGACACGTAAGACAGAAGGGGCCATACAGATCTACAATCACTTTCCTTCACTGAAGGCTACAGGGGGCACAGGCCTCTCTGACTGCCTGCTGAAGCAGATGAGATTAACAGACACTTCTACTTTGCTGAACATTGTTATATTCTTCAAAAGAGATGTACAAGTGTAAACTATCTCTGAAACTCATAGTAGGGTGCTTTGGTGCTATATTTAGCTTAGGTTGCTGAAAATAATGTGATGTAGGATGTATCAATATAATAAAGCTTTATGACATGATCTGAAAGTTACCATATTTTTATAATTCACCCTTTTAACATTTCCTCAATTCTGTTTGTTTTCATAGTAGTTATATTTTACATTGCATGCACTACAATAGCCTCTGATTTGAGTGAATCTTGAAAATATATTCATGGTTTCTGTGTGTTCTTAGAATTATTGATTGTGCCTAGCTAAGGTGATATAGGTGTTGGATCCCACTAACTATCCCTGTCATATCTTACAAGATTAATCATTGCATAGAACCCCTCTCACTCAAGGGATCCCTAGTAGGTTGCTCAGTGAGTTAAGTCTGTTTGGTTTTCTCTATCAGATTGACACATTGGCAAAGTTATTTGTTCCAGAGTGTCTAGAAAGCCTATTAACAGTCTGTGATCCTTGAAGAAATCCATACAACATAGCAATGCCTCTTCTGATCCTATAATGAAGTAGTCCCTTCAGAGTTTCACATTTTCTAATTTTTTAAGCTGGCACTTGCAAGGACTTTTGCAGTCGTTGCTGTGGTGCATAATGTTAATATTGTGTCAACATTGTAGGCTGAAACAAATATTGTCGAAAAATATTGTGATGACAAGAATATCATGGAACAGAATATCATAAGTAAATATATTGTGTTTTAAAGTGTTTAAAACAATTTTTTGAAAAATAGTTGTATATCAATCAATAAATCAATCAAAGTATTTACTAAGCGCACTACATACCCGTGAGGATCTCAAGGTGCCTGGGGGAATGGGGGAGGGGGGAGGGAGCTGCTACTGTTCAAAGAGCCAGGTCATTTTTAGTTTTCATTAGTTTGGTATAAGTTTTGCTTTTGAAGTTGTTTATTTTTTATTACTTATTTGTGGGTTCTTGCATTTGTAGGATAGTAAAGTGGAATGATAATTGTATATATATTTTTTTGCAATTCATAAAGCTTAATTAGATTGGAATTATATTAATTATTTAAAAGATGTAACTATTCAATTTATATTTTTCCACTTACTAAATATTTCTTTAAATGGGTGAATTAGATTATTAGTTCTGCTGATGTTTAACTGATAATTATTACTTTTTTGTGATTTTTGCTGGATAATTTCTTTATTAGTTATGTGTTTTCTTTCTTCAAATAAATACATTCATTTTCATTATTATAATGGGTAACTTTTTCTTTTTTTAGGAGGTAGACACACGCCCCCAGTCACAGATCTGAGTTGAATCCATTATCATTCTTTAGCTCACTTCGCCACACCAGTTCAGACCTAGCCATAGGCAAATCAGTCTTGACCCTGTTCCTCTTGGAAACGGTCCCTCATGGGAACAGCCCAGCCCAAACTGCCAAGCCAGGTCTTTCCTGGACCGGAAACAAGCATCCTGGGACCGTTTTTTGTGTAACACCCTTCAAAAGCCAGGCTAGTTTGAATCCAGTGACAAAGTGAGTGAGGGACCCATGTCTGAGCAAACCCAGTCAACTTAGGGGAATAAAGTAAACACAAGGAGATGAAGGACAGAGCACTAGAGCTTTTCAGACACGCAGTGCTGAGCTGTTACCATGAGGAACAGGGTCAAGACTGATTTGCATTTGGCTGGGTCTAAACTGGAGTGGTCAAGAGAGCTAAAGAAGATGAAGGTTTTAACCCAGATCAGTGACTTGGAGTGAGTGTCTGAAAGTCTGAACAGTCCAGCACTCCATCCATCATCTCCTTGTGTTTGCTTTGTTTGCCCAAAGTTGGCAGGGTATGCCCTTGTTCACTTTGCTACTGGATTTAAGCCATCCTCGCTGATAAGGGTTGTTACTCCAAAATCAGTCCCAGGATGCGTGTGTGCGGTTAAGGAGATGCCTTGCTTAGTAGTTTCCATGAGGAACAGGGTCAAGACTGATTTGTATATGGCTGGGTCTGAACTGGGGTGGTAAAGAGGAACAGGGTTAGGAGTGAAGCACTGAGCAATACTTTCAAGAAGACAGTTACTATCAACATAATAATTGTGGCTTTCAGTCCCACATGAAGGCAAGTGTTATGAAGATTCGTATAAAAAATTAGATAGAGAAGAAAAAAAGTCAGACAAATACAATATCTAGTGAAGATGTGCAGGAAAACAAAGCAGAACCCCGTCTATGAACAGAACTACACTTCCAATCCGAAGCTAAGAATATTATTTATGACATATAAAATGTCATCACTACTTAAAAAATCAAACTTGCCCAAAACGTCCCATTTTGACCATTACTAACTTTCAAGGACATTGTTTAGATTGTTTGAGAAATCACATGTGTGACACCACATTCAATCATATCAAAATACTTTCCGCACATCATTCAATGGTACAAAACCTTTACAGACATTACACTTTATCAAAACACTTTATCAAAACACCATCATTACAATTGGAAGCACTAAATGATGCTTTACTGCACTCTAGTCCAGCATAAGTAAACAATATTATGGACTTTATCCAATCGAAATACTTTGAAGCACGCTCTGGGAACAGTAATTGCCCAGAGATTGCCTTTGCTCAAAATGACTCCGAAAATCCTTAATGGGATTAGCCAATTACAAAATAGATATTCTTGAATTTCAAGAAATAATTTCTAAAATCCCTAATCAGATCTGCATTATTTTGCTGAAGAACACATTATAAGAAGCAAGTAAAAGTTAAAGACCTTCTTAAAAAAAACAAAAATAAGGATACATTAGAGTGGAAAATCTAACTCTTTTTCTATTTTGAGACAAAAGATGTGATTTCTGTGAAAAATATGTAATAAGCAATTACTGCCTTGATAAACTAGAACATAACTTCATGCCATAATGTGTAATTTATAAAAATCTGGAAATATATCCAATACCTTCTGAACTACAGCAAGTCAATTTATATGAAAGCATTTTAATTCAAACATGCATGCCATAGTAAGCATGCAACAAATAGTTGGAGAATTTCAACCACATGAATTAGTATGCGCACTGAAAGGAAAAGTAGTTTTTTTCCAATTAGAGTTCAACAAAAACAACATAACCACTCTTGGATTTGAATGTAAAATAGAGAAACATTTAGTTCTTTTAGTCAATTGACTGCCTACAAAAAGGAAAAACAACCATGTTAGAACTGGCACCATTGGCCTGGGTCTCCCTTTCATTTTTCGCTGTTGTATCCTCTGTTTTTGCTGGTATTAAATACTCTGGGTGCTGTGCCACTGCCATTCAGTACCACAGCGCAAATGCTCCCTGTGTATATATGACTGTGAATTGGTATATCCCTAATTGGCTTATTTGGTTTACCTGTTAGTCCCTAGTAGTGGGGCCTGTGTGTGCCCAGGGCTGGTAACCCAAATGCTGCTGGTGGGCCTGCAGTGCTGGTTTGCGCCACACACAGAAGCAGCTTGCAAAGTGTTCCTCAGACCTGCCACAGCGTGCAGTCCAGAACTGCCATCTTGGCTGTGAAGTGCCCACACTTACCAGCCCCTGAACCTTTCCTTTGCATCATGTCAGTCACCCCTATGGTAGGTGCAATGTGTGTTTAAGGTAGGACATGGCTTGATATGTGTAGCATGTCCTGGTAGTGAATTACCCTCCATTTTGTTTTTCACTGCTGCAAGGCTACCTGTGCTCCATAAGCTAGATTGGGCAGACTGGCTATTACATCCTATAGTCCTATCTGACTCAGGGAACATGGTAAAAATTCAAGTTTAGTACGCATGAACTCAGAATGATAAAAGACATATTTTAGTGAAGTTGGTTTTAACGTTTTGTGTTTGAAAATACCACTTTTAGAAAGTGGGTATTTTCTTACATAAGCCTTCCAGTGTGCTCTGCTGTTATGTGTATTGGCTGTCTAGGTTTAGAGGGGCAAGGCAGGCTGAGTCAGACCTGGGTTGAATAGAGAGATCTGCATTGAGTACTCGGGAGGAGTAGCTCCTTGATCTGAATAGGGCTGTGCCTGGCAAGGTGAATGCTGGCTCCACCTCCTACTGTGCGTCTGATGGTAGACCCCCTCTTTCTGAAAGGAAGGATGCAGCCTGGTAAACAAAGTGCTCCAGGCCTGAGCAGAACTGGTTCTGGCTGGGTTCAGTGACTAGAGACTGTTGAGAACAAAGACTTTTGGGTATAAATATCGGTGACCAAACCCCTGATTTTTGGGTATTGCTCCTGGATGTCAAGAGGAACCTCTGTCCGTGTTACTGAAGAAATGTGCAGGAGAGGACTGTCCTCGTGCTTGTTTGCTGTTTCTTGGATTGGCCTGCAATAGTTCTCCTTGGACTTGGAAGAAGAGGAAAAAGGACTTTTGAGAAACTTTTATATTGCTAAGCAATCACCCAAGGGCTAAAAGAGAGCTAGCCTCCTGCTGGAGTCACAGGCACATCTGACTCCCTCACCAGCCTCCTGATTTCTCCCAGCGAGGATTTCTATCTGCAGGTGAGGCCCCTGTGAGTCCGTGAGAAATTGTCGCTAACGCCCGTTTGCGAGCCTCCACAGCTGAAGAGCGTAAGAAAAATCATTGCGCTGCTGCCGAACACTCGCAAATCAAAGATCATCGCATCGCACGCTTGCGGGCCACAAAGTGCTTGCTAACGGTCGCTAACCCCCAAGATCATCGCATCGCACGTTTGCGGGCTTGTCGAAGGTTCGCTAACCCCGGATCATCGCATCACCACATCGCAGAGCGGGCACCGTGCGTCTGCCATTTTCCTTGCATCGCACCAGAATCGTCTCTCCCTCGCGGGGCACCATTTTCTTTCATCGCAACAAGATCGCACACGCAACATGATCAGCAATTCATTCTCCCTTGCGGCAAGGATTCAATGCATCGCTGGCCTAGCGTGAAGGAGTCTGTCGCTTTGTCCTGCACACACCCACAGACCGACGCATCATCCTCCCTTACGGCAAGCATTCAATGCATCGCCAGCCTAGCGTAGGGAAAATCCTCGCTACAGCTCATTTGCGACAATTAACTTGTGTTGCTACGAAATCCAGGTACTTTGTAAGTAAAAGGGTCGCAGAGACCCCTGCTTTGAACTGAACCCCTATTTGAACACTTTGAACTCTGTTTCCAGCTTTTCAAGAGGAACCCCCTTTTTCAGTGTTGTTTTTTTTACTGTTATTGGTCTTGTGTTAAGTCTATATATAAAGATACTTATTTTTTATAACTACTTGTGTTGTGTCCTTCACTGTGTTACTATGTATGATCATAAATGCTTTACACACTGCCTCTGAGATAAGCCTAGCTGCTCGTGCTACATTACCACAGGGTTGAGCAGGGGTTATCAAAGGGTGTAGCCCCCTTACTCTGACTTAGGAAGAAGGGTCCCTACTTGGACTGCGGCCAGCCACTTCCAACTAGAGACCCCCATTTCTAACAAACCATATCTAATTTGCATCATAAAAGTTCAGAAAGCACAGTCTTACCTTCAGAAAAATCAATATACACTACAATGATTTTGACATCGGAAATTACATTATCATTTGGAAAAGCAAACCAAACAGGATAATTTGAACAGATTATTAATGAACAAGCATAATAAATATATAAACTTATAGTATACATCCACTACACGCAAGAGACATGCTGGCTGATGCTTTACACCTGATCAAGGAAGATCAAGAAAGCTAAAGGAGATCCCCACTAGATGCTAAATTTTATCCCCATGTATTCCCCACAGGAAAAGGTTGACTATATGATGACTGTTGAGTCCAAATTTCAGTTTGTGAATACCTTGCAACAAGATTGTATTCAGAGAATCCACCCTTTCAACAAGATATTCCTTAGATTTTCACACTACTAAATGAAAGTAAATATTCTGTCACTTCTTATGCTGTTGCACATGTTTGTGAACTGGAACTGGTTTCACTAATATAACACCACAGGATTATGTTGAAAACGTGCACGAAGAAGATGAAAAGCTGGAATATACCTTAAATAACATGTTGTCATGCAAACGAGGGTCAAATGATTATTGGTTTCAGAAACATGGAGAATTGAAATGTATATTCAGAAATCTAGGACCACCTTCTTGGTTTATTAATTTAAGCTGTGCTGAGTACTGATGGGATGATTTCTATCAATTTTGTCTTGGAGCTAATGCTAACATTTTAGATGTTCACTGCAAAACTCCAGCAGACTTATGTTCTTTGGATCTTGCCAATGCTTGTAGCTATTTATTCACAACTTTCAAACTATGCATTTTTTACTAAGATAACAAAAACATCCTGTTGGAAAAGTACTAGATTACTTTTGGCAAAAAGAGTATCAGGAAAGAGGTGCACCACACTTTAATATGCTTCTCTACGTCAAAGAAGCACCTTAGTTTGGATGCAACTCTGATGACTCAGTTCTAAGTTTTATTGAACATTATGTGATTGTGACATCCCAAACATAAGAATAAAAAACTATCTGTGAAGTTTTATGCTTTCAATCACATAAATGCAGTGAGAACAAGAAACTATCCTAGCAAGTTTTACACTTTCAATCACATAAATGTGGTAAATAATGCTTGAGAAAATATCATAGAAAATCTAAATATTACTCAAAATGTTGCTATGCATTTCCAAGACCAATTCTATTAAAAGGAAGATTCAACAATTTAATGTAATCTGTAAGACATTAGTTAGTGGCAAATCCCAAAAAAACATGCACAATCTTTGAAGGCCATAAGCATCACAACGGATCACTGACTGCAACCCTTTAATTTTGCATATCTAGTGTGGTAACATGGATATAGAATTTGGTGCAGGTAACTCAACAGTGGTTGCATGTTGTGTTACTTTCTACATTACAAAGGTAGAAAAATGTACTCAAAACGTGCTATTTGGAGGCAAATATGAGCGTATTCAGAGAATTTTTCCAACTAACACCATTAAAAGATCAACTGATTTTTATCAAACATTTGCAAGACCAAACTCAGAATCATTTCGCGAAGTATAGGCCATTACAACATTTGGTTGCATCATATATATATATATATATATATATATATATATATATATATATATTCACTGAAAAAACCATAGGTTTCACACCAGTTATAGTTAGGAATTAGCATTTAAAAAACCTATTAAATTCACTGAAAAAACCATAGGTTTCACACCAGTTATAGTTAGCTGGAAATTTTACTGATATAAAACCATTGAAATTCCCACGTTATAGTTAGTCGGACTCACTATAACTTGCGCGTGCAATGCACTGCTGATGACATCACATATTACATCACTCATGACATGGTCAGTGACATCACTCATGACATCACTGATGACACCATCCAGTGAATATGTGTCTTTCTGAAAAATAAATATTAGTGAGTTATGTTTAAATATTTAAATACATATATTAGTGTTTCACTTTGTGTATAAGTGACTACATGTGTTGATAAGTAGCTACATGCGTATGTATATGGGTTATTTGATATTTTTATTAGTATCAGTATGAGTGTCTATATGGTTTGGTGGGGGTATTACTTAGCACATAGATGCATGAGTGACTGACTCTTTGTTTGTATGTGTTTTGAAGACAGCATATGTACAGGACTGTATGGGTGGATGAGTGTCTATATGTGTTTGTTAGTGAGTGAATGACTGTCTCACTAGTGTCTTTATCAGTAACTACATATGTTTTAATCTAGTATATATGAATATTGATGTATATAAGTGAGTATATGTGAGAGTAAGAGATTGTAAGATTTCCTGTTTAAATAAGTATGTGTTTCTATAAGTGATTGTTTAAGAGAATAAATATGTGTAATTTTCAATAAAAGTAAGGTGGAAGTGTGCGTATAACTCTATATTCAAATAAATGGTTGTTCAATAGTTTATTTGCACGTGTGAATATGTGTGTGAGTAACTTTTGGATGAATGTCGGTGTGTAACAGGATGTATAGGTGTATCTCTTCATATGATGAGTGAGTATATGTATGAGTGACTATATAGAACTGTTGGTGAATGAGTGGATGTGTATATAGATAGTGGAAGTACAGAATTGCTTGTTGTAACTGATATAGGTATGTCCATTTTTTAAAAATTTCAGTTTCTATTTTTGAATATGTGTCTCAAGGGTTACTTTACACTGAGAGGAGGTCTGTGACTGTGTCACAAGGATGGTGTCATCAGTGATGTCATGAGTGATGTCACTGACCATGTCATGAGTGATGTAATATGTGATGTCATCAGCAGTGCATTGCACGCGCAAGTTATAGTGAGTCCGACTAACTATAACGTGGGAATTTCAATGGTTTTATATCAGTAAAATTTCCAGCTAACTATAACTGGTGTGAAACCTATGGTTTTTTCAGTGAATTTAATAGGTTTTTTAAATGCTAATTCCTAACTATAACTGGTGTGAAACCTATGGTTTTTTCAGTGAATTTCAAAGGTTTTTTTAATGCTAATTCCTAACTATAAGTTTCACTTTATAAATAAGACTGTTAGCACTCTAGTTGTTCTTTTTAACACTCTGGTACATTTTCTCATTGGGCTACAGTTGGGCTACATCTAGTTGAATTTTGGGCTACATTTTCAATTTTTGATCTCTGGTGGCCATCTTTGGGCTACATTGGGCTACTTTGGGCTACATTTGGGCTACATTTTGGCTCTAACATATATTAAGCCCAATGTAGCACAATACATATTTTTCTAAAGTTAATGTTTTTTACAAACCACTTCAGAATAGAGCTACCTGTCCCTACAATTTTCCCAATTTTTTTTTAAAAAATTATTTTGGGGAGCGCTCCCGGAGCGCGCCCCGGGGAGCGCCCCGAAAAGCGTATTTTTACAAAGCGCCCCGGGGCGCGCTCCGGGGAGCGTCCCGTAAGCGCCAATATCGCAAACGAAAACATAATCGTGACGTATCGCGTAGCCGCGACCGCGTGATACGCACGGCGTTAGCGCACCCGGAAGTACTCGAGCGAATACGATCGCACAACGTAAACTTCCGACGCGCTTACGCTGCGCGACCCGGGGCGCGCCCCCGGGCGCGCCCCGGGCGCGTAGCGTAAGCGCGTCGGGTCATGTGAGCAGAAAATAACACTTTTCATTGGTTCATAACAGTTTTGGTTTCATAATGATGAAGCCCCTGGTCTTGTGACCTGAAAATAACACTTCTCATTGGTTCAGGACAGTTTTTTTTTTCTAAATGATGAAAGACCCCACCTTTTTTCCTTATTCTGACTTTGTCCTTTGACTGAGGAAGACCTGTTTGTTGCTCTGTCTACTTTTTTGCTCTTTGAGTAATATTTTGTACTATAAAATGGCTTCATTAGTAGCATCAGCTGGTGCATCTGCCCCACCACCACCACCACAACCACCAAGAGGACCAGCTCCAAATTATGTTGGTGGTCAAGAACAGGAGGAGGAAGAGGAAGAGGAAGAGGAGGAGGGGAGAAGAAGATGGCTGCCTGAAGAAAACACACCTTATAAACCCAAACCACACTTCATTTGGGAGTTTTTTTCAATTCCAGAGGGGAAAAAAAAGGTGAATGCGCCCAAAGTCACTTGCCTCATCTGCAATGATGAACTTTCACGGGGCAACCCAAATAAGAAATATTCTTTTGGTAACTATACCATGATTCGGCACATGACAAGAAAGCATCCAAACAACTACTCTCGTGCAGAGTTCCGGGAACTGGCCAGTAACCTCCCCCATTCATCAAGGACCCCCTCCCAAAGAAACCAACCCACTTCCTCGCAACCAGAAACATCTGAGGTGATGCCTTGCATTCAGCCGAGGTTTGCTGATTTTAAAATTACTTGCAAAGCTTGTGGCAAACTTATCTCCTATGGGGAACAAAGTGTGAAACTCATCGTCCTTGCAGGTGATAATCACAAGTGCCCCAAAAAGAAGTAATTTTTTGGGTTTTTTGTTTTTTTGCTCCAGTTGAGCCAGTTTCAATTCCCTTTTTTTGTTTCTCCCCCAAAAAAATACAAAAAAATATATAAAACTGTTTTGAAAAGCCAAAAAAAGTACAAAAAGTTCAAAAAACACAAAAAAAATATAAAACAACAAAAAAAAGAAAAAAAAAAGTTCTTTTTAGAACTACCTCCAATTTCTAAATCAAAACTTCATTTTTTAAACACTCTGTCACCTTTTTTCATCATAGTGCGCTCCCAGGGCCGCTCCCCGGTGCGCGCACCGTGCGCTTCCCCCGCGCAAAACGAAAAAAAAAAAATATTTTAAATGCCCCGCGGGGCCCTTTTATAGCCCCCACATCAAACCTAGGGGGTCAAAGGGGTCTATCCCTGACGCCTTATGGTCAGTTCCCACTTTGTTTTAGCCACCTCTTATGTCTCGATTTTACCGAGACACAAGATGGCGACCGCTCTGGACTGTTTCGAATGTTTACAGACACCCGAGAGCCAATCAGCTTTCCATGCGCACCTCGCGTGGCGCGCCTGGAGCGCTCCCCGGTGCGCGCACCGGTGCGCTGCTATAGATATATATATTTTTTTGAACCTAAATTACTCAAAATCCACTGGAGCACATATCTTGAGACATAGCAAAGGCACATCGGGCTACCAGTCCCTACAATTTTGCCAAGTTTGGTGGAAATCCATTCAGCCGTTCGGGCTAAAAGTGAAATCGACCGCCCTATGGAAATTAACATGGGGAAAACGCGTTTTGGGACCCCCCTTTTATCTCGGCCCCCGCTTGACGAATCCCCCCCAAACTTTCAGGGAAGGACCGGACCGCCATGAGACCATTTTCCTGAAAATTTCAGGCAGATTCGTCAACCGGCGCCAAAGTTATTCAAAATAGAATGTTGAGATTTAACATTGAAAATTATCCTAACTATAACTACCTACTGGCGACCGCCAGTAGGTAATATATATATATATATATATATATATATATATATATATATTCACTGAAAAAACCATGGGTTATAGACCATATATAGTTAGGAATTAGCATTTACAAAACCTTATTTTACTCACACAAAACCATTGAAATTCCATATATAGTTAGTTGCACTAACTATATATCGCGCACCCGCAATCCACTGCTGATGATGTCACATATTACATCATTCATGACATGGTCAGTGACATCACTGATGACATCACTGATGACAACTCAAATGACATCACTGATGACATTATCCAATGACTTTATGTTTCTGTAAAGTTAAAATATGTCTTACATATTGAAGAATGAGTGGATGTATAAGTGTCTGGATGAAGGATTTAGTAGGTGCATGACTGACTGTATGAGAGAGTGATTAAATGTGTCTCACTGAGTGCATGGGTTAGTGATTAAACTGTCTTAATTTGTGCATCATTATGTCTGTTGTTCTGTAAACTGCTGAATGTGTTAATCAGTAGCTATATGAGTAACTATATGGGTTATTCATTGGTTGCCCAAGTATTTGTATGGGAGACTGAGTATGTGTGTGAGTGGCTGGGAGGTGTATGACTCTGTGCATAGATGTGTGAGCAGTTGATTCACTAGATGTATGGGTTCAAAAGTGCATGTGGAAACAGCTGCATGGGCAGTTGACTGTGTGCATGAGTGTATTGGTGAGTGAATGGATATCTCAGTGCTACATGTCAAAGTAAGTACATATGTAAAACACAGTACATGTGAGAGTTGACATAAATAACTGTGCATAAGAGCCAGTGAATGTGTGAGTGGCTGTATGGATCATTGTGAACTTGTATCAGGGATTGTATTGGAGAGTAAATATGTGTTAGAATATGTTTAAATTAGTAAGGTGTGTATAACTGTATAGTTGAGGAAATGGAGGTGTGATTGATTCTTTGCATGACTGACTAGATGTATGAGTAACTACATGGATGAGTGACAATCTGTGAGTGTCTGTTTACACTGATTGTATCTAAGGTTATATTAGAGTCTGAAGAGGTTCATCGTATTATCACATGAATGATATTATCAGTGATGTTGTCAGTGATGTCATTTGAGTTGTCATCAGTGATGTCATCAGTGATGTCACTGACCATGTCATGAATGATGTAATATCTGACATCATCAGCAGTGGATTGCGGTTGCGCGATATATAGTTAGTGCAACTAACTATATATGGAATTTCAATGGTTTTGTGTGAGTAAAATAAGGTTTTGTAAATGCTAATTCCTAACTATATATGGTCTATAACCCATGGTTTTTTCAGTGAATTTTCAAGGTTTTGTAAATGCTAATTCCTAACTATATATGGTCAATAACCTATGGTTTTCTCAGTGAATTTCAATGGTTTTTTAATAGCAAATATCAAAAGCTGTAAAATGTCAAGTACGTGGTAGGTAAAAACATTTTTGTGTCTATGCACGCTGATGTGCTTTGAACGCTGCCCTCCCCCCTCTTTTCTTTTAGGAGTATTCTCTCTTTGCAGAAAGTGAAGGGTAGGTAACGCAGGCCTTTGCCCCCGTTGTAATACGTCATGCCTGCTTCCCTCTCCATTTGATTGATTGTTATCCAAGCATTTATTGTTTTGGAATTGGTTCTCTTTGGATCATTCTCTATTTACAAACAAGCACAGAGTCGCAATACTCTGTTTAGTCTTTGCAGATAGTGAAAAATCGTTAGAAAAAACAAAAGGAATCAAGCAAAATCAGTAGGCCACTAATGGGATCTCTTTTTGACCTCGCTAAAATAGAAACATTAGGAACAACCCCTCATGAGAAATATGAAACTAGTGAGAGGAACTGAGCTCGACGTCATGATGGCTGCAAGACAGCTCGGCTCCGCCGCCCACCCCGCCCAAAACAACGACAAACCCTATGCAAATATTATAAATATATACAACACACCAGCAAAGTAACAGGGTAAAACGTTTTATTAAATAACTATTTACATGGCAGCCTGCTGCAACATCGATTCAAATGCATGCCACCGTTCCCAGGATTTCTCCCCGACTACTCTGCAGCCTACGAGATGGAGAGGCCGGGGCGTTGACTAGGCGGGGCCTCCGGCCGCAACCACAGCGCCAACAATCGCTGCTGACGGAGTGAAGCCTTGCCGGTGACAGACACTGATCTGAAGAACCGCTGCCTGCGGTGCCTCCCTGAGCCACTTGACGGAGGCCCCCGAGGGGAGGTGTGCTGGCGCGGACTCGGAGGGGGCGCTTGACTCCTGCCCCCTCCCCAAGTCTTGTTGCCCTGGTGTGGCCTGAGATCGTCCCCGACATAGGCGGTCGGCTCCCGGGGTCAGGCGGAACATGTTGCCTTTTGGTGACTCTTCCATTCTGGACCTTGTCCCACAATCCGTTTGACCTGAAGACACGTCCTGCGGTGCCCTGGTCCAACCATCACATATACCTGCGCCAGGAGATGGCGTGGGGTGCACTGGAAGGGAGAGGCGGTGCGAACGAGCCTCCCCCACCTCCCCAGGTGGAGATGTCTCAGCTACACCCCAGAGCTTCACTCGGCCACCTGAGTTGCGCCCGCTCCTGCGGCACAGGGCCTCGCTCGGCCAGCTGAATTGCGCCTGCTCTTGTTATTACAGCGTCTCACCCGCCATCCGGATGAATTGCACCCACTCTTGCGGTACAGCGACAGGCGGCTGCCATGGAGCTCAGGAAATGGCGGTCGGCTCCACAGACTTGGGCCTGGCCTGCAAGGATGGCTCTGGGCAACCCTGGAACTCAGACGCTTGACTGCTAGGGCATGGGCCCCATTTCCAAAAGCGTCCCCGCAGCCTTGAAGATTCTACAAGAGTCACCGGGGCCCCCGACTCCCGCAGACTTCCGGTGGGGAGCGACTGCCATGAGATGGTGGTGCTCTCATGCTGACGCCAGCTTCAGTCTGAAACATCCAGAAACACTGTAGACTACCAATTCGATCAGTTCCGGTGGAGCCCCAACGTGACCCGGTAGAGAAGAACTTGCCCTCCCCTCTTTGACTGATGGTTCTTGTTGCCTGTCCCTTCTGTCATATGACGCGCCGCGTTAGCGCACCCGAAAGTGCTCCGGTGCGCGAGGCGTGAAGCGCAGCTTCCCGGAAGCGATCCGGGGCACGGCGCGGACGTAAGCATAACAGGTCATGTGACTTGTTAATAAAACTTTTCATTGGTTCATTTCACTTTTAGGTTCCTAATGATGTAAGGCTAGGTCACGTGACCTAAAAATAACACTTTTCATTGGTTCAGACTGGGAGGGGGCGCTTAGATCCTACCCCTCCCCAAGTCTCTATCGGCCAGCTGAGTTGCGCCTGCTCTTGCTATTACAGCGTCTCACCCGCCATCCGGCTAAATTTCACCCACTCTTGCGATACAGCGACTCTTCCATTCTGGACCTTGTCCCACAATCCGTTTGACCTGAAGACACGTCCTGCGGTGCCCTCTGTAACAACCTAGCGTTCCCGGGATCGGGGACAGACACCCACGGAACACAAGACCACTTCTTGTAAGTTTTAAGGATTTATTGGGTAAAGTAAAGTAACAAGGAGAATACAAACAGAAACGATAAGTAGGATGCACCAGTTCTGTATACGTTACCCCAATCACAGCACTGGTGTTATGTACCGTCCTCCGCAAGTACAACGGTCCCGTTGTACGCCAACAGAGGGCACTGTGCTAAAAAGCGGCCGACAATGCCGTTCGATAGCTGTGAGGGGTTTGGATCTCTACCGTGGGGTGAGCAGAAGTTTGGAAGGTGGGAGTCGCCCAGCCGGGTTCTCTACCACTCCTTCCCAGGGGATACGGGGAGCAGCCGCTCTACCCGTATCTCGATTAAGGCGTTTCTAGTTGCTAACACCCAAGAACCAAAGGCGAGAGGTGGTCGAGAGCAGCCGCTCGATCTGACCTACCTCTAGATACTAGGACGGTGGAGACGCGGCAAACTCCTCCTGGAGTGCGTCTCAACACTACGCCCTGACTAGTACGAGGACGGGGGCTGGGAGCCACGGCTCACACCAACCTCCGTTACTTGGTCTTCGATAAGACCTTGGGACCGGGCTGGGAGCAGCCGCTCCAACCAGCCTCAACTCGGGATCCTGAGCGAGCCTCGCTGACTCGTCCGAGTCAGAGAACGCTTGCGCGCTGTATACTACTGTTCCTTAGTAACTGAGACACGGGGCGTTCCTACCTCCGTTCTTCCGAAGATCAAGGGTTGGTACACTGGTCACTGCTCACGGTCCGCTCGGCTTCAGGATGCGTCGGCTTAGGATTCTGAATATCCGACACAGCTTCCTTTCTGTTTCCGCCTTATATGGGCGGACCTTTGTGTCTGCAACACGTGCTACGGTTGTTCCGTCATCTCGCCGTGCTAGGCCTCCTGGGACTCGTAGTCCGCTCTGCCAGCGGTGCACATTAACGGCGAAGGCAGGAAAAGGGGAGGAATTCATGACAGTACATCCGCCTTCCATCTCACCGTCCAGCAGGGCCAGCACAAGAAGGAAATTTGCGATGGAAAGCCGACACCAAGCAGGGAGCGTGCACCCCCGCAGCCGGCTCCCATGACTGCTCTTCCGGGCCGTACCCTTTCCAATCCACTAGGTACCACAATTTGCCCCGTCGCCATTTGGAGTCCAGGATACCCGCCACCTCGAACTCAACCTCCGAATCCACCATCACAGGCACCGGCGTCACCCGCTTGGGCGAGTATGAGGGCTTCAATAAAGAAACGTGGAACACCGGATGGATCCGCAGGGACTGGGGCAGGCACACCCTTACATTCACCGGGCCGAGGCATTTGGTGATTCGGTATGGGCCCATGTATTTGGAATGGAACATGCTACTTTTCCGAAACCTGATGTTCCGTGTAGAGATCCAGACGAAGTCACCCACTCTGTATACTGGCCCAGGCCTTCTCCTTCGATCCGCGAAAGTCTTGTATCTCACCTTCGCATCCTCCAGAACCGCACGAGATTTGACCAGCGTGTTCTTGATGTGAGCCACCCTTTCGGCCGTGGCTGGTGGGTTACTCTCCCTGATCGGATGGACAAAGGGCAAAAACCGTGGGTGATGCCCATAGTTGCCGTAGAAGGGAGAGGTCTTTGTGGAACAATGCCTGGCGTTATTGTAGGCGATCCCTGCAATCCATAGCAAGTCTACCCATTCCTCCTTCCCCTGATCGATAAAACAGCGCAGGTATTGCTTGAGGGACTGGTTCAGACGTTCCGTTTGCCCGTCCGTCTGTGGGTGATAGCTTGTAGATAGGGCCGATCTGACGTGTAATGCTGAACACCAGGTTTTCCAGAATTGGGCGGTAAACTGCGAACCCATGTCGGAAACGATCACCTTGGGCAGGCCATGTAGCCTCACTATGTTCGGTAGTAACATGGACGCCAATTCGCCCGCCGATGGGACTTGGTGGCAAGCAATGAAGTGTCCCATCTTGGTGAGGTAGTCCACCACCACCAATATCGCCTTTTTCCCCTGATCCATAGGTAGACCCACTATGAAATCGAGTGAGATGTTCTCCCACGGCCTGGTGGGCGTGGGTAGGGGTTGGAGAAGCCCTTGTGTTCGTCGGTGGTCACCTTTCATGGCAGCACAAACGGAACATGCAGCACCCCACCTTTGTACATCCGCTCTCATGGCCGGCCACCAAAAGTGTCGACCCACATATGCCACCGTTTTCTCAAATCCCAGATGACCTGCACACGGGGATACATGACACCACTCATAGGCTTGTCTCTGGAGCGAATGCGTGGGTAACAGTATACAGCGGCCCTTATATCTGCAGATTCCTGCCTTGATGCTGCTAGTTCAACCTGTATGGTAGCCAACGCTGCCAAGACATCCTCCAGTGTGGCCATGTCTGTCACCCGACCGGGGGATAGTTATGGGTTTAAGGTCGGATATTCTGTAACAACCTAGCGTTCCCGGGATCGGGGACAGACACCCACGGAACACAAGACCACTTCTTGTAAGTTTTAAGGATTTATTGGGTAAAGTAAAGTAACAAGGAGAATACAAACAGAAATGATAAGTAGGATGCACCAGTTCTGTATACGTTACCCCAATCACAGCGCTGGTGTTATGTACCGTCCTCCGCAAGTACAACAGTCCCGTTGTACGCCAACGGAGGGCACTGTGCTAAAAAGCGGCCGACAATGCCGTTCGATAGCTGTGAGGGGTTTGGATCTCTACCGTGGGGTGAGCAGAAGTTTGGAAGGTGGGAGTCGCCCAGCCGGGTTCTCTACCACTCCTTCCCAGGGGATACGGGGAGCAGCCGCTCTACCCGTATCTCGATTAAGGCGTTTCTAGTTGCTAACACCCAAGAACCAAAGGCGAGAGGTGGTCGAGAGCAGCCGCTCGATCTGACCTACCTCTAGATACTAGGACGGTGGAGACGCGGCAAACTCCTCCTGGAGTGCGTCTCAACACTACGCCCTGACTAGTACGAGGACGGGGGCTGGGAGCCACGGCTCACACCAACCTCCGTTACTTGGTCTTCGATAAGACCTTGGGACCGGTCTGGGAGCAGCCGCTCCAACCAGCTTCAACTCGGGATCCTGAGCGAGCCTCGCTGACTCGTCCGAGTCAGAGAACGCTTGCGCGCTGTATACCACTGTTCCTTAGTAACTGAGACACGGGGCGTTCCTACCTCCGTTCTTCCGAAGATCAAGGGTTGGTACACTGGTCACTGCTCACGGTCCGCTCGGCTTCAGGATGCGTCGGCATAGGATTCTGAATATCCGACACAGCTTCCTTTCTGTTTCCGCCTTATATAGGCGGACCTTCGTGTCTGCAACACGTGCTACGGTGGTTCCGTCATCTCGCCGTGCTAGGCCTCCTGGGACTCGTAGTCCGCTCTGCCAGCGGTGCACATTAACGGCGAAGGCAGGACAAGGGGAGGAATTCATGACAGTACATCCGCCTTCCATCTCACCGTCCAGCAGGGCCAGCACAAGAAGGAAATTTGTGATGGAAAGCCGACACCAAGCGGGGAGCGTGCACCCCCGCAGCCGGCTCCCATGACTGCTCTTCCGGGCCGTACCCTTTCCAATCCACTAGGTACCACATTTGCCCCGTCGCCATTTGGAGTCCAGGATACCCGCCACCTCGTACTCAACCTCCGAATCCACCATCACAGGCACCGGCGTCACCCGCTTGGGCGAGTATGAGGGCTTCAATAAAGAAACGTGGAACACCGGATGGATCCGCAGGGACTGGGGCAGGCACACCCTCACATTCACCGGGCCGAGGCATTTGGTGATTCGGTATGGGCCCATGTATTTGGGATGGAACATGCTACTTTTCCGAAACCTGATGTTCCGTGTAGAGATCCAGACAAAGTGACCCACTCTGTATACTGACCCAGGTCTTCTCCTTTGATCCGCGAAAGTCTTGTATCTCACCTTCGCATCCTCCAGAAACGCATGAGATTTGACCAGCGTGTTCTTGATGTGAGCCACCCTTTCGGCCGTGGCTGGTGGGTTACTCTCCCTGATCGGTTGGACAAAGGGCAAAAACCGTGGGTGATGCCCGTAGTTGCCGTAGAAGGGAGAGGTCTTTGTAGAACAATGCGTGGCGTTATTGTAGGCGATCTCTGCAATCCATAGCAAGTCTACCCATTCCTCCTTCCCCTGATCGATAAAACAGCGCAGGTATTGCTTGAGGGACTGGTTCAGACGTTCCGTTTGCCCGTCCGTCTGTGGGTGATAGCTCGTAGATAGGGCCGATCTGACGTGTAACGCTGAACACCAGGTTTTCCAGAATTGGGCGGTAAACTGCGAACCCCTGTCTGAAACGATCACCTTGGGCGGGCCATGTAGCCTCACTATGTTCTGTAGTAACATGGACGCCAATTCGCCCGCCGATGGGACTTGGTGGCAAGCAATGAAGTGTCCCATCTTGGTGAGGTAGTCCACCCCCACCAATATCGCCGTTTTCCCCTGATCCATAGGTAGACCCACTATGAAATCGAGTGAGATGTTCTCCCACGGCCTGGTGGGCGTGGGTAGGGGTTGGAGAAGCCCTTGTGTTCGTCGGTGGTCACCTTTCATGGCAGCACAAACGGAACATGCAGCACCCCACCTTTGTACATCCGCTCTCATGGCCGGCCACCAAAAGTGTCGACCCACATATGCCACCGTTTTCTCAAATCCCAGATGACCTGCACACGGGGATACATGACACCACTCATAGGCTTGTCTCTGGAGCGAAGGCGTGGGTAACAGTATACAGCGGCCCTTATATCTGCAGATTCCTGCCTTGATGCTGCTAGTTCAACCTGTATGGTAGCCAACGCTGCCAAGACATCCTCCAGTGTGGCCATGTCTGTCACCCGACCGGGGGATAGTTATGGGTTTATGGTCGGATATTCTGTAACAAACTAGCGTTCCCGGGATCGGGGACATACACCCACGGAACACAAGACCACTTCTTGTAAGTTTTAAGGATTTATTGGGTAAAGTAAAGTAACAAGATGAATACAAACAGAAATGATAAGTAGGATGCACCAGTTCTGTATACGTTACCCCAATCACAACGCTGGTGTTATGTACCGCCCTCCGCAAGTACAACGGTCCCGTTGTACGCCAACGGAGGGCACTGTGCTAAAAAGCGGCCGACAATGCCGTTCGATAGCTGTGAGGGGTTTGGATCTCTACCGTGGGGTGAGCAGAAGTTTGGAAGGTGGGAGTCGCCCAGCCGGGTTCTCTACCACTCCTTCCCAGGGGATACGGGGAGCAGCCGCTCTACCCGTATCTCGATTAAGGCGTTTCTAGTTGCTAACACCCAAGAACCAAAGGCGAGAGGTGGTCGAGAGCAGCCGCTCGATCTGACCTACCTCTAGATACTAGGGCCGTTGAGATGCGGTAAACTCCTCCTGGAGTGTGTCTCAACACTACGCCCTGACTAGTACGAGGACGGGGGCTGGGAGCCACGGCTCACACCAACCTCCGTTACTTGGTCTTCGATAAGACCTTGGGACCGGGCTGGGAGCAGCCGCTCCAACCAGCCTCAACTCGGGATCCTGAGCGAGCCTCGCTGACTCGTCCGAGTCAGAGAACGCTTGCGCGCTGTATACCACTGTTCCTTAGTGACTGAGACACGGGGCGTTCCTACCTCCGTTCTTCCGAACATCAAGGGTTGGTACACTGGTCACTGCTCACGGTGCGCTCGGCTTCAGGATGCGTCGGCTTAGGATTCTGAATATTCGATACAGCTTCCTTTCTGTTTCCGCCTTATATAGGCGGACCTTCGTGTCTGCAACACGTGCTACGGTTGTTCCATCATCTCACCGTGCTAGGCCTCCTGGGACTCGTAGTCCACTCTGCCAGCGTTGCACATTAACGGCGAAGGCAGGACAAGGGGAGGAATTCATGACACCCTCGCAATGCGGCCTGGTCCCTGAATGTGTGCAGGGGGACGGTATTTCTCGCTCGGCCAGCAGAGTTGCGACCACTCTTGTGGCCTACGACATGGAGAGGCCGGGGCGTTGACTAGGGGGGGCCTCCGGCCGCAACCACAGCGCCAACGATCGCTGCTAACGGAGGGGAGCCTTGCCGGTGAGAGCCACTGATCTGAAGAACAGCTGCCTGCGGTGCCTCCCTGAACCGCTTGACGGAGGCCCCCGAGGGGCGGTGTGGTAGCACGGACTTGGAGGGGGTGCTTGGCTCCTGCCCCCTCCCCAAGTCTTGTTGCCCTGGTGTGGCCTGAGAACGCCCCCGACATAGATAGGCGGCCGGCTCCCGGAGTCTGGCGGAACTTTTTGCCTTTTGGTGACTCTTCCATTCTGGACCTTGTCCCACAATCCGTTTGATCTGAAGACACGTCCTGCGGCCTGGTCCCTGAATGTGTGCAAGGGGACGGTATTGATTGGATCAAGATGGCGGCTTCACACAAAGCTGACTCAAGTGTTGCTGCTGATGCTATGCAGACAAAAACTGGTTTTCAGTTTGTACATTCTTCAGGATTTTTCCATCCAAGGCTGGTTGAGAGTTTGTAGAACGATGGTTTCAGATTTTCAACATACTACTCTTCAACATTCTTCATAAATGTAATTCTGGTCCTGCCGCTATTTATTGGAGACATTAAACTATACTCTGGACCTGCCTGGCCTCGACCAAAATGGCGCCAGTATGGGAGCGACTTGCAACTCCTTATGACGTTCTAGTTACTTAGCCTTGACGTTATGGGGGATGTACGCGGTCTTTGTGCACATGGCGGGTGGGGAAGGGTACTGACTGGGAATACGGACAACCCTATTGATGTCGATTTTTCATTATTGATTATTGTATTAATAAAGCTTCGAAGTAATGTAACCCATGATACTCGCCCATGGTGTGCGTATGGACGATTTTATTGTAACTGATCCTGTTATACTTTCAATTAAAAAATCAACCTTCACTGATCCTACAACCGTTTATCACGTTTAGTTTTTTCATTATTGATTATTGTATTAATAAAGCTTCGAAGTAATGTTACCCATGATACTCGCCCATGGTGTGCGTATGGACGATTTTATTGTAACTGATCCTGTTATACTTTCAATTAAAAATTCAACCTTCACTGATTCTGCAACCGTTTGTCACGTTTAGTTTTTTCAATTAAATGACTCGCTTGTTACATACTCCTATACCCCTGGCTTTTGAAAGACACCATCTTGTAGAATAAAGGGCTGCGTCAAGGGTGGTATTGCCCAGAATGTCTTGTTTTCTAGTGCTCGTAATAACGAAGCCAGAACTGCCGAAAGGGATTCTGGTCCTGCTGCTACTTATTGGAGACATTAAACTATACTCTGGACCTGCCTGGCCTCGACCAAAATGGCGCCAATATGGGAGCGACTTGCATCTCCTTATGACGTTCTAGTTACTTAGCCTTGACGTTATGGGGGATGTATGTGGTCTTTGTGCACATGGCGGGTGGGGAAGGGTACTGACTGGGAATACGGACAACCCTATTGATGTCGATTTTTCATTATTGATTATTGTATTAATAAAGCTTCGAAGTAATGTTACCCATGATACTCGCCCATGGTGTGCGTATGGACGATTTTATTGTAACTGATCCTGTTATTCTTTCAATTATAAAATCAACCTTCACTGATCCTGCAACCGTTTGTCACGTTTAGTTTTTTCAATTAAATGGCTCGCTTGTTACATACTCCTATACCCCTGGCTTTTGACCCTTTCCTACGCGCGGTCTGTACTACCGCCCTCGGGCGATCTATGTAATGAACAGACTACCATTGCCGGCCGAAACACAAGGGAATGCATCTCAGAGAGATAAGTCAAGTACGTGGTAGATAAAAACATTTTCGTGTTTATGCACGCTGATGTGCTTTGAACGATGCCCCCCCCCTCCTCATCATTTAGATTACCACCGCCCATTGCACAAAAGCATACCGAGCGCTCCCCATCGCAAAAAAAAACAATTCTTTTTTCTTTTTGCCCCGCGGGGCCCTTTTAAAGCCTCCACATCAAACCTAGGGGGTCAGGGAGGATCTACTATGCCCCCTTATGGTCATTTCCCCCTTCGTTTTTTCCTCCTCTTGTCTCTCAATCCTACCGAGAGGCAAGATGGCGGCCTCTCCGGAGTGTTTAGAATGTTGACAGACACCGGAGAGCCAATCAGCTTCACTTCGCGAAGTTCCGTTTCGCGTCAAGTATGCGAATCGGAGCGCTACCCGGAGCGCTGTCACAGATATATATATTTTTTTGAACGTTAATTTATCAAAATCCACTGGAGCACATATATTGAGACCTAGCAAAGGCACATCGGGCTAACAGTCCTTACAATTTTGCCAAGTTTCTTGCAAATCCATTCAGCCGTTCGAGCTAAAAGTGAGGCCAACCGCCCTATGGAAATTAACATGGGAAAAACGCGTTTTGGGACCCCCCTTTTTTCTCAGCCCCCCCTTAAGGAACCCCCCCCAAATTTTCAGGGGCTGCTCAGAAACAAAATGTGCCATTTCCCTGAAAATTTCAGCCAATTCCGTCCACAAACGCCAAAGTTATTAGACATAGAATTTTCAAAAATCCCATAGAGAAAAAATCCTAACTATATATACCTACTGGCGACCGCCAGTAGGTAATATATATATATATATATATATATATATATTACCTACTGGCGGTTGCCAGTAGGTAGTTATAGTTAGGACCTAGTTTCCATAGGAAATCCTCAACATTCTATTTGGAATAACTTTGGCCCTGGTTGAAGAATCTTAGCGAATTTCTCAAAGATGATGGCTCGGTCCGCTGCGCTCCTTCCCTAAAAGTTTGGGGGGGATTGGTCAAGTGGGGGCTGAGATAAAAGGGGGGTCCCAAAACGTGTTTTCTCCATGTTATTTTCCATAGGACCTTTAGACTCGGCTACAGGTCGAACGGGTGAATGGATTTATAAGAAATTTGGCAAAACTGTACAGTCCGGCTCGCAGATTACGCTTTTTTTGGAATGGTGTAAATCCGTTCAGTAGTTGTTGAGAAAATTAAAGTTAAAGTCAATTATATATCTATAGGCGCGCACACGTGCGCGCACCCAAGCGGCTGCGCGTGAGCGGTATTTTTTTGGGCTGCGTGACGTCTGTTAACGTTCGATTCGAAGGAAATCAGGAAGTTTTGTCCGCCATTTTGTCACTGCGAGTAAATATATTGTTCATTTCAAAGCGTTGAAACATGGAAAGGGGAGAAGGTAGAGATTGTCTTCCTGTGTAGGTTTTCTCAGGGTGTGCAGTAAGGCCCTTAAACAGAAAAGATATAATTTTTCTCCGAAAAAAAATACGGGGTGCGCGCACTCGGTCGCGCACACCTATTTACAAGAGTGTGAAAATGGAGGTAAATCAGAAGTTTGAGTGCTTAGATATAAGGTGGCTCTGAAAAGAGCCCTTGTGTTAATTGAGTGTTTTCTGCATTTATAAGTAAGTACCGATGCAGAGCCTGATGTTGCAGAGGAAGATTCTGTTTCCCTCATTCGTGAAATGAACACCGTCTCTCCTATAGACGTCTTGCATGTGGTAGCGCAAGTTGTTGTGGTAAATAGAACCCATGCTATAATCTCTGAGGAACGCAGAAACAGATTTATTTACATGTCTCCTTGCTTTCTCAAATTGTGCACAATGGTGATTGGACCAATTCCATTTCTGTCTTTGGCATATATTGGAATATACCAAGGCAGATCGAGGAAAAAGTGTCATCAATTGTCGAAAGGTGTCTTTTAGAAGCATTTCCAGACCTACCCCAGTGATTGTGCCTAGATCGTTCCCACCACAGTGCACAATTATAAGGTCTGGTTCTGGGAGATGCATAAAAGTTTTCACCAATGGAATTAATTGGTGACATTTCAATCCTCTTTTGGAAATCCATGTTATGTGTACATTTGGTAAGCTGAGGTTGCAAATTCGTCTGCTTACTGCATATTTTTCACTCCAGTGAATATAACTGTGTCCTATTAGCCAGACCTTCATTTTCAAGGGATTTGTAGTCGTCCTCCGATCGGTTCTGGAAGTGGAATGGTAGTTAGAAGTTGAAATTTTAAATAAAGAAAAAGGAAGAGGCTGGGTGTGGTTAAAAAAATAAAAATGATTGGTTGATTGTAACAAGTGGAGAGTGAACAGGTCAATGTTTATGTTAAACGAAAAGTACTATTGGGTGTGAAAAAACAAGACATGTAACAGAGTTGTGGATTGGCAGGTGTTTCTGGAGGGAAAACAGTGTTCTTAGTTTGCTGTAGAACGTTGAGACATGAACTTTTGACCTCTGCCTTCAGCAAGGTGCAGAATGAGGTGTAACCATGGAAACAGCCGGAGATGGCAGTTGGTGATGGGTTCACTCTTTGGTGCCTCTGCATCTGAGTCTGTTCTCTGGTGGCTGGCGGACAACTGTTTGTTATTGTGGAGATGAAAGGGTGATAAGGAGAGAAATACGACATAGCGTCTGGCCTGTAGAAGCGTGGGAGCAGTGATTAACTCTGAGTAAAGCGGAACTGTGTCGGTGCTTAGTAACAGTAAAAACAAAAATGTTAACAGTGGTATAACTGTCTTTACGGTGCGCGACCTACTAAGAAAGAGTTCACGGGCCGTATTTGGCTTGCAGGTTCTAGTATCAGTAAGTGAGGTCGAGAAAAGAAAACATTCAGGACTTTATTTATGAAGGCCTTGCGCCACCGGTGCGTTACTTTTTCCCATTTTAAAAAATGAGGCCCCGGCGGCGGAAGGTCTTCATAAATAAGGTCCTCAGTGTCTACAGTTAAGGTTATGTGGAACCCATGAATAGTTTTTCAATATGAAATCATTTCAGTTGAGATTATGGATTAAAAGAGAAACCGTGAATATTTGAAATGTTTATTTAGAAATGTACTATTTTAAAGGCAAATCATTATGTAATCTGAGTACAGAAATTGCAAAAAACACAGTAATTGGTATTGTCAGTAGTACATGGAATAAAAACGCTATAGTTGAAGAAAAATGAATATAGTTGGAAAAAAACATTGTACAGTCTTATAAGGAAGTATATTATATTTTAATAAATGGAAGAAGGTTTGTGGCCTTTCAGTTTAGGAACGATATATGAAAATGCAAGTGGTTATACATCATTACTTTATGAATCAGCTGTCTAACAACACGAAATCATAATGTCCACTGTTAGTAAAGCAAATAGGTCTGTTCTTCAAAAGAAAATATGGAAAATAACGTGAAGAATATAGAAAACCAAAAGGAAATGAGGACGTCAATGGCTTGTTTGAGAGTTATTGAAGCATTGTTTAGGCAAAATAGGTAGTTTCTGCTTGTAACAGGAAATCAGTTTTATCATTTGAAAGTATGTCAGCTATCCAATGGAAAAGAGTAAAGCAGTACTGATAATCTGTTATAATCGGAGCCTCTTTTACCATCAGAGTGCAGATCGGTGGGTTTTCGATGTAGCTCGCTGTTAGGAAAGAGTTAACCGTCCATTGTGTAGGCAAAGTATGCAGCAAGTGCCTCTAACATGAAATCATTGTTATCATCTGAAAACATGTCAGCCATCCAATTGAGAAGATCAAAGGAGCATTCATGATCTGTCATTATTGGAGCATCTTTTACTGTCATTGGGCAGCTCAGTGGGTTTTCGATGTAGCTCTCTGTTAGGAAATCTTGCGCCGCTGCGAATATATTCCAATGACCCAGAACTCCTTGTATCGCTGCAAAGGCCATAAACCCTCAGTTGTAACAAAGCTGTTCATGATCAAGTAACGGATTCATGAGGTGATTGTAATTCGGTTCAGGAGGTACCAAATTGCAGAGACATAAATCCAGGGCCCACGTGAAATCACAGCTCAGGCAATGAAATACAGGCTGCACACAGGTGAAATACGAATATCAAAATGATAATCGATATGATGCATTCAAAGTCGAGAGTGGTAAGATGCCGTAGTAGTCAAGCATCCTCTGGCGAAATAGTTCTAAGTGGCCCGGCTCGTTTGCGAAGGCAGGAGGGACATCCATTTTGAATTTCCCAAGATGGTAAAGGAAACGGCGCAGCACCGCTGGTTGTATAGCAACTCCACAGAATTAGGTCGCCGGCTATGCAGTGGAGAGAAGCAGAATGACTTGATACATTTTCTAAGAGTCTAGTCACTTATATATTGCTTAGTGGTTATTAAAAAAGTAGCTTTTTTTTAACTGGAGGATGCGTTAAAAAATAAGGGAGTGATTTGAGGGAGATGTAAAGCAAGGTCAATTTTTTTTTACATCAATGCTGTTTTCTGTGAATGTTAGCTTAGTGAAAGATATGTGTGTGAGCAGATGCAACGTTCAGTTTTAAATGTGACAATGGCGGTCTTGTTCATGTCTTCCGATTCAAGGTCGGTATTCGCTGCCAAATACAAAGATTAAGAAACGCATGCATGGTGTACATAATGTGCATTCTTAAAGGAAAGCAAATGAAGGGTTATTTTTACCGCGTTAGCATTGTCGTACAAAAAGTTATAGTGATTTCTATTATATGTGAAGAAAGTGTCACTGATGAAGACTGAAAATAAATCCTTATAAATGATACGGACTGGTGTATTTTAGAAAAGGGTTGTAACATTACATGAATTGTGTAAAAAAAATAATGTAATTGAAAGTGTATGGTTTGAAAATGAAAAGTAGAGGTTTATAGTTCATGTTTTGAAAGCAGTTCTAGAGGGTCAGAAGAAAGTGTATGGTTTGAAAATGAAAAGTAGAGGTTTATAGTTCACGTTTTGAAAGCAGTTCTAGAGGGTCAGATGCATGATAGATTTATTAAAAATATAACATGTTTTTAAATAGTATTTTGAAAAAATATGTGCCTTTATGTACTATTTACATTATGTGCCTGTTGCGTATTCTTTGAGTTTTAGTAATCCTGTGTCTTATAAGTTTTCTAGGGGCGGTTTGAGGTTCATGGTGGGTTTGGGCAGGGAGGGTAGGTTGGGGGTTTGTAATAGGGGGTTCGGCTGGGGTGGAGTGCGGAGTTTAGTGAAAAGTGAGGGGGGCGGGGAGTTACGGTGTTTGGTAATGGAGCAGAGTCAGAGGACGCCACATTTGTGTTATGGGCTGCCACGGAAATATGTATTTATTCTCAGAGGTTTATTATATTAAGGATATATATTAGCATGGTGGCTCTTGTCGTTTTGTGGTTCTGTGTATGTTTATAATGCTGGCTCTGTAGTTTTTGTTTATGGACCTTATTGCGACACACAGGGGACCTACGTTGCACAGTTGGAGATCAGAGACTTAGGAAATAAAACTTTATAATTGTAAGGGCTGTAAGCGATAGAAATCGCCCGTTCTCGGTGTAAAAAATATCACCGCTATTGGTGGTATTTTCTACGGTGTTAGTACTCGAAGGAGACTAGTAACATATATGTGAAATAAAATTATGTAATAGGCTCAGCATGTTGCATTATCTTGGAAAACAAAAGTTGCTTTTACATAGCAATAAGTCTCTTATAATTAAGGGACGGAGTGTATATAGTGCTATTTAGTACTCTGCTATGTGATTGATGTCGAATATTTCATAAGAGGAGGCTTTAAAAGTTTTACGATAAACTGGTTTTCTAGGGAAGTGGGTGGAGTGTTCCGTGTAAATTGCAGAATAGAAACTAGTAAGAACCAATTGGAAGTGTTGTTTTAAAGTCACATGACTGCACATGCGTGTCTCGACGCGATAGGTGGATGCGCGCACCCGGTCGCGCACTATAAGAAAGCGGCGAGAAAATATCAGCTAATATGCTCTTCAAGCTTGTTTTGGTACAAAGAGTTAGTTCTGAAAAGAACTTTTTTTTTTTTTTTTGGAAACAAGTGTTATGATGCTTTTGATTTCTTAAAGTTGCGACAACATTTTTCAGTATGTCATACTATCCATATAAAGGGAAGAAATTTAACTTTTCTTGGAGCATTTATGACTCTCAATTATTTGTTTAATTAGAGTAAAGCTTTGCTCTCCGTATACAAGAAGTTCTCCACAGTTCGTGCATTTCATGTGCACGTTCGCCAGATATGGTCTCAAGTCCATCTCAGCACTCGATGGAGATACAGGTCGTCCACTGGAAGATGTGTTGATTACTTCTGATGGTAATAGCGTGGCCTCCGTTTTTCTTGTCAAAGGTGGTCGCTCATTTTCATCAGATTCGGAAGATGAATGCGGAACGGTAGCCATTGTACCGAAGTCTTCGGGAAGATGTTCGACGTTGTTGTCTCTTGAGAGTAGAAAAGAAAGTGATGGTAGTGGGTGGAGTGCTGCGTGTAAATTGCAGAATAGAAACTACCAAGAACCAATTAGAAGTGTTGTTTAGAAGTCACATGACTTCACATGGGAGTGTCAGGTCCTGTACGCGATAGGAGGGTGCGCGCACCCGGTCTCGCACTAAAATAAAGCGGCGAAAAAATATCTCATAATATGCTCTTGGAGCACGTTTTGGTAGAAAGAGTTAGTTCTAGAACTTTTTTTTTTTTTTTTTGGGGAAAGAAGTGTTATAATGCTTTCGATTTCTTAAAGTTGCTACTACATTTTTCAGTATGTAATAGTTTGAAAATGAAGTGAAGAAATTTATCTTTTCTTGGGGCATTTGTGACTGTCAATTTTGAGTTTAATAAGAACGAGGCTCTGCTCTCCATACAAAAGAATTTCTCCACACTTGTTGCATTTCATATGCACCTTCGCAAGATATGGTCTCAAGTCCATCTCAGCACTCGATGGAGATACAGGTCGTACACCAGAAGATGTGCTGGCCACCTCTGATGGTAATAGCGTGGCCAGGGCTCTTGTCGATGCTTTTGCATAATGTTCAGGATGCCTTTGTTTAACATGCCGCTGCATGGTGTGTGCAGAAAAGGAATATTTTTTATTTGGATTTCCCCTTGAGAGCTCCGAATTGCATATCGTGCAGGTTACTTTGGCGTATTCACTTTCTTTTGATCTTCAGGATAAGTGAAAAATTACCAAATGAAAGATTCCTTTTTTCTTCTTAACGGTGGTCGCTCATTTCCTTCAGATTCGGAAGATGAATCTGGTAGGGCAGCCATTTCAGCAAAGTCTTCCGGAAGATGCTCGACGTTGTTGTCTCTTGAGAGTAGAAAAGATTGTGAGGAAAGTGGGTGGAGTGCTTCGTGTATATTCCAGAACAGAAACTACTAATAACCAATTGGAAGTTTTGTTTTCAAGTCACATGACTTTACATGCGCTTCTCAGGACGTGTAGGCGGTGACACTATGTAGTTACGAACGTGATTACATACTTAGGAACTAGCATTCAAAAAAACTATGAAATTCACTGAAAAAACCATAGGTTTTACACACGTTATAGTTAGGAAGTAGCATTTGAAAAACCTATGAAATTCACTGAAAAAACCATAGGTTTGACACCAGTTATAGTTAGCTGGAAATTTTACTGACATAAAACCAATGAAATTCCACGTTATAGTTAGTTGGACTCACTATAACTTGCGCGTGTAATGCACTGCTGATGACATTACATATTACATCACTCATGACATGGTCAGTGACATCACTTATAACACCATCCAGTGAATGTGTGTCTTTCTAAAAAATAAATATGTTTTATATATGTATATGTAAAGGTCGAGGGAAGAATAAATGTTTAAATTATTGTCTTAATGAATGTTTTTTTCAAAAAGAAATGATTGGATAACTGGCTTATTAAGTGTACCTTAGTGAATACATATATTAGCGAGTAATGTTTAAATATTTGATTATATGTATCAGTGTTTCACTTTGTGAATAACTGGTTGCATGGATTGATGAGTACCTACATGTGTAGGTATTTGGGTTCTTAGATGTTTTTTTAGTATCAGTATGAGTGTTTCTATGGTTTTATGGGGGTATTACTAATCACATAGATGCATGAATGACTAACTCTCTTTTTGTATGTGTTTAGAAGACACCATATGTGCAGGACTGTATGGGTGGTTGAGTGTGTATAGTTTTATATGCAAATAAATGGATGTTCAATAGTTTATTTGCATGTGTGAGTATGTGTGTGAGTAACTTTTGGATGATTGTCGGTGTGTTACAGGATGTATAGGTGTATCACTACATATGATGAGTGAGTATATGTATGAGTGACTATATAGAACTGTTGGTAAATGAGAGAATGTGTATATAGATGGTGGAATTACTGAATTGGTTGTTGTAACTGGTATGGGTATCTCCATTTTTTTGAAAATGTTAATTTCTATTTTCCAATATGTGTTTTAAGGGTTACATTACACTTAAAGGAGGTCTGTCATCAGTGATGTCATAAGTGATGTCACTGACCATGTCATGAGTGATGCAATATGTAATGTCATCAGCAGTGCATTACACGCGCAAGTTATAGTGAGTCCAACTAACTATAACGTGGAATTTCATTGGTTTTATGTCAGTAAAATTTCCAGCTAACTATAACTGGTGTCAAACCTATGGTTTTTTCAGTGAATATATATATATATAGAACTAACACAAAATATGAGGCGAGCTAACAATAAAGAAACTCCCAAGCTATTGAAAGACATTCACCTTGGCATTTTGACAAATACACTAAAGATTATGCTAAGGACATGAAATGCAAAAATTATTTCCTAACCTTCATTCACTTGCTGGAGTTATGCATTACCTTCTTTCAAAATCACTAACCATTGTTTACCAATGTCAATTGTAGAAGAATGTGCACAATTGAACTATAAAATGCGATGTTGGGAAAAATAACCAATTCTATATCTTCCTTCTAAAGATGAAGTTTAGAATCATAGATTACACATACCTATAAAAATAATTTTAGCTATGAAATTACAAAAAATTGAAAAACAGTTTCACAAATAGTGAGACTGGAGAAAGATTCACAAATCTGGAACAATTGCTGTGTAAATGTACATTGAAATTTAAATGTAGAGGAAGAACTAGTACATGGACCATCGGATTTGTAGTGGACATTGGATTTATTGTGGTTAAATTTGAACACATTAACAGCAAAAACCTATCTATTGATATGCCACAAGATTATTACTTCTGATATACTTATGTATTCGTAGACAACAGTTTCCTCTTTATTTCCCTTATGTGATAGCAATACACAAATTTCAAGGACTAAGCTTATATTATGTACTCATTAATACTGGATCAACAGTATTCAATGGGGGCATGGCATACATTGCTCTATCTTAAGTTAAAAAACATACAAGACTGTACAACTTACATTTCAAAGATGCAGGTAATAATAATGCAGACAGTAGCTGTGTAACAGAATATAATTGTTTGCTAAAAAGGCACACTCCTCATCTTGGTTTGTATCCCATATTGTTAAAACCTTTTATCTACCACCTGCTAAAGAAGCAATCCATCCGCATGTAGGTCAACTCTTCTGCAAAATATTGAAACATATTTATGAAAATATTCTGTCAGACAACCACATATTCCACTCGAAAAGTAATATAGGAGATATGGTAGATACACATAGAGGAGCTATTCAATTTTCTATCTATGAGCAACAAGATGCTCAATAATTCTGCATGACTGTTCTAAGAATAATGGCTACTAAAACTCACCTGAGTTTTGACGTGTTTGGTATAAGCCACTCTTGGAAACATGAATGCCTAAATTGTCAACTTTCCAGCACCACTGTTACAAACGTTGAAAGATTTGAATATCTACCAATGCTTTATTGCAAATGTATTCCATTAAACAATTTATCATCTAAAGCTGTTCAAAACTACTAATGAGCAACAGCAAATCAGAACCTTTATCCACACTTGATTTAGCAATGGTATCCAAATATATAATTTTTATGATTCAAAGATTTACTGTCAATAACAGAAATTACATACTTCTATTTCTAACTTTCCTCTTAAAAAAATTCGATTGCAGGATGCACTTACACTAGTGATGTCATAATTCTATCAGGAGAAACTGCAGCATTGGGATCCTACACAATCTACTTAGAGAATAGCACAGGTTGGACAGAATATGGGTCCATATGTATCAAGCCTTTTGTGAATCGCAAAGGCCGAATTTCAGCCTTTGCCCTTCGCAAAAGGCTATTTTGCATGATTTGATATGTATGAAACAATCGCATCTTAAGGAATCACAAATACTTGCGATTCCTTACTTTGCCTTAGCATTTAAGGAATCGCAATTTTGCAATTCCTTAAATGCTATGTATGAAGCTTTTAAGCATTGCGATTTCAGGTTTAGAAATCGAAAATTACCACCAACTTGTAGTTGGTGGTAATTTGCGATTTCTTGTAAATATGCACAATTGTGCATTTGTGAGGGTGGCATATGACGCACATATATGCCCATTGGGCATGTATGTGCGCCATATGCACACACATGTAATTTACAGGGGTGCAGCAGGGTGTCCTTGAGACGCCCCTGAACCCTTGCAATAATTTCCAAATTGCGATTAGCAAATTGCGAATTCGCAATTTAAGAATTATTTGGAAAACATTCCTATGGGCCTCCTGGCCCATAGGAATGCATTGGAAATTATTCCTTAATTGCGAATTCGCAAAATGCGAATTTGCAATTAAGGAAGCTTAAGGAAACGCTTAAAAAACGATTTTCTTCATACATACCATTTTGCGATTCCTAAATAGCGATTCCTTAAAAATCGCAAAACGGAACTATGATACATATGGCCCATGATTATTCAATTATATTTTTAAGCACAGACTGCCTAAATATGTACACAACAGTTACAAAAATGGCACTTATGAGTTGCAGTTAGATAATTCAGGAGACTTCATTATGTGCCCTGAGATGTGTGTTGTCATTTGTACGTTGTTTTTTTGTATTCTGTTCTTTCACACAAACACAACAAATTACTGAATTAGATATATTAACAGTTCGACATGCACAGCATCTAAGGGCTTTTTTCACAATCCAATTGATTTGTTTCCCCCCAGTGTTTCATGATGACTACTACCATATGTTCATACCAAACTGTAAAGGTTCAAAATGATGATATAGTAGTGTAACAGAAATGGTAGATTTGTCTGGAAACCCATAAAACAGAAACAAATAATGCATTGACTTTGTGTTATGTTTAATAAATACACTAAGTGCTGCGGAGTGTATTTAACAAACATCACATATAAGACACATGTTTAACGTACCTTACACTTATTTAGCACTATATTAATTGTATTTTTAGCATTTCTGGTATCAGAAAATATATGGCTTATATTAGTAGAAGCTCTTTCTCTTTTAATTCTAAAATAACAATTTTCCTTACATTTTTAGATATTTTGTGGACTTAGTTTTTTACAAGGAGGACACTGCCAACTAAAACAAACCTCTCAACAGGAAATAGGATAACTGCTAAGACCAAAAAACAAAGGCTCTTGTGGAGGACACTGGTAAGCTATGACAAGCTCATGGTGGATGGTCAGTCAATCACTTTATTCAAACTAAATAATACATAGATCCTAAAAGTACAGTACAATATAAAAAGAGACATCATTTAGCATAATATCATATATAACATTTTTTTTAAACATAATGAAGACCTCAAAATTACAATCGACATACATTGCATAGGTTATGTTAATTCTAGCTACAAATGTAATTACCTAGACATTAGTGAAAGGAAAAAAAGGACGCTTCACAGTAGCAAAATTAATAGTCTGGAAATGTTTGTAAGAAATATAATCCTGGGCGGCACTGCCTACATATTTCCTCTTAAGGGGGCGGATAAGATTCTTGTGATACACAGCATAAATTTGAAAAAGAAAAAGATATGCAGATTTTTTTGTGGAGACACTCGGTCACAAGGACAGGCCCGCAAGGTTTGAAGGGAAAAATTACCCGTAGGTTAACCCAGCAAAGAAGGGATAAGGTTTAAGCAAAATCTTACTAATTCAAATTGATGACGGAGATTAGTCACAAACCTCAAATAAGGGACTAGCCCATCAGAAATAGTGGATACCTTTAGGTAAGTTAACACCATGAATTAATTACAATTACTTTTATCTCTCTCTCTCTCTCTCTCTCTCTCTCTCTCTGCCAATTTTGGATAAAAAACGAGTCTTAAGTAACGTTTTAGAGAAAGTCAGACATTTGGCTGGAGTCTCAAACAGTGATCGTAAACCCAAGTAGATGAGGTTATTTTTAACATATTGGATCCAAGGGACCTTATGTGCATGATCAGGGGGTTTGGCAGTCCCTAATATTATGTTGTCTTAAATTAACCACATCGCTGCTGTGGTTATTTTTCCCCTGTGCTGAAAATTGCCATTTTGCTGGTGTCATGACGAGCTCAGCTCGTCATCAGCACAGCTCAACTGTGCCTCATGACGAGCTGAGCTCGTCATGAGCATGGAAGGGGTTAATGGATTCCTTTCTTAATACTGAATGCCATAGAAGAATTGGGGCTAGGAGTTCCGGACTCAGACTATTCTGACCCAGATGTTCATTTCAAAGAAATTAAACCTTAATGGGAAACACTTACAAACATACACCCAGCAGGTGCCCTAGATGAAACTCCACTTCTGTAAAGCACAAATGATCCTAACTTCTTGGGCTTGGTGAAGGCTCGGCAAGTATATTTCCTCTCATATTCCATGTTGAAAAACAATCTGAAATCTGTAATGGAGGGGAATGCATCATTGATCTATTGGAGCACAATTTGATCTGTTGTGACTGTGCTAGTGGTTTGTTCTTGTGTGGGGAGCAGAGTCCATGGTTCTCTCTTACCCTGAATTTGCAAATACCCCAAATCATCTGTAATGTACGCCCATTTGGCCCGCCCCATTTTCCTAAGTAGTACGCTAAGATTTTCCCGCCTTTTCAAACATTGATGAACAGCTTACCAAAAGGCCTTCTAGTGTGTTTTCTGCCAATTCTGCTAACACGTTCTTGATGCAATGGAATTTTCTTTTTGGATAATGAGAACTATGAAGTTTTCCTCTTTCACAGTCACTCACACAGCTTCTAACACAACCACACAGTTACTCAGACAGTCACTCAGACACCCATGCAGCCACTCTCACATGCACTCACAGAGTGACACAGCCTCTCACATACCAACTCACCTACAAAACTACTCACACAGCCTCACACAGACCTATAGAGCCCCTTGCACATCCACATACCACTCACACATCCACTCACACACTCAAAAAAAACTTATCACAAGCCCTTTCACACACCCATAAAGCCACTCAATCATCCACACAGCCACTCACACACCCACTTACATATTCATGCAGCGTCTCCTAAACTCACTCATAGGCCCATAAGCCACTTACTAAACCAGTCACATATTCACACCGCTAACCACGTGCCCACTCACAGACCCATACAGCTACTCACACAACTAGTCACCGATCTGCGCAGTTCAAGTCAGCCTATGATTAAGGAGCGGCTGGGTAGGATGCTTAGGATAGAATACAATTGAATGGAAAAGAACATGTTGTATTTCCATGAAATAAGTATTCTGGTGAATAAACTGCAGTGCAGTGAGTGCATCCTCGAATTGGTGGCAGCCATCATGGAAAAATAAATCATGGCAGTCCAGCAGTGGAGGAATGCACCACCAATGAATTTCAGCATTGGGCCGCAAGGGTGGAAATATGCCAAACAGAGAAGTGGCACAGGAGTTTCGATAAAATGTAAACCATACATGGAGTTTTCTGAGGCCCACAGGAGGACTGGAATTAACAAGAATTAAAGACTAAAACTACGCAGAGCATACTGAAGGGTAAGAATTGTTTTAAAAATGACACTACATATTCCATCATGCTCAGCAAAAGAAAGTCACCTGTGAAACCCATTAGAGGGTAATTGAATTTGAAAGCATGCATATAAAAATGTTCTTGTAGAGCATCTGTGCAGTTCCAGTCAGCCTATGATTAAGGGGCTAGGGACTCTGAAACGCGTCAGGCAGGCTAAAATTGACAAGAGGGAACATGCCAGTTTCCCCTGAAGTGCATCCTCGAATTGGTGACAGCCATCTTGAGACTCAGGACTTAAGCCTAGTGCCAAGAAACACATTAATAAAACACAAGTGGGATGGGCATGGCTAGCAGCTGAGTGGAATGGCTGCAAGCTAAAGCGGCACCGGAACCCTCGCTACATATCCTACAGATATTGGTTCAAAATTATTGGAATTCTGATGGAACCCGGCCCTGTTGCCATGGTGCAGTGACTGGGTGCCCGTGCTGCCGTGGTGGAGTGGCAGATCAGGGAGGAAAAAGTCAGAGACGGCGGGCGGCCCGGAGGAATATGGTGGCGAGCCCTTGTATTATAGTCTAAACATACAGCTACGACGGGCCTCAGCTGCATGCCGCCCATATCAGGGCTTATCCTTGCAGGAAAGAAGCTGAGCGAGTGGCTTTGGGATCATGAGTAGTGTCTGATTTGCTGTGTGGCACTCTTGTGGGATGCCGCTGTTGTGCAGCCCCTGTGTAGCTGGGTGGTATGCGCTGTGGTGGGAGGCACGTAAATCTAGGCCCCGCCGCAGCGGCCCAACAGGCTGCCTTCCTGCAGGAGATGAGCTGAAAAGTGAGGCGGTGAGGCATGCGATTGTGGCGTGTCCCCCCAGAACAACGCACTGAGTGAAGCCGGAATAACCTTTGTCCTACCTGGGGTTTAGGCAATGGGCTCCTGTAATCTGGCGGCTGCCAACATCGGTGATTGGACCTTGCTGGCGCGGGCGGTGAGTGCACGGCTGGCTGGTTTTGCCATTGGCTGCGGGCGGACTGTGCCGGTTGGTGGTGGTCCAGTAGGAGGAACCAAGTGGTCATATTGAACAGCAGTGCCACATGTGGCTGGATTGTCTCACGTGGCGAGTGGTGCGCACTATACAGGGCCCAGATCACCCGGCAAGACAGCACCACATCCTGATTTACCAACTTTAATGGCAGTCATCCCCTGTTATAGTGTACAGAGCTGAGTTACACTATCACTACTAATGGAGAAATGCAGGTCCTCACCAGACTCCGTAGAGCTGCTGCCTCTGGTGTGCTGTGGAGACTCAGGGTCTTGTTGACAGTGGTGGAGAGAGTGTGTCCTGGTGGTGAGTCCCAGTGCGCAGCACCCTGACACCGGCCCCCCACCCCCAGTGCAACTATATACCAGTCGACAAGCCAGGGAACCCGATAGGCCGACAGGGGTCAACATGTTTCTCCCCCTGGACAGGCAGCGGTGAGAACTTGGGCCAATCCCACAGATCCCAGGGGTGGCGAGGCCCAGTCACCCGACAGCATGGAGACCGGAAGAGGCCACAAAACACAAGCTCAAGCCAAGCTGGCCAAATTTGCATGGTTGAGCTTGGGAGAGGAGAAAGGGTCCCCATGCTGGTAGCATCTGAAGTGCAGCAGAACCTGCCGCAACAGCAGGAGGTCACGCTCCAGGACATTATGGTGTCCTTACGAGCTTAAAAACTTCCCTCGAGACCCGCATCGACACAGTAAATGTGGAAGTCTCCCTTATCGGAGCCGAGCTTCGAAAAATTGACTCTCGTGTGAAAGAGGTGGAAGGGATCACAGCAGACCTGCACAGAGACACCACCGTACTGAAACAGTTAGTCACCCAACTGGCCAAAATGGAGAAACAATTGGATGAGTACGAAGGTAGGGCACGCAGAAACAACATACAAATTCTTGGCGTCCCAGAAGCGCCCGCTGTTGACTTGTTCATTGAGGACCTGATTCTGAAGAAGTTGCAACCTAAGAGACTCTCAAACTATTTTTCTATCAAATGCTCCCACCGCGTCCCCAGAGGGTGGCCCAAACCCGGGGCCTCTCCAAGACCTATCATAGCTCCAGTATTCAACTTTCGGGACCAAGACATCATACTTCAGACCGCAAGTGCCACCCCACCGCTCAAGCTGGAAGACAGTGCAAATACTTTTTTCCCAGACTTCACTGCTAAAGTGCAGGCCCAGCGTTGCAGTTTTTTAGCAGTCAAGCGGGCACTCTGAGACAAGAAAGTGAAATCTGCTAAGTTCTGTCCTGCGAAACTCCGGATGGAATCTGATTGGAAAGCCTGGTGTTTCTCCTCTCCTGATGAAGTATGGGACTGGCTGGATGGCTGGCTTCTTGTTGAGAAGACTACCAGAAACCGCAGTGGAGGTCCTCGGACCGCTAGAACTGAACTTAGCGCTGGACAACGTGGAAATGTCAACAGGTAAGAGAGAGACTCGGACTAATTAGTATGCTACTAGATGGCAGGTTCCTTCGGATCTGGTATGGACGCAAGTGCCATACTTGTGAGTTCTCAGGGGGCAGTGAAATGTAGGATCGAATGGGAGCCTCCTCCCGGCGCTGGACTTCCTTGTAAGGTAATTGACACAAATGCATGGGATTGTAAAGTTGGTCCTACAGTAGTCCCTGGGTGGTAGCAGTGAGAATTGTGGCTGGGATTTACTTACTAAATTGCACTGTACTATGTTTTTTTCCATACATTGTAGCGGGGGTGGGACGGCTGCAACCCTAGCACCCATCAATGGGGGTGGCACAATAGGCACTCTGACTTGTTGGGGAGTGGGTCCTTTCGAAACCACTGGCAGGGGAGCAGGGAGAGGGGAGGGGGAAAGGGAAGGGGAGGGTGGGGAAATTTGTAGTATGGTTTTGGTTTTGGTTTTATTTTCAAATCACACTTAGTGGACAGTCGGATCTATTGTGGGTTTCTCCCACTTCACACCTGAGATACACAGTCAGGTGGCTCCTTCACCGACCGCCGCCAGTCAACATTTATTGGTTCGCACCTAGTGAGCAGATTACACGACTCAGTGCTTGTGGGCTCCTATGTATCTTCCATACCCATTAAATGGTGGATGACACAGTAGAAACTTCACTGTCTGTTCTCACGTGGAACGTCCATGGTCTGGGGACATAATTAAGCGAGGAATGCCCGGATCTAGTTCTCCTACAGAAGACTCACCTAGTGGGTACAAAATGCCAGGCCCTTGCATGGTGGGGCTATAAACTCCTGGCCCTTGTAGAGGTACCAAAGGTACCAGTATCCTCACTTGGAGGGACCTTGCTCTCACTCCAACCAGCATGTGGGTAGACCCTGAGGGCAGATTTGAAGTCCTAGAAGCCAGCTTTGAGGGCAAGACACTCAATGTAATCTCTGCATATCTACCTCAGAATCTGGGGAAGGAGGTGAATGTATTAGGGAAAATCATTGTAGCTCTCCCGATGGGGACTCTAATCCTGGGAGGGGATTTTAACATGACAATGGATGAACAACAAGACAGGCACCCTTGATGCCCTCCAACTGGTCACACAACGCAAATGATGGATTTCACCCAAGCCATGGGCTTGGCGGATGTGTGGTGTTCTCTACAACCAGACATGACTCATTTCATGTTCTACTCCAACGCACATAAGAGTATGTCCCATATAGATTACTTTCTCACTAACCTGGCAAATATTGGGCACTTCAGACACCCTCGAACCTTACCAAGGGGTATTTCTGACCACTCTCCAGTGTGGGTGTAGCTTACCATTTTTAATATAGGCACCATAGCACCATATCTATCAATCCACGTTGCTGAAGATCCCCGACATTAGAGAGAGCCTGACTACCCAGACAGCGCACTATTTCACGGAAAACATCGGCTCAGTCAAGTCTGCACAGACTTTGTGGGAATTGTTTAAAGCAGTGGTGAAGGGGCAAGAGTTAGCATTGAAAGTGAGCTATATTTGCAAAAAGAACCAACAACTACTTGACCTAGAGGCAGAGCTCTGACAGCTAGAAGACCAAAACGTGTGTTTACCCTGCAAGGCCACCACCCACCAATTAGTAATTAAACAATTGCAATACAGATCCCTGGCCAGGGAGAAGACTCGGGCCAAACTGTTACACACCCATCACATGGTTTAGAGAGACAGAAACAGGGAGAGCACTGGCTACCCAAGCTGACCTTGCCTGAAATGGGGCCAGTTACACACCCTCAGGGCATTGTGGAAGCCTTTGCAGAGAGGGTTTATACCTCCTCCACTACATATATGACAGAAGACTCACATCAACTGTTAGCTGACATGACTTTACCTACCTGATCTGATGCTGATAAGGAGAGGCTGGAAGCAGACATCACAGAGGACGGATTTCCGATTGAATTTCTTAAGACTGTAGCCACACGGGTTGCCCCCCGACCTTAAAAACATGTTCACTGAATTCTTCAATAAGGGTATCCTCCCACATGATCGTAGGCTTGCTTCGATTGTAGTCATCCGGAGGCCTGGGAAACCTGCAGACAGCTGCAGTTCCTATCGACCGATCTCTTTGATAAATGTTGGAGCCAAAGTCCTGGCCACGCTCCTGGCTAACCATCTTATCCCACTTCTTTCATCGCTAGTTTACGGCTACCAGTCTGGCTTCATGCGAGGATGGAACACAGCTCTGAATATTCGATGTCTCCATAATGTTTTGGGTCGACAGAGTTACATGCAGGAAGATGCGGTGGTGCTCTCGCTGGATGCCTCTATGGCATTTGATTCCACAGAATGGCCCTCCTCTCTCAGGTGTTGGAGCATTTTGGGTTTGGCCCGAAATTCTTGGGGTGGATTAAATTGCTATATACGGACCTGCGAACCCAGTTTAAAGTTAATAACTGACTATCTCAAATATTTACACCGGGCAGAGGCACCCAATAGGGCTGCCCAATATCCGCTCCCATCTTCTCTTTGATCCTGGAATCATTGGCCTCCTGGGTACAAAGAGACGTGTCCCTTAGAGGACTGAAATGGAGTGAAGATCATGAAAATAAAATATTGTTGTATGCCGACAACATATTGGTGTACCTGGCATCCCCCGTGCGTCCCTAAACAGCCTCCTACATATCTTTACCAACTTTGGCAAGCACTCAGGCCATTTATTTATTTATGTATTTATTTATTTATTTATTTATTTATTCATAGGCTTGTATAGCTTAGGCTTGAATAGCGCTAGAATTGACTCCCGAAGGACTATTACTGATTGAACGAAATCAGTAATATATGTTCTCCGTGGCCGGACCCCCCATTTGCCCCCGGGCTGCGACCTGGAGGTGGCCTTTGACAGTTTTCGTTATTTAGGTATTTATATTACCCATGAGCCTCACCTCTCGTGCAAAAAGAACTTAGCTGCCCCTCTAGACAGACTCAGAAAAGATGTCACCCACTTGAAGCCGCTACCTCTGTCCCTACTGGGCAGAGGGGCCCTCTTTAGGATGTTGGCCTGCCCCCAGTTTCTATACATCCTTCAGAACTTCCCATACCCAATCTCTGATTCGTATTTCAAAAGTATTGATAGTGAGTTGAGATCACTGTAATGGAGTGGAGGGACGCTGCGTATTGCATTACACAAATTGTCTGAGGTTTGGTACGACGGAGGGATCGCCCTCCCGGACACGCAACTCTATTATTGGGCTTCGCAACTAGTCGCAGTAAACCACTGGTTGTATCGTCCGCTGGACCCTGCATACATGCTAGACAGGTACCAAATGGGGCAGGAAGGGTATTTAGGTGCCCTCTACTCCAAGTTGCGAAAAGGGAGGTTTGTGGGCCCCACGGCATGCACTGTGCAAATCTGGCACCAGGTGATTAAACGCCTGGGTTAGACTGATGTACTGATGCAGTCCACTCAGTTGTGGTACACACATAAGTTGGGATAATTGTGCCATCACTTAGGGTTCGACAAATGGGATGCAATTGGACTCTCCAATACAGGTCACCTCGTGAAAAAGGGACGGGACCTATCGTTCTGGGAACTGCAGGAGAAGCACAAACTGGCCCAGGGGGAGGAGTTTTGCTACCTGCAGATTCACCAAGCCTTAACGACCGCTCTCCCAGACATGAGTAACCTCCTGGAATCATCTCCTCTTGAGGATAAATTACTCTCTGAGTCATTCCCTGATAAGGACATTTCCTTAACATACCCTAAGCTGCGTACTAACCTACCTGACCCTTTCATAGCTTCCCGCAGCCGGTGGCAAACTGACATTGGTGACATTGATGAAGACAATTGGCAAACTGCGCCAATGTCACAGAGAGAGGCAGCTATTTCACTTAGTTTCCGGCTGAACTAATTAAAAGTCCTATATATAACCTACCTCACTGGGGTTACACTAGCTAAAATTGGGATGCGACGGGACGGGGCGCATCTTGTCTGCAGGGGTGTCACCAGGATGCAACCTTCTACCATACTATCTGGGATTGTCCATCCCTGCGTCCCCTATGTGAAGGGGCTACCACATACTTGCAAGACGCAATAGATAAACAGATTGACTTCAATCAATCATTGGGGCTCCTTATTATGGGAACCACCCAACCTCACTGAAGTAGAACACCAACTGGTTACCTTGGGTTATGTGTTGGTGAAGAGAGCCTTTGCACTGAAGTGGGGGGGGGTGGGGCAGCCGTCGATAAATGCATGGGCTGCTGAGCTAGATAAATAAATGTATGGTGGCAGAAAAAGAAGTATTCAAAATCAGAGGATGCCCCAAGAAGTGGGACAGGAAGTGGAGTGGGTGGAATGCTTATTGTGGAAACCTATGTGTGTCTCCGACTGTAGAATTGGAAATGGCTAGACGGAAGCGTCTTACGCTTGACACAATAGAATGAATGTCTAACTATGTTCCGTACTCTGTACTCTGTACCTAATGTTTTAAGATTGAACTGTCTGTGATTTACACCTGTGATGATTGGAATTGTCTTATCAATAAACAAACCAGTTAAAAAAAAAAGACAAGGGGGGGCGTGGATAGCCAACACCCGAGAGGACCGCTCGGGAGTAGAGTTCCACTCATCACCTCGTTAAAATTCCAACACATCTGATTAAAATGATCCTTTTTGCCAGCTAGACCAATGGTCCTGGAGCCCCCAGGTTCCAGACATCGCCTGACCCAGGAACAACAAAAATCTGACATTTTCACTCCTGAGATATTGGCCCTGACATTTCCAGCCGCAGGGAAGATAGAGTTCCGGCTGTGACGTCGCACTACTCTCCGCTACTCGAGACCGGCACCACAGAAGCGGGCCTGCAGGCCCTAGAGTGTGATCCATTGTGCACCCCTATCTTTGCCGGTGCCTCGCACATCGTTGGCACTAGTTTGACTGCCCGCTGGCATCGCCGCCGATTACCAGCTGAAGCCCCCGGCAGGGCGTGCTTGGACCAAAGTGTTCAGCGGGTCCTGGTATGTGTGGCTGCTTTGAGATCCTTCCTTCGCCCTCCAGACTGCTCCTGGGTTAGAGGTGAGTGGCGGAAGTTGCGTTTGGATCCCTGCCTCCCCCCACGGTGCTTATAGACTGCTGTGTGCTCGACCCCCGGGGGTCTGAGGAGCTGTTTTTCTTTTGAAGACTCTCTTCATCAATACTTACTACACCCCTCCCCCTTCACTACCAGTGGGCCCGGGTGGGGCATTCTTAACAACAGGCTACTTGGAGGGGCTGCCATCCTTCTGTTCTACACAGGGACTAAGGTGCATTGTATCAACCTGGCTGCGTCTTCAAAACCAGGGACCCTTGTATCACCCAGTAAGGCCTTCCTGAACTGTGATGCAGGGCCAGAGGTGTGATTGTCGGTGGAGCGTGGTCATATTTTTACAATTTACTGTCACCTGGTCCCAGGCGGGACCCATGTACAGCTGGCAGTTAGCGAACAATCACTACCACATTACTCGGCCACGCCATTGGCTATCCACACTACTAGGCCCACACTACTCCTTGTGCCTAGTCTCTGCACTCAACAGCAGAGCTTTACATCATGGCCACCGCAAAAGGATCCAAACAGACCTATGTTACGAAATTGGCGAAATTTGCTCATTCTAAATCAGATGTGGCAGATGAGCAACAAGATGTATCCGATACTAAGCAGAAAAATGGGAGCTAGTGCCCTGACACTGGTAGACGTAATGGAAGCCATCCAGGGGGTTTGTACTGCACTGGAGCAAAAGATTGACACGGCGACCATGGAAGTTACTCTCATAAGGGCCGATTTGCGAAATATGGGCGAAAGGGTTAAGGCGACTCTACAAAACTGCTTGAGACCAATGTCAAAAGGCTACAAGCATAGACGTCGGATCTCACAGCTAAGTTGGAGGATTATGAAGGATGTGCACGCAGGAATAACATGCAAATTGTGGGGGTTCCGGAGAGAGCGGAGAGGCACAGATCTTTTCATTGAGGATTTGATTCAAAAACACCTACACAATACTTTTCTTTGGAGCATGCCCACTGAGTACCCTGGGGACCCCCAAAGCCAGGGGATCCGCTGCGACCCAAATTAGCAAGAATTTTCAATATTCGTGACAGGGACACCAATCCTTCAGACGGTGAGGGCCGTTCCACTGCTTAAATTTGAGAATTCAACCATAACTTTCTTTCCGGACTTTACTTACAAGGTGCAATTGTAACGCAGGTCCTTTTTAGAAGTTAAAAGGGCGCTCGGGTGCCACAACTTTAAATATGCAAAGCTTTTCCAGCAAAACTTCGAGTGCAAGCAGATGGAAAATCATGGTTCTTTCAGACTCCGGAAGACACCTGGGACTGGCTGAATAGTTAGAGATTCTCCAGATCACAGAGACACTCCTCCCACAATCGACTGCACAGATCAAAGAGACAACCGGAACTAAACAACTGTGTAGAGGGCATTTGACTCATCGCTGACGGTACACTTAGGTGGGGGACCGTTCCACCTCTCACGGACAGATGGGACTCTTGATAATTCACAGGAACTACCAGCAACCAGAGGCACGATGGGGCATGGGTGACTGTACCTGTCCAAAATAATGTTGTTGTTCATGCCCTTCCTTTAAGTCCATTCAAGCAAGCCGGGCTGCAGACGGCTGGAATGCCAGAAACCGGTCCTCGGAAGCTTGTTTCCGGTCAAGGGAAGGCATGGCTTGGCAGTTCAGGCTGGACTGTTCCTATGAGGCACAGGGTCAGACTGATTTGCATATAGCCATGTCCGAACTGGGATGGCAGAGTGGGCTAAAGAACGGTGATGGATTAAACCCAGATCTTTTGACTGGGTGTGAGTGTTTGATTGGTTCAGATGCTCTTTCCATTACCACCCACTTTTGTACCGCTTCCTTTGAATCCAGCACATCGAGGGCCCAGCCGAGGGTGACCAAAACATTGGACCCGACATTGCGGCCCTTGGTGGGAGATGTGATCAACAATTGTGGGTAGAAGTACACCACCTAAATCGTAGTATATGAGGTCTAATATTTGATAGTATGGGCACATATAACTGCATCTACAGGGGATAAAGCCAATTTTCTTGGGTTGTTTGGCTCTGTAGCGTTCCCCTTCGTATAGTTTACTTGTTTTAGGTACACAGCTACTCTGCAAAATTGGGGGGTGGGCAGTTCTACGTACATGTTGCAGGGAGGCAGGGAGTTCTGCTGGGTTCTTTTGTAATTTTTTATTGTTTTTCTTGTGCAGTCGAACTGAAGGTGTCAACTTTGAAGCCAACTGTGTTGTTAACGCTGTGTCTCTTTAATTTCCCATGGTCAAAAGTGTCACATCTCCATCAATGTGTTAATGGGCTGGGGTTGGATGGACATTCAGGGCCGCTCTCTGTTCTCTGGGGTATAGTTGGCCTCGGCTTACACGCATAGATGAGTGCTGAACTCAAAATAACTCTGCCAATGGGTCGCCTTAAATGCCTTTCGTGGAATGTGAATGGACTGGGAGATCGAATCAAGAGGAGAATAGTATTACAATATCTAAAATGACAATCCCCTGGCCTGGTATTACACCAGTAAACGCATAACCAAGGAATTTCCTGCTGGTCACCTAACAGATGGGGATATAAGCTGATAGCTCATGCAGGTTATGCCCAGGATTTGAGAGGGGTGGGCATCTTGGTACACAGCTCCTTCCCATTGGTCGATTTGGTCGATTTATTACGTCTCAGGGCATTGGGAGGGCAGGCTCCTCAATGTAACGTCCATTTATATACCCCCCAAGTTCCACTCCTCTACTTTGACTGACCTAGGTCCTCACATGCTGAGCCTGCCCAAGGGAGATGTGTTGGTGGGGGGAGATTGTAACACGGCCTTAAATGGTGGCCTGGATTGCCTACCACCCAGGCAGGGGGAGTCACCTGGGAAACTATTGATTGATTTTCTTGGGGCCTTGGGTCTGATAGATGTATGGCGTATAGGCAATCCCATACCCAGACAATACACCTTCCACTCTTAGTACATGGGAGTATGTCCCACATAGATTATCTCCTCTGTAAAGCCACCCAACTTCCTATTTTGATAAGATCTCCTTTCTCTCCAGGGGTATCTCTTACTACGGTGGTGTTCCATCTCCTACTCACCATGAAATGATGCTCATTCCTTGGTACCTAAACATACCAACGATACGTGACAAACTGAAGGTTGTCATCCAAAACTACTTTGCTGATAATGATTTATCTGTTGAGTCTGACTTAACATTATGGGAGGCATCCAAGATGGATTTCGGAGTGGCGGCATTGGCGGGCCACAAAAAAGAAAAGCGTAAACAGCTTGAGGACATAGGGAGGGAGGTTGCCCTTCTTGAAACCCAATTGGTGGCATCCGTATCACTAGAAGCGTCACATAAATCAGCCATAAGACAGAAAGAATATAGAGATATCGCAGAGGATGCAGCCAGGACCCAATGTCAGGCCACTCAACACCGGGTATATGATATCGCCGATAAAGCCGGTAAGTTGTTGGCGTGGCTTGACAAGAGAGAGTTGGCCTATAGATGGGTGGCTGAAATTGGAGATCCGCAAGGTACCCGTGACCATGATTGAGTCAGGATTGCTGAGGTATTTGCCAATTACTTTGAGAACGTTTATGCCTCCTCACCCACATCCAAGTAGGAAGAGGCAGCAGAATTACTTTCAACACTGCCTCTTCCATGACTGGATTCCCAGTGGGTGGCGGAGCTCGACACTGCTCTAACTCCTGATGCGGTGTATAAAGCAATCAGCACATTGCAATTCGGAAAAGCTATGGGCCCGAGCGGCCTCAATTATTGCTCCATTTATAGTACGTATGTACGATGAGAGTGTGACCCGAGGTATTCTGCCTGAAATGCAGAGATTAGCTAATATCATTGTCTCACATAAAAAGGGCAAACCCCTGCGCAGTGTCACTCATACAGACCTATCTCCCACCTTGATTTGGTGGTCAAAATTTTGCCTAAAATTCTGGGCCTTCATCTCTCTCCCTGTCTCCACAAACTGGTCCACCCAGATCAGTCCGGCTTTATGCCAGCCAGGAACACTGCACTTAATCTCTGCTGTGTTTTCATGGTGCTGGGTAGGGCCTCTACCATCCTGGAAGACTCGGTGAGCATGTCTTTAGACACCAAGATGGCTTTCGACATGATAGAATGGCCCTTTTTGTATGTAGAATTTGAGGGATACGCATTTGGTGGTTGTTTATATCCTGGGTGCGTCTACTTTACTCAAGGCCCATGGCCAGAATTACTGTGAATGGTGGCCGATCATCTATCTTTGAATTGGAGAAGGGCATGAGACAGGGCTGTTCCCTGTCACCTCCGCTGTTCGCTTTGGCCCTTGAACCTCTGGCTTCATGGATTAGAGGTGACCCCCATATTCGTGGGCTCAATTGGTCGCTGGAGTCGATGGATAAAGTCTCCCTCTAAGGCGATGATATCTTACTTTATCGGGCCAGACCCCATTTTTCAATTCACAGGTTATTACACATATTTGCCCTCTTCCAAAAATACTCTGGTTATAACATCAACTGGGATAAATCCCTCGTCTACGTCATGAGTGGGGATTACCCAATCCTTCCCCCTAAGCCAGATAGTTACTGAGGGCTTCCGTTATCTCGGCATATACATCACGAGGGACTCAGGGGTCTTCCATAAAGGAAATCTTGTTCCTCCCCTACACCGTCTCTGAGCTAATGTGCAACATTAGAAAACATGACCTCTATCGCTCCTGGGAAGAGTTGCCCTCTATAAATTGATGGCACTTCCCTGCTTTCTCTATGTCACTGCAAAGCACGCCTTTTTTGTCCCACCTCAATTCTTTCAACCGGTTGACTCTCTGCTTTGGGATAATGGCACGCTCCGAATTGCCCTAATAAGTATGGGCCATAAATCCCCGAAACTTGCGAAATTACTGAAAAATCCGCAAATCCGCTCGCGGGTGGATTTTTTTTGTTGCAGTTTGTAAATTGTAACATTCTCTGACCCTTTCCTGACCCTAAACTGCCGGGCGCCCGAGGCAGGGTCAGAGAATAGTTGCAACTTGCAAGTAAGCAACTTCAACTCTGGCAGCCTGCCGGCGCCATTCGAAAATGGTTACAAAGTTAACTTCAACTCGGGCACCTGCCTTAACTCTGTAAGTGCTTCCTGTGGGCCAGTTGAAGCTCAAATTCAGCAGTGGCAAAGTTACAGGCACTCAAGGTCACTGGAGACAAATCTTCGGGCCCTTTACGCAGCTGCAGTGTAGGAAAAGTACTATACATTTACCCAACGAGGTAGCATTTACTGATCAGCCAAGAGAAGTAGAAAGTACAATCTATTTGTGCAAATCCTCGAGTTCGCATATTTTTTCGTGAACTCACGTATTTTGTTTGCAATTTGCGGACCGCAAATCCGCATAATTCGCAAAATTCGCCCATACTTACTACTGGACCTTACAGCTGGTGGTTTCCAACCATTGGACACATTGACCTATCACAGACCCGGCATATAGGATGGACAGGCACAATAAGTCTCCTGGCAGTTACTTGAGGCACTATATGGAGGGACGGGGCATGCACCTACATATACCCCGACTTCCATCACGGTTTCCATATGGCACACAGCTACTGCTGCTCTATGCTTGAAAGATAAAATCACTCAGGTTACTCCACTGCTCGAATCCTATCAATTAAGTATGCTCTCTAAACAGCTGTGGTTTGACAAATGGTACCTGATTGGCCTCTCAAAGGTAGGGGACCTATGGGCGAAGAGGGGTGTTGTCCCGTTCAGCGACTTACAGACACAGTACCATCTATAAGCCAGAGAAACCTTTAGATACCTTCAGGCAGGAGGAGCATTACACAAATTGATACCCTGGGGTACTGGCTTTCCGGTCTCCTCTCCTTTGGAGGATCGGCTACTGGTTGACTATCTCCCAGAAAAAGCTATCTCTCTGGCCTATCATAAAATGCTAAATAATTCACCTGAGACTCATGATAAAATACACATAAAATGGGCTGATGATGTAGGGCTCCTGACCGATGAGGACTGGAGGAAGGCCCTGGAGTCACCCCAGGAGGTGGCTATTCATTCCCGCTTCAGACTCATACAGCTTAAAATACTCCACAGAGCCTATTATACTAGCTCAACGCTCGTTAAGATTGGTTTTCTAACCCCCCCGTTCTGTCCCCGCAGATGTGGGCACACTGGTACCTTTTTACATCAATGGGAGATATGCCCTAGCCTTAAGAAATACTGGGGGAAGGGTTGTCCCTTCCATGTCCCAGATATGCCACAAATCTATTGAAGCTTCTCTACGGCTCTGACTCCTGAACATCGGGGATGCTACTGATTTAACAAGAACTGAAAAACTGTGAGTCTCCCTGGGTTTCATGGTGGCAAAGTATAATATTGCCCGCACTTGGAAGGGAGGGGTTAAGCTGCGATACACTGATTGGGAATCCAATATGGATTGGTGTATGCAATCAGAGAGAGTGGTGTATGAAAGCAGGGGATGCCCAGACAAATGAACGAAGATCTGGGGCCCCTGTAACGAGAGTAGAGGCTTCCTATGTACCCCTTATGACGATATTTTCCCAATTCCATTGACAATGAGATGCTGTAATGTTTTACTGCCCACATGGGAATGAGATATAACTGATTTGCTATCGACCCAATGTGCTAATTTGCTAGATCATAATTTATATTCTGAATGTTTGACATCTTGACAACTGGTCGATACTGCACCTGTTTTGGTTTATATTGCATTATATTGAATTGTTTTCTTTTGCCAATAAAAAGATTTTTTTTAGAACACAAGGGGATAATTTTGGAATACCCTGACCCCCAAGCCCTAGTGGTGGGATTAAACATGTTTTTTTTTAAGTTATCTCAAATCGGAGGAGGATCTACAGCAACATTCAAAAAAGAAATAAGAACTGTGTCTTGCTCTTGTTTTATTTCTTTTTGCTGCCTGGTGTTTCAGGTTTCAGGGGAAATTATTCATTTAAAAAGGGGGGAGGGAGGGCATGAGGATGCCCTCCCCAGGTCAATATCCATCCTCAAGGGCCCAGCTGAAGTTCAAAAGGGGGATATGTCAGTCAGCTCACCTTCTAGGGCTGATTTCAGACCCTTGGGCCTGACTGCAAGAGTAATGAGAAGGGCTGTCAGGCAGCCCCCTGTCTGACCCATTAAAGGCCATGGGAACCTCATCCCCGGGCAGGCTCCTGCTATGTTCTGTCTGGGGTGACCAACCCCAGAACATAACAGTTTCCCTGCCCTCAGTGTTCCATCAGGGAAACCTGTGTTTTTCCCTTGCTTGGATGGGGCAATTTCAAAGCTCCTATCAAGTGACAGCAAACACGAAGTCTGCTCCCAGTTGGCTGGAACTCCCACCAGCTGGGTGTAGACTTCACATTTGTTTCCCTGCTTGCATCACTGCTCCCATCTCGAAGGAGCCACATTATTTAGCTGCAACCTATGGGTGGGGGTAGTACCAGGAAGTGGGGAGCTGGCAGTGGTTGCATGGGCCTTGAGGCTCCACACATGCCCCCTAACGAGGCTGTGTGCCCCCTCCTTATTAAAGGTACTGCCAGGCTCTAGGCGATTTGGGGTCCCCGTAGATGAAATACGGCTAGGGAGGGGAGCCTCATTCCCCTCTTCCCCCATAAATGCAGTGGTGGGCCCCAAGGGATGGAGTTCAGGGGCCAAAAACAGCCAAAGTGGTGGGACACCTACTCCATTTCTTCATAAAATGTGCCGGGCCAGGGGGAATAGGGTCCTTGGTGCCGAAATTACTCAGGCTGTGTCCTCCCTCCTAATTAAATATAGTACCAGCCCTTGGCGGATAGGGTCCTTGTGGCTGAAATATTACTTTACTTAAAAAAAAGATATATAGACACTCCTGGCGTGGAACAATAATCCACCCAATCCACAAATCAGGCTCCTGTGCCACTCCAAGCAACTACAGACTAATTGCCCTCCTTGACATCGAGGCAAAGCATAATGCAGACATTCTTCTGAATGAGCTGAAGGCATGGGCGGAACGGCATGATCTGCTACCAATGAACCAAACAGGCTTTACTGCCAAATTCAGGGGCCCAGACTAACTTGCTCACATTGTCTATAATCATCGACAAAACGCTTGTATCATCTAGATCTGTGCACTGTTGTTTTGTTGATTTCAAAGCAGCGTTTGATCGGGTCCCAAGGGCAGCTTTATGGGGTAAACTGAAAAAATGGGGGATTCCTGAAAAACTTCTGGATGCGATAATTCAACTTCACTCACACACTTGGGTCCAGGTGAAGCTGGGGTCCGGCACGCACCTCTCACGGAAAATCATGACAACCAGAGGAGTAAAACAGGGGTGCGCGTTGGCCCCCCTCCTTTTTAACCTGTTCATAGCAAATTTGCCGGTCACACTTGATGAAATAAACAGTCACCCCCCTAAGGTTGGAGGCGTAGCAATAAGCAATCTCCTTTACGTCGACGATCTGGTTCTTTTCAGCCTTACTCGGGTCGGGCTTCAAAGGCTTTTGGACAGGCTACACAGTTAGACAATTAAGAACCAACTTGAGGTAAACTTAAAGAAAACCCAAGTTGTGTCCTTTGGAAGGAAACGCAATGGTGGCGGTGTGTGGTCATATTACAATAAAAATCTAACAACAGGACGCTCATACAAATACTTAAGGGTCCATTTTGATTCCAGGGGTAACTTCTCCAAACAGCGTGATGAAATTGCAGTAAAAGCTAGGATTCTACAGGTTACTTTATCTAAGCTTGCTAAAGAGCTGTCCAGTCCAACACTCTCATTCCTACTGGAAATTCTGAGAGCAAAAATTAGACCCACCCTAACGTATGGTATCGAAATATTTAGGGGTAAGCTAAGTACAACTCTGAACCAACTTGTGACCAAGATCTACAAAAAAGTCCTCCATCTGCCCAAATCTGCCTCTGCTGCCCAGATCAGGCTAGAACTGGGCTTATTAAATCATGAGGCCTCCAACACAGGCACATATCTAAACTTCTGTCACAAACTCAGAAAAGCAGCTAAGGTACCTTAGAGTCTCTAGTTTGGTTGGAGATCAGTCAGAAAAACCCTGGGGGCTTGTATGGCCGCCTCTTTACAGACTCTATCCGCGAAATGGCAGCGGGTGACCTATGGGCCCTCAACGAAAGCTTTTAAAACCTGTATTAAAAAAAGCGTCAGAATGTGCTCACTCATCATGGACAAAGTGCACCTCTGCAGACGCAGCCATGCATGGTCAGTCATGCCTATGGGCGCATATCTCCGGCTACCTACCTCTCCTGTACTTATTCATTGCACTTAAAGCGGAGTTTTCTGGCCGTCAGTCTGGGGGTTTGGCGATTCTTAAAAGATCTGCCCACATGGCTGCGCACCACAAAAGATCTAACATGCAGAGGGTGTGGCAAGACAACCGAAACGCTAGAGCACGTGGTTTGCTATGTTCCGCACTTATGTCTCAACGTAGACGCAAACTCAGAGTAGGGTGAAACAGGTTGGGTGTTTCGGACCTGCAGACAGGGAATTATCACCTCTCTATGCCCAGAAAACAAAGCTCTAAACATTGCCTTTACAACATATATTCGGGATGCACACCGCATCTTTACAGCAAAGGCGGAAGGAGTAGTAATCCCCAGCTCTGTCGTGTCCAGTGGCCCGACCTAAGCTGCATTTTTAGTCATTAGTTTCAAGACAAAAAAAGGAGAAAAAAATAAAAAAAATCGGTTTAAAACTAGTTGCATTTTATTATATCAGTGTCACCGATTAGTGACCTGGACTGCGCTTTGATACCAGTGGCCAATTTCTTAAATTTGTTGGGTTTCATGAGTTTTAGCTGTCATATGTCAGTATATCAAATCCTCCTGCTTTTTTATTAAGTGTTATGGCTGTCTATTACACAATTGTTTTGATTTTTAAGGTGCAATATAAATCGAGTAACAGGTGTCGGTCGATTTTTATTGTTCAACTGTGGTAAAATATGTTTTGAAATTTTTTAATTACAATGTACCGACTTGTGGATTTAATTTGTAAAGCTTTTAAGGACATTTTTCTTTTATCCAAATACAGATTTTCTTACATATAGACATTCTCTGAAGAAAACATAAGTTAAAGAGGTGTTACAAATAGGAAATAGCATTAAAAAACATAGAAATTCACTGAAAAAAACAAAGGTTACTGGGATGTTATAGTTAGGTACAGCTTTTACACACACAAAAACAAAGAAAGTATAGTCATCTTAACTCTGAAACGCGTCAGGCAAGGCGTGTGTTGATTAAATTACTTGTGCTGCACGAAGGTTGTCCCAGTGCTTTTGAAAATCTTGTTGGGAGTGCTATCCAAAAGGGCAACTTGTGAAACTCAATGTATTACAGCCTGCCAGGTCGGGGATATGCACCTTTGCAGATATGAAATGCAAATCCAGTGACATTCTGCGTGAGTGACGCTTTGGAGCAACAAGCGGCGGTTTATTTTTGGAACAATCTTTTGGTGTTTGTGCAAGCAATGCTAACAAAAGGAAAATATGTACTTTATATTTCAACAATTTCTGTGTCTGGACCCACTTGGGATTTAAATATGACTCCAACTCCCGTGATTCTTTGTTTCCAGGCCCAGCTGGGCAGGATATGAATTAGAAGGGATTTGTCAGTTGGAGTGCTCATGGAACGAACTTTGTTTGTCATGCTGCCTCTGAAGAAAGAGTGTTAATTCTGAAACGCGTCAGGCAAGGCGTGTGTTGATTAAATTACTGGTGCTGCACAAAGGTTGTCCCAGTGCTTTTGAAAATCTTGTTGGGAGTGCTATCCAAAAGGGCAACTTGTGAAACTCAATGTATTATGGCCTGCCAGGTCGGGGATATGCACCTTTGCAGATATGAAATGCAAATCCAGTGACATTCTGCGTGAGTGACGCTTTGGAGCAACAAGCGGCGCTTTTATTTTTGGAACAATCTTTTGGTGTTTGTGCAAGCAATGCTAAGAAAAGGAAAATATGTACTTTATATTTCAACAGGTTCTGTGTCCGGACCCACTTGGGATTTAAATATGACTCCAACTCCTGTGATTCTTTGTTTCCAGGCCTATCTGGGCAGAATATTAATTAGAAGGGATTTGTCAGTTGGAGTGCTCACGGAACAAACTTTGTTTGTCATGCTGCCTCTGAAGAAAGAGTGTTAACTCTGAAACGCGTCAGGCAAGGCATGTGTTTATTAAATTACTTGTGCTGCAGGAAGGTTGTCCCAGTGCTTTTGAAAATCTTGTTGAGAGTGCTATCCAAAAGGGCAACTTGTGCAACTCAAAGTCATCTCAAGTAACTATAACTTATTCCCTAAGGTAATTCTAACACGTGCCCTCATGGTGCATCGTGGACTGCAAATTACCCCACATATTATATTATTCATTACATCTCATATAACATGATTGATAATTTCACTGTGACAATTGCTGTAAATGTATTAAATACAATATTGTTAATCGAGGGTGTAAGAGTTATAGTTACCTTAGGGCGCTGGAATTGCCATAGTGCATAAAAAATCTATAAGCTGTAGAATAGAGAAAGTTCTTATCCCTGGGGCGGAATGTATGATGTTCTCAGCCACTCTTTCCCCTACATGCTTGCTTTCGGGGCTTTTGGTATACAGGCCTCCAGGGACGACCGGACAGTTTTGTGAAGATCTGTTAAGTTCAGTCATTAATCTTTCCTGTAACGCCCCCAATTTTACGGTACTGGGAGACTTCAATATCCAGTTAGATAAATCCGACACTCCGATTTGTCAGAACCTGTTGACGGCGTTAAACACGGTTCAACTCAGACAAATTATCAAAGGCCCTACACACAAAGCAGGACATACACTGGATCACTGCTACACTAATCTAAGCACGCTCGAGTTTACAAATTCTACTCCAATTCCCTGGTCTGATCATTCTCTTCTGTCTTTCTCCCTTACTTGCCATGAACAGACAGGCCAGGCCTGTTTTTTAAAAAAAAATGCAACCTTGGTCCAAACTAGCAACTGAGAAATGTACACTCAATCTTTTAGAAACTACTCCTGAAATTAGTAATGACACCTCAGAAGCAAACGATCATTATAACCATTGGCTAGAGGAATCACTGGACTTGACTCTACCTAAGGTTGAACTTTCCCATCGTATGGGGGCCCACAAAAAAGCCTGGTATACTCCTGAGCTTAGAACCCTTAAACAACTCTGTAAACAGAAAGAGAGGTTCTGGAGAAAAGACTACCTTAAAGCTAGTAAAGATATCTATTGGACTGTTCTACGCTATCAAAACCACTCAGTCCAATTATTATCCGGAAAAATTACATCAGCCTCCAGCTCCTCTAGGGACATTTTTAAAATATTTAAGTCCTTAGTCACTCCACCTACCCCCATCGCTGACCCTAGTATTGCATACACACGCTGTAGGGAAGTAGCTAATTTTTTTGTATCAAAAATAACTGATATCTACTCCACCTTCGGTGACACCTCGTTGACACCATCCCCGCCCCCCAGTTCAGAACTGACTCTCCTTGAGACATTTACCCCGCTTGACTGTCTTAAGGTTCAATCACTTCTTAGTAACCTTAAATCAGGTTCACCGGCTGATGTAGCACCTCCCACCATTCTCAATCTGGTCTCAGATAGTGTGGCCCTGGTGATTATGGAGGTGATTAACACTTCTCTCTCAGCTGGGGCAGTCCCCCTCCACTGAAATCACGCAAGAGTAAAGGCGCTATTGAAGAAGCCCAATCTCAACCCTGACGATTGGTCTAACTATCGCCCTATCTCTTTGCTGCACACCATTAGCAAACTTACTGAAAAATATGTCAATTCTCTGATTTCCAACCATCTAAAAACCCAGAACTTATTACATCCAACCCAGACCGGATTCAGGTGCAAGCAAGGCACTGAAACGGCCCTGGTGGCAGTTATTGAGGAAGCAAGAAGGATTGTAGATGGAGGTAGTTGTGCAGCCATACTGTTATTAGATCTTAGCGCGGCCTTTGACACCGTCAATCATTCTATTCTGATTCAAAGGATGGGTGATGTGGGTGTCACTGGGATCGCGCTGAAATGGCTGCAATCCTTCCTCTCCGATCAGACTTTCTCAGTATTTGAGGACGATATCTCCTCTCCACCTTCACATCTTCACTGTGGCATTCCCCAGGGGTCGTCCCTCAGCCCGATCTCATTTAATATTTATATGAGGCCTCTGGCTGAGGTGGTGTTACCGTGGGGGGTGCAATTAGTGACGTATGCTGATGATACTCAGCTTATCATCACCCTCTTTGGCCAGATGTCATCTAATGACAACCTTTCCTCCTGCCTTAGCAAGGTTCGTGAGTGGATGGATGCTTCGTTCCTTAAACTCAATGGAACAAAGACGGAGATCATGATGCTTGGGCATGATGCTCCCTCCTCGGTGGACGGATGGTGGCCTACTATTTTGGGTCAGCCCCCTTCCCCCAAAGAGAAAATTAAAAGTCTAGGGGTTTGGTTGGACCCAGCACTTAACTTTTTGGTGCAGGCTCAGAAGGTAGCAGTGACCTGCTATGCCCTGATGAGATCTCTCAGAAAAATCATTGGACTGCTTCCGTTCGAAGCAAGGCGGATATTAGTCCAAGCTCTGATCTTAATGCGCCTGGACTATTCAAACGCAGTATATTTAGGGGCACCATTAGGGACACTCAGGGTTCTACAGACTGTACAGAATTGTGCAGCCCGGATGCTTTTAAAGATACCACGTAGAACCTCTGCCAAACCAGCTCTTCGGCAACTTCATTGGTTGCCGATACAACAAAGGGTCGAATTTAAGGCTATGACTATTGTCCATAAAGCCTTGACTAAAACAGGATCTGGTCTAATTCAACCTTTATTCTGCCCTTACCAAACCAATAGTAAGCATGGGCGGAAAATCCGTTACGCTCGCGGATTTTGCGGATTTTCGGGAAATCCGCAATCCGCGAGATTTGCGGATTTCCCGCAAAATCCGCAAATTCGCACGCAGCGGATTTTTTTGGCGGCGCGCGGCGTTGGTGATACAATTTTTGCGGCGCGCGGCGTTTATCATCGTTTGCCGAGTTGTTTTTTTCGATAGTTTGCGAGTGCTGCGCCATTTTGGATCTTGCTGTGTGATCCCGCGGGAATTGGCGAGCGCGATTACGTCATCGCGGCTTGCCGGCGATAGTTTGTCAACGCGAGTACGGCGAGATCACGTCTCGGGGTACTTCGCAATTGCGAGATTTGAGATGCGGCGAGCGAAAATATAAATTTGCAATTCTGCACAAGAAATCCACCAGCAAGCAGCATAAACCTTCTAGAAATGATGATTTTTATGTGAATAACTCCTTAGTTTGACATTTGCCTGCACTTTTTTAGCGAGGAGTCCATTTTGGGGAGGGGGGCAGGGGGGTGGGAGGAAGGAAGTGCCCCATAGTCTTCAACTTCCTGTTCCTGTTCAGCAGGCTCCTCCCAGTGCTTTGTCCATCTCCTGGTCACTTTTCATTTGGATGTGGAGCTGGAAGGATTACTTTTTGTGGCTGCTGCTGGATCTTTGGATTTGAGGCCTTTTTGACTTTCTTTGGATCACTGTTGGATTAGAAATTTTACAAGTAAGTTTGTTTGGGGCATTACAGTTGCTGCAACTAAAATTTTGGAATTTTCGATTTTTGGGCTGTTTTGGGGCCTTTTGCCCAGGGGTACTCAGTGGTGGGTGGACTGATTCTTTCTGTGGGTTGTCTTGAACTTAAACATCATGGAGGCCATAGATGAATTGGGATTGTGCTGATTTTTCTGTGTTTTTCGATTTTTGACCTGTTGTTGGGGCCTTGACCAGGGGTAGTGAGTGGTGCATGGGCCTAGTCTTTCTGTGGGCTGTTTTGAATTTAAACATCATGGAGGGCATGGATGGAATGGGATTGTGCAGATTTTTCAGTGATTTTCGTTTTTTGGGCCTGTACTTGTGGCCTTTTCACCAGGGGTATTTGAGTCTAGCATGGGCCTAGTCTTTCTGTGGGCTGTCTTGAATTTAAACATCATGGAGGGCATGGATGGAATGGGATTGTGCTGATTTTGCAGTGTTTTTCGATTTTTGGGGGTGTTCATGGGGAGGGACATGCCATGTGGCTGGTGGCCATTTTGAGTGCAGCTACAGGCACTGGCCATGTGCTGGCAGGCAAGTGGCCATTTTGAATGCAGGCTTTGTTGTTAGGCCTCCAACCATTTTGCCTACTTTTCAACCTTTATTTATGCCCAGGGGTAGTGAGTCTTGCATGGGCCTAGTCTTTCTGTGGGTTGTCTTGAATTTAAACATCATGGAGGCCATGGATGGAATGGGATTGTGCAGATTTTTCAGTGATTTTCGTTTTTTGGGCCTGTACTTGTGGCCTTTTCACCAGGGGTATTTGAGTCTAGCATGGGCCTAGTCTTTCTGTGGGCTGTCTTGAATTTAAACATCATGGAGGCCATGGATGGAATGGGATTGTGCTGATTTTGCAGTGTTTTTCGATTTTTGGGGGTGTTCATGGGGAGGGACATGCCATGTGGCTGGTGGCCATTTTGAGTGCAGCTACAGGCACTGGCCATGTGCTGGCAGGCAAGTGGCCATTTTGAATGCAGGCTTTGTTGTTAGGCCTCCAACCATTTTGCCTACTTTTCAACCTTTATTTATGCCCAGGGGTAGTGAGTCTTGCATGGGCCTAGTATTTCTGTGGGTTGTCTTGAATTTACACATCATGGAGGCCATGGATTGAATGGGATTGTGCTGATTTTGCAGTGTTTTTCGATTTTTGGGGGTGTTCATGGGGAGGGACATGCCATGTGGCTGGTGGCCATTTTGAGTGCAGCTACAGGCACTGGCCATGTGCTGGCAGGCAAGTGGCCATTTTGAATGCAGGCTTTGTTGTTAGGCCTCCAACCATTTTGCCTACTTTTCAACCTTTATTTATGCCCAGGGGTAGTGAGTCTTGCATGGGCCTAGTCTTTCTGTGGGTTGTCTTGAATTTAAACATCATGGAGGCCATGGATTGAATGGGATTGTGCTGATTTTGCAGTGTTTTTCGATTTTTGGGGGTGTTCATGGGGAGGGACATGCCATGTGGCTGGTGGCCATTTTGAGTGCAGCTACAGGCACTGGCCATGTGCTGGCAGGCAAGTGGCCATTTTGAATGCAGGCTTTGTTGTTAGGCCTCCAACCATTTTGCCTACTTTTCAACCTTTATTTATGCCCAGGGGTAGTGAGTCTTGCATGGGCCTAGTCTTTCTGTGGGTTGTCTTGAATTTAAACATCATGGAGGCCATGGATTGAATGGGATTGTGCTGATTTTGCAGTGTTTTTCGATTTTTGGGGGTGTTCATGGGGAGGGACATGCCATGTGGCTGGTGGCCATTTTGAGTGCAGCTACAGGCACTGGCCATGTGCTGGCAGGCAAGTGGCCATTTTGAATGCAGGCTTTGTTGTTAGGCCTCCAACCATTTTGCCTACTTTTCAACCTTTATTTATGCCCAGGGGTAGTGAGTCTTGCATGGGCCTAGTCTTTCTGTGGGTTGTCTTGAATTTAAACATCATGGAGGCCATGGATGGAATGGGATTGTGCAGATTTTTCAGTGATTTTCGTTTTTTGGGCCTGTACTTGTGGCCTTTTCACCAGGGGTATTTGAGCCTAGCATGGGCCTAGTCTTTCTGTGGGCTGTCTTGAATTTAAACATCATGGAGGCCATGGATGGAATGGGATTGTGCTGATTTTGCAGTGTTTTTCGATTTTTGGGGGTGTTCATGGGGAGGGACATGCCATGTGGCTGGTGGCCATTTTGAGTGCAGCTACAGGCACTGGCCATGTGCTGGCAGGCAAGTGGCCATTTTGAATGCAGGCTTTGTTGTTAGGCCTCCAACCATTTTGCCTACTTTTCAACCTTTATTTATGCCCATGGGTAGTGAGTCTTGCATGGGCCTAGTCTTTCTGTGGGTTGTCTTGAATTTAAACATTATGGAGGGCATGGATGGATTGGGATTGTGCTGATTTTGCAGTGTTTTTCGATTTTTGGGGGTGTTCATGGGGAGGGACATGCCATGTGGCTGGTGGCCATTTTGAGTGCAGCTACAGGCACTGGCCATGTGCTGGCAGGCAAGTGGCCATTTTAAATGCAGGCTTTGTTGTTAGGCCTCCAACCATTTTGCCTACTTTTCAACCTTTATTTATGCCCAGGGGTAGTGAGTCTTGCATGGGGCTAGTCTTTCTGTGGGTTGTCTTGAATTTAAACATTATGGAGGGCATGGATGGATTGGGATTGTGCTGATTTTGAAGTGTTTTTCGATTTTTTTGTGCTCTATAACTGAACTGATGTTCCTCTGTCTTCCATTTTTTTTAGGTGCACAAGACTCAAGAGAACCACCAGTGCCAGGAAGAAGTCCTGCAGCGGTGTGTGTGTGCAGCATAACGTCACGCGACGTCACGTCTGGCCTCAGACAACTCTACAATTCGTGCAACTGCGGCCTGCTGTCTGACCTGCTCTGAAGAAGATGGCCCCGCCCCCAAAGAAAGTTCTCCGTAGCTCCTCTAGCAAGAAAGTTGCTAGTAAGGAGCAGAAGAAGCAAGTTACCAAGGAGGCTGGTGTGCCACCCGCCACTTTTTTTGGGAGCAAAAAAAAAAGTACGCCTGCAGCAGCAGGATCTGCTGGGGACCAAGCTGGGAGCAGCACCCCTGCTCCATTGGGTTCAGTGCCTCCACCACCACGCCAACTTAAGTCAAAGCCCTTGAGTGCTTCAGAGGCAGTCAGTGTACTTCTCCAATCACCATCGACCAGTGATGTTGGCTCATCGCAAGAAAGTAGCAGCAATGTCCCTGAATCAACACAGGTTGTTGTAACTCATCTGACAAGTGTTGAACAACTACAGCCGCAACAACAACACCATGTGCAAGTACACGCCCAAGTACATGTGGAAGGAGAGGCAGCAAAAGGAGATGCGCAAGCAAAGGTGCATGGAGGTTCACAAGTGCCCACAATAGTTGTTCCTCCCGAAGTAGGGGCACATTTGGAAATCGACAATGAAGCCGAGGTATCATTGGAAGCCACTCCTCCTGATGATCATTCATTGTCTTCCACATCCCTAGCAAGGAAAAGATCAAGGGGGGTGTCTACATCTTCTTCAAGCCCACCTCGTTCTGATGCAAGTGATCCGTCTTGGGAACCAGAACTGCGGTCTGACAGTGAGGCACACCATGATCTGACACCGGTACCTAAGCGTAAAAGGAAGGTCGTCCAAAAACTCAAACCTATGGAGTGTGATGAGGCTCAACAAGAAGTGACAGATACTGCTGGTGATGAAGCCTCTCACGATGACGACGAGCCAGTCATCACAAAGGTCACTGCAGCCCCACCGGGCATGCAGCAAAGAGACATTTTGACCCTATCCCGAGAAGCTGCTGAGCGTGATGATGATGTCGGCGAGGAGGCAATGGAAATGGAATCATTAGATTTGGAGTTAAGTAGTACACCAAAACCTACCGCTTCCATATTTCTTCGCAAGAAGGTACCCACCTCGTCCTCGACCTCAATTCGTGGTGGTGAAAGTGCAAAACGTACTGAAGTTCGGCAATCCACATCCTCCACTTCATCTGGCTTTAGCAGCAGGACCACCACCACCAGTATCGCCGCCTCCTCCGGCCCCCGAAGACATTTCAAGTCTCCAGTTTGGGACTTCTTTAGTGTTTGCCCAAAAAAGGAAAACGTAGCCATTTGTAGCCTTTGTAAGCTTCGATTTAGTCGTGGTAAGCTTGGTTCTAACTATGGTACCGGAGGCCAGAGAGGTCATCTTGAGAGAAGGCACGCTGTCCAATGGTTTCCGCACCTAGAGGCGGTCAAGAAAGCCGGAATTGCACGTAATGAAAACGTTGATTTTTCATCTGCTGATGACGAGGAGGTAGAAGAAGACGATTCAAACACTTCACTTACACCCAGTTCCCATGTCAGCAGCACACCCCATGGGAGCCACACTAAGAGTGTGGGAGAGAGTGAGACATCAATGCGGAAAAGTTCATCAGCGAGCGTAACTGGGTCAAAGAGATCATCATCATCCCGTAAATCATTGGTCCAGGGCAACATTAAAAAGATGTTGTTTACAGAAGCCCAATATGAACGCAACCACCCAATGACCCGTCTGTATAACACTAAGCTGGCTAAAATGCTAGCTCTGGACCTTCTCCCTTTTTCTTTTGTAGAAGGGGTTGGTTTTCTAGAATTAGTGACAGCGCTCTGCCCTAAATGGAAGGTTCCTAGCCGGTTCTATTTTGCCCGAGCTGCAGTTCCAGCACTACATGAAGATGTTCTGAAGGTGATTGGGGCAGCTTTGCAGAAGAGTGCTGTTCACACTATACATCTGACAACAGACATGTGGACCAGTGGCGCAGGCGCTGATTACATGTGCATCACTGCACACTGGGTCTCTTTTTCAGGGGCTAAAGCAAAGCTAAACTCAGGTGTTGACACTAACATTGTTTTTAAAGGTGCTCGGAAACATGCAACACTAGCCATGTTTGGTTTGGAGAAACGTCACACAGCAGAAAACATTTTGGATGTCTTTAACACAAAGGTCCTTAACTGTCTGTCCCCACTAAAACGCAAGGTTGGTTATGTTTCCACGGACAATGGCGCCAATATAGTTAAGGCCATGAGGGACGGTTACTATTTCAGAGTGCCGTGTTTGGCGCACTGTATAAACCTGGTTGTCCAAAAATTCTTGGGTAATAAACGCAGTGCAGCGTACAGTGTATTGGAGACCTGCCGAAAAATTTGCAAGCATTTCAGGCATTCTTTTAAGGCCCGGAAGCAGCTGAGGAGCCTGCTATATCAATGTCAAATGCCAGTGAAAGCACTCATCCAGGAGGTGGTAACACGTTGGAACTCAACCTTCTACATGCTTGAGCGTCTGTATGAGCAGTATACGGAACTCGATCAATATTTCTTGAAAGAGGGTATAGAGGAGCTGAGGATGGGTGGGCCGCAATGGAACATAGTTGAAAGCCTGACACGCATGCTTCGTCCTTTTGAGGTCTTCACGCGTGCAGTCAGCAAGGAGGACTCTAATTTGGGAAAAGCTATCCCATTGTTGTACATGCTGGAGGACCAACTGAAGGAGGTGTGTTCTGTGTTTGGAAAAGATGACAAAAAGCAAGACTCTTTGCTTCTGGCTGAGCAATATTAGAGCTCCTACAAGGTGATGAACGTCTTAAAAAGATCCACTCAGAACAGCATTACATTTGTGCTACTATTCTGGATCCACGCTACAAAAAGGCGCTGGCAGGCCAAGCATTCTTTCCTTTTGATGATGAACATGTTCCAAAGTACAAACGTTGGCTAGCCTTGTCAGCCAAGAAGTTTGAAACAGAACGGCTGGAAATTGAAGGAAATGGCAGTACATCAGCAGGCCATCCCCAGTCAAAACAATCCACTTCTGCACCTGTGGCTGTGGCACAAGTGACCTCTCAGCCGTTAAAGACACCGGCAACCGGATCATCTGCACGAAAGACAACAGAAACATTGGAGGCTGAAGAGGATTGGCTAGCTCTGCGTGGGTATGGTTCTCAAAAGGTCAGAGGCACAGCAAGAGCTAAGCAAAGTGGAGGAACCTTGGATGAGGACCTTGAGTCGATGGTGAAGGACTATCTGAATGACTCAACAGAGGTCTATGTTAATTCTGACCCATTGGCGTATTGGCATGGGAAAAAAGAATTGTGGCCACAGCTCACCAACCTGGCTTTAAACTACTTGTCTTGCCCACTCGCAAGTGTGTCTTCTGAACGGGTTTTCAGTGCGGCTGGTGGGATTGTAACTCCCAAACGGAGCCGCCTCTCGCCCAAAAATGTGGAGAGGTTAACAATGATCAAGATGAATCAGCACCTCATACCACCAGATTTCAGAGTACGAGAGAGCGTGCCGGATGAAGAGGAGGTGGCCAGCAACATAGATGAGGGAATTTCTACTCTGTCAGGTGACACTGACCTCACCCTGCCGGAATTCGCAGAGTATGATGACGAAGCCTTATTCTTATTCCTGGACCGTGATACCGACTTCGAGCCCTGAAAATGAGACAACGAATCAATAACTTTCTTTTTCATCCTTATTCACTTTTATTCCTGTGTGTCTGTCTTTCTTTGTTGTGCACAGTTAATATAATTCAAACTTTAATCAGATAATCACAAAAACAAGCCCATCAGCAGAACTGTCTTCACTTGTTTACTAATTTATTTGAAGGTGCCGCAGTCTGCATTCCTCAGGTTCACAAGTTCAGAAGAACATGCTCCTCTATCCTCCTCCTCCAGACTCCTATTTCCATCAAAGCAGAGGGCTGGTTTACGCCCAATGAAGAAAGACTCAGCACTTGTGGGGGTGTTGTTCTACCTCTTTGCAGGTGAGTTGACGGGTCTGGGGCCATTGCTGGGAAGCACTAAAAGTGGTTTGGACCAAATCCGAGGCGGAAATTTTTTTGTGTTTTTGATGACTTGCTTGCCTTTGAGGTGCTCTTAGGGGGGGTTCCGTCTGTTTGTGGGTGAGTTTCGTGGTCTGGGAGCATTGCTGGGACACTCTAATCTTGATTGCATTTGCTTTTCAGGAAATCCGTCGTGCCAACCCCGACTTATGGCCTAGCTACGCAGCGCGTTTGGACCGAAGGCCCAGAAATATTGCAAGTATGAGATTTTGCTTTTGGCCTGTTTGGGGGTGTTATGCTTCTTGGCGGGTGGGTTGACGGGTCTTGGGGCATTCCTGGGAAGGTCTAATACCGGGTAGAAGTGGTTGGGACAAAATCCAGGCCGATTTTTTTTTTGGGCTATTTCTGACATTTTGCTCTATGTAGCGTTTTCGGGGGCCTGTTTGGGGGGCTTCCTGGTGTTTGTGGGTGAGTTTCGTGGTCTGGGAGCACTGCTGGGACACTCTAATCTTGATTGCATTTGCTTTTCAGGAAATCCGTCGTGCCAACCCCGACTTATGGCCTAGCTACGCAGCGCGTTTGGACCGAAGGCCCAGAAATATTGCAAGTATGAGATTTTGCTTTTGGCCTGTTTGGGGGTGTTATGCTTCTTGGCGGGTGGGTTGACGGGTCTTGGGGCATTCCTGGGAAGGTCTAATACCGGGTAGAAGTGGTTGGGACAAAATCCAGGCCGATTTTTTTTTTGGCTATTTCTGACATTTTGCTCTATGTAGCGTTTTCGGGGGTCCTGTTTGGGGGGCTTCCTGGTGTTTGTGGGTGAGTTTCGTGGTCTGGGAGCACTGCTGGGACACTCTAATCTTGATTGCATTTGCTTTTCAGAAAATCCGTCGTGCCAACCCCGACTTATGGCCTAGCTACGCAGCGCGTTTGGACCGAAGGCCCAGAAATATTGCAAGTATGAGATTTTGCTTTTGGCCTGTTTGGGGGTGTTATGCTTCTTGGCGGGTGGGTTGACGGGTCTTGGGGCATTCCTGGGAAGGTCTAATACCGGGTAGAAGTGGTTGGGACAAAATCCAGGCCGATTTTTTTTTTGGCTATTTCTGACATTTTGCTCTATGTAGCGTTTTCGGGGGTCCTGTTTGGGGGGCTTCCTGGTGTTTGTGGGTGAGTTTCGTGGTCTGGGAGCACTGCTGGGACACTCTAATCTTGATTGCATTTGCTTTTCAGAAAATCCGTCGTGCCAACCCCGACTTATGGCCTAGCTACGCAGCGCGTTTGGACCGAAGGCCCAGAAATATTGCAAGTATGAGATTTTGCTTTTGGCCTGTTTGGGGGTGTTATGCTTCTTGGCGGGTGGGTTGACGGGTCTTGGGGCATTCCTGGGAAGGTCTAATACCGGGTAGAAGTGGTTGGGACAAAATCCAGGCCGATTTTTTTTTTGGGCTATTTCTGACATTTTGCTCTATGTAGCGTTTTCGGGGGCCTGTTTGGGGGGCTTCCTGGTGTTTGTGGGTGAGTTTCGTGGTCTGGGAGCACTGCTGGGACACTCTAATCTTGATTGCATTTGCTTTTCAGAAAATCCGTCGTGCCAACCCCGACTTATGGCCTAGCTACGCAGCGCGTTTGGACCGAAGGCCCAGAAATATTGCAAGTATGAGATTTTGCTTTTGGCCTGTTTGGGGGTGTTATGCTTCTTGGCGGGTGGGTTGACGGGTCTTGGGGCATTCCTGGGAAGGTCTAATACCGGGTAGAAGTGGTTGGGACAAAATCCAGGCCGATTTTTTTTTTGGGCTATTTCTGACATTTTGCTCTATGTAGCGTTTTCGGGGGCCTGTTTGGGGGGCTTCCTGGTGTTTGTGGGTGTGTTTCGTGGTCTGGGAGCACTGCTGGCTATATATACTTTACTTTGCAAGAGGTTTGAAGCAAATCCATGGTGGCAGAGGGGACTTAGGGCCTAGCTGCAGAGCGCGCGCGGAGTGATTTTGGAAATTTGTGAAAAATTGACTAAGTCCCCATTTTTGTACTTTTGCTCTTTGGCTGTTTGGGGGTCTTCTACTCGGTTTCTCCTGGGTTGACGGCTCTGGGGCCATTGCTGGGAAGCTCTAATACCGGATAAAAGTGTTTTGGACCAAATCCCAGGCGGAATTTTTTTGGTGTTTTTGATGACTTGCTTGCCTTTGAGGTGCTCTTAGGGGGGGTTCCGTCTCTTTGTGGGTGAGTTTCGTGGCCTGGGAGCACTGCTGGGACACTCTAATCTTGATTGCATTTGCTTTTCAGGAAATCCGTCGTGCCAACCCCGACTTATGGCCTAGCTACGCAGCGCGTTTGGACCGAAGGCCCAGAAATATTGCAAGTATGAGATTTTGCTTTTGGCCTGTTTGGGGGTGTTATGCTTCTTGGCGGGTGGGTTGACGGGTCTTGGGGCATTCCTGGGAAGGTCTAATACCGGGTAGAAGTGGTTGGGACAAAATCCGCGCGGAAAAGCCTTTAGTTTTGGCACTTTTTGTAACTTAGGGTTCGTTAGGGTTAGCCCTAGCAGCAGGATTGCATGTGTTTCGGGGTGTTCTACATTTTTCCAACTGAGTTCTGGGGTCTTAGAGCACTCGTGAGAATGTGTAATTTTGGTTGCAAGTCATTTGAAGAAAATCCATGGTTGGAAAGGGGGGATTTGGCATAGTTAAAGAAAGCCTTTGCCACTATTCTTAACTTAGGGTTCGTTAGGGTTTGCAGTATTTCTATTGCATGTGTTTGAGTGGGGGGGATTTCGAGTCTTGGAGCGATGCTGGCTATGGCTACTTTTGCTTGGTTGCTTGCAAGTGGTTTGAATGCAATCCACGGTGGGTAATGGGTAATTAGGAAGGGGGTACTTCGGCCTACTTTTACTTTCAAAGTAAGTTTTGTCACCAGTTTTCTGCTAGGCCTCGTTTTTTGAGATTTGATTGGGGGTCTTCTACATTTTTGCGACTGGCTTTAGTAAGGGTCTGGGTGGGAGCACTGCTAGGAAGATCTAATTTTGTTCTAAAACACAGTTTACAGTACACCTAGCTTGAGGGGCAAGATCCGCTACATTAATTTGCCCATACTTATTTATCCTTCAAAAGGTGACTCAGAGTACTAGGAAAATCAAATTGTGACTTTTTGCACTCCACAGCCTACATACCTTATATTTATTTATCAGTGGTGTTGTAATATTATATCACTTCCTGTTTTTCGTTGAATAATTACAGGCCGGGTTTCAGTCTCTGCAATGGGGAAAAAAGGATGGAGTCAGGCTTCACAGTAGCGAGCCACAATTCAGCATCAGGCAGGCAGTGGACAGGGTGTCTTCTGGTGACCAACATCGATGGACGAAGCGTCGGCTGCAATGGAGGAGTGCCGCTAATAGGAGGATTTATTTTCTGCAGGCAACTTACTTACCACTTCCAACAGGACCACTACAACCACATAGATACAGTATCCCTTGCCTTTTTCTCTGACTGTGACTGCATTTCTTGGCTCTCTCTCGGCTTCTACATTGATCCCTTAACACATCACTTAGTCCACTCCACTATCACATCTGCACCACACATAGTCATTTGTAAGTGCTCCTACGTAATTCGCAAGTCGCAGCACGCCCCAGGCCGTAGAGGACTGGGATGGCCCCAATGATGAAGCATGTCACCAAGGGGCAACCCTGGTGAGTGAGGGGACACCTAGAAAAAAAGCAATTTCTCCTTTTCTATCTACTATACCTTCCAGACCAACCCCACTGAGTGTTGTTGTGAATGGATTTATAGTGACCAGCAAGGCTCTCGGGTATCTGGCTACAGAGACCTTATGTTGAATATCGTTATCAATAATTTACACATAGGCCCTTTACTGTTGCATTCTTTCTTCCACAGTTGTCGAATGTACTACTTACTTTTCACTGACATGCATGCAGTAGTGCATGCACTTTCAAAGATTGATGGATAGGTTTGTAGTGTACCCAAAGAATTGTTTATGTTCAATTGTTTGTCTATGCTGTGCTTTTTTTTGCAGGGTGTCTTCTGGTGACCAACATCGATGGACGAAGCGTCGGCTGCAATGGAGGAGTGCCGCTAATAGGAGGATTTTTTTTCTGCAGGCAACTTACTTACCACTTCCAACAGGACCACTACATCCACATAGATACAGTATCCCTTGCCTTTTTCTCTGACTGTGACTGCATTTCTTGGCTCTCTCTAGGCTTCTAAATTGATCCCTTAACACATCACTTAGTCCACTCCACTATCACATCTGCACCACACATAGTCATTTGTAAGTGCTCCTACGTAATTCGCAAGTCGCAGCACGCCCCAGGCCGTAGAGGACTGGGATGGCCCCAATGATGAAGCATGTCACCAAGGGGCAACCCTGGTGAGTGAGGGGACACCTAGAAAAAAAGCAATTTCTCCTTTTCTATCTACTATACCTTCTGTCAGGTTACGCAGCCCCTAAGCGCCTAGCGTACTAGGAAACTACATTTCCCATGAGTAGGCGGGAGACTTGCAGGAAGTTTATCTGGGGAACAGACGCGCTTCCTGTTGCGCGTTATTCTGGTTTCTGTTCTGCACCGGCATGAGAGCGGACTCTCTGCATGCTTTTCTATCGTGTCTCCTGTGGACTATCACCTTCCCCCCCCCCCCCCTGAGGCTCAGTGGGGAGCGCTTCCGTGTTCTGTCCTTGGCGGTAGACGGACTTCACGCGTCTTCAGGTAAAGCCGCTCTAAACTCTTCGGCCGCCCGTGCGGTCAGCTGATTACTGCCTGAACGGATTGTTAAGGGAGGTTCTGTCACTGTTTTCTAACAGAATTCTACCTTTGATGAATTCCTGTTTGGTTGAATTGTGTGTGGCGGAGCACAGTGGCGGTCTATACCACGTGTTAGCGTTCACATCGGGGATCGTTTTTGTACTATTAAAACGGATCGCGGTAGTAAGGACAACTACCCGTCTCCGTTGTATAACTGTGTATTTCAAAGGAAATCCATAACTGGGCATGTAGTGAGGTAACTACAGGCTACCCCAGTTCTCTTTGTGTAGTGCACCGTGGGGTGTGTTGTTGGCAGAATTCAGTGGTGGTCGCAACTACGTTTTTCTGTTTGACCTTCACCAAAGATTCTCTACTGGGTCATTACTTAGAGAGCGCAGTGTTGTAGTTCTTGCTTCCTACACACTACCGTTTCCCTCTTCCTTTTTGTTGGACCATACATCTTTGCTTTGACTATTTGGAACCCCCTTTGTACATTGAGTCCTCTACCATGTTTGTGGTATGTTGTGAGTAGTGGGTTTGATGTCTTAGTATAACGCGAGTGTGTTTGGTGCGACAGGAGTGTGTTCGTTAAGTATATGTTTATGTGTTTCTTAGGCCTTCCTCACAGATTGTGGCAGAAGGGCTATAGTATTTCCTATCCAAGGTCATGTTTTCTTGGTGCTCAGGTACTTGTCTACTTCCTTGGTTATTTAGTGAGACTATATGAGAGTACCCTTGTATGTTAGGACAGCACTTCACTGATGCCTGTCTTGTCTTCTGTTACAGGTATCCTTTCCCTGCTGACCCTACCTTTACCCATCCCACATTTTTTATTTTAGTTTGTTATTTTTCTCCCCCGCCTAATGGCTCGAACACCCTGTGTTTACACTTCTGGGTGTTGGTGACATTTGGAGGTGGAACCATATTTGCATCGACTGGATCACGGGGAGTAAACCTGACACCTTCCAGACCAACCCCATTGAGTGTTGTTGTGAATGGATTTATAGTGACCAGCAAGGCTCTCGGGTATCTGGCTACAGAGACCTTATGTTGAATATCGTTATCAATAATTCCACACAGGCCCTGTACTGTCGCATTCTTTCTTTCCACAGTTGTCGAATGTACTACTTACTTTTCACTGACATGCATGCAGTAGTGCATGCACTTTCAAAGATTGATGGATAGGTTTGTACCCAAAGATTTGTTTATGTTCACAATAGTTTGTCTATGCTGTGCTATTTTTTCTTGTCTCCCAAAACCTTTCCCAAAAACCCCCGTACCCATCCATTTTTCAAACCCTAACCCTCTTCCCCCGGGCTGTGTGGTTTTGATTGATGTGTGACTAAATTATTATGACAGCAATAAATCCACACACTTGCTGGGGAGGATAAGGTGATAGCAACAGGCTGGTGAAGAAATCCGAGGATATATTCTTACTCTGCTTGACAAAGAACCATTGCTAATGTGAAAGAACTTCAACCGAATTAGTAGTTATACTTTACCATTTGTTAGGCTACAATGTGGCACTGCTCTACTGTACTTCTGTCACCTTCTATATTCTCAGTTGTACCGTTGAATTGCTCAGGAGGACAAACCAGATTTCATTTTCTTTTTTTTCATAGGCATGCAACTGCCACTGTGTCACACCACTAGTACCACCGCTATGAGGAAATTTTATCCGACCAAGATTGCCAACCTTATTCGGTGTTTCCCGTGGAGCCAGCCCTGGGTCTAGCCCTACTTTCAAACACAAATTACAGGTAAGATAAGCGTTTGGTGGTTTGGGGGTATAATGGAGTATTAGTACGAGAGACGAGAGACTGAAGGTAGTACTACTAAAGTCCTAGGACTCTTGGATTCACTTCACTTAGTCTGTGAGAGGCACTTAGTGTTGAAAACATTTGGGCATTTACACTTAAAGGAAGAAAATGGAACTAAACTTTCAGGAAAACAGTCAACGTTAAACCCCCACCCACCAGGCAAGCAGTAAAAAACAGGTATGCTCAGATAAAGTTTGAAAAAGTATATTTATATCCCTAACAAAATAATCTCCTGCAAGACCCTCCCTAACCCCAACGATTGTCCTTCAAAAGTCCCCAAAAACCCAACTCCCAATTCCCACCCCCCAAAAGTCTCTAAAAAAGGGGCAAGGGACACTATGGGTGGATGCTGTTAACTTTTTGGGTCAGGGCATCATGCTCCTCGCGGAGCAAGGCGAGCTCCTGCTGAAGGCGGGACACCATCAGGGTAGTGCGGCGCAGGCGTGCCTTCACTGCCTTGCAGGTGCAATGCCTGTGAGAGGCAGCTGTTGGCCTTGCTGCTCGGCGGTGGCGTTTGCCTTTGGCAGCCCGGCTCAGTGTGGGTGGACCACTGTGCTGGGTGGCAGCCCGTGGGGCCACGGAGGCCGATGCAGACGACGTTGTTGTTGTTGTCGACTGCACACTTTCCTCGTCCTCCAGGGCCACCAGCCGCCGATATTCCGCAACAGTGGCCTCGATCCTCCGTTGCCGGGCCGCTCTAGCCAGCTCCTTCCTCCTTGTTCGTTTGGAAGGAGAACCTATATGAAGAAAGAAAGACATAGTCTGTAACCAATGCTCTTTAAGATTAACTCAATCATTCAGCAGAAATTTGTGTTGCACTACAACTAGCAACTTGCAAGCGCATTACATAACTATTGAGGCCAGTATCTATCTAACCTCACACTTCTTCATCCTTGCTCTAACATTAGTGGGAGTTTAAGGAACAAATTCTACGAGCACTGTGGACTTCCATTGGAGTCGACTATGAAAGTACACCAGTCTTATTCTTCTTCTTATCTCTTGTTTTGGAAAATTGGTACGTTATTTTCTGCAAGCCGGCATAATGCCAGCGCAGTAAACTTGCACCCGAGAAAAAGAGACGCACGCCATGAGGAGTGACCTAGACTTGCGTTGCCGTTGCGTTACTGTACCCATCCAGTACATGCAGGTGGTGAAGCTCTTACTTTTCTATTACGGGTGGCACTGAGAATACTCTGTTACAACTCAAGGGCTACTGCTTAATTAATGTAACTTTCACCCTACAGTGGAAATGAGTACTAGAAATGGAAAATTGAAGAAGATAAATAATCTGATTATCTATCACTTCACATGGGATGTTTTTGCTTATATATGGGATGACTTTAGGTGCTTTGCTTTTTATTGAGTGACCAGTGATACATCCACACATGAATGACTGAGTACTACTAAACTTATTAAGAGAGGTAGGGAGTGGCCACCATAATAACCGGATCTATGCAGTGCTTGCAATACAAACTACTGCTACTATTTATGGTAGTATTTGGACAAAATTAAAAGTTCTTTTCCTTGCCTTTCCTACACTGGAACGGACGTGCGGGTGCAGCAGTGTTACATGCTCTTCAAAGTTACACTTAGTTCATCCACTGACCGTCTACTCTCTCTAGATCATGGGTACTCACAAACTTTCTCTCAGGGGCTACATTTACAGTGTAGTTTGGGGCCGAGGGCGGCACTGGTGGGGGCGGAGTCAGAGGGGGCGGGGCTAAAGCAAAACGATAACTTGTGACCATGAGGTTGCACACAGGTCCCTGCAGCAGATGCCCTCATCCACTGAGCCACCAGACCCAGCATTTACATACATCTCTCTCCCTCCTGCTCTCCCTCCTGCCCTCCCTCCATCTCTCTCTCCCTCCTGCCCTCCCTCTCCCTCCCCCTCTGTCATCTCACTGTGTGAGTGTCTATCTGTGTCAGCCTTCAGCCCGGGTTGAGACCGCTTCCTCAACGCGCACACACAGACAACAACACCAAAGTACTTAACAGGTCTTTAAAAGACCATTAACATATTATTGAGGCTTTGTTTGTTGTAGCGCCCCTGCTTCTCCACCCTGACAATCACTGCTTGCCCGGCCCCACAGAGCAGAGGCTTTGTTCTATTTCACCTCTTTGTGGCCTTGCATCTCCACTCTGCTCTGTGGGGGCCGGGGGAGCAGTGATTGTCAGAGTGGAGATGCAGGGGCGCTAACAGGTGAAATACAAAAAAGCCTCTGCTCTGTGGGGGCCGGGGGAGCAGTGATTGTCAGAGTGGAGATGCAGGGGCGCTAACAGGTGAAATACAAAAAAGCCTCTGCTCTGTGGGGGCCGGGGGAGCAGTGATTGTCTGCAAGGTCTGCGCACCACCAAGGAAGGCTTCCCGGGCCACCACCGGCCCGCGGGCCGTACTAGGAGTACCCCTGCTCTAGATACACATATGCTATCTAAGAGTCAGAAAGTAGCATGATCCAGGTATATGGACACATACAGTTTCTGTGTCACCCACCCAGGCTGTTGTCCTTCCACCCATCATTGCTTCATCATTCACCCAGCCATGCATCTCATATTCTTGCCTTCCCAGCTAGTCTTCAATCTCAATAAGTAAGGAATATATAAGAGCTTACCTCTGGCCGCCACCACCACCGTCTCAACTCTCACAGCCGCCGCCTCCTCCCCTGAAGAATCGCCCTCCGCCTCCGTGTCGAGCACCACCACCTCCACACTGGCCCCGCCACCAGATGTTCCACCTACAAAGTACATTTAAGAATGTTAGAATAAAGCACTCACTAGTCACTAGTCTTTGGTCTAGGAATGAAGACATGTGAAAACAATGTAATTTGTGACTGTCTACGTGAAAGTTAAAAAAAATGTCCCTTTTTCCAGGGAAGGTTGTCTTGCTGCACTTTTTGGCACAGCTGATGAAGGCTGTTTTTTTAACACGCACCATTTTTCTCCACACAGACAGAAGATGGACTTCTAACAACAAGATCAAGTTGAAACCAGGTGAGAGCTCGGCTCGACCACAAGAAATGTCTTCAATTAATCGTCAGCACTAACCACTTTTCCATTATCAGTTAAACGTTTAGTTTTATTATGACTTCATTTTAATAAATGTGTTTACTTTTAATAAAGCTTTTAAACTTAAATACAATCTGTGTTTTTTGGTCCTGTAGTGTAGTTCCTAGTTTCCCACTAGGCCCTGCGCATTGGAATAACATAAACAGTAGTATCGACGTGGAACTGGCTATATTCCAGGCCTCCACTGACTATGCTAAACTTAATTGGGTTGTGTTACCAACTAGCTCAGAGGTCACTGGAAACTTTCTTCTCTGCATAGGAAGTGATCAGCTTCCTTGGCACAGACAAGAAGGGATTCAGTTTTCCAACAACCGTGCAACATGACAACTTTGCTCCTCAGATCAAGAGTCGATCTCTAGGGTCGTGTGAAACAATAGACATAGATTTCACTCAGTCAGTCTGGTGCAGTTTACTTTCACAGTATGTAGAGAATAGAGAGACGGGCGTGTATCAATAAAGGTTAACATTTATTGAACAGTCTTTCTTCTCGTACAAGAGAAATGTATTGCCACAATTGCAATAACTGTTATTATAAAAAGTACGTACAGTAAGATAAGAATTGCGAAATAGAACTGTAAAAGCATTGATATGGTTTCTTAGCCATACAATGGTTTAAAAGTAATAAAACATATATACAGTCATATATACATTAGGCTAACATACTCAACTGGTGCTTCTAACTAAGCCTACCCCGGTGTGCCTGACCTAAGCCTAACACGTGAGAAGGGGAGTAAGTAAGTAGCTTAAGTTAAGTTGGTTTTGCCAAGGTTTGTTTCAAGAATTCTCGTCTAAGGGTTTAGTCAACACCATACCTCTGAATAGAATGATGGAGGATTGGTATCTCCTTCAGGGGTCTCTCTCGATATCCCAGTCACCTGCGAGGGTAAACCGGAAGCGCCGGGACTGGATTTCTCTGCATGAGAAAGGCAGCGGCTTCTCTCAGCGCGTCGAGGAAGGAGGGGTGACAGCGTCCGCGGGCAGCTGGGCTGGATGTCTTCGCAGAGGACGGCTGCACGGCTCCTCAAGCGTACTGCACCATAGGTCGTGCTGTAGCGGCGATAATGGTAATCAGTAGCTTCACCACCACAGGATAGCAGGCTGCAGCGACAGAGTGCTAGTTTTTACCAACACGGGGTCATGCAGGCAGCTGGCATCAGCAACAGGCAACGAACTCACAGCTCGTATCTCTCTCTTTGCTTAAGGCAACGTTGGTAATATTTATACCTGACAGGTGCCGGGTTTGACGCAAGTTTGCTGGACATAAGACGTCAATTAAAGATGTCACTAGGAAGTGACAGTTATCAGTTGCTCATTAGAGTTCCATTACTAATCAAAACATAGCAAGCGGGGATTTCCAGGTTTGCTAAGTTTTTATCTTGTTGAAGAACTCGGAGTGTTATCTAGGAATATCAGATAGTGACTGCTGCTCTGTCATTGCACTAATTGGTCGCAAAGGAAGTAGCAGAGAGTCATGCTGGAATGTGGCTCTGTGGCTCTGTTCGTGTGAGGCCAGAGATGACTTTACAGAAATCGCACTTGAACGGTTATGCCAATATAGGGAATAAAGTGATTTATAGCCGAATAGGGGCATAAGGTCACAGTATCGATCAGGAACCTAGATTAACACGCAACACCCACTCCACGGGTAATGTCCATCAAAATTACTAAAACTAAGCAATTAGATGCATGTGTAACATTGTGTAACATAGCCCACCCCAAAATACATAAATGCATTCGAAATAGGCGTACTTGTAATACATGGAATTTAGGTACTGTACGTGGTTTTAAAAGCATAGTAATCATTCAAAAAGTATTGCATATGAAATCAATGAACGATTCTGCATAAAGAATTACACATGAAGTATCTCTGACAGAAGAAAATGCGAGATAAATCATCACATAAAAATGCATTGTAATAACATGTGTGCTAGAGGCTGGTGTTATGTTGTTATGTCTCTAGATGTGTTTAGAAATAGAAGTGTGAAGCTTCTGTTCTCTAAGAATAGTTTTTACGTTAAGCAAAGAATTGTTCGTGCCAAAAAAGGTCAATATTAGAAAAAATTGTCCAATTCAAAGAAAACAGATTTCCAAAGCTCCTGGCAGTTTTTGTTGATCAAAACTGAAGGCCGAATTCAGAGTTCATGGGAACGCTGTGTGTCGGAAAGCTTCTCAAGTTTAAAAAGTTATTGTTTCTCTATGGGAGAGAACATCGTATCAGACAGGCTCGCAAAGAATTGGTCTACAAAATCAGGTGATAGTTCAACCAAATTAGATAGCGCTGTAACTTGGCAGGTGTGAGAATGATTGCTGTCATCGAAGGCAGGACCAGCAATGCTCACAGCACGTTGTACCTGGGTGATGTTGCTTTTGTCACTCGCTCCACTGTTACCACTTGGCTGTAGTACAGGAGTCTCCACAAATGCCGTCATCAGGATTGGTAGCCGCTGGGGACAACACAATGCGTGAGCCGTTATTGGACTGAGCAAAGTATCGACGTCCATTGGTACTGCTGATGGAAGTGAAAGACAGATGTCCAACACGCATTCCTCGCCGCAAAGCATACACCGTAGCACAGGTAAAATGCAATTTTGCCATATCGGTCTGAATGAAAGGAACCAGGTCATGTTTAGATCTCTCAGCCTGGCCAATCCGAGGACGTTAGTTATCCTGTCCCTGTAGCGCATTGCTAGGATTGTCTCTTCCATTCCCATGGGAGCTATGTCTGAGCCGAGGCTTGCCATAACGTAGCAGGATGGTCAAAAATAGAATCCCTGCGATGAGTCCCAAAAATAGTGGAATACCACCAAAAATGGAGTGCACAAAATTAGGAAAGATTCCCAAAATTGCCTGGAAGGGTGTTAGCAGTCCCGTAAAGACTGTCTTAAATATGCCTGGGATGCTTGTTGCACTAGACATGTTAAGGAGTTGGCTGCACATTTCTACGAAATGCACGGGGCAATTTGTTGATAAAAGGTCATGGACCTCAGTAGCCGTCCTTGCGACTAGAAGATCATACGTCTCTTTAGATGACGTTATAGGCACTGTTGTCTGTAAAAGCACAGATTTCATTTTGCTTAATGTATCAATTCGTATAGAATAGAGATTCAGACGAGGCCAGAGGGGAGTCACTATGTCTGGAGGCCCGCTCGGAAACAATGCTTGCATACAGCATTTGACCGTGGATGTTACTTGTACTAGATAACTTGTCCCTGGCGCGAGGCCACAGCACCTGTGATCCGTTCTTAGAATGTAACTCCCGTTTGCGAGTTGCATAAAGAAGGGCTCTATCTGAGTTGCAGGTGTGACTAGCTGGTGGCATGAAAGGTTGTTTGAATTTCCATCACATGCTCCGTGTAAATTAATACCCTGACACAAAAGTATACCGCTTAGTGAGTGTTTACAGTTGTCACCACTAAGAAATACATTTTTGTCGCTGTCACTATAGCAAGAATGAGTGTATGGTAATTTCCATTCGGATTTTCAGTATCCTTTACCCAATTGTTCATATTGGCCAGCAGGTATGTACTCAAGGCACTTATGAAATCGGAAAGTTGTTATCGGAATTGTGATAATCCCGTGTATTATCCATTCAATGGCAGGACTTTCTGACATTGTCAATGGTAATCTCTCGAGTCTTTCGATGCTCAGGATTGTATAGTCTGCTCCTTTCTGTGCCAAACTGATCTGTTTATCAGTAAGGTTAAAACTGGAAAATAATGACGTTGTGTTGATTAAACGCCAAGGCACATAGCCTGAACGAAGGTTTTGCAGCGTCCAGCCTAGTTCTATAATAGAGCGTAATTGAGACTGGCCATGTTGTAACATTAGCAAATCTCTGTCTATCACATCAAAGGCAGAGGATACAATATTGTCCAACGAATATATTCTGGAAGACAGAGTCATTAACCCATTGTCTACCACAGAAAGTGATTTCTCCAAATTAATACGATCAATTTCTCGTATCTTTTCAGCAGTTTCAATTTGCTTTACTTTCCAAGCCTCGTTGTAAGCAGCATAGATGCTGGTCGCTATGAAACGCTTTTGACGCTGTTTGCGTGGTCCAAGAATGAAATCGCGCAAATCAGCACCATCTTTTAATAAAGACAAGTGTTGCTTAATTTCAGCCAGTGTGGATGTAGTTAGCCATTCTAGGCAGAGTTTCCCTACACTGTATGTTGTTATAATCCCTGGATGTTGTCTCTGGGAGTATCTAGGGTCTAATCTGGTCATTTTTAACCCCTGTGTTTTATTCAGGAACCTATCTTGACAGCTATTTGTGTCTGTAGGCCAGATTAACCACTTTTTCCAATCAGGATGTGTTCTGTTGAAATGTAAAATTTGTGACACGTCTAACTCAATATCAGCTGTTGCATTTTCAGGTATTGGCTTTGGTATAGACGGTGTTTTAAGTTCTTTGTTCTTAGCTAGGCCAAGACAAGATGTTTGGTGTACTGTGTCATTCAAAAATAACATTTGTTCTGGTATCATGCAGGTTCTAAATAGTGCTTCTATGCCTTGCACCTGCCAATCTTTTGTACCCCAAATTGTTTTCGTTTCAATATTATTTTTCCAATAATCAAAACCAAATGTCATCATTTTGTCATAAAATGCTTCTGAATATATTAATTTAGAATTTGTCAGCATTGTTTTCATTCCTGTTTTCTCTAACAGTTTATAATAAAACGTTTCTGCATCACTGGTGTTAAACCCTGAAAAATATTTGAATTTCTCAAAAAATGCTTTAGAACTGCTTTTAGGTGGTGTAGAACAATGTTCCCATTGATTATACATAAAAACATTTCTAGGCTGTGCAGATTTATGCAAGTAATGATCCCCATAGTGGGTGTAACAGAATAATTGCTCATAACTAGATGAACCTTGTAAATAATCATGATCTGTGAATCTAGCTGACATTACTAAATCAGACATCATGTCATTAATACTGTTAAAGTCCCAATCATCACAGAATGTACTTGGTGTAACAAAGTCACTTAAGGAAACCTTTAGTTGATGAGGATACTTCAGGATTTCGACCGGACCATAGATCTCATAGTCTGTTTTCTCCCATACTACCCCACCAGGTATTGGAATTGCTGTGACATTTACTGCTGACAGTTCTCTTTTCTTCACGTGGGATGATCTGTGTGGTTTCAGGACTAGGTTGATGTTCTGACTTGCTGTGTCCATTGTAATATATTTTCCTTCAATGAATTTTCCCAAACACAGTACCATGATGAGCCAAAGCAGGAGGAAAAATACACCTAGACCGAACCAGAACTCTAGCCAAGGGGAAACAAGGTAGATTTCCTTCAGTTGATGAAAGAGTTCTGTTGCTTTTTCTTTAAAAGACTTTTTTGTTTCTGGCATCACTTCGGGGTCGTTTAAATCTTCAGAGAAGTTGTCGAAGTTGATGAAATAACCAGAGGCAGTTCTGTCAATTGATGGGATTGTTCTTTCAATCTGTCTCTCGGTAGCACTTTCTGATGCCACATTAGTGTAGACTGGTGTTGTTTCTTGACGAACTGTTTCAATCTGTGTTTCAAGAGGCACGAGTTCCATGGCATTATTGCATAGTCCTTCATTGTGCACTGCAGGCTGATCGAATGTGATTAGTCTTTCAGTTTGAACCTCTTGGATTGTTGCAAGTTTGGGCATTCTGTTGTTTCTTGGGAGTCCACTGGGCCTACTGTTGATTATAGGCCACATGCTTGTGGTTTTACCAGGTCGATGGACACGACTCTGTTCTCCTTTTTACCAGCAAGGGGCGGTAGCACAACTGATCTTGTTCCGGTGACTGCTAAGACAGGTACTGCTTTTCTGTAAGAAGGCCCAAATTCCTTCTTCACCGCGATCTTTTCTCTGACTAGATCCCCAATCTTTGGAATCCAGACAGGCCTTGCTGGGGCTGTTGCGGGTGGTGCCTCGTCAGTGGTACTTGGCTGTTGCTTTAACTTTATGTTGCTTAATGATTTTCTTGTTTCATTCAGTTCCTGTAAAACAGCCAAACGGTCTTTTACTTCAAACTGCTTTGTTTCTTCTTGTACCACTGACATTTGACTATCGAGGTCCTGAACGTTCATTCTAATTCCGAACAATAGTTCGTATGGGCTGAAACCTTTTAGAGAATTTCTTGGCATGTTGTTAAGACTAGTCTGGACACTTATTAAATGTTTGACCCACCCAGCGCCTGAACCTAATACCTTCGCTGTTATAGATTGCTTTATGTCCCGGTTTTTTCTTTCTACCACACTTGTGCGATGGACAAGAATACCGCAACCCAATTCCCATGCTAGCCATGGCCTCCTTATAGGCTCGAGAGCTGAAAGCAGGACCCTGGTCAGAATGGAACGTGGTAATTGCGTATCTGCCGATATGGACTCGCTAATCTTTTATAACAGTTCTAGCGTCAGCCGAGTGCTGGAGGACTCTTTTTTAAAATGTGCTTTTCGTCTTAACTATTTAATAGGACGCAGGTTGGGGTGCAGGCAGCGTTACGCTCTTTCTGACTGGTAGCTGGTAGCAAGGTTCGCTACTGCGATCCCTATTGCAGTTTTCACATTTGTTTGCATATATTTGGTGTTCTACACTCATTCCTGGCCACCAGTATACTGATTGTAATTCAGTCAGAGAAACCTTAATTGTTTGGTGTCTCAGACCCAAACCCATATGTGCATCTGCTATTAAAAATATTCTCCTGTTCGTGTTTGGAATTACTCTATCCCCCACTCCAGGGATTCGAGCAAACGGAACGGAGTTTGCATCGATTATGTATGCATAATTGAGTGGATAGTTTACGGGTAGTGCTGCACAGTCGCCTTTTACGGTCGTTTTTACTGCCAGCATGGTTTCCCCGTCTATGTATTTATCTGTACGCTTTTTTGTGGCTACGGAAGCCGGTTTAGTTGCTTCCGCGGTGGCTGTATTAGCCAATGAATTCCCTGCAACGTGAACGCCATCACGTTGAAGACTCTGTGCGTGAATCACGTGAGTCTTTTGTAGTTCTTTGTGTAAAAGAGCTACCTCGTTCCAGAGCTTTTTATGCTTTATTGTGGCACCTGTGTCATCTTTGTAGTCGTTTTCGATCCAACTCTGCAGTTTGTTATTGAAAGAATTGACGCAAAAATGAGAATCGCACACTATAAGTGTGGGGAATTCGCGTTCTGCATTTTCGAGCGCCATCTTTAAACATCTGATTTCAGTTCTTTGAGCCGAACAGTACTTAACTGATTCAGTTTTTGTTATTTTCGGTTTGATTTTACCGCACAGCCAACGACATTTAATGATCGCACATGCTGCATCGTAGGATTTTCTCTCTACGTTGAAATGCTGTACAAAGCTATCTGTATAGATTATACATGCGTATTGTGGGAGAGGCAGGATTTCGATTGGCAGAGGATATTCTTCTTCATATTCTAAATCATTCAGTTCTTCGTATTGCGGTGCGAAATAGTATTTTACGTCTTCCGCTCCTAGAGAATCTATGTACTGTATCCATTTCGGATCCAGTGACACTGTAGGCAGGTTTACTGGGCTGAATAGCGCTTCGAAGGCGGATTCCGCTGTGAGGATGTTAATCCTTTTGCCGTGTGCAAGTTCTCTTTCATTTGCTAATGCGATTTGCACTGCGTTCACAGTTCTTTCTGTGTGACTGAATGCTTTTTCTGCTTGTGTGTACAAGTGAGATTTAATTGAAATTGGTACCTTTTCTCCCTCATTAGAGGTTAGGTACGTGAATCCGCATCTTCCTGGGATGACTCGGATTACAAGATCACGTTTGTTGTCACGTGTGTCTAATTTTGTTTTTGCTAACATGTCTGTTTGCAGTGATCTCAAAATTTCTGTGTGTTTTTGAGTCCAATTGATTTGTTTTAAATCAGGTTTAATTAGTTCGTAGAGAGGTTTAACCCTCTCTGCATAATTTAAAATATAAGTTCTTCCGAAATTCAGAAAACCTAGTATTGATTGTAAATTCTTCAGCGTTTTTGGAGCTTGGAGTACAGCGCACTTCTCTAAGAAGTTGTCCGCTAGGCTTTTCCCTTCACTTGATAATTCGTACCCTAAAAACAGTACTGTCAGATGGGCAATTCGGGACTTTTTAAAGTTGAATTTGTAACCCTCTGCTGCGAACCCAAGTATAATGGTGTTCACTCTTTTCAAGTGAGTATCCAAGTCGTCGTCTGTGAGATAAATATCATCTACGTAAGATAATGCTTCATCATCATAGATTTGTAGTAACTCTGTTACCCTAGCTGAGAATAGTCCTGGGCTGTTCTTGAACCCCTGTGGGAGTCGACAGAATTTTTTCTGCGACCCAAATGCGGAGAAAGCGGTCAAGTATCTGCTTTCTGGTGCAATGTTTTGACAAAAGAAACCATTAGAAATGTCTAATGTCGTTTTGTATTTTTTCCTAACTATGTTATTCATTAGGGCTGCACTATGCGAGTTTTGTACTGCAAAAGTTTTGCAACATGTATTAAGGTGTCTGTAGTCCAAAACTAGACGATATGAATTGTCTGGCTTGGAGACAGGAAACAAAGGATTGTTCATTTGAGAGGTGCATGTTTCAATCACCCCCTGGTACTCAAGTTGATCTAAGATCTCCCTGACCTGTTTTTTAGCTTCTTGCTTTATGGGATACTGCCGTTGGGCAGTTGGTTCACTTTTTAATTGGATTTTGTGAGGCGGAGAATCCTCATCCCATCCTACATGATTTTTATATAATGCAGGTGCCTGGGCCACTGCCCATTTCCGTGCATATGTATATTTTTTGTGAATCGGTATGTGATTCGAGAAGGCAGGCATAATTACTTCTTCGCCACGAGGGCACTCCCTGACAAACTCTGGGGGCCAATCTTTTTCAGCTAACAGAATATCATAGCCTTTTGAGAGCTTATCCCAAAATAGACCCTTAATTTTCCTAGTCTTATCACCCTCCATACGCAATGTTATTTCGTATATTTTATGGGGCTCGCTAAGTCTGGCGTCGGCAGTTTCAACCTGAATGTATTCATTCGTGTCCACTGTCTCCAGATGACTCATCAAGTTCTTGCGCGCTATACTGATTTCTGCTGCACTGTCCAACATTGTCAATGCCCACTCCCCGTTTTTCAACTGTGTCCTCAGTATTCTCGGCATGGTTGATTACTCTAATACTGGCTACCTTCTTTTTAGGAAATTGAGATTTCTTATTTTGAGCAGGTTCCTTGTCTTTGGACTTGGTGTGCTCTCCTGGGTCTGACCGTCCTCTTCTTTCCGAATTCTGTGGAAGAGATCGAGAGGGACGTGTATCAATACTTTGATATCTATCAGGTTTTTTTATATTATCCCTATTTCTAAGGTTGTATCTTTTCTCAGAGGACTCCCTCTGGGGAGACTGGCGTTCTCCAGTCGGAGTTCTTTCCCTCCGTCGAGGAGACCTTCCTCTGGTCTGGAAAACTTTTTCCTTGGGAGTGGATTGTTTATTTCCATCCCAGCTCTTTTTAGGAGTGTTTAAATTATTTTTAATAAATAATTTTTCAGGACTTTCGAGCAGTTGGGGTTTTACTGGTTTCCCACCCAAGCTGTCTCTACCTAATTCTTCATAGCATTTTTCTATGATTTTTGCAAGCTCAACAGGATCTTTTATATCTGTTTCCCTCAACTTCTGGCGAATCGCCACAGATGCTGCTTCTCCCTTTACATTGGCTAATAATATAGCCGTGACCTGCTTGAAATCTTTCAGTAATTTCATACCCAGATTTAAAGCGGGCTCTGGACCGAATTCATTTTGAATCTGTTTTAGCACTTCTGGTATTACCGCCATAGACGGAACACCGTGTGTTTTTGTGTAAATGGAAGCAAAGACTGTACCCCAAGTGTCACAGTCCTCCACGTGTGGTGCGATTCCCATAGGAAGGCAGATGGTCAAGATTCTGTGTTTCTCAATAGGGGTAGTATCAGGAAATACTGCCTCTATTTGAGTGATTTTCTGGGCTAACCAGAAAGGAATTTGTTCCCGTTTTACGGGTGTTTTACCAAGACATGACTGTATGTTCTGTGGTGTAATTTTATTTGTGTTCCCCTGATGAGGGGTCAGCTGTGGTGTATTAACAGCTGGCTGGATTGTAGCAATCCGCATTACATATTGGACTAATTGCCTATGTATCTTTATTAATGTGTTTAGCTGTGCTAACAGCTCTTCTCTTGACATTCTTGCAATGTCAGGATGTGGTGTGTAGCTGGCTAGAACCGGCCACGTTGCTCCTGGTCTACCTAGTGGACCGAGCCTGGTTATGTGATCATTGTGTTTTAGGGCGCCATTAAACCAGAGCAGGTGCTCTTGAAATTTAAGTGGAATTTCAACCTCCTCGAAAGGGGCGTACTCATCCGGAGGTTCCTCTATTTTGTAATAGTGAAACTCTTGTGTTGCAGCGTTTGCCGCTGGAAAGTTTATCCATGAATAGAATACCTCTGTCTGCCGATACTCGTGAGCCTCTATCACGAAAACTACTGTACCACCTTGAGGTGTCAGTCCGTTTTCTATAAGTTTTAACGTTATAGATCTTCTTAAGTGAACCGGGATGATAATAGCATCCGGGTCTGCTTGTAGGAGACTCGTGTCTTCCTCCATTAGCTGGGATGCCAGTCTAACTGCTTCCCTTTCTTCTTCACTGTCTGTCATTTAAAAAATGCAGGTTTTGCAGAGTAGGTCTCCAAGGAGACAAAGATTAGATGCACAATATTTTGGAACACTGTATCCTTCAACGTTGAATAAACCGGAGCTTTACATAGGAATCTCTTCCTACTAAGGTCGGGCGGATTTTAACCTTTCACCCACTCCAGACGTCTATTGGAGTATTTACGGGAGAAAGGGGTGTGAAATATGCACGACTAAGTTACTCTACAAGTCTTACGTTAGTTTATCGCCTTACCAAACGTTAGGGCGCCATGTAGTGTAGTTCCTAGTTTCCCACTAGGCCCTGCGCATTGGAATAACATAAACAGTAGTATCGACGTGGAACTGGCTATATTCCAGGCCTCCACTGACTATGCTAAACTTAATTGGGTTGTGTTACCAACTAGCTCAGAGGTCACTGGAAACTTTCTTCTCTGCATAGGAAGTGATCAGCTTCCTTGGCACAGACAAGAAGGGATTCAGTTTTCCAACAACCGTGCAACATGACAACTTTGCTCCTCAGATCAAGAGTCGATCTCTAGGGTCGTGTGAAACAATAGACATAGATTTCACTCAGTCAGTCTGGTGCAGTTTACTTTCACAGTATGTAGAGAATAGAGAGACGGGCGTGTATCAATAAAGGTTAACATTTATTGAACAGTCTTTCTTCTCGTACAAGAGAAATGTATTGCCACAATTGCAATAACTGTTATTATAAAAAGTACGTACAGTAAGATAAGAATTGCGAAATAGAACTGTAAAAGCATTGATATGGTTTCTTAGCCATACAATGGTTTAAAAGTAATAAAACATATATACAGTCATATATACATTAGGCTAACATACTCAACTGGTGCTTCTAACTAAGCCTACCCCGGTGTGCCTGACCTAAGCCTAACACGTGAGAAGGGGAGTAAGTAAGTAGCTTAAGTTAAGTTGGTTTTGCCAAGGTTTGTTTCAAGAATTCTCGTCTAAGGGTTTAGTCAACACCATACCTCTGAATAGAATGATGGAGGATTGGTATCTCCTTCAGGGGTCTCTCTCGATATCCCAGTCACCTGCGAGGGTAAACCGGAAGCGCCGGGACTGGATTTCTCTGCACGAGAAAGGCAGCAGCTTCTCTCAGCGCGTCGAGGAAGGAGGGGTGACAGCGTCCGCGGGCAGCTGGGCTGGATGTCTTCGCAGAGGATGGCTGCACGGCTCCTCAAGCGTACTGCACCATAGGTCGCGCTGTAGCGGCGATAATGGTAATCAGTAGCTTCACCACCACAGGATAGCAGGCTGCAGCGACAGAGTGCTAGTTTTTACCAACACGGGGTCATGCAGGCAGCTGGCATCAGCAACAGGCAACGAACTCACAGCTCGTATCTCTCTCTTTGCTTAAGGCAACGTTGGTAATATTTACACCTGACAGGTGCCGGGTTTGACGCAAGTTTGCTGGACATAAGACGTCAATTAAAGATGTCACTAGGAAGTGACAGTTATCAGTTGCTCATTAGAGTTCCATTACTAATCAAAACATAGCAAGCGGGGATTTCCAGGTTTGCTAAGTTTTTATCTTGTTGAAGAACTCGGAGTGTTATCTAGGAATATCAGATAGTGACTGCTGCTCTGTCATTGCACTAATTGGTCGCAAAGGAAGTAGCAGAGAGTCATGCTGGAATGTGGCTCTGTGGCTCTGTTCGTGTGAGGCCAGAGATGACTTTACAGAAATCGCACTTGAACGGTTATGCCAATATAGGGAATAAAGTGATTTATAGCCGAATAGGGGCATAAGGTCACAGTATCGATCAGGAACCTAGATTAACACGCAACAGTCCAGACTAGAGTGACTGAGCGAAAGGTTTTGCAATTTTTGCAAGCATGAGTCCAGATAGAACACTTCAAAAGACATTATGGACAATCCCAGAGGACTGCACTAAGTTGATAGAGCTATTGCTGACTAGAATCATGGGAGTTTCGCCAACCGTGCAATCTTAGTTAGCTACACAGACAGACCAATAAGAATAATCTAGTAATACCACAGGGAGTCATAGTAGAGGCAGGATAAGAATTTAGATACAGTCTACAAGAAGAGCAAAGACAATTTTGAAAAAAGTCAAATGAGGAACGCTAGGAAAAATAGGTACTAGTCTAAAATGAAAACTTACTGGGGCCAGCAGAGGAGCCCTCGCCTGCCCGATCCTGGCCCTGTTGATGAACAGCATCCGCCGCCTGCTGCTCCTGTGTCCTCCTCTCGCCCCTGGGGGGAGCTGACGTACAACATGAAAGAAAGAACAGAAAACATGGATGATTGTTGCTTGTCAATGTCAACCAAATCAAACATTTCAAAAGAACAATAACAAAATATCTCTGCAAAATTATATTGATTATGGTTACTTTTCATTTATTTGCGGACCTGTGACTTCGAAAGTCACGTAACTCACTAAACAAAGTACTGAAACGTTCACCTAGGACTGGCAGGCAGCAGTCCGCAGGCAAGACGCAAAGTGACAGACAAACTCCATTGTGATTTCAGTCAGATCAGTGACAAAACTAACAGTTGCCTGCTACATTACCAGTCATTTAAATAGTCAAACTATCAATCCACCGCCACTATTTTTCTTATTGTCAGGGGTACAAAGGAAGGGGCAGATTTAAGCCCTTGCGGCTCTTTTGCGCCGTTCTTGCGTGACTTTTGTGACGCAGCAGCTAAACAAAAAAGGGCGCCATGGTGCGGCGTATAATATTATAACAACGTGACGCATTTGGGAGATGCATCCCGTTATAAAGCCCTGCGCCATCAGGGGGCGTTCCCGGCGCAAGGGAGGGCATTCCTGCGCTGGAACACATCCTAATAGTGGCTGAGGGAAATCTACAAAATATCAATCAGTCACCTTTAGGACAATGATGCGTCACACAAACCCTGCACCTGCTTGAAGCAGACGTACGGCTTGACCCAGCATTGGGGAGATAGGGTACCCCAGAGCATTGATGGAGCTGCGCCATCGTTGCGACGCAACTCCAGCAGTAAAGCTTCGGTGACGTTTTGGGCCCATGGTGCGCCGCATTGCAAATACGGCGCACCATGTTTGGTGGTGGTAGCGGGCCGCACAATTAATGGCGCATCCCTGCTACTTTGCAGGGATGCGACGGTAATTGCAATTCTGCCCCTTAGGGGCATACTTACTTACGCGTTCTGGCGCATCTCCAGAGATGCGCCAGATCAAATGCGTCACGCAAAACTACCCTTGCGACACGGCAGATGTGCCTCATTTACAATGCGGCGCGCCCTGGCGCAAGGGTAGGCACTTGCGTGAGGCATCTCGTCACGTAAGAGCGGCGCATCGCTGGAGTCACGTCGCCAACGCAATGCAACTCCAGTAATGCTCAGGGCCACCCAATACTTAACATGCTGTGTCAGTCCTTTCGCCTGCTTCGAGCAGACATAAGGAATTGAATTGACGTAGCAGCGTCGCAGAAGTGCCTGCGTTAAATCTTGTACATTTCACGCAGGCAATTTTGCGAGGCGCACAGCCGCTGGACCGCCCACCCTGCGTACTAGGAACGCACCCATTGTGGTGCAGGCCCATGGCTTTATAACGTGACGCATCTCCCTAGATGCGTCATGCTGTAAATGACTCGCAGGGATGCGGCACGTTTACGCCGCTGTTGGGTCACGCAAGGCAGCGTAAACGTGGCGCAAGGGGCTTGTAAATGTAATCTTCCCCCTAGTGTCTAGCATTACGCAGTTCTGTAAAGTACACTCATACATAATAGTTACTCAGGCCAATGAGACCACGAAATAGAAAACAAATAAGCATAGTAGCAACGCCACTGAGAAGGAGAGCAGTGCACCTGAAATGCACAGAAGATTTTGAAATATAATTTAACTACAATGTAATCGTCATCAGCGGCATTATTGGCTTGCTCCATGTATACAACAACACAGAGCAGGAGAAAACATCATAGTAGTGAGTGATTAAATGGCTACTACTACTCACCAAGCCCGGGGATCTCCAAGCCGAGCTGGTCCAGCAGGTCGCGCTCGCGGTCCAGGAGGTCCGTCCAGCGATGGGTGACCTGGCTGTAGGTGCGCTGGACCCCGTAGAGGTGGGATATGGCCCAGCACACCTTCTCCCACCGCTTCCGGCGCTCCCGCATGTTGTAGCCGCCGGCCGCGATCCTGCCGCCTCCCGCGATGGTCCTGGGCAGGCGGCGCTGGACGAAGTAGACCAGCGCGCCCACTTCCTCCGGGCTGAATATCTCCCGTCGCGTCGCGTCGGGAAGAAGAAAAGAAAAGAGTTTAAAAAAGTAGTTTAAAAGTAAAGAAAAATAGCAGAAAAGACAAAAATATACAGCTAGGAAAAGAGAGGGATAGATAAGAAGCAAAATCGTAAAAAAAAAACTGAAAACAAGCAAAGGATGGCAAAGATACCAAGAGGATTAAACACCATGCCCAGACACAGGAAATGAATGAAAAACAAGATGGCCGGCGCCCGTTCACGAGCGCAAAAGTAAGTTTGCGCGAGATTTTCCTCGCGATCTCGTGCGAACCTCTAGATTTCCCGCGCGATCTCGTGCGAACCTCTACTCGCAATGCGCTTACTGCGCGAGATTATACATAGCGGGCGGAAAGGGAAATACGTCACGCAAACAAAATGGCCGCGCCCGTACTCGACCTTGGGGTAAATTCGCGTGTTGCGCTGCAAGCGGCTCGCGAATACTGCAAAAAAACTCGCGAAACAACAAGCCGCAAAAAAATAAAATGCTCATTCGCACGAATTGGCGGCTTCCGCGGTCGGTTTCGCACGACGCCGCGCCCCGCGAATAGCGCGAAAAAAAACGAAAAACGATTTCAGCAAAAGCAAAAGCAATGAGCAGGTGCAAAAGGTCAACCTCATGATTTGTAACGATTCTTTGTAGTGCTTCCTGAGGGGGCCCTCCAGAATTCGGTTGCCTGCTTGCAACTATTGTGTGACCCTGCTCTGACCTTAACTGTATGCCACAAAGGTCCTGATTTACAGCTAAAGGAGCAGACAAGCAGGTGCCAGGCTGGAACTTTAAATTCTTTCAGTGACACATTAATTAGCCCCTAATTCATTATTGTCAGTTGGGGCAGGGCAGGTGTTGTTAATAAACTAACCCCAAATTAATTCATGTCAGTTCAAGCAGGGCAGGTGGGCTTGCTTTTCCCCCCCATCTTCTACAGTGATGATGAACCAGAGGGTGGCATTGATGTAACAGAGGGTGGCATGGGTCAAAGAGAGGGTGCCAGTGGTAAAACAGAGGGTGCTGGGAGGCTGTGATGATGAACCAGACGTAGAAACAACATAGTCGCGACCGTTGCGAGCCGACAAGTAAGTTCGCAATTGCGAACTAGTACCAAATCCTCGCGAACTTGCAGAAACAATTGCGAACACAAAAAAAAAAAAAAATCCGCAAATTCGCGGGAATTCGCGGATTTTGCGGATTGCGAATCCGCAAATCCGCAAAATTCGCGAACGCGAGATCCGCAAAATTCGCCCATGCTTAACCAATAGGACCCTCAGATCTAGTAGCAAGAACTTTCTGGCAGTCCCACAAATAAGGAGAAGCCGCATGGGTGGCAGACGTTTTTCTGTTCAGAACAACCTGCCGGATTATATTCGGTTGGAGGAGAACCATCCTAGGTTTAGGAAAATGCTAAAAACCTTCCTATTACCGTAATCTCTCTGGGATGAATGGGACCACTGCAGCGCTGGGATGCCTCCGGGTAACCACGCGCTATATAAATTAGTGGTCATTCATTCATTCATTCATTCATTCATTCACTTGAGATAAATATAACTATAACTGCCCATGGTTTTTATAGGTGAAAAATCTGAACCTAACTATAATATCCTGTAACCTTTGGCTTTTTAGTGAATTTCTAATTTTATTTTATCACCTATCTATAATGTCCCTGTATCTGTACTGTATACCGGTTGCCATTAGGTAGTTATGGTTACAACCTTGTTTTCATAGAAAGAGCATTATTTGTTTTGCCAATACCTTTGGTGCCGCTCAACGCATCTTCACAAAAGTTTTAAAACATATACTTTAGTCAGTAAAGCTGCTGTGTTGAAAGTTTCAAGGTGATCCATCAAGTTGGGGCTGAGAAAAAAGAGGGTCTGAAATTGTGTTTTCCCCATGCATTTTCCGATAGTAATTTGAACACGACTTCAGCCCGAAACACTGAATGGAATTACACAAAATTTACCAGAAAGCTAAATATTGGTGTAGAACCCATGCGATTTGTGATTTAGTATAAATCCATTCAGTAGTTATCAAGATATTAAAGGGCAAAATAATATAGATGTGTTGGGACACAGATCCGTTTCATTGGACATGGCTTTACAGTACGGGCTGGACTGTTCCCATGAGGCACAGGGTCAGACTGATTTGCATATAGCCATGTCTGAACTGGGGTGGCAGAGTGGGCTAAAGAACGGTGATGGATTAAATCCAGATCTTTTGACTGGGTGTGAGAGTTTGATTGATTCAGATGCTCCGTCCATCACCACCCCCTTTTGTACGGCAAGTACAAATGGGGCCCACCTCCTAGAATTTGAAAAACACCGGAGACTACCATCTACCTGAGCTATTAATTAAGGCTTGGTGGTAAACCTCACTCTGCCGGTTGAGTTCACAGAGTTTTTATCACTCTGTACTCTACTTGGAGGGCGAAGTTTGTCCTACGCCGCTGATGTTTGCAGCACCTTGGTTTCTAGTGGTTCAAGTGTCCAGCAGCAGTGAACTGTTATTTGTCCCTGCGTGAGCCACAGAGCTTAAGTCTGGATGTAGCTATATATATATGTATATATATATTTATTTATTTATTTATTTATTTATTATTACATTTCTTAAGCGCTCAGCTACCCATGGGTTTCCCGGCGCTGGGAGTAAAAAAAGACAGTATGCCAAATGAGGAGGGAGTCAAATCAGCGAACTTACATATTAAAAAGCCAGGTCTTGATTCCCTTACGGAAAGTAAGGAAGCACATTTCAGAACGCAGAGGGAGGGGTAAAGAGTTCCAAAGAGAGGGAGCCAGCAGAGAGAATGAGCGACCTCCCATTTTTGCTCTCTTAATGCGTGGAATCCTGAACTTATTCTGGGTGGAAGACCTAAGTGTGCGCGGAGGGAGATATTGCTGCACCAGAATAGATAAGTAAGGGGGAGCTTTACCGGTCATGATTTTATGCATGAAACATAATGACTTAAATTTGACCCTGCTCTCGATCCGCAGCCAATGTAGATTACGCATGTGGGAAGAGGCTGAGGATCTGGCGGGTAGTTTACAAATAAGGCGAACAGCCATATTTTGTAGTACCTGGTACTTCTTAGTGACCTCCTTACAGGCGCCCAAAAGTAAGATGTTACCATAGTCCAGGCGTGAGATGACAAGAGCCTGGACTACAGATTTCAAAGTGTCAGCAGGCAGCATCCACGAGATTTTCCTAAGCCACCTGATGATGGTGGTACAGGTGGCAGAGACTTTCACGACGTGCTGCCTGAAAGACAGTTGGTTGTCCAGGAGGACCCCCAGGTTCCGGGCACAGGGAGTTGGAGTGGGAAGAGGGCCCATCTCCGGCGGCCAATGTTGTGGGCCCCAGAGCGAGATGTCTGAGCCAAACAGAAGCAATTCTGTTTTCTCCCCGTTTAATTTTAATTTGTGCTCCAACATCCATGCCGAGATCTGTTTTAGTCCAGCTTGAAGAGAGGAGAAAGGGAGGTGCTTGTTGGTGGAGAGAGAGTAGATGACTTGAGTGTCATCGGCGTAAGAATAGATAGAGAGACCTGCCTGTTCCGCCAGAAAAGCAAGAGGTCTCACATATAAATTAAAGAAAAGAGGACTGAGAATAGAACCTTGTGGAACACCGTGATTAGAAGGAAAAGAAGAGGAAACAGAAGTAGAGGAAAAGACTTGAAACGTGCGATTGGATAGAAAGTTAGCGATCCAGGCCAGGGCAGCACCATCGACACCCACCTCTCTCAGGGAGGACAACAGGATGGAATGGGAGACGGTGTCAAATGCGGCACTCAAATCAAGCAAAATGAGTGCCACGGTCTCCCCGTTGTCCACCTTTTGCCTGATGGATTCTGACACACCAAGGAGAGTGGTTTCAGTCGAGAAGCCAGCCCTGAACCCGGATTGAGAACCATGAAGAAAGTTAGAGGTTTCCACGTGAGAATTAAGCAGAGAGTTAACATGTTTCTCCAGAATTTTAGAGAAGCATGAGAGTAGCGAAATAGGGCGAAAATTAGATGGGTTGTTAGGGTCTAAATTGGCTTTCTTTAATAATGGGACCACCATAGCGTGCTTCCATTCGTTGGGTACAATAGCTTCAGAAAGGGAGGCATTCAAGACCTCCAAAATAATAAGGAGTAGAGTAGGGTCCAGAGAGCTCAGAATTTGAGGGGGCATGGGTTCAAGCGGAGATCCAGATTTTATGTCCTGTAAATACTTTTGTAGAAGCAAAGGGGAAATGGGATCCCAAGCAAGGAGTTGGGGAAGCGAGGAAGTGCGACAGACAGAGGTAACAAGTGGGGGAGAACATGCAGGTAAAACAACTTGAGTGGGTACAGCCGGAGAGGAATTAAAGGAGTCATAGATCTTCTCGATCTTTTCGACAAAGAAATTGGCCAGAGCTTCACACTGGGGGGTATCAAGAATAGGGGCCTTGGGTACAGTAGATGCACCTGACAGCTCCTTCACTATTTTGAACAGGGTCTTAGGTCTATTCTGTGCCGCAAGGACTGTAGTGTTCGTAAAGGAAGCTCTGGCGCTATCACATGACGCGTGGTAGATTTTAAGAGCGGCCTTATATTCCGCTTTCAAAGCAGCATCATAATTGGAACGCCATATGCGTTCCAATTTTTTGCATTTAGATTTTTCTAGGCGGAGAGCGTCAGTGAACCATGGAGCAGGTGGATGAAGAATATGTAGTTTATTCTTTTGCTTTGGGAGACAGGAATCTAAAGCATTAGTCAACCAGCGATTGACAGAAGGTAGCTCCTTGGTAGACAGGTGAGTGGACAGTGGAGGCATGGAGTTAATAAGATACAGATTAAGTTTATCTGTATCAAGACGTTTCCAATTCCTGCTGTCTTTATGGGAGTAAGTGGGCATGGACGAGTTAGGGGAAGCCATTTCAATAGAAAAATTTACAATAAAATGGTCCGACCAGGGGACCTGCAGTGAAGATTGATATGAGATGGTCGAAAGGTTAGAGATAATAGGGTCCAAAAGGTTGCCAGCCTTATGAGTGGGGTCAGAATTGTGGAGATGGAGATCTAAAGCTGCCAGATCCTGTAACAAACGTGAGGAAATGGCACACAAAGCAGAGTTAAAATGGATGTTGAGATCTCCAATAACCATAAAATTATTGGATTGTGCCAGGAGTGGGGCAACAAGATCCGGGAGGGAGGAAGCCCAGTTGTTCGCTGCGCCAGGGGGACGATAAATCAGCGTGCCGGTAAGAGTGAAGTGTGGGGTAAGTGATAGCTTAAAAAGACCAGCTTCGCAATTAGGGAATTCAAGGTCATCCCATTTACAGGAGAATTCTCTCCTGAAAATGATGGCAATTCCCCCGCCCTCTTTAAGAGGCCGGTTTCGCCCAACGTAGGTATAATCATTGGGGAGAACCATGGCGATGTCAGGGCCAGAGCTGTCATTTAACCATGTTTCCGTTAAAAACATGGCAGCTGGGCTAACTGTCTGTAGAAGATCGAAGATGTCTCTCTTGTGTTTAACGAGAGAGCAACAGTTAATACTAATGAATTTCAACTGGGGACCGGGATTGGGCAAAATAAAAGGGAGAGAACTATACCGAGAGGCAGGGATCCAAAAGGTAGAAGACATAGAGTCTATCTGCGAGGGAGAGGATTCCAGTGAAAGATTGCAGGAAGGACATAGGATGGGGGCATAGTGGCAGTGAAACACAAGGTGCGAAGTGCAAGGGGGACCCCGCAACCGCAGAAGAGCAGCACGGGAAAACGTGACACCGTTGGAAGCATCGAGACTGGGCCCTGGGCACGTACTGGCGCGGACGGGGTTGACTTGTGCGCGACTTCGGCGCGAAGTCGGCGCTCCCGCTGCGCTCGTCCGCTGCGCTTCCTCCATTCCCCCATTAAGTACTAAGGGCGAGGGACCACTAGACCGCTCACCTGCAAGGACTAGCGCAGGGCGGAAGTGGTGTCAGCCTCCAGGAAGTGTGCACCTCGGACTGGTCCTCCGCAACAAACGGCACAAGCCGGGGCGGACCGGGACCACGAGGGCAGTCAAGTGCAGGGAGTGCGAGTATACAAGAGGTAAGAATAACCGCTTAAAAGTAAGCAGTCCGGCGCGCTTTTAAAATCAGCCGCGGACTTAAGAGTGGATGTGCAAAATAGGCAAAGTTACAATTTCTACATAAATGCTATTAAAATCAGCAAAGGTACAGCTTAAAACAATATGTTAATACCGCGTCCAACACACACACCGCCACCTGTACACTGAAAACGTTACTGGGGCTGGGAGCATAGGCGCCGATTTAAATATTGGAGCGGGCTCGGCACCACTAGACCGCTCACCTGCAAGGACTAGCGCAGGGCGGAAGTGGTGTCAGCCTCCAGGAAGTGCGCACCTCGGACTGGTCCTCCGCAACAAACGGCACAAGCCGGGGCGGACCGGGACCACGAGGGCAGTCAAGTGCAGGGAGTGCGAGTATACAAGAGGTAAGAATAACCGCTTAAAAGTAAGCAGTCCGGCGCGCTTTTAAAATCAGCCGCGGACTTAAGAGTGGATGTGCAAAATAAATAAAATGTGCAATATATGCCATGTGAACAAGGCTCGGACGAGCCAAAACTTCATGGCGGCATACAGCAAATAAAAGTTCCTGCACTTACCTGTTGGTCTATGTCCGTACATGCTGTGGTTGTGGCGAGGAAGAATTGTCTACTACTTACTCGCAGAATCCGGTATGTATATATATATATATATATATATATATATATATATATATATATATATATATATATATATATATATATATATATATATATATATATATTTCAGCATATCCATGCCTTCTTCAGCGCCCAAGTTCACAGGAGGCTTTCATCATTACAAATGTTCATTTCAGTCCTGCGCCTAAATGTTTGTGTGCGTTAGGCTTCACCCCTAACAAAATGTTCGCTCCTGTTGCAGCTTCCGGTGTTGCCGTGGACTGGCAAGACCAGAATACATCACTCTGCATTCAGGTAGGGGAAGTATGGGGAAAATATAACCAAGTGGTCGAATGCAGGACATTCATTGTGTAGACAGCCTAGATTTTCCTGCTTGTCATCAGGTTTAAAGAATACTCCCTCCGTCCCCTCACCGCTTCAGCCCCAAGGTAAGGAACAGTTTTTGGTGGGGGCAGCAATGTGGTTACATGCCGCCAAAAAGCAAGGCTGTATCTCCCCACAACCGTGCTGTCTGCTCCGTACTCTCGTGGCGGGCACAAGTCAATCCAGTCCCCTGTTAACATCAATTATTGCCAAAACAACTGCCAATATGGACTTGGCCGGCTTCGTGAAGCGGGGGCCTCCCAATCCGCGTTACTGGCAAACGCAGAAAATATGCCAAGCAGCTCCTTCCTTTCAAAAAGAGTAGAGACCACACGAGGGGAACACTGGGGGAAGCTTCTTTAATTGCGATGATAATAGCGGCAAATGCATTTCGGCATATCCATGCCTTCTTCAGCGCCCAAGTTCACAGGAGGCTTTCATCATTACAAAAGTTTGTTTCAGTCCTGCGCCTAAATGTTTGTGTGCATTAGGCTCAACCCCTAACAACATTTTCCCACCTGTTGAAGCTCCCGGTGTTGCCCTGGACTGCCAAGACCAGAATACATCACTCTGCATTCAGGTAGGTGAAGTATGGGCAAAATATAACCAAGTGGTCGAATGCAGGACTTTCATTGTGTAGACAGCCTAGATTTTCCTGCTTGTCATCAGGTTTAAAGAATACTCCCTCCGTCCCCTCACCGCTTCAGCCCCAAGGTAAGGAACAATTTTTGGCGGGGGCAGCAATGTGGTTACACGCTGCACAAGCAAGGCTGAATCTCCCCACAACCGCGCAGTCTTCTCCGTACTCTCGTGGCGGGCACAAGTCAATCCAGTCCCCTGGAAACACCAATTATTGCCGAAACAACTGCCAATATGGACTTGGCCGGCTTCGTGAAGCGGGGGCCTCCCAATCCGCGTTACTGGCAAACGCAGAAAATATGCCAAGCAGCTCCTTCCTTTCAAAAAGAGTAGAGACCACAAAAGGGGAACACTGGGGGAAGCTTCTTTAATTGCGATGATAATAGCGGCGAATGCATTTCGGCATATCTATGCCTTCTTCAGCGCCCAACTTCACAGGAGGCTTTCATCATTACAAATGTTTGTTTCAGTCCTGCGCCTAAATGTTCGTGTGCATTTGCCTCCACCCCTAACAAAATGTTCACACCTGTGTCAGCTCTCGGTGTTGCAGTGGACTGCCAAGACCAAAATACATCACTCTGCATTCATGTAGGTGAAGTGTGGGGAAAATATAACCAAGTGGTTGAATGCAGGACTTTCATTGTGTAGACAGCCTAGATTTTCCTGCTTGTCATCAGGTTTGAAGAATACTCCCTCCGTCCCCTCACCGCTTCAGCCCCAAGGTAAGGAACAGTTTTTGGCGGGGGCAGCAATGTGGTTACATGCCGCCCAAAAGCAAGGCTGTATCTCCCCACAACCGTGCTGTCTGCTCCGTACTCTTGTGGCGGGCACAAGTCAATCCAGTCCCCTGTTAACATCAATTATTGCCAAAACAACTGCCAATATGGACTTGGCCGGCTTCGTGAAGCGGGGGCCTCCCAATCCGCGTTACTGGCAAACGCAGAAAATATGCCAAGCAGCTCCTTCCTTTCAAAAAGAGTAGAGACCACACGAGGGGAACACTGGGGGAAGCTTCTTTAATTGCGATGATAATAGCGGCAAATGCATTTCGGCATATCCATGCCTTCTTCAGCGCCCAAGTTCACAAGAGGCTTTCATCATTACAAATGTTCGTTTCAGTCCTGCGCCTAAATGTTTGTGTGCGTTAGGCTCAACCCCTAACAACATTTTCCCACCTGTTGAAGCTCCCGGTGTTGCCCTGGACTGCCAAGACCAGAATACATCACTCTGCATTCAGGTAGCTGAAGTATGGGTAAAATATAACCAAGTGGTCGAATGCAGGACTTTCATTGTGAAGACAGCCTAGATTTTCCTGCTTGTCATCAGGTTTAAAGAATACTCTCTCCGTCCCCTCACCGCTTCAGCCCCAAGGTAAGGAACAGTTTTTGGCGGGGGCAGCAATGTGTTACACGCTGCCCAAAAGCAAGGCTGAATCTCCCCACAACCGCGCAGTCTGCTCCGTACTCTCGTGGCGGGCACAAGTCAATCCAGTCCCCTGGAAACACCAATTATTGCCGAAACAACTGCCAATATGGACTTGGCCGGCTTCGTGAAGCGGGGCCTCCCAATCCGCGTTACTGGCAAACGCAGAAAATATGCCAAGCAGCTCCTTCCTTTCAAAAAGAGTAGAGACCACAAAAGGGGAACACTGGGGGAAGCTTCTTTAATTGCGATGATAATAGCGGTGAATGCATTTCGGCATATCTATGCCTTCTTCAGCGCCCAACTTCACAGGAGGCTTTCATCATTACAAATGTTTGTTTCAGTCCTGCGCCTAAATGTTTGTGTGCGTTAGGCTCCACCCCTAACAAAATGTTCCCACCTGTTGCAGCTCCCGGTGTTGCCATGGACTTCCAAGACCAGAATACATCACTCTGCATTCAGGTAGGTGAAGTATGGGGAAAATATAACAAAGTGGTCGAATGCAGGACTTTCATTGTGTAGACAGCCTAGATTTTCCTACTTGTCATCAGGTTTAAAGAATACTCCCTCCGTCCCCTCACCGCTTCAGCCCCAAGGTAAGGAACAGTTTTTGGCGAGGGAAGCAATGTGTTACACGTCGCCCAAAAGCAAGGCTGAATCTCCCCACAACCGCGCTGTCTGCTCCGTACTCTCGTGGCGGGCACAAGTCAATCCAGTCCCCAGGAAACATCAATTATTGCCGAAACAAATGCCAATATGGACTTGGCCGGCTTCGTGAAGCGGGGGCCTCCCAATCCGGGTTACTGGCAAACGCAGAAAATATGCCAAGCAGCTCCTTCCTTTCAAAAAGAGTAGAGACCACAGGAGGGGAACACTGGGGGAAGCTTCTTTAATTGCGATGATAATAGCGGCAAATGCATTTCGGCATATCCATGCCTTCTTCAGCGCCCAAGTTCACAGGAGGCTTTCATCATTACAAATGTTCGTTTCAGTCCTGCGCCTAAATGTTCGTGTGGGTTAGGCTCCACCCTGAACAAAATGTTCGCACCTGTTGCAGCTCCCGATGTTGCCGTGGTCTGCCAAGACCAGAATACATCACTCTGCATTCAGGTAGGTGAAGTATGGGGAAAATATAACCAAGTGGTCGAATGCAGGACTTTCATTGTGTAGACAGCCTAGATTTTCCTGCTTGTCATCAGGTTTAAAGAATACTCCCTCTGTCCCCTCACCGCTTCAGCCCCAAGGTAAGGAACAGTTTTTGGTGGGGGCAGCAATGGGTTACACTCCGCCCAAAAGCAAGGCTGTATCTCCCCACAACCGTGCTGTCTGCTCCGTACTCTCGTGGCGGGCACAAGTCAATCCAGTCCCCTGTAAACACCAATTATTGCCGAAACAACTGCCAATATGGACTTGGCCGGCTTCGTGAAGCGGGGGCCTCCCAATCCGCGTTACTGGCAAACGCAAAAAATATGCCAAGCATCTCCTTCCTTTCAAAAAGAGTAGAGACCACACAAGGGGAACACTGGGGGAAGCTTCTTTCATTGCAATGATAATAGCGGCAAATGCATTTCGGCATATCCATGCCTTCTTCAGCGCCCAAGTTCACAGGAGGCTTTCATCATTACAAATGTTCGTTTCAGTCCTGCGCCTAAATGTTCGTGTGCGTTAGGCTCCACCCCTAACAAAATGTTTGCACCTGTTGCAGCTCCCGGTGTTGCCGTGGACTGCCAAGACCAGAATACATCACTCTGCATTCAGGTAGGTGAAGTATGGGGAAAATATAACCAAGTGGTCGAATGCAGGACATTCATTGTGTAGACAGCCTAGATTTTCCTGCTTGTCATCAGGTTTAAAGAATACTCCCTCCGTCCCCTCACCGCTTCAGCCCCAAGGTAAGGAACAGTTTTTGGCGGGGGCAGCAGCAATGTGGTTACACGCCGCCCAAAAGCAAGGCTGAATCTCCCCACAACCGCGCTGTCTGCTCCATACTCTTGTGGCAGGCACAAGTCAATCCAGTCCCCTGTAAACACCAATTATTGCCGAAACAACTGCCAATATGGACTTGGCCGGATTTGTGAAGCTGGGGCCTCCCAATCCGCGTTACTGGCAAACGCAGAACATATGCCAAGCAGCTCCTTCCTTTCAAAAAGAGTAGAGACCACACAAGGGGAACACTGGGGGAAGCTTCTTTAATTGCGATGATAATAGCGGCGAATGCATTTCGGAATATCCATGCCTTCTTCAGGGGCCCAAGTTCACAGGAGGCTTTCATCATTACAAATGTTTGTTTCAGTCCTGCGCCTAAATGTTCGTGTGCATTTGCCTCCACCCCTAACAAAATGTTCACACCTGTGTCAGCTCCCGGTGTTGCAGTGGACTGCCAAGACCAAAATACATCACTCTGCATTCATGTAGGTGAAGTATGGGGAAAATATAACCAAGTGGTTGAATGCAGGACTTTCATTGTGTAGACAGCCTAGATTTTCCTGCTTGTCATCAGGTTTAAAGAATACTCCCTCCGTCCCCTCACCGCTTCAGCCCCAAGGTAAGGAATAGTTTTGGCGGGGGCAGCAATGTGGTTATATGCCGCCCAAAAGCAAGGCTGTATCTCCCCACAACCGTGCTGTCTGCTCCGTACTCTCGTGGCGGGCACAAGTCAATCCAGTCCCCTGTTAACACCAATTATTGCCACAACAACTGCCAATATGGACTTGGCCGGCTTCGTGAAGCGGGGGCCTCCCAATCCGCGTTACTGGCAAATGCAGAAAATATGCCAAGCAGCTCCTTCCTTTCAAAAAGAGTAGAGACCACACGAGGGGAACACTGGGGGAAGCTTCTTTAATTGCGATGATAATAGCGGCGAATGCATTTTGGCATATCCATGCCTTCTTCAGCGCCAACGTTCACAGGAGGCTTTCATCATTACAAATGTTCGTTTCAGTCCTGCGCCTAAATGTTTGTGTGCGTTAGGCTCAACCCCTAACAACATTTTCCCACCTGTTGCAGCTCCCGGTGTTGCCCTGGACTGCCAAGACCATAATACATCACTCTGCATTCAGGTAGGTGAAGTATGGGGAAAATATAACCAAGTGGTTGAATGCAGGACTTTCATTGTGTAGACAGCCTAGATTTTCCTGCTTGTCATCAGGTTTAAAGAATACTCCCTCCGTCCCCTCACCGCTTCAGCCCCAAGGTAAGGAACAGTTTTTGGCGGGGGCAGCAATGTGGTTACACGCTGCCCAAAAGCAAGGCTGAATCTCCCCACAACCGCGCAGTCTGCTCCATACTCTCGTGGCGGGCACAAGTCAATCCAGTCCCCTGGAAACACCAATTATTGACGAAACAACTGCCAATATGGACTTGGCCGGCTTCGTGAAGCGGGGGCCTCCCAATCCGCGTTACTGGCAAACGCAGAAAATATGCCAAGCAGCTCCTTTGTTTTAAAAAGAGTAGAGACCACACGAGGGGAACACTGGGGGAAGCTACTTTAATTGCGATGATAATAGCGGCAAATGCATTTCGGCATATCCATGCCTTCTTCAGCGCCCAAGTTCACAGGAGGCTTTCATCATTACAAATGTTCGTTTTAGTCCTGCGCCTAAATGTTCGTGTGCGTTAGGCTCCACCCTGAACAAAATGTTCGCACCTGTTGCAGCTCCCGATGTTGCCGTGGACTGCTAAGACCAGAATACATCACTCTGCATTTAGGTAGGTGAAGTATGGGGAAAATATAACCAAGTGGTCGAATGCAGGACTTTCATTGTGTAGACAGCATAGATTTTCCTGCTTGTCATCAGGTTTAAAGAATACTCCCTCTGTCCCCCCACCGCTTCAGCCCCAAGGTAAGGAACAGTTTTTGACGGGGGCAGCAATGGGTTACACTCCGCCCAAAAGCAAGGCTGAATATCCCCACAACCGCGCTGTCTGCTCCGTACTCTCGTGGCGGGCACAAGTCAATCCAGTCCCCTGGAAACACCAATTATTGCCGAAACAACTGCCAATATGGACTTGGCCGGCTTCGTGAAGCGGGGGCCTCCCAATCCGCGTTACTGGCAAACGCAAAAAATATGCCAAGCATCTCCTTCCTTTCAAAAAGAGTAGAGACCACACAAGGGGAACACTTGGGGAAGCTTCTTTAATTGCGATGATAATAGCGGCAAATGCATTTCGGCATATCCATGCCTTCTTCAGCGCCCAAGTTCACAGGAGGCTTTCATCATTACAAATGTTCGTTTCAGTCCTGCGCCTAAATGTTCGTGTGCGTTAGGCTCCACCCCTAACAAAATGTTCGCACCTGTTGCAGCTCCCGGTGTTGCCGTGGACTGCCAAGACCAGAATACATCACTCTGCATTCAGGTAGGTGAAGTATGGGGAAAATATAACCAAGTGGTCGAATGCAGGACTTTCATTGTGGAGACAGCCTAGATTTTCCTGCTTGTCAACAGGTTTAAAGAATACTCCCTCCGTCCCCTCACCGCTTCAGCCCCAAGGTAAGGAACACTTTTTGGCGGGGGCAGCAATGTGGTTACACGCCGCCCAAAAGCAAGGCTGAATCTCCCCACAACCGCGCTGTCTGCTCCGTACTCTCGTGGCGGGCACAAGTCAATCCAGTCCCCTGGAAACACCAATTATTGCCGAAACAACTGCCAATATGGACTTGGCCGGCTTCGTGAAACGGGGGCCTCCTGATCCGCGTTACTGGCAAACGCAGAAAATATGCCAAGCAGCTCCTTCCTTTCAAAAAGAGTAGAGACCACACGAGGGGAACAACTGGGGGAAGCTTTTTTAATTGCGATGATAATAGCGGCGAATGCATTTCGGCTTATTCATGCTTTCTTCAGCGCCCAAGTTCAGAGGAGGCTTTCATCATTACAAATGTTCGTTTCAGTCCTGCGCCTAAATGTTCTTTATATATTTTTATATATATATAGAATATTTATTTATATATATATATATATATATATATATATATATATATATATATATATATATATATATATATATATATATATATATTATTTATATATATGTCAGTTATGTCAGACTTTTTCAATGAAGGTCCACATACTGTTGCATTTATCCTAAATTGAATAGTCAGTCTTCCAGTACCCAATCATTTTCTGACATTTCTCCCTCAGTTCACTTTGTGGTCATCCTAAATTACCACTGCCCTGCCGGCACCAACCTGCCCATGCCAGTGTTTGTGATCAAGGTGTAGCTCAACGATTGGTGTTTTTGTAGCTACTTGCAGCAACTGTTTTACATAACTGCTACTCGGCTGCTACAGATTGTGTACAGATGTAGTTAGATCTGCTTAGTTTGGTTGTCTTTCCAATGGAGAAGCGCCCGTGCTTGCGGTCATGTGACATATCTGAGTGAGTGCCTATTGCAGTATCGCTTCCAGTGCACAATACTTTAGTGTGCCTGCAACTTTGATACCTGCACTCAAACCATTTGAATAATCTGCATTTGAATATCAGAGCTCATGTGTGTTTGCTCCATTTGAGGCTCCTGTGGCTTTGCTTCTCAACTCATCAGAAATGTTTCTTCCCTCACGGGGAGCACCAATGGTGGGGATGTAGCAGGGTGGCTCAAAGGTGGGTTTTTTAGTATACTAACACTTGTCACTTCAAAGTGAGTCAAATAACTTTGGTCCATTGCACCAATAAATACATTGACAGGAATCCCTTCATCAGAGCATGCTAGTGGAATAAGGTGGGCATTTAGGTGTGGAAGCAGTAGCAGTGGCAGTACCTTTAGGAGGGAGGAGGTGAGTTTCACACTTTTTTCTCCTTGTTTATACTTTTAAATCAGAGAAACTATGCGGCCTCTGGACGCTGATAACAAGAAAGGGCCCTTGGGTGCCATATGTCCATTCAAAATAGTCATTATGGGGGGGATAATTCAGCATATCGATACATTGACCTCCTCAACAGAAATTAATTAAATCTCAGATTCTCGGGTACATTGACTCCAGTGGCAGTGGACTACCTGGACCTTAGGGTCTATGTTGAGGAAGGAGCTTTACAGACCACTCTGTACCGCAAACCTACTGCGGGATATTCTATACTGTTCGATAGCAGTAGTCATCCACCAAAACTTGTATTCCATAAGGAGAATTACTTAGGTTAAGAAGAAACTGTTCAAAAGTGGCCAAGTTTGAGAAGGCTGCAGAAGCAAGTATAGCTAGATACAAAGTGAGGGGCTATGATTCTGTAGTCCTGGAAGAAACACTAAAAAAGTGAGAAACACACAGAGGACTCAGCTATTAGAAAATAAGGACAAGACCAAAACTGATAAGGGGAAGTACCGGATGGTAACACCCTACTCAGCAGAGGCAAATCACCTAAAAAGTATGCTTAAAAAGAACTATCCTATTCATTTAACTGATAACATCATCAGTGAAGACATTCCTCCACAACTGCTGGTAACCTTTAAAAAAGCTAGATCCCTTAGGGATATCTTAGTAAGGAGTCACTTAGATAAACTGCCAGAAAGATTGAGCACTCTCAGACAAATTATGGGTTTTTATCCTTCCAGTAAATGCAAGGCGTATGTAAACAGCAGGAGGATGTTAACAAATAAGATCCCAGAGATAGAAATAGCCAAAAAAATCAAGAGGTTCATCACACTCCATATGTGGTATATTGCCTTGTATGCCCGCGTGGGCTCCGCTATATAGGGAGCACAGTTCATCCCATAAAGATCAGGGTGTTAGAGCACATGCGGGCAATTGATAAGATCGGCCAGGCATACCCAGTTGCGCGCCACTTTGCTGACAAACATGGTAGTGACCGCAATCAGCTACAATTCTATGGTCTAAACCATGTTCCTCTATAATAGATCTGCTTACCAAACATCCGCGAGGTCTTAACTGTGGAAAAGAACTGTCTGTACATATAAGTCAGTAAAAAGCAGGCAACTAGGTTGATACTGAAAATCCAATACTGTGAGGTATTTTGGGTTTTGTATCGCTGTATTTATTTATAGCTTTGCTTTTATCATTGACTTTATCTTTCTTTGATGAAAATTGACAATTGCAAATTATTAAAATCTGTATTACAAGGGTAATGCAATGACACTTTGACGATGATAAGCTGCTAATGTAAAGGACTTTGAATGTGTTGTATTACAATGTATTTATGACATTCTCGAAATGAATGATTTACGTACTAGATGGGTAAAAAGACACATTTTTGATGACATGTAAATTTAGAATCTCTGATTAAATGTCGTCATAGAGATGGATAATAGCCGATCCACGGCTTTATGAAATTTACATCTACGCTCAATGACCATGACAGTGGCCATTTGTTAAGTGCACAATATTTGATTTGTTTGGAATTAATCATTAATTTATTTGCCAAATCAATTTTATCAGTGCATTTTATGATTCAAGCACATTTGTTAAATGGACTGATGTGTTTTATAGCGTTTTAGATGTTGTTTAATAGGTATATATCTGTTACAAAATGGCGCTCATATTATCCACTGAGTGTTAGTCCTTCTTCTGTGTTTACCACCTTATGTGCGGTTAAAAACATAGCGTTTCAAATGCTGGTGACAATGGCCTTCACTCGGAGAGCTCGGTTTGGCGTTCACATTCGGATCGCCATTTCTCACATCACGGAGGCTTCCACGCTGATGACAATAAATCGAGGGTTGACCAACGGGCTACTCTCTGGAATACAATAACTTTTGAACATTCCCCATCCCCCTTTTGTCTTGATAAAGACCCGCCGCGACCACCAACTGGGGTGCAACCTGGGTCGAAACGTCGACGCTCTTCCTTTTGGCCAAGATAATTCCAGGAATATGGACAATAATTCCTTGTTTTCCTTGGAACTTTTACTATGATGAAACTGGCCATAAAACGATAAAAAATACATCGTTCTACACTTTCCCCTGTCCTCCCCCTCCCCCCCTTTTTTTGTAAATTGTATTGATTTAACGTCTTTGTATATAAGTGTCACTACATGCTTCACATTTGTCACTTGAATCACCACAGTCACTGCACATGTGTTTGATAAATATTTGCTAGTAATGTAGTGGAATGAAGTAATTCCATTTTACTGTTTCATTGGTTCTTGTTTTTAATATATATAAAAACTTTGAATATCAGAGAGTTCTGCTTGTTTGTGTTTTAGAGCTGTCCTTATCCTAACCCAAAGAGATTGTACAATACCCAACAGAACCATTTTTTTGTCAATCACATATACCCAGGTTCTGAGGGACACAGGGTTACCCCATTTTGTCAAAACAAACGGTGACATTGACAAAGGCACCCTCGCCGAAACGCGTCTGTTGTTTGTGTTTGTGTGGTCATGTCGAGCCGAATAAAGGAGCTGTAACTACTTCTTTGCGTATAGTGAATACCTTGGAGGAAGTAGCGCGTCATATATATATATATATATATATATATATATATTACATACTGGCGATCGCCAGTAGGTAGTTATAGTTTGGATTATTTCCTATAGGGAAACTGCAACATTCTATTGGGAATAAGGTTGGCGTCGATTGAGGGATCTGCCTGTAATTTTCCTGAAATTTGCCTCGCTGCGCTCCGCTCCTTCCCTGAAACTTTGGGGGGGATTCGTCAAGCGGGGGCCGAGATAAAAGGGGGGTCCCTAAATATGTTTTCCCCATGTTAATTTCCATCGGGCGGTTGGACTCACTTTTAGCCCGAACGGCTGAATGGATTTCCACCAAACTTGGCAAAATTGTAGGGACTGGTAGCCCGATGTGCCTTTGATATGTCTCAAGATATGTGCTCCAGTGGAATTTGAGTGATAAAGGTTCAAAAAAATATATATATCTATAAGCGCGCCCTGGTACGCGCACAGGAACGCGCTCCAGCGCGCTACGCGAGTTTGCGAGCGGAAAGCTGATTGGCTCTCGGGTGTCTGTCAACATTCCAAACAGTCCGGAGCGGCCGCCTTCTTGTGTCTCGGTAGGATCGAGACACAAGAGGTGGCAAAAACAAAGGGGGAAATGTATATATATATTCACTGAAAAAACCATAGGTTTGACACCAGTTATAGTTAGCTGAACAGTTTACTCATACAAAACCATTGAAATTCCCACGTTATAGTTAGTTGGACTCACTATAACTTGCGCGCCCGCAATCCACTGCTGATGATGTCACATATTATATCATTCATGACATGGTCAGTGTCATCACTGATGACATCTTAATTGACATCACTGATGACATCACTGATGACATCGTCCATGTGATAATACGATGCACCTCCTCACACTCTAATCTAACCTTTGATACACCCAGTGTTAAATATAAACTACCATTCCTGAAATTATTGACTCAGCAATACCAGTAACTACATACGCACTCACTGATTGCTAGGTCTACACACACATCCACTCATTCAAAGAAAATGTAGAATAGGAACGGGGGTGAGGAAAGCAGATTGTAAGCAGTTATTGATTTCTTATGTTAATCCGTATAAGGCTGTGTCTACTCCTACTTTGGCGAGATGGGTGAGAAATGTGATGGTCAAGGCAGGGGTGGATACTAGTGTTTTCGGGTCCCATTCGGTAAGAGGGGCTATGGCTAGTAAGGCCTTTGTTAAAGGTTTTAGTTTGGGCGGAATTTTGAAGGCAGCAGATTGGTCAAATGATTCGACTTTTCGTAAGTTTTACTTTAAGCCTGTGGAAAATGTTTTGAGTAAGGTTTTGGAAGAACTTTGAACATGCATAATGTTGGCCTCCGGGCCTTTGACATAAAATGCAGATTTTCCACAGTTTTAATGTAAAGAAAATCATGATTTTATTAAAAAAGGCACGGAGGCTAATATTATCCCTCCGCTGTGCCCGCCCTGTATTTAATTATTGTTTGATTTATTTTGAAGGATGAAGCAGAAGAAGTGGATGAAGAGGATGTTCCATGAGGAGAAGAAGTCGAAGATGAGTTTTAAGAAGTTTGGAGTCGGTGGAATTTATTTATGGACTTGTTATTTATTGTTTTTTACACATTCGCAGTCACAAAAGAGGAAGATGGCTGCTTTACTTGGAGTATTATACATGTTCTAAGTTCTGGAATGTTTTGGTAATATTCTAAGTTCTATAGTGTTGTTGCTGCTGTGTTTGGGCAGGAATAAAAGGGATATGTCATACTTTAAATATATTGGAGTGCGCTTGGTAAACTAGTGGAATTTTCCACCAGAGGTTGATTGTTTACTCTAATAACAACAAATACATAGATTATTTTTATCCTCTTTCTTACCAAAACAAGGAAACACATTACATTACAGCTGCAAAAATTGAGATTGAAAAATCTATCTCCCCCATGAGTGTGGAAATGCAGTGTCACTAGGAGAATCTATCAAAAAAAGAAGAAGAGATATGACAAGAAAAATATACCAGACTGAATCAGAGATAGCTCCAAGATGAGAAATGATATTCAAAAGAAAAACCAAAGTCAAAAAAGGACTGAAAGCAAGAGACCACACCCACACTTTAAAAGGGTACACAGCACAACTATGTGATAAGATCAAACCCATTCGGCCCAATGGGTAAATTTCCTTTATATCCCAGGGTGTAAAGAAGCATGTGCAGGCCAAGAAATACATCACACGTCTAATGTCAGATATAAGTACCTAGTTTGCACAGCCCTGGCCAAATCTAGGGCAAATTTAATTGGTCAACCCACACACCCACCCAAGAGGGTGGGGTAGGTGCCAAAAGGAAAAGGCTATAAAGGCCAAAGTGAGTGCTATAAAGGCACAAAGAAAAGGTCATAGCTCTGTGGCGTGCGATAGTAGCTCAACTAGTGGGGATGTGGAGCTTACTTGTAGCTCAAGTTTGGAGGATTCGGATGTAGAAGAAGTAAAGGTTAAAAGGAGGAAGTTAGATGACCAGATTAAGTTGGAGTATGAGGATTTTGTTGACCCTCAAGGGGATCAAACGTTTGATCCATTACTGATACAGCATCCATTGTCACCTCAGTGGTCCCCAGTAGAGCATGTTGCTAAATATATTCGTTATTGGATAAGAAAGGAGATGCCAAAGGAGATAAGGACTCGACTGAGGTCTGAGTGCCCGAGGCCATCCCTAAATAGTAAAGTGGCATTCACTCCGGAATTGGACCAAAAGATGCTGACATTTATTAATAACAAAGGGGGAAGAGACCCTAGAAGAGGCTTGGACAAAGGCCTGAAAAGTTGTCAGGATCGAATGCTGGATATTCTGGGTCATTTGACAAAGATTTTTGTTTTGTGCGAAGAAGCACATAGTAACAATACTGGTGTTGACGTAAGTGAAATGCGTCAGTGGGTGCAACGTGCAATTTGTTTGCTAGGGAATGCCAATGCGGCTCTCTGTCAGGAGAGGAGAAAGAGTATCTTATTCAAGATCGATCCGAAACTTGCAGATTTGGCTGGCAAGGAGTTGGGTGAACAGAGGCATGGGCTGCTGTTCGGTGACGACTTTGTCAAAGATATGGCAAAGTACGTAGGAACATTTAATTCTTTGCAGAAGGCTCAGAAAGATATGAGACGTGTTTTTGGTTCGGCCGGGAGGACAAGGGGTCGGTTCCCCGGCCGAGGTTTCGGATTTACCAGAGGATTTTATGGTAGAGGAAACAGGCCCTTTGGATCAGGTTACGGATATGGATTTGGCTATGGAAGTGGAGGAGGATATGGATTTACAAGGTCCGATCAAGGAAGTTTCTTCCCGCAAAGACAGAGGGGGAGAGGAAGAGGTCCAAGGTCGGATAGGAGACCGAGAGGACTTTCAGGTAAGTCTCTTACAAGACCCTTTATTTATGGAAGTAAAATTGGGCGGCAGACTAGCCCAGTTTGTTTCCAGATGGCAGGAAATAACACAGGATCCATGGGTTTTGGAAACTGTGTTTGGTTACAGGAAATACTTTATCAGTACCCCGGTTCAAACGAGGGTTCCAAAGATATTAAGGTTTTCAGTAGAAATGGAAAGGTTGGTAACAAAAGAAGTATTAGAGTTGGAAAGAAAGGGTGTAATAGAGCTTGCAGAAGAAGTAGCGGGTTGCTTTATAAGCAACTTATTTCTTGTAGAAAAGAAGGACAAGAAAATGAGACCGGTAATCAATTTGAAGGAATCGAACGATTGGGTTGTTTACAACCATTTCAAAATGGAGGGGATTCATATGCTAAGGGATCTGTTGAGAAAGGGGGATTGGTTAACGAGACTGGATTTAAAGGATGCTTACTTAACAATTCCTATGTGCCAGGATCAAAGGGATTTCCTTCAGTTCAGGTGGTTGGGAAGGCGCTGGAGGTTCAAGAGTCTCCCTTTCGGTTTGACATCAGCTCCGTGGTGCTTCACCAAGGTGATGAGGCCGATTGCGGCTTGGCTGAGGTCCAGAGGAGTTCGTCTGATAGTCTATTTAGACGATATCTTGATAATGGCAGAAGAGAGGAAGTTGGCAAAGGATCATACGGAATTTGCAGTGAGAGTAATAGAGGATTTGGGGTTTGTAGTGAACAAGGAGAAGTCGTGTGTGGATCCAAAACAGGTGATGACCCTTTTAGGTTTTCAGATACGGACGTTGGATTGTGTGTTGAGGTTGCCAATGGAGAAGGTGAGGAAGATCGGGAAAGAAGTGAAGAGAGTGAAGTCGGCGGACTGGATTACTTTGAGGCAGTTAGCGCGACTGTTGGGTCTTCTATCTTCTTCAATTCAGGCGATATTCCCTGCTCCCCTGCATTATCGTGCGTTACAGAGGTTGAAGGCAAGGTATTTGAGGAAGGATGTGAGGTATTCTCAGAAGCTTGTAATAGATCAGGAGTCTCAGGAGGAGTTGGAGTGGTGGTTGATGAGTCTGGATGCTTGGAACGGTCGAGCAATATTTGGGTCAATGCCAGAAGTGGAGATAGAGTCGGATGCGAGTTTAAGCGGATGGGGAGCGAGATGTGGCGAGACATCAACAGGGGGGCAATGGTCGAAAGAGGAAGGATTAATGCACATAAATTGTTTGGAGTTGCTGGCAGGTTCCTTCGCAATAAAAAGTTTTGTGAAGGACAGAGTCAAATGTTGTGTTCTTCTGAAGATGGACAATTTGTCGGCGGTTCAGTATGTAAACAAGATGGGTGGACCTCGGTCAAAAGGATTGGCGGAACTTGCAAAGGAATTTTGGAAATTTTGTCTGGAGAGAGAGATTGTAGTTCAGGCTCAGTACATACCAGGGTTGAGCAACGTAGAAGCGGATTGGTATTCAAGATACCTGTGGGATGCGAGCTGTTGGAGGTTGAAGAGAGAAGTGTTTTTGAGTCTGGAGAGAATGTGGGGACCTTTGAGTGTGGATCTGTTTGCAGACAGGTTGAACACTCAGTTGAAGGAGTTTTACAGTTGGAGGCCGGATCCGGAGGCAAAGGGAGTGGATGCTTTTCTGCAGACTTGGAAGGAGGGAAGGTGTTATGCGTTTCCCCCATTTTCTATGATTCAGAGGGTTTTGAACAAGGTCAGAAGGGAGGAGTCAGAGTTGGTTCTGATAACTCCTTTCTGGAAAGCTCAGGTGTGGTTCCCGGATGCGATGGATTTGTTGGTGGAGAACCCGATAATTCTGCCAGATTGCAGGGACATATTGATGGATGTTCAGGGGAACTTTCACGGCCTGGTGGTCACAGGACAACTGAAGTTGATGGCTTGGTTGATTTCAGGAGAGTTTGGCAAGTGCAGGGTTTATCAAAAGAGGCTGAGGAGCTTGTCTCAAAGTCATGGTCTAAAGGGACATCTAGGGTGTATGAGTCAGCGTGGAGAAAGTGGAATGGTTGGTGTGTTGAGAGGGGTTTGGATCCCATTTCAGCACCTGTGGTAGAGGTAGCAAATTATTTGTCAGGTCTTTTTTGTAGTGGTTTGGCGTATAATTCAGTTAATCTAAGTAGATCTGCTATTTCAGCAGGGCATGGTCTGGTGGATGGAGTTCCAGTTGGACAGCATGTTCTGGTCAGGAGGTTGGTTAAGAGTGTTAGGGTGGTTATTCCACCGAAGGCTAAGTATGATTCACTTTGGGACGTCACTTTGGTGTTGAGGGAGCTTGAAAGTTGGGGGTCAAATTCAGGATTGGATTTGAAATTCTTGACTTGGAAGATGACAATGCTGTTGTGTCTGGTTTCGTTTAGGAGGGTGTCAGATATTAGGGCTTTGGATGTTAATTCTAGGTTTTATCAACCAGAGGGAGTGTGTTTTGAGGTTAAAAGAAGGACGAAAACGATGTCAAGAACAATTTTTTATCCTCTTTTAGAGGGAGAGAGTGTTTTGTGTGTGGTTAAGTGCCTGAAGGAGTATGAAAAAAGGACTTCTGCTTTGAGCGTAAGAAAAGTTGCATCATTTTTGTGACACACTCTAGCAATGCATCACTTTTGCGCTTACAGATACGTCTGAAATACTGATGTATCTGTAAGTACTTGCGACATAATGCCTCATATATTAAATATGACGCATGAGTAGAAGACTGAAGGCCTCATTTATGAGGCCATGAGTCACTTTTACGCCACCAGTGCGTCACTTTTTGTGACGCACCAGTGCTGTAAAAAATGCACCTTATTGAGTCATATTTACAAAGTGACGCATCTAGGTAGATGCGTCACTTTGTAAACCCCTGCGCCACATTATACTTACGTCAGGTGTAATGTATGCAAAAGGGACGTATTGACGCAAAAAAGGATCGTAAAGGTGACGAAGTGAAATCTATGAGATTTCAGTGCGTCACTTTTAGGACGCTGTTGTGTCAAAATCTTGGCCTCACAGCAGGCGTAAGACTGATGCAGGCCCTATCACATAGGACGTGCCCCATGTGAAAGGATGCATTGCTGAGTTGCATCATTTTGTGACACACTCCAGCAATGCATCACTTTTGCGCTTACAGATACGTCTGAAATACTGATGTATCTGTAAGTACTTGCGACATAATGCGTCATATATTAAATATGACGCATGAGTAGAAGACTGAAGGCTTCCTTTATGAGGCCATGCGTCACTTTTACGCCACCGGTGCGCCACTTTTTGTGACGCACCAGTGCTGTAAAAAATGCACCTTATTCAGTCATATTTACAAAGTGACACATCTAGGTAGATGTGTCACTTTGTAAACCCCTGCGCAACATTATACCTACGTCTGGTGTAATGTATGCAAAAGGGACGTATTGACGCAAGAAAGGGTCGTAGAGGTGACGGAGTGAAATCTATGAGATTTCAGTGCGTCACTTTTAGGACACCGTTGTGTCAAAATCTTGGGCCTGACTCACAGCAGGCGTAAGACTGATGCAAGCACTTTCACATATGACTTGCCCCATGTGAAAGGATGCATTCCTGGAGTTGCATCATTTTTGTGACACACTCCAGCAATGCATCACTTTTGAGCTTACAGATATGTCTGAAATACTGACGTATCTGCAAGTACTTGCGACATAATACGTCATATATTAAATATGACGCATGAGTAGAAGACTGAAGGCCTCATTTATGAGGCCATGCGTCACTTTTACGCCACTTGCACGTCACTTTTTGTGACGCACCAGTGCTGTAAAAAATGCACCTTATTCAGTCATATTTACAAAGTGACGCATCTAGGTAGATGCGTCACTTTGTAAACCCCTGCGCCACATTATACCTACGTCAGGTGTAATGTATGCAAAAGGGACGTATTGACGCAAGAAAGGGTCGTAGAGGTGACGCAGTGAAAACTATGAGATTTTACTGCGTCACTTTTAGGACACCGTTGTGTCAAAATCTTGGGCCTGCCTTACAGCAGGCGTAAGACTGATGCAGGCCCTTTCACATGGGACTTTCCCCATGTGAAAGGATGCATTGCTGGAGTTGCATCATTTTTGTGACACACTCCAGCAATGCATCACTTTTGAGCTTACAGATACGTCTGAAATACTGACGTATCTGTAAGTACTTGCAACATAATGTGTCATATATTTAATATGACGCATGAATAGAAGACTCGAGGCCTCATTTATGACGCCATGCGTCACTTTTATGCCACCAGTGCGTCACTTTTTGTGACGCGCCAGTGCTGTTAAAAATGCACCTTATTGAGTCATATTTACAAAGTGACGCATCTAGGTAGATGCGTCACTTTGTAAACCCCTGCGCCACATTATACCTATGTCAGGTGTAATGTATGCAAAAGGGGTGTATTGACGCAAGAAAGGGTCGTAGAGGTGACGCAGTGAAATCTATTAGATTTCACTGCGTCACTTGTAGGACACCATTGTGTCAGAATCTTGGGCCTGCCTCACAGCAGGCGTAAGACTGATGCAGGCCCTTTCACATGGGCCTGGCCCCATGTGAAAGGATGCATTGCTGGAGTTGCATCATTTTTTTGTCACACTCCAGCAATGCATCACTTTCCTCTAAACACTCAACATTTTTCTTTCTCTATTTTTTTTACACTCTTTTTCCCCGTGGTGCACTCAGGGTGCGCGTACCGGAGAGCGTACCGGGGAGCGCCGCCAGCGCTCACCCCGTGAAAATTAAAAAGAAAACAAAAAAACGTTTTTTAGCCCTTCATGGTCCTTCTAGGCCCCCCTCAGAAAACCTAGGGGGTCTACTCTGCCCCCTTTTAATTATATCCCCCTTTCTTTTTTCACCTCTTGTGTCTCGATTCTACCGAGACACAAGATGGCGGACTCTCCGGACTGTTTAGAATGTTGACAGACACCCGACAGCCAATCAGCTTTCGCTCGCGCACTCCCGTAGCGCGCCGGGTGCGCTCACCGGTACGCGCACCTGTGAACGCTCGGAGAGCGCCTATAGATATATATGTGTTTTTGAAGGTAATTTTCATAAAAACCACTGGAGCAATTTTCACCAAACACAGCAAAGGCACATCTGCGTACCAGTCCCTACAATTTTGACAAGTTTGGCGTAATTCCGTTCAGCGGTTCGGGCTGTAGACTTGTCAGACGGTCCTATGGAAATTAACATGGAGAAAACACGTTTTGGGACCCCCCTTTTTTCTCAGCCCCCACTTCACGAATCCCCCCAAAACTTTCAGGGAAGGAGCCGAGCGCAGCGAGACCATTTTAAGGAAATTTACAGGCAGATCCCTCAATCGGCGCCAAAGTTATTCCCAATAGAATGTTCGGAATTTCCTATGGTAGCCAATCCTAACTATAACTACCTACTGGCTACCGCCAGTAGGTAATATATATATATATATATATATATATATATATAACCAAAACAACAAGGTGCCTGATATGGAAGAGCCTCAGACAGGTTTGTAGGCTTGAATTTCTTTAATGGAGGATGCCGAAGGCAAGCTGAACATGATGAGACACGCAAAATAGGTCCTTATTCCCGACGTGTTTCGTGCATGGACTGCACCTAATCATGGGCTGCAGACATTTAATGGCGGGACGGCAAAGCAGTTTTTGAAGCACCTGGAAAATATCAGTCCCGACCCAGGTGGGCGTGACCACGAACCACGGCCTTCTGGAACTTGTAGTGTCCTCATCTCACCACAGTGGGTTGCGTGCCGTCATGCCAACAGTAACAAACAATGATTCCCATGTGGGTTGTGTGGCATCACTCTTCCCCGTCACGGTCTCTTTATACTCCCTCAAGAAGCACCTGTTCCCATCACCGCACCGCCAGGTTTGGCAATGCGCAGGTCTAAGCTCCCAGGTGGGCTTCTTCCGCTGTCCAGGCAGAACCGCACGAATCCCAAACAACAAGGTGCCTGAAATGGAAGAGCCACAGTCAGGTTAGTAGGCTTGAATTTCTTTAATGGAGTCTGCCGAAGGTGGGCTGAACATGATGAGACATGCAAAATAAGTCCTTATTCCCGACGCGTTTCGTGCATGGACTGCACTTAATCATTGGCTGCAGACATTTAATGGCGGGACGGCAAAGCAGTTTTTGAAGCACCAGGAGAATATCAGTCCCCACCCAGGTGGGCCTGGCCATGAACCGCAGCCTTCTGGAACTTGTAGTGTCCTCATCTCACCACAGTGGGTTGCGTGCCGTCATGCCAACAGTAACAAACAATGATTCCCATGTGGGTTGTGTGGCATCACTCTTTCCAGCCATGGTCTCTTTATACCCCCACAAGCAGCACCTGTTCCCGTAACCGCACCGCCAGGTTTGGCAATGCGCAGGTCTGAGCTCGCATATGGGCTTCTTCCGCGGTCCAGGCGGAACCGCACAAATCCAAAACAACAAGGTGTCTGATATGGAAGAGCCACAGACAGGTTAGTAGGCTTGAATTTCTTTAATGGAGGGTGCTGAAGGCGGCGGAACATGATGAGACATGCAAAATAAGTCTTTATCACCAACGCGTTTCGTGCATGGACTGCACTTAATCATGGGCTGCAGACATTTAATGGCAAGACGGCAAAGCAATTTTTGAAGCACCTGGAAATATCCGTCCCGACCCAGGTGGGCGTGGCCACGAACTGCGGCCTTCTGGAACTTGTAGTGTCCTCATCTCACCACAGTGGGTTGCGTGCCGTCATGCCAACAGTAACAAACAATGATTCCCATGTGGGTTTTGTGGCATCACTCTTCCCAGCCACGGGCATCGGGAAGCGCCCGGAGGTGCTTAAAACAACTCGGCGCCTCCCGTGGCGGGGGACGTGTGGGGGCGTGCCGGGCGCTACCCGGGCAAAGCCCGGGCCAAGGACGGGCCCGTCCGCGCTTGTCGGCAGCCGACAGAGGCTGGGCTGGGCCAGTCCTTTAACACCTCATGCATGGATTGGGACTAAAGCGTAACAACAGTAAGCCGGTGATATTTACTTACTTTGGACATTGGGACATTGGGAGGTTAAGCTGTTACCTTGGTCTGTATATTATTCTAACGTTATATACACACTATAGCTTATAATCCATAGTCTAGTGGCTCTAGTGGCTCTAGCTGGGTTAGTGTGTTTCAAGATTCTGTCTTTCCATTAAGAATACACTTTTTACCATGAGCAAAACTACACATTAGGGGGGTACCGGGGTAGGGGCAGGGGTTGTGGGGACCTTAGATGCCTTCCTCCAAATGGCAGAATCGGTGCTAATGAAGGAGATTATGCTAACAGAGATGAGGCTCTCATTAGATCCATTTAACCCGCTTGTAAACCCTGTATCTGCGCCGGAGCTAACTGCAGTAGTACAAGCATGCCACTTAACTCCGTATGTGATAATACCCACCCGCAGTAGGGCTCCTTACAACTCTCACAGACGGTTAACACCCCCTGTTCATCCCCTTCTACTTCCGCTCCTTTCACATGCACCAGGCAGTCAAGGGTTCCACAAGCTTCTAGAGGAAGAGATCAGCCCACGAAAAGGAAAGCATGTAGTGCACATAAAGGAAGCCATCAGAATTCGAAACAGGCTAGGAATAAAAATCCTGCTCATGGGCTGGGGGCCCGGACACCAATAACAGGGATAAGGGTGGAAATAATCTTTCTGTACCTATACCAGGTCATAGTCCCCCTATTGATAACTATGAATTTATAAAACAGCTGGTGGAAAGGCTTCTAGTACTAATTAATCCAGTTTTGGTGAAACTCAAAGCAATTGACCTAAGATTAAGTAAATTAGAAAAGCATTTACTTAAAGAACACACTATCCCTATTGGGATCCAATCCACTGATGAACAAGTTGTTGGTGAGCGGAGTGCTGGTGTGTCTAGAACATCTACCACAGGCTCCACACGCCCATTATTGATTCCAACAGCACCCCAACCAGTCCCTCAAACATGAATTGACCCTAGAGCCAGGTTAGGGCCACTGGGCCCTACAGGGAGATTACAGGGAGTGGGAAACTATATGCCCCCGGGAGTGTTTCTTCATCTCCCTCCGCAGGCAAGTCCCTGTACTATCATCCTAGCAAATGTCCCGAAACTCCCAGATCATGAAGAGGAGCATTGGTCTTCTCTCAAAAATAAGGCACTCCACTTGTGGAATGGGAAACAGGGCGCTGGAATCATCTTTTTAAGGAGTTTAAAATGGTGAGAAGGGTTGCATGGGTCGGTAAATCTCGAAAGGGCATGGCAGGAGACGGTATTGTGATAGGTTTTAGGTCCCCGGAAATGGTGGGATGTATCCAGCGGCAGGCGGGTACTTTCAGGATTAGCACTGAGTGCATTAACATTTTACTGCTGGGTTATTTCTATCAACCATGCTTCCCTCACGGGGGTAATGTAGGAAGACAACAAATAAGTCAGGAAGGTCTTACAAACGGTTTGACTCTATTGAATAATAGATTTAAGGTCCTGAGCATGTTAGATGTTAATGACTGACTGCCACCTAGAACAGACTGGAAAATTATAGGGGCTAGTCCACCACAAGTTCTTAGAGAATCTATAGACTCAAGACCAAATACTAATATAGGGAAGTCTACAACCTTGATAAAGGATGTTCCATTAGGTAGTGTCAATACCAACAACATGGTAACGTGTTTGGTGGTAGAAAATAACTTAAATATAGCTTTAAGCTCGTCCCAAGTATCCCCTAAAATAGGGGAGAATAGTTTCAAACATGGGGCCAGGTGATAGTAGGCACCTGTGACGTACTACTCTCAGCATTGGTTCTAGTGTAACATCCCTGGTCTCATGGAACATTGCTGGGCTAAGAAGTAAGGTAACATCTCAAGACTGGCTATCTTTTATAGATAGAAACAACCTTGTATTGCTCCAGGAGACATGGTTGATCGATTCAGAGTACAGACTACTATTTAAATGTTTCTAACCCAGCTACTCCCAGTCCACGGGGCAGACCAAAGGGGAGCTTAACAACATGGGTCAGACAGGATAACTGTTATATAGCCAAACAGTTGGACTCCAAAAGTATATTCTACTAATACAAATTCAGAGTGCGGAGTCCAAGGATCTTTATATTTTTAACATTTATGCAAGGGGCATGCCGGGGAGCAAAGCCTCGGATACTATTGTTCAGTTAGAATCGCTCCTTGCTTTTTATAACGGGAAGGGGAACATTCTAGTTGTGGGAGATTTTAATTGTTGCTTCGAACCCCTTGATAGTAATGATATAGACCTTACCAGGGAGGAAGACCACTCATGGAACATCCCACAGCTGTCCCTACCGCCCATCAAAAAGTGGACTGAAGCTGCACTTCAGCTTAAAGTGCTGTGCCTTGAACAAGGGTTAAGGGCGGTGAATGGTAGAACGGCGTCGGACAAACAAGGGGCTCCTACCTTTAATAATGGTTTATGTAAGAGCCGCATAGATTACATCCTTATTAACAAAGATAATTGGTCTTCTGTTAAGGATATGGTAGTGGTCTAAAGAGTAGAAAGTTATCACGATCCGCTAGTTTTATCTTTTCAGCAGTTTGCATTCAATCATCCAGAGGCCTGCATAGATGGTGCTGACATTTTTCTCTCCAATGACATAAGGAGAATCAAGTGGACAAACTGCCTCTTGAATGAGGACAACTTAGCGGTAATGAGGGAATTGACAGTAAAGGCAACAATTGACCTCCAGAAATGTATTACACAGGAGGATGCGGTAGTCAACGTTATTCCTATCCACACAAAACTTGTTAATTAACTTAGGGTCTATCTTACCAAGAAAGTATGAAACCTGCACAAAAGGCCTGTACATAGGGAAGAACAATGGTATGGAAAATCATGCAGGTTTGTGAATAAAGCCTTGGAAAAGGCAATAAAACTAACAGATAGGGACAGAATCAAGAATGCCCGCGCTTCCTTTAAGAAAGCCCAATGTGACGCCAAACAGGCTTGGGATGAAGAGTATTGAAGGGAGCTGTATTGTGCCAGTACAGAAAGAACTATGGGTACATTTTGGGATTTGGTTAAATGGGGACGGGAATTTCCAAGAGGAGAACCCCTCAACTACGTCCCACCTGATCTCTGGGTTTCACATTTTGCGACACAGTTTGCCCTCCCAGATTCTGATAGTGAGACGGATGTAGATTCCATAATTATTCCAAATTATACTACTCTGTTGCACTTTAGTAGAATCAAGGTTGACAGAATACTGAAAGTGATCCCAAAGGGAAGATCTATTTATGCATGATAAGGAGGTATGGGCGCCATGTAAATGTAAATGCAAATGTGTGTGTCTTGTAAAGCGCACTGCTACCCGGAGGCGTCCTGGCGCTATGGACCGCTGGGGAACCCGTCCTGGCTTTCCCTGTGAGATGTTCCCTTCCTGGTATCTCCAAGGTGAAACCAGGCATCCCCGGCGTTTGTAGGGGGCCGTTGTGGAGATGAGGCAAGCTAATGCCCAGAGTTGCCGAGTGTGTTCCCTGGTTAGAGTAGGCAACGGGGCGAGAATTATCGAGTCCGCTGACCCTGGTTCACGACCCTGCCACGTCAGGAATTGAACCCTGGTCCTGGGCCGTCCTCTGCTTCCGGGTATGCCGCCTCTAACCAGTGAGCCACACCACTCCACGCCATACATTCTGTCCCTTGCTAATGGTATTGCCAATGGCTCACCCATACCTGACACTTGGAAAGACGCTGAGATTGTTCTGATCTTTAAGAAGGGGGAGTGCTCTGATCCAGGAAATTATAGGCCGATAAGCTTAAAAGACTGCATAAAGAAGGTGATAGCCAGGCTTGTCTTGCAGAGAACCCAAGGGTGGATTGAGGAGGAACAAATATTGTCACCTCTCCAGGCAGGGTTCCGTAGCCACAGAAGCACAATCGATAAAGTTTTTAGATTTGTCTTAATATACTGGTGGGTGGTATTGTTAGGTAGAGGCACGCTCTTTGCGGCATTTGTCGACCTCAAGTGAGACTTTGACCTGGTGCCACAGGCCAAAATGTGGAATGTTTTGCAGGTCAGGGTATGCCACTAGACGTATTGGCTTTTCTAATCAAATTACATAAGGATAATTTTGCCCAAGTGCAGTGGAACCAGCAAGTGAAGGTAACAGACAGGTTTTCGATCTCAAGGAGGGTACGCCAAGGATGCGTACTAGCACCAACTCTCTTCTCTCTCTACATAAACAGGGTGATCCAGTATTTTGAGAACCATCCTACTGATGCCCCTAGGTTGGATGGCAAACTGATTCCTCTGCTAATGTTTGCAGATGATACCTTGTTAATTTCCAAAACACAGCAAGTCCTTCAGAAGGCCATTGAACAATTTGAGGTATTCTGCAGGGACTATGGCCTTTCCATTAATGTGAGCAAGACCAAGTTCATAGTCCTTCACAGGCACAAGCATGTAAGAAGGAGGGTGGTCATGAATGGTGCCCAGTTAGAACATACTCACGTCTTTTCTTATCTGGGCATAACCTTGGGTTCGAAACTTGACTGGAAACCCCATACAAACCAGCTGGTTATTAAACATGCCCAATTAGCAGGTGCTCTAAATAAGGAGCTTCACCTCTCTCAAACACATCCAATCGCCCCAGCGCTAAAAATTTATGATGCTAAAGTCAGTGCGGCAGTCCTTTATGGGGCAGAACTATGGGGGTATAGTAATCTTGCCTTATTGACCAGTGCCCAAAACAAGTTTTTAAGGAGTATACCAGGCCTCCCAGCATCCACTCCATTAGTTCCCCTCTTTTTTATGATCTGGGATATCAACGACTTGAGGATTTAGCTTGATTTAGACCAGTGGCATACTGGAGGTGATTGTGGGTTACCCCAGAGCTCTCCCAGTATGCTGGGGCATTCCTCGAAGTCAGAGAAAATGATAGTGCTAGTAAAATCCCATGGGGGAGGGAGGCAAGGGCAGCGTACATTGCTATGGGCTTGGGCTTTTTGTGGGAAGATCCTATTGCCAATTCTTTCGCGCCTAGGAACGTTTTCCGAGAGTTATATTGGAGCATGGTCTCATTGAGAAGGTTTAGGAATTGCACCAGACCTTCACTTTCAGCCGACTTTCTGGAACTAAAACATGAAGTGGCCCTCGAGGGATACTGGGATTTTATCAGGGTTCCCGGGGACCGGAAGAGGTATCATCAATTTAGGGTCGGAACGCTTCCTGTAAACTTCTTTACTTCTAAATGGAATACTAATTATATTCCCAGTTGGCCTTTTTGCCTCACACAACAGGAAAGCATAGCCCACATTTTGTTTATTTGCCCAGAATATAAATTTCCAAGGCAGACGTGGTTGAAGCCTATCTGTTTGCAGACGGGCATCACCACTGGCTGTGAGGCTTTAAGAATTCTGAAAACTAATAGCTCTGAGCCCGTGGTTATAGCTGTTGCCAAATATTTGCATTGGATGTGGATAATACGCGCAAGCAAATTAAGTTCACAATGAGTTTTTTTGTTTTAGAAATATTTTAAGATTTTGCTGCTATAAGTCTATTCTGTGATACTAATTGTATTTGGACCCCAGATTTTTTATCCTTTTATTTTTATGTATTAGTGTCATCATGAATGTTTTTCAAAAATTATATTTAAATTATATTCTTAATGGATGGACTAAGTCAATTATCACATCCCTTGATGTACTTCTATGTAATGTATAAATGGAATGTCATGTTTCCCACTTTTATAATGATCATCTTTTATGATATATATATCGAAATAACGATTTTATGAAGATGATGACAAAAAGTGGAACCCTTTAAATAGGTTGCCCCTTTTACAAATTTTGATCTTTCCTAAGGACAATAGACCTAATGATTTAAAACAGGCAGCTTTTGTTAGTACTTAACAAAAAGGCAGGGAAGGAAGTTTCTAAAGGGGTTTTAAACTCCCACTTCATCCAAAATTTGATAATGAATTCAGAAAGGAAATTAAACTCCAGGGTCTTAAAATGGCACAAAATGAGAAAATAAAGAAAAGTACGGAGAAGGTATTTTTAAATAATCATGCAGGGCTATGCAGCATGCATTTAAATGTTTCAGTGACAGATAATCCTATGGAGGTGCCAAGGAGATTTGCAGTCTATAGAGGAAGCCTAAGAATCACTATTGCATAAAAAGTAATAACTGCAACGGAGCACTGTTAGAAATGGGGATCTCTGGTTGGCTAAGGCTTGTGCTAAAGCCAGGCAGAGACCACCACTCTAGTAAAGGAAAGGGAGTTGCACGCTAAAGAAAACCCAGCTCACCCCCTTGGTAGCTTGGCACGAGCAGTTAGGCTTATCCCGGTGGTGATGTGTAAAGCATTTGCACAACACACACAGTAACAACAAACTAGGCACACCACAAAAGGAACCCCACACAAGGTTAAATATAAAAATAGCCTTTGTATTATCATAAAATACATTAGATGGTAATCACAGAATATACACTGTGCCAACTGGCACGGGCAATATCTACAGGGGATTATTCACACATGACTTGGCCATGTGGGCCACTGTCAGAATCATCACTTGGTAAAGAATAGTCAAAGTAAGAATATATCAGGAACTTAGAACACAGCCAGTAATCACTGGCAGACACTATACTCAGAGTAAACCTGTAATATAAATCATAACATGCACAGTATCACATAAGGTGAGAACTCTATTCTGCGCGAACCTCATAAGCCTAGATATAGTAGACCATAATATCCTACACATAACTTGAATTAGGAAATAAGCTTAATAACATAACCTGCAGTAGGGAATAAATCAAACCTAGACCACAGTAGAGAATCAAATAAAACATAGGACAGTAGGTAAAACCTAATCATCATAAAAGCACATCTATAAGCACAACATACTATATAAACATTGCATTTCCTAGCACCTATATAAATTACACTAGGGCCTTGCGCCCTATAAATCTAATAGTCCCCAGGGCCAACTGGCCATCTCTAAGGGGCTCAAATGCCCGTTGTACAAAGACAAGGTGCACTGCCAATGCAGCAACAGTCAAGGGTGCGCACTTGGCATAAACATAAACGTTGCATCTGCCCCTACTTGCTGGGCAGCTGGGGCTCTTAAATGAAGGTCTCAGAATCTGGCCATTTGCGAGCGCAATTCATGTTGATGAATATGGCTGTTGGATAGCTGGTGCTATACCTACTTTGGTGATTTTATACAACAGGGTAGGACAGCTGACAAAAGGGATCAGGGCATCTGACTGGGAGCTTATTGATGCCTGTTTCAACTAAAATCATTGAACAAATATTAAGAGCAAAGACAAAATCCAAAAAAGTTAAAGGCCTGTGTCAAACATCTATATCCAAATGTTGTAAATTGTGATAGAATACCTCCAGTTAAAATACATTCTGACTCTGTGGATAAGCAATCAATCAGGGTGCAGGTAGTACAGTTCTGGAAGGACAGAAGTCATTCTGTGTTGTAATTAGACATTCCCCCGTTTCAATTATGGGAAAATTCAATACACAATTATACCTGGTTCACTGGATAATGACCTGGTGGACATGTTGGAAGCTTACAATGATCCCACTGCCAGCTTTCACAAATATGCCTTACAGAAAATGGCTTCTGATTGGCAACAGACCTTGGTTGAACTCAGCTTTGTATGCTTAATTGGCAAGTTTGAGATGGATAGTCCTGTCAGCTTAACCTTTTTTACAGATAATATGAAAGGACCAACCTAGTTTGCATTTGCTAAATTATAGTATTTTGACCTATGCAAGAATGTCCAGCTTTTGTAGGTCAGAGACAGCGATCACTGGCCCCTGTCTATGAGGCTAAAACAAGGGATCTAGGAAAGGGAACGACAACTTGCATTGTTAGCTCATATGCACTTTTATGAGGCTTTTTTATTGTAGCAGTATTGAACCTCAAAATATAGTGCATTGGTATGATAAAGATACTCATCAAAGTGGTTGATTGCTTGGTGGTTTTAATGTTGAAAATTGCGCATCTCACACTAAACAACAAACAACAAGGAAAACATCTCTCACTAAACAACAAGCAAACTGTCACACAGCCTGACTGGTTTAATTCACATTTTCTTAAAAAGACTTGGAAAGGAAGCTGAGAAATGTAGACAAACTAATGGTGTAGTATTAAATGAGGAGAGGCAGGAGAACATTTAAGAACACAAAATGTAATATGCCACCTTAATTAGAGAAAGGAGGACAGCATATTGTAAAGAAAACTGTGATAGTTTGCTGTTAGTGTTAGCCGCAAAGAATACTAAGGAATTCTGTCAACTGGTCAAGAAAGGTTCAAATTAGAATAGAGATGCCTCAAGCTCTATGATTCCAGAAGAAGTTTGGGTTTGTTTTTTAATCGGAGTTGTATTGGTCAAAAACAGAAGTCTTCTTTGAGGACTGTACAGATACAAAGGAGGATCATGCATACTTTACTTTTGTATCAGCAATAAAACAAATATAACTAAAATAAAGAAATCTCAATGGGATGGCAGAATTGGATAATTTACCTGCAATTAATATCAAAATCTATCTGGATTGATCGGCTAGTTTCAATCATTTAGCTTTCACTGAATTCCTGAACATTGGAAACTTCCTGAAGTGTTAGAAAGGAGTCATAATTAAATTATTTAAATTTTTAAATGATCCTTCAGACCCAAATATATTATCATCAGATTGGAGGGGCAATATATTCTAAAAACAAATCCTCTTTTATCTAAAGGATTGAATTTACACCAATAATCTAATACCTATTGAGCAAGGTGGTTTTATTGAGGAACATTATACAAATGATCATTACTTTAGCCACTGGGCATTGGGATGGAAAGTAATTGAGACAAGGGGGAACCTGCTCTGCTGGTTTGTTGGCTTTCAATCAGTATTATTATGGGGTACGTTTTCGGGGATGAGTATTAACTGGCTGCATCATTGACAGTGATGAAAGGATTGCATGGAGATAATTAGGTCAGGTGCAAGCTAGAGTTCCCTATTAAAAAAATCACTATTTACAGCAGCCTGTGACAGGGATGAGTTCTTGCCCCTGCACTATTTTCTTCATATGTGGATGATCTGCCAGGTAACTCAAATAGTACACACTGTTTATCCCCTAAGATTAGAGGGCATCACATAATAATGTTTATCGTATGGAAAATACCTTGTCATTCTTGATGTTTCTTAGGTAGGACTACAAAGAAAGCAGCAAGCATTAATTGCATTTAGCATGGGAAACACTTTAATAGTAAACAAGGAGAAAAAAAATAATTTGGTTATAGAGAAGAAGAAAAATCATGCATTTAGACTATTGGGGAATTTAATAGCGGAAACCCTGTTATACATGTAGATCTGGAAACTTAACTTAGGAGGAATCTTTGGAACTAGAACACCCACGTCTGTGGGACGATTAAAGAAATTAAAAAGGGATTTTGTTGGGTCACTATAACCCAGGTGTTTACTGCCTATAAAGCTAGGGTCCTTCCACAAACGTTATATGTTATTTTTGCGGACGAGATATGATTGTAATGAAATGGAGGGCAATAACCTCAAAAATATTTAGCCCTACCCTCATCGATAATGGTAAAAGCAATCAGTATGGAAATTAGGTTAACTTCCTAGAACAACATGTCAGCAAATATAACTTTGAATTTCTGGCATAGAATACAAATGTGTTCGAAAGAAAAAAGTATGAAGATGTACATGAAGGAAATCGACCTCAGTGAGATGTTTTGGGCAAGTGACATGAGGGGTTCATCTCAATAGTCTAGCCCTCCCACTGGACACAGAAAATTTTAAAACTGATTCATTATTCAAAAAAGATATAAAGGAAAAGAACTCTACGGGATACAGGGCCAGAGTTTGAGCTATCTCAGCTCAAAGAGTTCCACTCAGTCGGTGATAATCTCCTTCAGGACCGTACATTCTTCCCATATCATTCAAGGGTGCTGAATCCAGTATGGTGGAGAAAGCTTCTAAAATTTGAGGTAGGATCAAACCGAGGCTTATCACTCACTCTTTGTAGATGGAAAGTGTTTCATGGATGGCAAACATAATTTTTAAAAAATACATCGTACTGCGCACTTACTCCCTCTTGTGTGGCCTCCCCAGCCCCGGTCCATCACGGCTGCTCGTGCCGATTGTGTGGAGGGCGGGCGCCATCTTGGGTGTAGCCTGAAGGCTGCCAGACCGCAGTTAGCGGTCCAGCTGCTCGGGGGTGATTCCCATAAATTGCGATGTGTCCCCGTGCGCACAGCGGACGAGCGCAGCGGGCGCATCGAATGTGCGCCGAAGTCGCGCCTAAGTCAAGCCCGTCTGCGCCCGTCCGCGGCCAGACGGGGCTAGGGGCCCGTCCTTATGCCCCTTTCATCTCCTATTCCTCTGAGGGCCTTAAAACTCTGCAAGGTAATTGGTCGCTTTCGATTTCCACCATTAGTACCATCTCCACCCTTGGTCTCACCCCACCATCATCGCCGCCCCGTTTTCTCCCTCCTCTCCCCCCTCCTCCTCTGTCTATTATTTTGCTCAACACCAGGTCGGCGGTAAAACACCACCAAGACCTGTTTGTCCTACTTGATTCCCACAAGCCGGACATACTGTTTCTAACCGAGACCTGGTTCTGTGAGTCCTCCTTTCCATCCCTCTTAACTGCCCTTCCCCCTGCTTACGCGGCCCTCCGTGCCGACCGCCCGGCAGGCAAGAAAGGGGGTGGCGTGGCGCTCATTGCCAGGTCGGAGTATAACTTCCAACTCCTCCCCTCCATCCCTATCGACTCCACTGAGCACCTTGTGGTCCGCTCTTCCACTTTCTCTCCCCCGCTCATTTGCTTGTTAACATTCCGACCACCCCAGCCCATTCCTCTGTTTATGCCAGCCTTTCAGGATCTACTGGCCACGCTGGCGGTTAATCATGCATCAGTCCTAGTACTAGGTGATTTTAACTACTGGCCCAATGACCCCTTTGAATGCCTAGCCTCCAAGCAATTCACAGAACTACTTCATCACTGAATTTTATTCCCCACATTCAAGTTCCGACACATGTACATGGACACGTGCTAGACCAAGTTTGGTCCCTTAACTATGCCATTTCTTCAATATCAGTGTCCCCATGCCCATGGTCTGATCATGCCCTTATTTCTTTCTCCCTTCACCTCAACCCCGCTACTAAGGTTCCGTTGGCAAAAAACACCTGGGCACAGAACTGGAATTGTGTTGACTTTACCTCACTATCATCTTCCCTTTTAAACTCGACACCTGACCTGGCGGGCCTACCCTCCTCAACACAAGCTACTGTGATTGATACCTGGCTTGCGGGAGGCTGCAACTCAATAGCCCCCTTACGCCGGATATCAACCAAAAGACCTAAGGAGGAGAACCAGTGGTTCAACGAAGAGCTAAAGGAAAAAAAGTTGTCCCTCCGGCGAGCTGAGAGATTGTGGAGAAGGGAATATTGTCCCCTACAGAAAACTCACTACCTCACACTATTGCAGGAGTACAAAAAAGCCATCTTAGGAGCCAGAACTGCCGATTTCTCATCTAAAATTCTAGCGGCACAAAACCAATCGAGAGAAATCTTCACCATCGTTCATGATTTAGCCTTTTCAGAGAGGAACATTCCTAAACCTCCTCCTACCCAGTCCCTGTGTGACTCACTGAATCATTATTTTCTGGACAAAATCTCTAATATCAAGATCAACATCCCTCCCCCCTCCTCTACTTATGTTGATCCCCTCCCTCCCACTGTTCAACCTTGTCTACTCTCGATCCCCCCTCTCACGGAAGAAGTATTTTTGGAAACACTCCTTAAAGTAAAGTCAGGTTCCCCGGCCGATATCTGTCCGGCCCGCATTCTCAAACGGATCTATTCCGTCTGCACTCAGCCACGGATCACGATCACCTTCCTCAACAGTTCCCTTGCACAAGGGGTTGTGATCCCAGCTCTCAAATCGGCTACTATTGTGCCTATTTTAAAGAAACCTGGCGCCGATCTATCCACCCCAATCAACTACCGGCCCATCTCCTTGCTGCCCTACCTAGGCAAGGTGCTTGAGCGCCATGTCACCTCGGTTCTTAGCGCCCATGTGGAAGCAACCGGGGGTCTGGCGTCCTGTCAAGCAGGCTTTCGGCATAGGCACTCTACCGAGTCCGTCGTGGTGTCGGTCCTGGACAACCTCAGGGAGGGCTTGGACCAAAACAAACATCAGGCCCTGGTGCTCCTCGATCTCTCCGCAGCTTTTGATACGGTGGACCACTCCATCTTGCTTTCATGTATCAGAGCGGCGGAAATCGGGGGCTCAGCTCTGGTCTGGCTTTCGTCCTTCCTGCGGGATCGCACCCAGGCGCTCCGGCTGGGGGATTTCACGGCAACTCCACTCAAGATCACTTGTGGTGTCCCCCAGGGTTCCTCTCTCTCTCCTCTTTTGTTCAACCTTTATATCTACCCTCTTATTTTCGCACTCCAGCAGCTGGAGGTCACTGTATACAACTATGCAGATGACCTCCAGCTCGTCTTCAATCTTTCCTCTTCTTCCCACTCTATCTCTAATTTTCAAACCATTATGATTTTTATCAGGGACTGGATGAGCCACAACCATCTGAAGTTGAACCCAGATAAAACCGAGCTGGTCCTCACTGGTGGCTCTTCCAGTCCCTGGAACTCTTCTTTTTGGCCCTCTTCCTTAGGTTCCCCTCCCACTCCCACTCCCTCTCCTACAGTCAAGACCCTAGGTATTAAAATAAATAATCACCTCACCCTTCACTCACAAATCACCTCCGTCGTCTCTTCTTGCTTTCTCACTCTCCGCACTATTCGCACTGTCTCCCGCTTCTTTTCCCCCTTGGCACTAAAGTTGATTATGTCTGCCCTTGTGATCTCCCAGCTGGACTATGCCAATGCCCTGTACAACGGCATTCCGGCCTATAGCTTACGAAAACTCCAGCTTGTGCAAAATCAGGCGGCTCGGTTAGTGTACGGCCTTCCCCGCTCCCATCATTCAACGCCACTACTGAAGGGGCTACACTGGTTGCCTGTTCGGCAACGTTCCCTCTTTAAAACCAGTTGCATGGTTTTCCAGGCACGCCAGGGATCAGTCCCTGCCTTTATCTCCTCCTTGATAAAGGAATATGTCCCCACCAGAGAGCTCTGATCATCTTCCCAATCCCTCCTACAGGTACCCCGCTATAAGAGGAAAAAGTGGGGAGGGTCCAATTTCTCATTTCTGGCACCCACCTTTTGGAACACCCTCCCCGACCATCTACGATCGGCCAAACATTACTCCCTCTTCCGCAAGGGTTTGAAAACCGTTTTGTTCAGTCAAGCTTTCCCACAATAAATCCTTCTCTTCTTATCTCTCTGCTCCTGCCTTCCATGCCTCCTAAGCGCCAAGAAACCGTTTGGTGTACGCTGCGCTATACAAATATTTTAAATTCAAATTTAAATTCAAATTCATAATTGCAGCTGTGGACTAAATTTGAAAGCCTCCAATGTACACATTCTAATGGTATGTTTATACTTCATTGAAAGTTTATAAGACTCATTTTTTTTAAAGTATGGTGTAAAGTCGAGATTAGATGCAAACATATTTTGACATGATATGCAATTATTAGTTGTTGCAACTTTCATCAGCCTAAAAGGCAAGTGGTGAAGAAATTGCTTTGGTAAATTTAATTCCTAATTAACAGCTTTAATTGGAAGTTAGTGTTGCTCCAGAGGCGAAGTTGTTATGAGACTATTTTATTATTGATGTTATCTCTTTTTATCATGTAAATCAGATGGATATTTTAATTTTTATATGTGTTTTTATTCTCTGCGGTTTAATAGACTATAGTCTAAATAAACTTTGATTTTCTACATACCTTCCACCTAAATGTAGATGAGTGGTTAATCTTTTTACTGTCAATTTACACAACCATTTTAGTTATGATTAGACATCATCAATTCCAAATATTGTCTGCTACTTGTTTGGTAAAAGAGGCTTAAGACTACCAAACTTGAAGCTGGTATGCCCTTATATGCAATTTGATAGAAACTTTCCTCATCCTGATACATTTCCTAAAAATAAAATTGCAAGTTTTGAGAGAAAGAAAGTTTGCCTCTATCCTTAATTACCATAGCACAGCATGGTTTTTCCAAGCACTGTACTGCTGTGTCTAAAATATTTCCATATTTTTTCATGTGAAAGTATGGACATTAGAGTGATTTGCACTTCTGCCACACTACTGAATAATGACCTGCTCACATTGATATAGAGTCCATGTTCAGAAGCATTAGGTATGTATTGCCAGTCCTCCAGTTGCAAACTTCTTGCATTCTGTGGCAGTTCACCTCCCCACAACTCCAAGAAGGGCCCTTACGTTTTCATCAGATTTTTTTTCTTGCCACTGTATTACTCTTTTTTCAGTTTCATTTGCATAGGTAGTGAGTGAACATCGATTACTTGCATGCAGGGTTGCCTCCTGGCCTTTGTCTCAAGATTATGTATGGCTTGACCTCTGGGTAAAGATTATAATGTGGGTGTTTGGGTGCTATCAAAGGTCTGATGCCAGTAATAATTCAAGAACATGAACAGCTTAGATGTGGCTAGTACTGGCAGCCAATATAGCCTCCAGCTGTTTGAAACACATTTGTCTATACTCTAACCACTCAAGCAACTATTTCTTTGGGACACTCTACTGCAAATAAATCCTCTTGACCTTATTTTTTCCACATATTTTGCGGCCTTGCACCTTTTTGAACTAGACGGTCTATAGTTTATTTAAAACCCCAATTTGCGCATTACATTCATGAATTTACATGACAAAAACACAGTACTACTTTTGTTTTTCACTAAAAGAGTAATGGGTCATATGCACATCACAATACAGTAATTAACAGACCATCTATGAAAGACATCACCGGGCAGTCAACTACACAACAACAATTCTTTAACAGAATCTCTAGATATATTTAACACAAAAACAATCCCAGCTGTGGTATTTTTGTTTAATGCGAAAAGGCTTTTGATTTGGTGGCTTTGGGAAATGCTCTTTAGTATTTTAGATATGTGTGGGTTCATAAATCCAATCAGACTGGTTATGAATGTGCTGCATACGGAGCAACACCTAAGTTGATTATTACGGCATCAGAGGCAGGTAGCATGAAAGTATGCAGACGGACTTGGTGGGATTGTCCCTGATTTTATTAACTTTCTTCACAGAACTCTGGCTAGTGCAATTTGGATATATACCTGAATCCATTCCTCCAACCTCAAATGTCCTGTATTAAGCTGAATGCAGATGACAATATGCTGTTTGTCAACAGGCTTTATGCATTTTGAGTACGTGTGCATGAACGTGATAATAGAAAAACAATTGGGGTGTTCCACAAGATTGATTGAAAAATCATGCATTTAGACTATTGGGGAATTTAATAGCGGAAACCCTGTTATACATGTAGATCTGGAAACTTAACTTAGGAGGAATCTTTGGAACTAGAACACCCACGTCTGTGGGACGATTAAAGAAATTAAAAAGGGATTTTGTTGGGTCACTATAACCCAGGTGTTTACTGCCTATAAAGCTAGGGTCCTTCCACAAACGTTATATGTTATTTTTGCGGACGAGATATGATTGTAATGAAATGGAGGGCAATAACCTCAAAAATATTTAGCCCTACCCTCATCGATAATGGTAAAAGCAATCAGTATGGAAATTGGGTTAACTTCCTAGAACAACATGTCAGCAAATATAACTTTGAATTTCTGGCATAGAATACAAATGTGTTCGAAAGAAAAAAGTATGAAGATGTACATGAAGGAAATCGACCTCAGTGAGATGTTTTGGGCAAGTGACATGAGGGGTTCATCTCAATAGTCTAGCCCTCCCACTGGACACAGAAAATTTTAAAACTGATTCATTATTCAAAAAAGATATAAAGGAAAAGAACTCTACGGGATACAGGGCCAGAGTTTGAGCTATCTCAGCTCAAAGAGTTCCACTCAGTCGGTGATAATCTCCTTCAGGACCGTACATTCTTCCCATATCATTCAAGGGTGCTGAATCCAGTATGGTGGAGAAAGCTTCTAAAATTTGAGGTAGGATCAAACCGAGGCTTATCACTCACTCCTTGTAGATGGAAAGTGTTTCATGGATGGCAAACATAATTTTTAAAAAATACATCGTACTGCGCACTTACTCCCTCTTGTGTGGCCTCCCCAGCCCCGGTCCATCACGGCTGCTCGTGCCGATTGTGTGGAGGGCGGGCGCCATCTTGGGTGTAGCCTGAAGGCTGCCAGACCGCAGTTAGCGGTCCAGCTGCTCGGGGGTGATTCCCATAAATTGCGATGTGTCCCCGTGCGCACAGCGGACGAGCGCAGCGGGCGCATCGAATGTGCGCCGAAGTCGCGCCTAAGTCAAGCCCGTCTGCGCCCGTCCGCGGCCAGACGGGGCTAGGGGCCCGTCCTTATGCCCCTTTCATCTCCTATTCCTCTGAGGGCCTTAAAACTCTGCAAGGTAATTGGTCGCTTTCGATTTCCACCATTAGTACCATCTCCACCCTTGGTCTCACCCCACCATCATCGCCGCCCCGTTTTCTCCCTCCTCTCCCCCCTCCTCCTCTGTCTATTATTTTGCTCAACACCAGGTCGGCGGTAAAACACCACCAAGACCTGTTTGTCCTACTTGATTCCCACAAGCCGGACATACTGTTTCTAACCGAGACCTGGTTCTGTGAGTCCTCCTTTCCATCCCTCTTAACTGCCCTTCCCCCTGCTTACGCGGCCCTCCGTGCCGACCGCCCGGCAGGCAAGAAAGGGGGTGGCGTGGCGCTCATTGCCAGGTCGGAGTATAACTTCCAACTCCTCCCCTCCATCCCTATCGACTCCACCGAGCACCTTGTGGTCCGCTCTTCCACTTTCTCTCCCCCGCTCATTTGCTTGTTAACATTCCGACCACCCCAGCCCATTCCTCTGTTTATGCCAGCCTTTCAGGATCTACTGGCCACGCTGGCGGTTAATCATGCATCAGTCCTAGTACTAGGTGATTTTAACTACTGGCCCAATGACCCCTTTGAATGCCTAGCCTCCAAGCAATTCACAGAACTACTTCATCACTGAATTTTATTCCCCACATTCAAGTTCCGACACATGTACATGGACACGTGCTAGACCAAGTTTGGTCCCTTAACTATGCCATTTCTTCAATATCAGTGTCCCCATGCCCATGGTCTGATCATGCCCTTATTTCTTTCTCCCTTCACCTCAACCCCGCTACTAAGGTTCCGTTGGCAAAAAACACCTGGGCACAGAACTGGAATTGTGTTGACTTTACCTCACTATCATCTTCCCTTTTAAACTCGACACCTGACCTGGCGGGCCTACCCTCCTCAACACAAGCTACTGTGATTGATACCTGGCTTGCGGGAGGCTGCAACTCAATAGCCCCCTTACGCCGGATATCAACCAAAAGACCTAAGGAGGAGAACCAGTGGTTCAACGAAGAGCTAAAGGAAAAAAAGTTGTCCCTCCGGCGAGCTGAGAGATTGTGGAGAAGGGAATATTGTCCCCTACAGAAAACTCACTACCTCACACTATTGCAGGAGTACAAAAAAGCCATCTTAGGAGCCAGAACTGCCGATTTCTCATCTAAAATTCTAGCGGCACAAAACCAATCGAGAGAAATCTTCACCATCGTTCATGATTTAGCCTTTTCAGAGAGGAACATTCCTAAACCTCCTCCTACCCAGTCCCTGTGTGACTCACTGAATCATTATTTTCTGGACAAAATCTCTAATATCAAGATCAACATCTCTCCCCCCTCCTCTACTTATGTTGATCCCCTCCCTCCCACTGTTCAACCTTGTCTACTCTCGATCCCCCCTCTCACGGAAGAAGTATTTTTGGAAACACTCCTTAAAGTAAAGTCAGGTTCCCCGGCCGATATCTGTCCGGCCCGCATTCTCAAACGGATCTATTCCGTCTGCACTCAGCCACGGATCACGATCACCTTACTCAACAGTTCCCTTGCACAAGGGGTTGTGATCCCAGCTCTCAAATCGGCTACTATTGTGCCTATTTTAAAGAAACCTGGCGCCGATCCATCCACCCCAATCAACTACCGGCCCATCTCCTTGCTGCCCTACCTAGGCAAGGTGCTTGAGCGCCATGTCACCTCGGTTCTTAGCGCCCATGTGGAAGCAACCGGGGGTCTGGCGTCCTGTCAAGCAGGCTTTCGGCATAGGCACTCTACCGAGTCCGTCGTGGTGTCGGTCCTGGACAACCTCAGGGAGGGCTTGGACCAAAACAAACATCAGGCCCTGGTGCTCCTCGATCTCTCCGCAGCTTTTGATACGGTGGACCACTCCATCTTGCTTTCATGTATCAGAGCGGCGGAAATCGGGGGCTCAGCTCTGGTCTGGCTTTCGTCCTTCCTGCGGGATCGCACCCAGGTGCTCCGGCTGGGGGATTTCACGGCAACTCCACTCAAGATCACTTGTGGTGTCCCCCAGGGTTCCTCTCTCTCTCCTCTTTTGTTCAACCTTTATATCTACCCTCTTATTTTCGCACTCCAGCAGCTGGAGGTCACTGTATACAACTATGCAGATGACCTCCAGCTCGTCTTCAATCTTTCCTCTTCTTCCCACTCTATCTCTAATTTTCAAACCATTATGATTTTTATCAGGGACTGGATGAGCCACAACCATCTGAAGTTGAACCCAGATAAAACCGAGCTGGTCCTCACTGGTGGCTCTTCCAGTCCCTGGAACTCTTCTTTTTGGCCCTCTTCCTTAGGTTCCCCTCCCACTCCCACTCCCTCTCCTACAGTCAAGACCCTAGGTATTAAAATAAATAATCACCTCACCCTTCACTCACAAATCACCTCCGTCGTCTCTTCTTGCTTTCTCACTCTCCGCACTATTCGCACTGTCTCCCGCTTCTTTTCCCCCTTGGCACTAAAGTTGATTATGTCTGCCCTTGTGATCTCCCAGCTGGACTATGCCAATGCCCTGTACAACGGCATTCCGGCCTATAGCTTACGAAAACTCCAGCTTGTGCAAAATCAGGCGGCTCGGTTAGTGTACGGCCTTCCCCGCTCCCATCATTCAACGCCACTACTGAAGGGGCTACACTGGTTGCCTGTTCGGCAACGTTCCCTCTTTAAAACCAGTTGCATGGTTTTCCAGGCACGCCAGGGATCAGTCCCTGCCTTTATCTCCTCCTTGATAAAGGAATATGTCCCCACCAGAGAGCTCTGATCATCTTCCCAATCCCTCCTACAGGTACCCCGCTATAAGAGGAAAAAGTGGGGAGGGTCCAATTTCTCATTTCTGGCACCCACCTTTTGGAACACCCTCCCCGACCATCTACGATCGGCCAAACATTACTCCCTCTTCCGCAAGGGTTTGAAAACCTTTTTGTTCAGTCAAGCTTTCCCACAATAAATCCTTCTCTTCTTATCTCTCTGCTCCTGCCTTCCATGCCTCCTAAGCGCCAAGAAACCGTTTGGTGTACGCTGCACTATACAAATATTTTAAATTCAAATTTAAATTCAAATTCATAATTGCAGCTGTGGACTAAATTTGAAAGCCTCCAATGTACACATTCTAATGGTATGTTTATACTTCATTGAAAGTTTATAAGACTCATTTTTTTTAAAGTATGGTGTAAAGTCGAGATTAGATGCAAACATATTTTGACATGATATGCAATTATTAGTTGTTGCAACTTTCATCAGCCTAAAAGGCAAGTGGTGAAGAAATTGCTTTGGTAAATTTAATTCCTAATTAACAGCTTTAATTGGAAGTTAGTGTTGCTCCAGAGGCGAAGTTGTTATGAGACTATTTTATTATTGATGTTATCTCTTTTTATCATGTAAATCAGATGGATATTTTAATTTTTATATGTGTGTTTTTATTCTCTGCGGTTTAATAGACTATAGTCTAAATAAACTTTGATTTTCTACATACCTTCCACCTAAATGTAGATGAGTGGTTAATCTTTTTACTGTCAATTTACACAACCATTTTAGTTATGATTAGACATCATCAATTCCAAATATTGTCTGCTACTTGTTTGGTAAAAGAGGCTTAAGACTACCAAACTTGAAGCTGGTATGCCCTTATATGCAATTTGATAGAAACTTTCCTCATCCTGATACATTTCCTAAAAATAAAATTGCAAGTTTTGAGAGAAAGAAAGTTTGCCTCTATCCTTAATTACCATAGCACAGCATGGTTTTTCCAAGCACTGTACTGCTGTGTCTAAAATATTTCCATATTTTTTCATGTGAAAGTATGGACATTAGAGTGATTTGCACTTCTGCCACACTACTGAATAATGACCTGCTCACATTGATATAGAGTCCATGTTCAGAAGCATTAGGTATGTATTGCCAGTCCTCCAGTTGCAAACTTCTTGCATTCTGTGGCAGTTCACCTCCCCACAACTCCAAGAAGGGCCCTTACGTTTTCATCAGATTTTTTTTCTTGCCACTGTATTACTCTTTTTTCAGTTTCATTTGCATAGGTAGTGAGTGAACATCGATTACTTTCATGCAGGGTTGCCTCCTGGCCTTTGTCTCAAGATTATGTATGGCTTGACCTCTGGGTAAAGATTATAATGTGGGTGTTTGGGTGCTATCAAAGGTCTGATGCCAGTAATAATTCAAGAACATGAACAGCTTAGATGTGGCTAGTACTGGCAGCCAATATAGCCTCCAGCTGTTTGAAACACATTTGTCTATACTCTAACCACTCAAGCAACTATTTCTTTGGGACACTCTACTGCAAATAAATCCTCTTGACCTTATTTTTTCCACATATTTTGCGGCCTTGCACCTTTTTGAACTAGACGGTCTATAGTTTATTTAAAACCCCAATTTGCGCATTACATTCATGAATTTACATGACAAAAACACAGTACTACTTTTGTTTTTCACTAAAAGAGTAATGGGTCATATGCACATCACAATACAGTAATTAACAGACCATCTATGAAAGACATCACCGGGCAGTCAACTACACAACAACAATTCTTTAACAGAATCTCTAGATATATTTAACACAAAAACAATCCCAGCTGTGGTATTTTTGTTTAATGCGAAAAGGCTTTTGATTTGGTGGCTTTGGGAAATGCTCTTTAGTATTTTAGATATGTGTGGGTTCATAAATCCAATCAGACTGGTTATGAATGTGCTGCATACGGAGCAACACCTAAGTTGATTATTACGGCATCAGAGGCAGGTAGCATGAAAGTATGCAGACGGACTTGGTGGGATTGTCCCTGATTTTATTAACTTTCTTCACAGAACTCTGGCTAGTGCAATTTGGATATATACCTGAATCCATTCCTCCAACCTCAAATGTCCTGTATTAAGCTGAATGCAGATGACAATATGCTGTTTGTCAACAGGCTTTATGCATTTTGAGTACGTGTGCATGAACGTGATAATAGAAAAACAATTGGGGTGTTCCACAAGATTGATTGAAAAATCATGCATTTAGACTATTGGGGAATTTAATAGCGGAAACCCTGTTATACATGTAGATCTGGAAACTTAACTTAGGAGGAATCTTTGGAACTAGAACACCCACGTCTGTGGGACGATTAAAGAAATTAAAAAGGGATTTTGTTGGGTCACTATAACCCAGGTGTTTACTGCCTATAAAGCTAGGGTCCTTCCACAAACGTTATATGTTATTTTTGCGGACGAGATATGATTGTAATGAAATGGAGGGCAATAACCTCAAAAATATTTAGCCCTACCCTCATCGATAATGGTAAAAGCAATCAGTATGGAAATTGGGTTAACTTCCTAGAACAACATGTCAGCAAATATAACTTTGAATTTCTGGCATAGAATACAAATGTGTTCGAAAGAAAAAAGTATGAAGATGTACATGAAGGAAATCGACCTCAGTGAGATGTTTTGGGCAAGTGACATGAGGGGTTCATCTCAATAGTCTAGCCCTCCCACTGGACACAGAAAATTTTAAAACTGATTCATTATTCAAAAAAGATATAAAGGAAAAGAACTCTACGGGATACAGGGCCAGAGTTTGAGCTATCTCAGCTCAAAGAGTTCCACTCAGTCGGTGATAATCTCCTTCAGGACCGTACATTCTTCCCATATCATTCAAGGGTGCTGAATCCAGTATGGTGGAGAAAGCTTCTAAAATTTGAGGTAGGATCAAACCGAGGCTTATCACTCACTCCTTGTAGATGGAAAGTGTTTCATGGATGGCAAACATAATTTTTAAAAAATACATCGTACTGCGCACTTACTCCCTCTTGTGTGGCCTCCCCAGCCCCGGTCCATCACGGCTGCTCGTGCCGATTGTGTGGAGGGCGGGCGCCATCTTGGGTGTAGCCTGAAGGCTGCCAGACCGCAGTTAGCGGTCCAGCTGCTCGGGGGTGATTCCCATAAATTGCGATGTGTCCCCGTGCGCACAGCGGACGAGCGCAGCGGGCGCATCGAATGTGCGCCGAAGTCGCGCCTAAGTCAAGCCCGTCTGCGCCCGTCCGCGGCCAGACGGGGCTAGGGGCCCGTCCTTATGCCCCTTTCATCTCCTATTCCTCTGAGGGCCTTAAAACTCTGCAAGGTAATTGGTCGCTTTCGATTTCCACCATTAGTACCATCTCCACCCTTGGTCTCACCCCACCATCATCGCCGCCCCGTTTTCTCCCTCCTCTCCCCCCTCCTCCTCTGTCTATTATTTTGCTCAACACCAGGTCGGCGGTAAAACACCACCAAGACCTGTTTGTCCTACTTGATTCCCACAAGCCGGACATACTGTTTCTAACCGAGACCTGGTTCTGTGAGTCCTCCTTTCCATCCCTCTTAACTGCCCTTCCCCCTGCTTACGCGGCCCTCCGTGCCGACCGCCCGGCAGGCAAGAAAGGGGGTGGCGTGGCGCTCATTGCCAGGTCGGAGTATAACTTCCAACTCCTCCCCTCCATCCCTATCGACTCCACCGAGCACCTTGTGGTCCGCTCTTCCACTTTCTCTCCCCCGCTCATTTGCTTGTTAACATTCCGACCACCCCAGCCCATTCCTCTGTTTATGCCAGCCTTTCAGGATCTACTGGCCACGCTGGCGGTTAATCATGCATCAGTCCTAGTACTAGGTGATTTTAACTACTGGCCCAATGACCCCTTTGAATGCCTAGCCTCCAAGCAATTCACAGAACTACTTCATCACTGAATTTTATTCCCCACATTCAAGTTCCGACACATGTACATGGACACGTGCTAGACCAAGTTTGGTCCCTTAACTATGCCATTTCTTCAATATCAGTGTCCCCATGCCCATGGTCTGATCATGCCCTTATTTCTTTCTCCCTTCACCTCAACCCCGCTACTAAGGTTCCGTTGGCAAAAAACACCTGGGCACAGAACTGGAATTGTGTTGACTTTACCTCACTATCATCTTCCCTTTTAAACTCGACACCTGACCTGGCGGGCCTACCCTCCTCAACACAAGCTACTGTGATTGATACCTGGCTTGCGGGAGGCTGCAACTCAATAGCCCCCTTACGCCGGATATCAACCAAAAGACCTAAGGAGGAGAACCAGTGGTTCAACGAAGAGCTAAAGGAAAAAAAGTTGTCCCTCCGGCGAGCTGAGAGATTGTGGAGAAGGGAATATTGTCCCCTACAGAAAACTCACTACCTCACACTATTGCAGGAGTACAAAAAAGCCATCTTAGGAGCCAGAACTGCCGATTTCTCATCTAAAATTCTAGCGGCACAAAACCAATCGAGAGAAATCTTCACCATCGTTCATGATTTAGCCTTTTCAGAGAGGAACATTCCTAAACCTCCTCCTACCCAGTCCCTGTGTGACTCACTGAATCATTATTTTCTGGACAAAATCTCTAATATCAAGATCAACATCCCTCCCCCCTCCTCTACTTATGTTGATCCCCTCCCTCCCACTGTTCAACCTTGTCTACTCTCGATCCCCCCTCTCACGGAAGAAGTATTTTTGGAAACACTCCTTAAAGTAAAGTCAGGTTCCCCGGCCGATATCTGTCCGGCCCGCATTCTCAAACGGATCTATTCCGTCTGCACTCAGCCACGGATCACGATCACCTTCCTCAACAGTTCCCTTGCACAAGGGGTTGTGATCCCAGCTCTCAAATCGGCTACTATTGTGCCTATTTTAAAGAAACCTGGCGCCGATCCATCCACCCCAATCAACTACCGGCCCATCTCCTTGCTGCCCTACCTAGGCAAGGTGCTTGAGCGCCATGTCACCTCGGTTCTTAGCGCCCATGTGGAAGCAACCGGGGGTCTGGCGTCCTGTCAAGCAGGCTTTCGGCATAGGCACTCTACCGAGTCCGTCGTGGTGTCGGTCCTGGACAACCTCAGGGAGGGCTTGGACCAAAACAAACATCAGGCCCTGGTGCTCCTCGATCTCTCCGCAGCTTTTGATACGGTGGACCACTCCATCTTGCTTTCATGTATCAGAGCGGCGGAAATCGGGGGCTCAGCTCTGGTCTGGCTTTCGTCCTTCCTGCGGGATCGCACCCAGGCGGTCCGGCTGGGGGATTTCACGGCAACTCCACTCAAGATCACTTGTGGTGTCCCCCAGGGTTCCTCTCTCTCTCCTCTTTTGTTCAACCTTTATATCTACCCTCTTATTTTCGCACTCCAGCAGCTGGAGGTCACTGTATACAACTATGCAGATGACCTCCAGCTCGTCTTCAATCTTTCCTCTTCTTCCCACTCTATCTCTAATTTTCAAACCATTATGATTTTTATCAGGGACTGGATGAGCCACAACCATCTGAAGTTGAACCCAGATAAAACCGAGCTGGTCCTCACTGGTGGCTCTTCCAGTCCCTGGAACTCTTCTTTTTGGCCCTCTTCCTTAGGTTCCCCTCCCACTCCCACTCCCTCTCCTACAGTCAAGACCCTAGGTATTAAAATAAATAATCACCTCACCCTTCACTCACAAATCACCTCCGTCGTCTCTTCTTGCTTTCTCACTCTCCGCACTATTCGCACTGTCTCCCGCTTCTTTTCCCCCTTGGCACTAAAGTTGATTATGTCTGCCCTTGTGATCTCCCAGCTGGACTATGCCAATGCCCTGTACAACGGCATTCCGGCCTATAGCTTACGAAAACTCCAGCTTGTGCAAAATCAGGCGGCTCGGTTAGTGTACGGCCTTCCCCGCTCCCATCATTCAACGCCACTACTGAAGGGGCTACACTGGTTGCCTGTTCGGCAACGTTCCCTCTTTAAAACCAGTTGCATGGTTTTCCAGGCACGCCAGGGATCAGTCCCTGCCTTTATCTCCTCCTTGATAAAGGAATATGTCCCCACCAGAGAGCTCTGATCATCTTCCCAATCCCTCCTACAGGTACCCCGCTATAAGAGGAAAAAGTGGGGAGGGTCCAATTTCTCATTTCTGGCACCCACCTTTTGGAACACCCTCCCCGACCATCTACGATCGGCCAAACATTACTCCCTCTTCCGCAAGGGTTTGAAAACCTTTTTGTTCAGTCAAGCTTTCCCACAATAAATCCTTCTCTTCTTATCTCTCTGCTCCTGCCTTCCATGCCTCCTAAGCGCCAAGAAACCGTTTGGTGTACGCTGCGCTATACAAATATTTTAAATTCAAATTTAAATTCAAATTCATAATTGCAGCTGTGGACTAAATTTGAAAGCCTCCAATGTACACATTCTAATGGTATGTTTATACTTCATTGAAAGTTTATAAGACTCATTTTTTTTAAAGTATGGTGTAAAGTCGAGATTAGATGCAAACATATTTTGACATGATATGCAATTATTAGTTGTTGCAACTTTCATCAGCCTAAAAGGCAAGTGGTGAAGAAATTGCTTTGGTAAATTTAATTCCTAATTAACAGCTTTAATTGGAAGTTAGTGTTGCTCCAGAGGCGAAGTTGTTATGAGACTATTTTATTATTGATGTTATCTCTTTTTATCATGTAAATCAGATGGATATTTTAATTTTTATATGTGTGTTTTTATTCTCTGCGGTTTAATAGACTATAGTCTAAATAAACTTTGATTTTCTACATACCTTCCACCTAAATGTAGATGAGTGGTTAATCTTTTTACTGTCAATTTACACAACCATTTTAGTTATGATTAGACATCATCAATTCCAAATATTGTCTGCTACTTGTTTGGTAAAAGAGGCTTAAGACTACCAAACTTGAAGCTGGTATGCCCTTATATGCAATTTGATAGAAACTTTCCTCATCCTGATACATTTCCTAAAAATAAAATTGCAAGTTTTGAGAGAAAGAAAGTTTGCCTCTATCCTTAATTACCATAGCACAGCATGGTTTTTCCAAGCACTGTACTGCTGTGTCTAAAATATTTCCATATTTTTTCATGTGAAAGTATGGACATTAGAGTGATTTGCACTTCTGCCACACTACTGAATAATGACCTGCTCACATTGATATAGAGTCCATGTTCAGAAGCATTAGGTATGTATTGCCAGTCCTCCAGTTGCAAACTTCTTGCATTCTGTGGCAGTTCACCTCCCCACAACTCCAAGAAGGGCCCTTACGTTTTCATCAGATTTTTTTTCTTGCCACTGTATTACTCTTTTTTCAGTTTCATTTGCATAGGTAGTGAGTGAACATCGATTACTTGCATGCAGGGTTGCCTCCTGGCCTTTGTCTCAAGATTATGTATGGCTTGACCTCTGGGTAAAGATTATAATGTGGGTGTTTGGGTGCTATCAAAGGTCTGATGCCAGTAATAATTCAAGAACATGAACAGCTTAGATGTGGCTAGTACTGGCAGCCAATATAGCCTCCAGCTGTTTGAAACACTGGCTAAACTATCATGCTTGCAATAACTACCATTTTTTATTGTATGAATGATTTTGCATTTTGCGTGAATTAATTACAGCCAAATTCTTTCACAAAACTACAACAGCATCATTGAGGCTGAAACAGCTCAAAGCTTTGCCTTGGCTGTAGTACGGTCCCGCTCTTGTTTCTGCTCCACAGTGTACTTTCCATTCATCCTTTGCACAATACCTTATTCTTACCTACATAGGATATCCATTATATGGACTCCATCCTATTTGTCTATACTCTAACCACTCAAGCAACTATTTCTTTGGGACACTCTACTGCAAATAAATCCTCTTGACCTTATTTTTTCCACATATTTTGCGGCCTTGCACCTTTTTGAACTAGACGGTCTATAGTTTATTTAAAACCCCAATTTGCGCATTACATTCATGAATTTACATGACAAAAACACAGTACTACTTTTGTTTTTCACTAAAAGAGTAATGGGTCATATGCACATCACAATACAGTAATTAACAGACCATCTATGAAAGACATCACCGGGCAGTCAACTACACAACAACAATTCTTTAACAGAATCTCTAGATATATTTAACACAAAAACAATCCCAGCTGTGGTATTTTTGTTTAATGCGAAAAGGCTTTTGATTTGGTGGCTTTGGGAAATGCTCTTTAGTATTTTAGATATGTGTGGGTTCATAAATCCAATCAGACTGGTTATGAATGTGCTGCATACGGAGCAACACCTAAGTTGATTATTACGGCATCAGAGGCAGGTAGCATGAAAGTATGCAGACGGACTTGGTGGGATTGTCCCTGATTTTATTAACTTTCTTCACAGAACTCTGGCTAGTGCAATTTGGATATATACCTGAATCCATTCCTCCAACCTCGAATGTCCTGTATTAAGCTGAATGCAGATGACAATATGCTGTTTGTCAAAGCCAGATAAAGAATCCCAGCTTAAGTTTTTTGACATGTCATGTTATTTCAGATCTTAGCTGGATATACATTTAATAAAGCTAAACATGAGGTGCTCTTATACAACAGTAATCCAGAAGTGCAAATGAAAGATTTACAAAGTAGTTTATTTCAACACCCTAAATGGTACTTGAATATAAACTTCATAAATCACAATAATGATTTGTATGACTTAAATGATAAGACATTTTTGTTAAAAAAGTAAACACTGCTAGCCATATGGAAGTCTCTCCCATTTACCATACTTAGGAGAGTAGCTTTGATAAACAATAAATCTCCTGCCATTGTAATTTTTTTTCTTTGCAGCTTCCCCCTGTAGTTTTTATGCCTCCTTTTTTCAAAGGCTTTCTTTGTTTCTATGCCAGGATTTTAACCCATTAACACAGGATCTTTGCCAGAACAACTCTCATTCGAGGACACTTAAAGAATAGAAGGAAGACTGCTTGTGAAAACTATGATATGTCACTGAATAAGCTGGGCACTTGGCAATTACTGAAATACGGTGACCTGAAATTTTAGAATAAATGCACGCTTCCTCATTGATGAAAGGAAAGTGTGCAAACCAGTTAAAATTGGAACTAATAAGGATTATAATAGGAAGTAACTACCGGTACATCTATCTCCAGAAGTTTTCTACCAAAATGAGATGTATTACTTGTGGCTAAGACAACAAACTTCAAAGAGAACTCTACTCTCTTTTAAAAAAATAAGTTTGTCCTGAAGAAGGTGGTGCAGAATAAGACAAGTCCACTGAAACGCTGCATCACAACTTTGCTTTCACTATATTTGTATGAACATTGGTTTGATTTACTGTTTTTTTAAATTGCTTGTATGAGATTGTGATAATATGTGAAATGTTTAGTAAGAATTATTTATGTGCAGAGATTCACAGACAAAAAAAACAGTGTATGAATATTGTGATTTTTAAACACATGAGGAAATAGGAGGAATGACAAAGGAGTCCTTCTCTTTTTGTTTTACATCTTAGTATAAGATTGATTGATGCAAAAATGTTATGAAATATCTATTTGTAATATTGACATTGAGTCTGTGGTTATGTGTATAAATATCAATTATTGTGATTCAGCGTTACATGAATATAAAAGGAAACATTTTTAATAAAAGAAGAGATATTTTTTGCAGAAAACAGGCTTTATGCATTTTGAGTACGTGTGCATGAACGTGATAATAGAAAAACAATTGGGGTGTTCCACAAGATTGATTGAATCAGCACAAGGGGGACAATAGTTTTTTTTAACCCAAACTGATCACTCAATTTTTTTTATTACTTCATAGAGGAGGTTGGGTTAGCCCTGACAAATTTTTAAATGCACTATTTCACCTTTTTTGCACATTTCTTGTCCATATTTAAAAAAAGACATCAATTTACTTTGTAATATGTTGATGAATTAATGGATCTTATGTTACAGGACAACAATATCCAGAATAGATTGTGTTTAATTAAATCCTCTTAGAAGGTCTGGTAACAGGTCTTAGTTCTCAGCCAGGTGAACATATTTTTTTAATCATATTGGGATACCACAATTTAATGCAGCATCTACTTTTGTAGCTTTGGTTTCACAAACTCTGCTAGAATTAGACCATTCAATAGTGATAAGATGATAAAGAAATGAGTATTGTAAGGTGACACATTTATTATTCTATAACACATGGAAAACACGAAGTGATATAGATGGGTCAAATAGATGCAATGCTCATATAGCAGAATCTTTGAGTTCTCAAAAAGGATACGTCCTTCATCTGTAAATGAGTAAAAAGAACTAGTATTTAATCTTTTAGAAAACCCCGCTTATGTTAAGAAGGGGTGGTGGAACTACTGGCTGATGAAAGCAAAAGCATAAAATACATTAGACAAAGTTGCCAACAGATAGTTGAGGAAAGAAAATATAAATATATCCAAAAACATCTGGAAAAAAGTCAATAATTTAAATTTTTTAACCCGCAGAGGCGCAAACGTACTTAAAATGCAATTTTATTCCAAATGGGTACTATATTACACACCGGACCCTTCACATGCGATGTTACCATGTAACCCAGCTTCCTGCTTTAGGTGTAACAGTCTAAATAATGATAATTGGTCCCATATAATATGGTCCTGTGAAAGACTCAAATATTTCTAGAATATAAATATATCAATAAAGAATTCATTATCCAAATCCCACATAATCATGTCTATCAGTGATAGGCTTTTTTTCTATGCAAGGGCAGCATATATATTCCAAAAATTGGTATATAGTGAATATTAGTAGCCTGTTTCTTGATATTTAAGCATTGAAAAACTTCTATAAACCCCACTTTTTCACAATGGCTCAATACAATGTTCAGGGTTTGACATCAAGAAGACCTTAATGCGATTTATACATTGTACATTTTGAATTGGGATATTTTACACTTGTATGATGGTTTTCAAATTAATTATGGTATCTTGAAGTAAGAGATTAGTTTAATGTATATTGTCAGCACTTTGAAACATACTTTATTATAGACAGCACTTCTATGGATCATAAATGTATTTATCCATTTCGCGCTCTCTGCATGAAACAATGATTTTGGATTTTTTGCTGCTTTTAGACATGAATGTACGATACATTCTTGATGTAATATATTTCTGTATTCCTCTTTTGCACCTCTACAAAAATAAATCAAAAAAGAAAGACATCAGCACAATATACATCACAATCTGCTCTACCTTCCAGATGATTGGTGTGCTTGTCACATTTGCCTTGAGGGTTTTTGCATGTTCGGAGGCATGGGTCTCCACAAGGCTTGTAGTGCCACATGCAGTGCCCATCATGGTTGTAGAAATCACAGAAGACAGCTGTAAAATATGCAAACAACATTGGTAAAGATCTGTTATAGAACTCTGAAACTATAGTAAGAAATCAACCAGCAAATGAAGATGAGTTTGTCATCGTTAGTGACAAGACCAAACAAAGCTTTATGGCAAATTTGGTGCACAGTAGAGGTACATCTTCTTTTTAAAAAAAAATATGTTTATTGTCATAGCAAGGTCACCATTACATTTACATTCATTTCGTCACCTCTTAGTTACGGTATATTGTGTGGTGCCTTCAGCATCTTCACATCAATAGTATCACTTTTTCCATTTACTTTGTTAGTGCTGATCCCCCCATGACATTCAATAACTCTACAGATTTACTTTTGTTTAAATTTTGCTGCAACCAAACCCCCCCCACCCCCCCAACCCCCCGGCACATATACATGGTATAGAGACTTTTCCTAGCGGGCAATGTCCATTCTTTTATTTTCTGCAATATAATGTCCAACCGACATATCATTCTCACATTGCCATGCTGCCTGTTAGTTACGATGTGTTTCAAGTCTGCAACCTGAACAACGTCCATGTGGTTCTCCTTAGAGCGTGTCCAGAACCCCAATTTGGAGCCTTCCCATGTCTTCGTCAGTCCGCCAACCTGCCCCCTATTGACGTAGATATTCACTCAGTGTGCTCCTTCGCGCATGTGTCAAACTCCTCTAGCATCAAGTTCCATTCTATGGAGATCGGGTGCTCGCGTAGGCCTCTTCTCTCCTCTCTTTGTAGCCCTTGGCCCTCTGCCTTATCACATCTTAACACCTCAGTATTCCATGACTCCACACTCGGCGGTTTCACTGACTTCCATTTCATTGCGATCGCTCGCTTTGCTAATAATAACGCCAGGTCTACAAATCTAGTGGCTACACTCCTCTTCCTTTCTTTGTACCCCAGCCCCAGCATGTTGTATAGTGTTGAGTCGTAAGGTCTTCCTGGGGCGACCTCCGCCATGATGTGGTGGATTGTGGCCCAGTAATGCCCCAACTTAGGGCAGTCCCAGAACATGTGCAGCATACCTGCGTCATCCCGGTGGCATCTGGGGCATTGGTTGGACGACTCAGGGAACATCGAGTGTATTCTGTGTGGGGTTAAGTATGCTCTATGAATGATCATGAGTTGTATGAATTTGAACTTAGGGTTGCGTGACACTTTCTTGGGGAGCTTCAGTATCCTTTCCCAGCCCTTATCATCAATGTCTCCGCTTGTGTCACCCTCCCAACGTGTACGAAGTGGCTGCAGCGGAATAGCTTTATTCCCTCTAATACCCCTAGTGAGCCACTTTGTTAAATGGCTGCCTGATCCCATGAGATATTGCATGAAGAGCAAGGCCCTCGTTTCCGGTTCTACCCCTTCTCTCACCCAGTGTGTGGAGATGTAGTGTGTGACTTGTGCATGTAATAGAAACATTGATGGCGGCGTCTGGTGCAACTGCATAAATTCTGCACGTGGAAGAATTCTACCCTCCGAGAAGAAGTCCCCCAGTTGTGTTACCCCCGCATCGTGCCATGGATTTAGTTTGCGTTCTGTGAGTGTTCCAGTTCCTATGGGGATGCCCAGAAGGGGTATCGTGGGTGCGTAAGCCTGGTGATTGCCAATGTACCTGAGTGCTGCCCTCCACTGCTGTATCGCAAGCTTAAGCAGGGGGGGGCGGCGATGCTGCTATTTTTGCTTTTGGGAGCAACAATCGGTGTATGCAACCCCCACTTCTATCCGCCTCCGTTATGTTCAATACGTGCAAGTTACGACCTGCTAGCCAGTAAGCCAACCATTGAAGCTGGCAAGCGTAGCCATAGGCTACCAGATCAGGTACTCCCATACCTCTGCCGTCTATTGGCAGTTGCAGCTTGGCTAAACTTATATGTCTCCTGCCCGTACCCCATACCAATTCTGTCAGCAGCGTGTGTAGTTGTTTAAAGAAGGCCTTGGGCACCAGCACAGGCACATTTATGAAGTAATATAGCAGTCTGGGCAGGACCACCATTTTTGAAATTGCTACTCTGCCTGCAACCGATAATGGTAAGGTGTTCCAAAAACGTACTTGTGGCTTTAGCGCATTAAGAGCCTTACCCAGGTTGTCCTCCACTAGATCTTGTGCTTCCCTGTATATTTGAATACCCAAGTATTTGAATGTTACTGGTGCTATTTGGAATTGGTAGGGTGCAAATTGTATGTGTGTGACTGTCATGGGCTTGTGAAAACTATACCCATATGATTTGGACGCGTTAATCGCGATGCCCGATATCTCTCCAAACACCTCAAATACCTCCGATATTGGCTTAAGTGGGTTTGTCATGTCGCGAAGGAACAGCAATATATCGTCCGCATATGCAGAGATGATATGGTGGGTAGTAAGTCGAACGATCCCCATAGTATCCGCCAGTGTGCGGATTTTTATCATCAGGGGCTCCAGGGCTATTATAAATAGTAAGGGTGATAACGGGCATCCCTGCCGCGTCCCCATTGCGATTGCAAGTTGGGCGGATATGCATCTATTGGTCCTAACGCGTGCTGTGGGTTTGTGGTACAGTAAAGCGATCCATTTTGTGTATGCCTGCGGAATGCCGAATTTGCATAATACTGCCATCATATAATCCCATTTTAGGGAATCAAAGGCCTGCTTAAGGTCCAGTGATATACCCCCTTCATCATTCTCCCCTTCCTCTACTCGGGCCATTAGTTGACTCAGTCTCCTCAGGTTCAATGCGGTGCTCCTGTCTGGTACAAAACCGCATTGGTCCGGGTGTATCGTATCTGGGATATATTGTGACAGCCGGGTTGCCAATATTTTGCTGAGTATTTTATAGTCTGTGTTTAATAGTGATACGGGCCTGCATTTCTCTACTTGTCGCGCTACTCTCCCAGGCTTTAACAGTGACACTATTAGTGCCTGTAGCCTCGATTCTGGTAGTTTACCATTTTCCAGCGCATCTTGGTACAGCGCAAGTAGGCGGGGGGCCAGGACATCAATGTAAGTCAAGTAGAATTCCGCCGGCAACCCGTCCGAGCCCGGTGCTTTGTTCCTCGGTAGTGCTTTTATGGCCTGCCTAACTTCCCCCAGAGTAATGGGCTGTTGTTGTGTATCTGTCAGTTGTGGTATAGAAGTGTCAGCCAGAAAGGACTCAAACTTCGGCTCTCAGAGCGGCGCATGCGCTCCGTATAGGTCCACGTAATACGTCCAAAACATATCATTTATATCTAATTGGGTCCGTACTGTATCTCCAGCCTGGTCATGCACCTCGGTTATAGGGACATTGTCTGGGGCATTGCGCGTCATGCGTGCCAGTAGAGCACCCGCTTTGTCAGCCTGTGTATGCATCCTATTTGTGTATTCCCAGTGATCTACTAACCTTAGCTCTTTCAGAAGTTCTGCATGTTGGATATGAGCCTCCTGCAACTGTGTGAGGTTTCCGTCGTTGCCCGTCGCCTCACCATCCAGGACTGCTAGACTTCCCTCTACACACTGCGTAGAGTTGCCTTGAAGGCGTCCCACTCTATTTGCCTGCTGCTAGCAGTGTTTTCGTTCTCTTTGAAGTCCTTCGTGCAGGCGTCTAGCAGTTATGATTTGAACACTAGGTCCTCTAGTAGACCTGGCGAAAGACGCCATGTCGGGATGGGAGTGAGTATCTTCCCCCATTGTAAGACAGCTCCACCGGGTTATGATCCGATAGTGTCTTACCCATATGTAATACTGAGGTGATCGACCCTCGCAGTGTCCTAGAGCAAAATATTCGGTCAATCCTGGTGTGTAACCTGTGCGGCGGGGAGTAAAACGTGTATTCCCTATTGGTTATGTGTAGGGCCCTCCAGGCATCGTCCAGTTTCCATCCACTTGTCCAGTGTGCCAGTGCCTCAGCCTGTTTCCTACTGTCCGTTGCATGCAGTGGTGGGTGTGACCTGTCTTGTGTAGTGTCCAGAACCGCATTGCAGTCCCCTCCTATCACCCAATGTTGCCCCACCCAGTCCGACAGCACTCCACTAATGTCATCGAAGAACCTGGATTGCTCTGAATTGGGGGCGTATATACTGCCCAACACTACACATGTGCCATCCAGTGTACCACATATAAATACATATTGCCCATTCTTGTCCACTCGCTTTCCCACCAGGGTAAACGGCACATTATTCCTGATCCAGATAGCCGCCCCCCTTGAGAATGCTGAGTAGTCTGTGGCATACAGTTGGCCCTTCCAAGAGCGGGCTAGTTTCTCCCCTTCCGCCCTGTTCAGGTGTGTTTTTTGTAAATATGCTGTTTGTGTTTGTCTCCTGTTTAGCTGCGCCCTTATCCTATGCCTTTTGTGGACCGACCCCATACCTCTTACATTCCAGGTGCAGAACTGATAATGGTTAGGTAATGACATGACTTGATTCTTCCTTTCTCTCGGACATTGCACATGCTCCCCATGTATATATAAGCAAAATGTACATTGTATATGCCGTGTTCGTGCGCAACTCCCCAACCTTGAGGTCCCTGCCCCACAACTGTGCGGGACCAAACCATAATACCCAACTGGGGTATGAAACGAATGCAGCCATCCCTACGCCTGGAGGGCGTGTGCCCAAACCGCTTTTTTTTCCACGGTTAACAGTCAAAGGACCTCTGTTAAATTCCCCATTAGCAACATTTGTTCTGGTTTCCTTTCCCCACCCTCCATACATTTTTCCAGTGTCACATATACATCACCAGTCCGCCTCCGTTCCGCCCTCCTTCACAGGTCCTCTGCCATCTGCGCCGTTATGCGTGGGGACGGGTGCAGACTAGCATCTGTGTCTGATGCCACTGTACTTGAGCTGTCCTGGCTGTTCGACACCGTGTCAATGTTCTTGTCGTGCTCTGCCAGTGCATCCGTCGTAAGCAACACCAAGTCCGAGTCCGCCGAATCCCCTCCTCCGATGCCTGTTTTTGTCCATCCCGTAGTAGTCCTACCTCTGGTGCTCCATCTTGGGTCGAGGCGTCTCTCCCATTCGTGGAATGCTTCTGTTTCCGCGTGTCTGCGGTATTGTCTCTCGATAGGGGCGTTGGCAGTGCCACCTCCATCCATTCAGACGCTTCCTCTGGGTCATCGAAAAAATAGGACTTGCCATCGTGGATGATTTTTAGTTTTGCTGGGAAAAATAGCGCATACTTCTTGTTACGCTCTCTCAGTGCACGTTTCACTCCCCAGAATGATGCCCTGGCTTTCTGTACCACTTGCGTAAAGTCTGGGTAGATTGAGATTTTCTGGTTGTCCTATTTTAACGCCCCGGCCTCCCTCGCCGATTTCAAGATCGTGTCCCTGTCTTTGAAATGTAAGAGGCATGCTATTAACGGCCGCGGCGGTGCCCCTGGTCTCGGCGGTCTCATTGGCACTCTGTGCGCCCTTTCGACACTATACATCTGGGTGAGTTCCGCAGGGTCCACTATGGTCTTCAGCCAATTCTCTACGAACCTGGTCGGGTTGGTCCCCTCGCTTTGCTCCGGCACGCCTAAAATGCGGATGTTGTTGCGTCGTGAGCGTCCCTCCGCATCGTCCACTCTGTCTCTCAACCCCTTGAGCTGTTTCTCCAATACCTCCAAGCATGTGGAATGTTCCGTCTGCTGTGGTATGAGGTCGGTCATGGCCAGTTTGTTCTCTGCAACTTTTTCAGCCAACTTCTTATGGTCGTCTTTCAACAGGGAGAAACCCATCGACATCGTGTCAATTCTGGCTTCGAGCGCTTCCCTAGAGGCCCTTATTTCCGTTAGGATAAGGTCCAGCTCCGCGTCCTTTGCACTCATCCCCGTTGGTGGTATTATATCATTATTGGTGGACGTCAGTTGGTCGTCCGATCCATTGGAACGCGCCGCTCCACTGGTGACCAGGTCCGGTTGCCGGAGCCTATTTCTTCCCATTGCGACCTTCTGTTCCTCACCCCGTGGGCCACCTCTGGGTGCCGACCACCCTCCTTTCCGGGGTCAGTGGTCTCTTTTTTTGTTTTGGGGGGGTTGTCGCACCTCCACTAGGGGTTTGCCACGCTGTGGGCGTGCTCAAATGGTGTGTCCTCTTCTAGCGAGATCCACCACGTTTTCGTCCACCGTGGGTCAAATGGTGGAAGTTCGTTTCTGCCCCTGTATCTCTAGAGGGGGTTATGTTTCAGGACTCGCTTTCCGTTCTAACAGCGATCTCCTGCTGCCATTCTTCTTCTTATCCACAAATGGACCAGTATTCCAAAGTCTTAGTGCGTTGTGCCCCAATTCCACAATGCCGCCCTTCGTACATAGGTGGAGGTCGCCAGTGGTCCGGTGAGTAGTGTAATCCACTCTAAAGCGCCGCAATCGGTATATTTCCTGGCTATAACGTGTCTCCATAGTCTGTTTACAATTAGTAGCTTGCTATTCTTAGTTATGGACCCACCTCACCGCATGTATCCGCGTTCGGCTACCACTTGATTTTGAGGTGGTAGCGGTGTTGTACTTCTCGGGCCTCTTTGCACCACAGCGCTTTTCTTGCCTTCGGCGCCCTAAGCGCGTGTCCGCCGCCTCAGCCAAGGCCAGGTTCTCGTCTCTTGCCCCTCGCAGTAGTTGCTCTCCTCAACTCCCGGGTGCGGCCAGTCTTTCCCACCTCTCTCTGGGTCTTTTATTCTGGTATGGATCTGCACGGGGCTACCCTCTTTTGGGTTCTGTCTGTAGTGTTTCACATTAGCAGTGCCAACTCCTCATTTATTTCCCGCACCCAGGGCCGGGCCGGTCTCCCCCGACTATTGCTCCTTGCGTAGGTTCTGCCCGCCGGGCCTCTCCTCCTTGCCTTACTTCAGGTTCTTCCGTCCCCGCAGGCCTCCGGTGGGGGGTCCTCCAATCCCTGATCGTTTGGGGGCTCAGGAGCCGAGCCGGAGCCGCCGATCTCAGTTAGCCGCCCTGCTCGCGCCTTTCAGCTGCCGGCTCTGAAGCGTCCCCCCACGCTCCGTGCGTGTGTCGCGTGTCTGCCTTATCCTCTGCGGGGATCGGCCTTGCCTCAGTCACTAAGCAGGGTAACAGCCAAGGCACTGGCAGTGTCCTGAAGCCAATTCCCGTCAGCTAGCCCACAGCTTACGGTTGCGCACCCTCTCGCTCGCCGTCAGGCGGCCACTTCCGGTCCACTTCCGGTCCGGCGCGGTGAAACTGTGGGCCGCGGCTTTCCCCTTCTCTCCAGGCCTCACCGCGGCTCCGAGTCAAATCGTTCGCCAGGACATCCCAGTCGCATCCACGGCTCACCTGCTCTTTTAACGGCCTTGCCTCTTCTCTGGTGTACTGTGAGTAGGGTTTTTAGCCGGAAACAGGATAATGTAACAATATATTAGGGGTTTCTCGGACGGAGCAAACTCAGTCTACGTCTGGCATGCTCGGCTGTTGGCCACGCCCCCCAGTAGAGGTACATCTTCATATGTCAAGGTCCCTACTTGGGACTCCTCCCTAGGTTAAACCATTCCTCTAGGGTAGATATTTACTTATTTTATCATCCACTTCTATTGTGTCAAAACCCATCTTGCAAAGAAATACTGATATTTAAACCAATAGCAATGTGGAGCTGGAGCAAATCACCACTACCATATGCTAAGCGACTTCAGACGTCCCCCACTATAAGGATGAATTAACATATCTATGTATATATATATTTATATATTTATACACATACATATTAAGCATGGGCGGAAAGTCCGTTCCGCTCGCAGATTTTGCATATTTTCAGTAAATTCGCAATGCGCGAATTTACCGAAAATCCGCAAATTCGCACGCAGCGGATTTTTTTGCTTGGTGATACAATATTGCGGCGTGCGGCGTCCACTTACCGTCATTCAATGTTTGCCGAGTTGTTTTTCTCGATATTTTGCAAGCGCTGCGCCATTTTGGATCTTGCTTCAGGATCCCGCGGGAGTTTGGCGACGCATCGCGAGAGTTCGCAATTGCGAACATGTAGATGCGGCGGGCAGCAACAATCTGGAACTCGCGAAATTACAACATTTGCCATTCTGCACAAGAAATCTACTAGCAAGCGGCATAAACCTTCTGAAAATGATGATTTTTATCGGAATAACTCCTCAGGTTGACATTTGCCTGCACTTTTTTGGATTTGAGGCCTTTTTGATTTTTTTTTGGATCACTTTTGGATTAGAAATCAACTTTCACAAGTAAGTCTGTTTGGGGCATTACAGTTGTTGTTCTTCAGAATATGAGTTTTGCAAAACTGAAAGCACTCAGCAGGTGCAAAAGTTCACTCATCATTAGTAACCATTCCCTGTAGTGCTTCCTGAGGGGTCCCTCTAGAGTTCAGTTGTCTATGTTTGTTTGGGGCATTACAGTTGCTGTTCTGCAGAAAAACGAGTTTTGCAAAACTGAAAGCACTCAGCAGGTGCAAAAGTTCAAACTCATCAGAAGTAACCATTCCGCAACTATTCTATGACCCTGCTCTGACCCTCAGAGCAGGCTCATAGAATAGCTACAAGTAGGCCACAAAGGTCCTCGGAAAAAAAATTGCACTGCAACAGAAAGCAAACTACAGATAAGGAAGCAGGTGCCAGACAGGAAGTTTAAATTCAGTGACACATTGATCAACCCCAAATTAATTCATGTCAGTTTTCACGCAGGGCAGGCGTGCTTTCTTTCCCCCCCCCCCATAATCTACAGTGATGAATCAGAGGGTGGCAGTGATGTACCAGAGGGTGGCATGGGTGAATCAGAGGGTGGCAGTGGTGAAACAGAGGGTGCTGTGAACCTGTGATGATGTACCAGATGTAGAAACAACAAAGTCGCGACCGTTGCGAGTCGACAAGTAAGTTCGCAATTTCGAACTGGTACAAAACCCTCGCGAACTGGCAGAAACTCTTGCGAACACAAAAAAAAATACGCAAATTCGCGAGAATTCGCGGATTGCGAGTTCGCAAATACGCAAATTTGTGAGCGCCAGATTCGCAAAATTCGCCCATGCTTAATACATATATATGTGTGTTATGTTATGTTATGTTAATTATTATTTGTACAGCGCACGTACGCCCATGGGCTTCATGGCGCTATTGGAAAGATCAGATAAATAACATAACAAGGGGAAAGTGTTAACAACAATCTATACAGCGAAAGCCTGTGTGAAGAGCAAGGTTTTAAATGCCCGTCTGAAGGTAAGGAGATCCTTACTCTATCTAAGAGTCAGAGGCAAGGAGTTCCATAAGGAGGCTCCCAAGAAGTGGAAACAGCTGCCTACTTGTCGCTTCTTCTTAAACCGGGGCACCACCAATAGATCTTCATGGGCTGAGCGCAGACTACCCGAGGGGGTGTATCTCCCTATCAGCTGTCTTATAAACAGGGGCCCTTGCCTTGTAAGGCCTTGAAAATAATGCAACTGGCTTTAAATGTGGCTCTCTGGGCCGCATTTAAAGCCCAGTGTATGTGTTTTTGTATCTATATATATTTGTGTATACATATATATATACATATATGTATGTGCATATATATATATATATATATATATATATATATATATATATATATATATATACATATATATATATACATATATATATATATATATATATATATATACATATATATATATATATATATATATATACACATATATATTTATATCTGAAAAAATACAATGCAATTAAGACAGCAGGAAAGATAACACCAGCAGTAATCTCACAGATCAGTGCGGGGCTACAAGCTAGGGATGTTGGGCTCATGCGAACATTGCACAAATTGAAAAATGATGCACCAAGCACTAGTAGCTCCCAAGCAGCAGCTGACAGTGAAGGGATACACATCAAGCACACCTCCAAAAGCCCTTTAAAACCTGTATCTACTTTCATTCCCAGCATGCCGCGTGACGCTATCGACATCTTTTCTGACCGCGTCACAGAAAAGCTCAAGAAATTACAATTTGCCACCAAGAAACATTGCAAGCCACCCAGCAAACAAATGAAACAATATTCGGACCTCATGAAGAAATTAAAAGGCTATAATTCCATCATTAATAATCAATGTGATAAAGGAGGAAACGTTGTTCTCTGGGACTGGAAAGCATATGTCAAGGAGGCTCATCGGCACCTGGATGATATACAATGTTACAAGAAAATTGACATGACGGCAGTGAAAAGTATACAGAAATCATACAAGGATGATTTGAATGAGTGGAGAGGCAAGGGGCTCATTTCCAAAGACGAATACAAATTTCTCTATAATGAACATCCCATTCTTCCGAACATTTACTTCATTCCGAAGGTGCATAAAGAGGAAATACCTGTGCCAGGGAGACCCATTGTTTCTTCTATAAAAAGCACTCTTGAAAATACTTCAAAATATATTGACTTTTATCTTCTGGAATTTGTAACAACATTACCTGCGTACATCAAGGACACAACCGAGTTCTTACATCTCCTTAACAATTGTGAATGGTCTGAAGATTTGTTGTTTTTAACCATGGACATATCAAGTCTTTACACAAGTATTGCCCACGATGATGGCATTCGAGCTGTTAAATTCTATTTGGACAAAAGACCAATTGAAATGTATCACCACAACCAGATGATCATCAAAATGATTGACAGGTGCCTGCATAATAATATATTTGTGTTCGACAATTGTGTCTTTAAACAATTGAGAGGTTTGGCGATGGGGGCATGTTTCTCCCCCAGCTACGCGGGGCTCCACGTTGTCTATGGGAGGAACATGTCCTCAAGGTACACCATGCCACCACTTCGGCCACACATATTGTGCAATACTGGTGCTATATTGATGACGTGTTCCTCATTTGGCGAGGTAATGACAGACAAGCCAGTGATTTTGTTAGTACCATCAATGAAAATGAGTTGAATCTTCATTGTACTGCCACCATTGATGCTAAAGTGGTCAATTTCCTTGATGTACAAGTTCGAATACAAGGTGGTAAGATTGAAACTTGTCTTCATAGGAAGAGCACCTCGGGGAACACCATATTGCATGCTAGCAGTTTCCATCCTCAGCATACGATAGCTAGCATCCCCTACGGGGAATTCCTTAGGATTCATAGAGCTTGCAGTACAACTGAAGCGAGGCCGTATCACCAACAGGAGGCAAAAATTAGGCTGATGGCGAGAGGCTGCAATTCTGATTGTTTAGATTCAGCAATCATAAAAGCTAATGCCCTCGCTAGTCCATCCCTGTTGGACCCCGACAGGGACTCTACTATTAGTGATAATGAGTAAGCTAACGTAGAGGAGATAAGATTGATAACTGGTTATAGCAGACAGGCCAGGCAGATTAGTAAAATCGTAAAAAAGGAATGGCCTATTATTCTAACAGACCAGGCCCTTAAAGAGGTTATGCCTGTGACCCCTACAGTTACGTTCAGAAGAGCGTATTCTATGCGGAATGAGCTTGTAACTAGTATTCCAGAGACTAGACAGACAGGCAGCTGGTTGTCCCCTCGCGAGGGTTTTTTCTCTAAATGTAGCTCTTGTCGAGCGTGCAAATTCGGTGTTAACACCACATCGTATTTGACTCCTTTGTCCAGCACTCCAATAGCCCTTAAAGCGCATTACACCTGCCGCACAGAATTTGCTGTGTATGTCTTGAAGTGCAGCTGTAATATGTACTACATAGGCAGTACCAAACTACAAGCGCACATGCGAATATTGCAAAATTTAAGAGCAATAGGTAATTCGGATCCGACATATCTGGTAGCTCGGCATTTTAAGACCACTCATCATAATGATTTCAGCCATTTGCAATATTTTGTCATCGATGCCGTGGCAGTAAATAGGAAAGGGGGTAACAGGGAGAAAAGCCTAACAGGACTCGACTCCAAGTATATAGTCAACCTGAATAGTAAAGCACCTGTAGGTTTGAATTTGGGGGAGGACCTTTATAATTTCCTATAATAATATTTCATGCCATTATCTTTTGATGTGCCCACATTATAATAAATTATAGTGTCCATTATTTTGATTAACAGCTGAATTTCTCGCATTTGAAGTTTCATGATTTGCTTTCATTTCTGCTTAATTTACACATTGACAAAAACTTTTTCCTGCACCAATATAGGCATTTGTTCATAACAGTAATCGGTTGATTACTGTATTTTATGTATATTTGAGCTTTACACGTATATGAAAAAAATGCACAGCACTACACATTATTTTGGTTGATCTATAGGGTTGCGCCAGAAAGGGTAACATAGCAGATGGTTAGTACAATAACCTGGTTTTAGTCATCCAGTCATACATTGGTACATGGGAGGGCATATATTTTCCTGCATACCAGATATAATTTTCCCAAGTTTATCTATGCATTTGAGCAGAAATGTTTTTTTAGATTTGGGTAGTGCTTAACCAATACTATTGCACCTATTCAGTGTCGAGCTGACAATCCGTCAGGTTATGAAAGCATGAAAACGTAAAAATGCTAACCCTTCATGCCCACAAGCGTATTTGCACATTCTATTTTGCAGCAGTAGGTCTGATGTACATAGCTGATTTTGCACCAATTTGCACTGCATTTTGCATTTTTGTACATTTTACAATATCTTTTATTGATTTTGCCCGTATTGGGTAAACATTTGTGTATTATATATGAGATTGTATATAGATTTGTACATATATGAATTTCTGCACGTTGCACTTTAACAGCATTTTTGTCCTTAGAAATGACCTAGAACAATAATTTAATGTATTTAATATTATTGTATTTATTTAAATGCATTGTTTTTATCAAGGCACTCGATATTATAAGTTACGTAGGTGAATTATTTAAATATGTACTTTTATGCAGGCGATGCATTAGCCGATATAGCTATGTACAGACACTATAAGATGGCCGCGCCAGAACATACTCACTATGCATTGGTTCCTGTCCGCTTTCTATGACTATACCAACGTGTTTGGCGCCAATGGGTGTTTTAAATTTCACTGTTTAGCCTCCTCGTTTGTTAAGTGAGCAAGGACACAGCCTCATGCCCGAAATGCGTCTTAGGCATTCACCGTTCCATGTATTTAAAAACAAAATAAAGAATTCTGATTTCGGCTTATAATTGAGTTCGTGTTCCTGTTTGAGTGCACCAAGGCAGTAGGGAAGTGTGGAGTTAATATATATATATATATTACCTACAGGCGGTCGCCAGTAGGTAGGTATAGTTAGGATCTACTTTCCATAGGAAATCCGCAACATTCTATTGGGAATAACTTTGGCGCCGGTGGACGAATCTTCACGAATTTTTCCAAGAAAAAGGCCCGCTCCGCTCCTTCCCTGAAAGTTTGGGGGGGATTCGTCAAGCGGGGGCCGAGATAAAAGGGGGGTCCCAAAACGTGTTTTCCCCATGTTAATTTCCATAGGGCGGTCGACTTCACTTTTAGCCTGAACTGCTGAATGGATTTCCACCAAACTTGGCAAAATTGTAGGGACTGGTAGCCCGATGTGCCTTTGCTATGTCTCAAGATATGTGCTCCAGTGAATTTTGAGTAATTTAGGTTCAAAAAAATATATATATCTATGGCAGCGCCCCGGTACGCTCACCGGGGTGCGCCCCGGGCGCAACCCGCGACTTGCGCACGGAAAGCTGATTGGCTCTCGGGTGTCTGTAAACATTTGAAACAGTCTGGAGTGGCTGCCATCTTGTGTCTCTGTAGGATCGAGACACAAGAGGTGGCCAAAACAAAGGGGGAAATGACCATAAGGGGGCAGGGTGAACCCCCTGACACCCTAGGTTTGATGTGGGGGCTATAAAAGGGCCCTGCGGGACAAAATAAAAAAAATAAAAATTCCGTTTTGCGCGGGGGGAGCGCCCGGTACGCACACCGGGGAGCGGACCGGGGAGCGTTCCATGAGAAAAAAAGAATGACAGAGTTTTTTAAAAATGAAGCCTTTTTTTATAAATTGGAGGTAGTTCTAAAAAGAACTGTTTTTTTTCTTCTTTTTGTTTTATATTTTTTTAATGTTTTTTGAACAATTTGTACTTTTTGGGCTTTTCAAAACAGTTTTATATTTTTTTGTATTTTTTTAGGGGGAGAAACAAAAAAAAGGGAATTGAAACTGGCTCAACTGGAGCAAAAAACAAAAAACAGAAGAAATGACTTCTTTTTGGGGCACTTGTGATTGTCACCTGCGAAGACGATGAGGTTTACGCTCTTTTCACCATAGGCGATATGCTTGCCACATTCAGTATAAGTGATTTTAAAATCAGCAAATTGTTGCTGAATACAAGGCATCATCTCTGATGTTTCTGGTCCCGATGGAGTGGGTTTGTTTCTTTGGGAGGTGGTCCTTGAAGACTGGGGGAGGTTACTGGCCAGTTGCCTGAGCTCTGCACGAGAATAGTTGTTAGGGTGCTTACGGATCATATGTCGAGTCATGGTATTGTTACCAAAGGAATACTTTTTGTTTGGGTTGCCCCTTGAGAGTTGTTTCTTACAGATAAGGCAAGTCACCTTTGCCGCATTCACTTTCTTTTTTCCCTCTGGGAGTGAAAAAAACTCCCATACAATGTGTGACTTGGGCTTGTATGGGGTTTTTTGTTCAGGCAGCCATCTTCTCCCATCCTCCTCTTCCTCTTCCTCCTCCTCCTCTTCTTGACCACCAATGTACTGTTGTGGTGGTCCTCTTGGTGGTTGTGGTGGTGGTGCAGATGCTCCAGCTGTTGCAGCTACAGTAGCCATTAGAAAGTACAAAATAGTTCTCTCTCAATTACTGAAACAGGTCTTCCTCAGTCAAAGGACAAAGTCAGCATAACGAAAAAAGGTGGGGTCTTTCATCATTTGGAGAAAAAAAAGGCTTGAACCAAAGAAAAATGTTATTTTTAGGTCACAAGACCAGGGATTTCATCATTATGAAAGTAAAAGTGTTCTGCACCAATTAAAAGGGTTATTTTCAGGTCACATGACCGACGCGCCCACGGGTGCGCCCCGGGTCGCGTCGCGTAAGCGCGTCGAAAGTTTACGTTGCGCGATCGTATTCGCTCGAGTGCTTCCGGGTGCGCTTACGCCGTGCGTATCACGCGGACGCGGCTACGCGATACGTCACAATCATGTTTTGGTTCGCAACATTGGCGCTAACGGGATGCTTCTCGGAGCACGCCCTGGGGGGCTTCAAAAGACTACGCTCTCCGGGGAGCTCCCCAAGCCGAGCCCCGGGAGCGCTCCAGGGTAAAAAAAAAATTTTTTAAAATACAAATAAAATATAGGATTTATTCATTTTCAAAAATATTACATTTCATAGCTATAGACATTTGCTATTAACCAGATTTTGAACTTCAAAGAAAAAAACATAGGTTTGGGGCCTTATATATAGTTAGGAATTAGCTTTTAAAAAACCTATGAAATTCACTGAAAAAACCATAGGTTTCACACCAGTTATAGTTAGGAATTAGCATATAAAAAAACCTATTAAATTCACTGAAAAAACCATAGGTTTCACACCAGTTATAGTTAGCTGCAAATTTTACTGACATAAAACCATTGAAATTCCACGTTATAGTTAGTTGGACTCACTATAACTTGCACGTGTAATGCACTGCTGACGTCACATATTACATCACTCATGACATGGTCAGTGACATCACTCATGACATCACTGATGACACCATCTATGTGACAGAGTGACAGACCTCCTTTCAGTGTAATGTAACCCTTGAAACACATATTGAAAAATAGAAATTAACATTTTCAAAAAATGGAGATATCCATACCAGTTACAACAACCAATTCAGTAATACCACCATCTATATACACATCCACTCATTCACCAAAAGTTCTATATAGTCACTCATACATATACTCACTCATCATATGTAGTGATACACCAATACATCCTGTTACACACCAACAGGCATCCAAAAGTTACTCACACACATACTCACACATGCAAATAAACTATTGAACATCCATTTATTTGCATATACAACTATACACACACTACCACCTTACTTCTAAGGAAACTTACACATACTTACTCTCTTAAACAATCACTTATAGAAACACATACTTATTTAAACAGGAAGTCTCTTACTCTCACATATACTCACTTATAAACATCAATACACACATATACTAGATTAAAACATATGTTGTTACTGATAAAGACACTAGTGGGACAGTCATTCACTCACTAACACACACATATACACACCCATCCACCCATATAGTCCTGCACATATGCTGTCTTCAAAACACATACAAACAGTGAGTCAGTCATTAATGCATCTATGTGCAAAGTAATACCCCCACCAAACCATACAGACACTCATACTGATACTAAAAAAAACATCTAATAACTCATATACACACACATGTAGCTACTCACCAACCCATGTAGCCAATTATACACAAAGTGAAACACTGATACATATATTTAAATATTTAAACATTACTCGCTAATATATGTATTCACTAAGATACACTTAATAAGCCAGTTAACCAATCAATTTTTTTTTTTAAAAACATTCATTAAAACATTTATTTAAACATTTATTCTTCCATCGACCTTTACATATACATATATAAAACATATTTATTTTTCAGAAAGACACACATTCACTGGATGGTGTCATTAGTGATGTCATGAGCGATGTCACTGACCATGTCATGAGTGATGTAATATGTGACGTCATCAGCAGTGCCTTACACGCGAAAGTTATAGTGAGTCCAACTAACTATAACGTGGAATTTCAATGGTTTTATGTCAGTAAAATTTGCAGCTAACTATAACTGGTGTGAAACCTATGGTTTTTTCAGTGAATATATATATATATATAGATAAATATTGGTAATACCCCTTCACAACAAAGTTTGACAACACTGAGTGTGGTTGCCCACAGATTTATTGATGTTAGGTCACCATTGCATGCATTGCGGCTGCCACCTGCCTCGTTCACCGATATCGAGGCACCATTATAATTGCTTTTTTGTCAGTTTCAATTGTGACATGAGAATCAAACAGTGTAGACAGACTGGTAGTTTTTTTGTTTTGTTGTTACAGTCTTTCTGATGCTTTTTTTGTCAGTTTCAATTGTGACGTGAGAATCAAACAGTGTAGACAGACTGGTAGTTTTTTTGTTTTGTTGTTACAGTCTTTCTGATCTTTCTTTTCTTAACAATGTTTTACTATTTAAGGTTTGATATTGTATTACATGCCTGCATCAATAATACATTACTTAGCACTTTATAGGTTGCCTTATTTATTTAGGAAACGTGGACAGATAGCTAAAAGCATGTTTTAAAAGCAATTAAATCATTAATAGAGGTTAGTACCATTTGTGCAAATTTGCCTATATATATCCCAAGTGGGTATTTCAATCATCTTGCATTATGTTATCATTTGATTGTGATTAAGCATTGGCGAATTTTGCGAATTCGCAAATCGCGAATTTGCGGAATTGCGAATCTGCGATCCGCAAAATCCGCGAGGCTTATATGCGAGTTCACACATGCCTCTTGTATGTATAAAAGGACAGGCACGGATCAGAGAAGCTCGTGGTCAAAGGAACTGCACAGGGATTGAGCTCGTGAAAGTCAATAATGCAAAGGCCTCCATCAAGCATCATAGCTATTTATCGACGATAGATATGGGGAGAACGCACACCTGCCCAGCCTCGACAAAACTCGCATTTTTGGGGGGCTGAATAACTTTGCCATCACACCGAAGAGCACCGGGGTCCCTCGAGTGAGCTGTCCTTCATAGTGGTTAAGGGGATGGAAAACGGTGCACAACGCTAGTGTGAGGGGCAGGGCCAAACGGGGGAGCCGTATATGCGAGTTCACATGCCTCTTGTGTGCATAAAAGGACAGGCATGGATCAGAGAAGCTCGTGGTCACAGGAACTGCACAGGGATTGAGCTCCTGAAAGTCAATAATGCAAAGGCATCCATCAAGCATCATAGCTAAATTTCGATGATAGATATGGGGAGAACACACACCTGCCCAACCTCGACAAAACCCACATTTTTGGGCTGTAACTATTTTAGAATGGCGCCCGCAAGCTGCCAGCGCCATTAGCTTCATCAGGAAGCACTAATAGATAAAATAAAGCAGGTGCTCGAGCACCTGCTTTATTTTATCTATTAGTGCTTCCTGTTGAAGCTAACTTAGTAACTATTTTAGGATGGCGCTGGCAGCTTGCCGGCGCCATCCTAAAATAGTTACAAGTTCAACAGGCTTGAACTTTTGCCCCCCAAATCCGCCGCTCGCGGATTTTGCGGATTTTCAGTAAATTCGCAGGATTTGCGGATCGCGGATTTACCGAAAATCTGCGAAATTCGCGAGCGGAACGGATTTTGCGCTCACCCTTAATTGTGATACAGCCCAAGTGGTCAAACTAAAAAGATTGAATTTTTTCCTGTCATTGTATATTTGGCCAATCTGTTGAAGTGTGCTCTACTTGTGCTAAATGTGAAATTAATTCCTACTTATCTGCTTTAAAAACTGTTCTCCAGGGCTGAGAAGTATTTCTGCAGATTAATTAAATTTAGTTATAGGCGTGTATGCAGATCTTCTTCAACATTAGGGCCACCCGGGTTCTTGGTGTCTAACTCTATGATGTAACAAGATTCTAATTTTCTCAACTTTTTTTTGTATTTCCTACTCTGATGCTAGGGGTTACTGCATCTATAACATAAATATATGCCAACACACACACACACACAGAAATATATTTACCTATATATCTATGTATCTATAGATAGATAGATAGATAGATAGATAGATAGATAGATAGATAGATAGATAGATAGATAGATAGATAGATAGATAGATAGATAGATAGATAGATAGATAGATAGATAGATAGATAGATAGATAGATAGATAGATAGACCGACCAGTTTTTGGAAAGTAGCATTTCTATTGACATTTTTTCGCAAATCTAAGGCAAAGTCTGTCATCAGCCCAAGGGTTCAGGAAATGTATAAGCAAGCACTCACGGCAGACTTCGGGTCTCCTCCAATTAATGCAGATGCCAACCTCTCTACAGGTGCTGGAGTAGGCAGCAATGGCAGTGCATAGACACTGGCAATCACCGCCACTATTGCAGGAACATGTGTCGGACACACAAGCCTTGAAATACTGGACTGGGTTTACCTGAAATACATACAAATAGTTAATACCAAGCACTGAACTGCGCACAATGAACATCATCACAAAAGGAGAACATATCAGGTGAAGACATTCCAGTTACATCCAAGCATTAGAAAATTCCAAAGTATTTCAAAATGGAAAATTTTATTTTCCTTTGACATAGGCATGCTTACATAGTTGTCCAGCCTCTACCACATTTTCAGTTCTTAAGAATCATAAAGCTAATTCAGATGTGGTTTCAATAGATTTTATATACGTAAGATGAGAAATGTATGTTTGTTACTAAAGCTTTGGAACTATGTTAGGGAGAAAACAGGATCTTGAATTTTAGAACAGCTTCCTGTGTGCATTTTCCACTGCATTTACTAAGACATTGAAGGTGAATATCCAGTCCTGTATACTTACAATGCTCTTCCTGAAATTGGAACACTCTCATTCTAAATTCCTATGAGGCACACAGTCAGCAGAAATATTGAGTCCTAAAAATATGATTGCCCTTATCTCACAGTCTCTCAGCCTGAAGTTGTGTATATTCTGAAGATGTCTGGGATTGTGTAGGGCCTTCTTTTGTTTAAATTTATCCAGCAACCAATATTTCTTTTTAGATAACTGTGCTATAATTTTTTGGGAAAGTGCCTTCTGTGACACAGAAGCATTAGTGGTCTTTCTTTTGTGATGAATATAATAGAGGTTTTTGCTGCGTATTCCCAGCCATTCAGTCCTGGTCCTTCAGTATTAAGATTACTTAGTTTGGAATACTTGGCAATACTTAATCAATCAATCAATCAAAGACATTTGTAGAGCGCACTACTTACCCGGAGGGTCTGAAGGCGCTTGGGGGGGGGGGGGGAGCTGCTACTGCTCGAACAGCCAGGTCTTGAGCTTCTTCCTGAAGGAGAAGTGGTCTTGGGTCAGGCGCAGGTCGGTCGGGAGGGAGTTCCAGGTCTTGGCAGCCAGGTAGGAGAAGGACCTTCCTCCTGTTGTCGTTCTTCGGATGCGGGGGACGGCGGCGAGGGCGTGACTGGCTGATCGGAGATGGCGTTTGGGAGCGTAGAAGTTGATGGGGTTGTTGAGGTAGCTCGGGCCTTGATCGTGTAGGGCTTTGTGTGCGTGGGTGAGGAGACGGAAGGTGAATCTTTTGTTGACGGGGAGCCAATGCAGGTCTCTCAGATGTCCGGAGATGTGGCTGTGTCATGGGATGTCGAGGATGAGTCTGGCTGAGGTGTTCTGGATCCGCTGGAGTCTCTTCTGGAGTTTGGCGGTGGTTCCGGCGTAGAGGGCGTTGCCGTAGTCCAGTCGGGTGGTGACGAGGGCCTGGGTGACCGTCTTCCTGGTCTCGGTGGGGATCCACCGGAAGATCTTCCGTAGCATGCGCAGGATGTTGAAGCCCTACGAGGAGACGGCGTTGACTTGTCTGGTCATGGAGAGGGAGGAGTCCAGGATGAAGCCCAGGTTGCGTGCGTGGTCTGTCGGTTTGGGTGCGGTGCCCCGGGCGGGGGGCCACCAGGAGTCGTCCCAGGCGGAGGGCGAGGAGCCCAGGATGAGGACTTACGACTTGTCTGAGTTCAGTTTCAGGCGGCTGGTCGTCATCCACTCGGCTACATCTTTCATCCCTTCGTGAAGGTCGGCTCTGGCGGCGGCGGGGTCGTTGGTCAGGGAGAGGATCAGCTGGGTGTCGTCCGCATAGGAGATGATGTTGAGGTTGTGTTGGCGTGCGATGGCCGCGAGGGGGCTCATGTCGACGTTGAAGAGGGTGGGGCTCAGCGAGGATCCTTGAGGGACGCCTGTCTAGACAGGCTTTTTGGCCCTAGTGGGCAGTGATATAGACTTTAATCTTGCTCTCATCTAGGATATGTATTCCTAGCTTGTGTTGGCCCTTTTAGGCCCTTTCTTTCAGACATAGAAGAGGCCATCTATTGCCTATTGGGTTTGGCCTGTCATTTCTGCTTATAGTAGAGGTTGGACCCTGTGGTCCTGACTTTATATTACACATTGGTATGGTTTATGTAGGTACTCTGACAGAGCTAAGGGTTATTTCATCCTTCTCAGGCGTATAGGCCTAGAACTAGAGGGACTCCATGTTGATGGAGCTGAGAGGCTTCAAGGGAAAAGGTAATATTTTGGTTTTGAGCTGTTGTTCGCCCTAAGAGAACTGGAGAGAACCGGCCAGAGCTGAATCTAATCAGGAGGTGTCTCTGGGCTCAGGTCTCTAGACGAAACAAGCAGCTGGTCACTGTGGGAGCGTCTAGCGCAAGGAGCCTGGTGCATGGGATTGGTGGGAGGAAACTGCTGACTGGAACTTTCCATGAGGAAACAGCATTCTATATCAGTGAAGTGCAGAGGCGGAGTCAGTTAGTTGAGCTGGAGTGGTAGAAGAGAGAGTTGTTGGAGTTGCAGAGAGAGAGTTCGAGCTAGAGAGAGCTGAGCTGAAGTTGCAGTTAGTTGAATTGGAGGAGCAGAGAGTGTTGGTAGAGTTGGAGGAGTGGAATTGCAAGAGGAGAAGAGACAGAAAATGCTTGGAACAGAGAGAAGACAAACAGACAGTCAGTGAGCTGGAACTGAAGGAAGCAGTCAGAAGCAGTTACTTATCAGGAGGAGTTGTGAATAGCTGGAGTCTGAAGTAATGCCTTTTAGAAGAGACTGAAGTTATATCGTGGATTAACCTGTGGGAGCAGCTGGAGTTAATTGGACATTGGCACAGAAACATTGAAACAGAGTGAACAAGCTAGTGGAATGAACAGGTATCAGAGCGGCAGGAACCATTAGATTGAAGTTGGAAGGTGGAGAGAGTCCGTGGGGGAGAGAAATCCAGTGCAAAGTGATCAGCGCAGATGTGTATCCAAGAGTGCAGGAGAGAGAGAGTCTGAGATGAGCCAAGACACAGACGAGAGAGGAGCCCAGATGACAGCTAGAGCAAGACTTCACACTCCCAAGGTGATATCATTCCTTTATAATTATACCTTAATCTTGTCCTTATTCCCTAGACTATTGTATGTCTAATCCTTTTCTTTCAGCGGTGTGTTAAAGTTCCTGTTAGTCAAGAGACCCCACTGATAACCTTGTATGTGCATTTTATCATTGTTAAAATAAACAGAGAGCCCTGTTCTTAGTGAACCGACATGTGCCTTGTATTCTTGTTCAATCAGGGTAATCTAATCTTCTAGTCAGACATTGTTTGCATGAACGGATGCGAATCCCGATCAGGTAAGGAGTGACTGAGTAAGTAGGGAGGTAGGGAACATTTGATGCCAAGAGCAGAAGGTACATATTATAATTTGGAAAGCTGTTCTAACTCCTAATATTGTAGTAGCAAGCCCTTAGTGAATAGAGAGAGAGAGACTTCCCAACATAGAGAGACAGAGAGCTGAAGGTATTCATAGGAAAGTGGTCGTCATTGGTAAGTGGCGTTAGTGAGAGCACTGATTGCGGTCAGTGTGTATACCCACAGGATTGTGGCTTGTGTTTGTATGAAATAGTGAGAGCACTGATTGTGGTCATTGTGGAGGTCTGCCAGATTGCGGGCCGTGTGTAAGTGAGAGCACCTAAGATAGAGGGGTGTGTAGGTCTGCCGGATTGCAGACCGGGTATAAATGAGAGCACTGGGACTGCAGGCCCATGTGTGTAGGCGCGCCGGATTGCGTGTCGAGTGAGCACTGAGGGAGATCAGTGCGTAAGGGTATATAATCAGACCTGCCCCGGGGTAGATTAGTCTGGGCCTAAGTGGCCGCGAGACTAGTTGGTGTGAATAGGATATTGTAGAAAACCTATGCTTGTATATTGCGAGTTCCCCATCCTCAGGTGCCTGGATAGATGGTCCTGAGGAGGGATGTGGTTACGTTCCGACTGGGTTAGAGGGGCTCTCAGGAGCTGATCCCATCTGGTCCGAAAATCCTGTCGGTACAGACGCCGCAGATGACTTCGGTGGCCTCTGACTTGTACGGTGGTAGACGGACTCTCTGTGTTCTTCCGTCGAGGAAGGAGATGATCCATTCCAGTGCCTTCTCCTGGATTCCAACGTTGCTGAGGCGCTGCACTAGGGTGCGGTGGCAGACAGTGTTGAATGCCGCGGAGAGGTCTAGGAGGATGAGGGCCGCTGTTTCTCCGTTGTCCATCAGGGCTCGGATGTCATCGGTGGCAGCGATGAGGGCGGTCTCGGTACTTTGGTTGGCTCGGAAGCCAGACTGTGAGCCGTCGACGGATCCATTCGTCTCGAGGAAGGCGGCTAGCTGTTTGTTGACGGTCTTCTCGATGACTTTGGCTGGAAACGGGAGGAGTGAGATGGGGCGGTAATTCTTGAGTTTGGTGGGGTCCGCTGTAGGTTTCTTGAGTAGGGCGCTGAGTTCGGCCTGCTTCCAGCTCTCCGGGAAGGTGGCGGTGTCGAAGGAGGTGTTGATGATGTCCCGCAGGTGGGGTGCGATGACAGCGTCGGCCTTGTTGAAGACGTGGTGAGGGCAGGGGTCGGTTGGAGATCCGGAGTGGATGGAGTTCATCATGCGGACGGTGTCTTCGGTGCTGATCGGAGTCCAGGCGCGGAGCGTGGTAGTGGGGGGCGGTGGTTCGGTCGTGGCGTTCGTCGATTGAGTGCTGAAGCTGTTGTGTATGTCCTTAACACCTAATATTAGGATTACTTATTAAATATTAAGAATTGCGGTTCTATTTTTATTGACAAAGAGCAGCAGTAGGAAATGTTTAGAAAAATAATGATAATAATGAATACTTGCTTCGTCCAAATAAAATATTAGGCAGCACATACATTAAAAGACGTTGTGTATGTGCATGCAAGTATGTACGTGTGTGTATGGGCTCTCCTTGCAGGATGTGTGTGTGCAAGTGTCTTTTGTGAATTTTGTTTGTGTGTTCCTTGCACATGTGTGCTTCAGGGCAAAAATTTATGTTCTAGTCCCCTAAATGATCACCCACATAGACGTCCAACCAAGCACTTACAAAGTCTAAAGGTCTGCCATTTACATTTCATTTTACCATTCTAACATGGCCATCAGCTATTAAAACTAAAATGTCAACCGAGTGTCACAGCACATGTGTCATGAGCATGTGGGCAACCTACTCAGATGCATGTCTTGCAATACGTGTAAGTGTTTAATTCTGCACTGCGCTTGCAATCTTGCATGAGATATGTGATCAATGTAGCTGCATACGCCGTGGCATGTGCACTTGCACAACATATTTAACTTGATGCTCAGTAGCCTCTTTGGCTTATTTTGGTTTTAAGGTCTAGCATATCCATGTCAAACAAGATTACTTTGGTTGTCATCCCTGAGTCATTGGATGATAATCCAACTACTGTAGAAGTTATGTTCACATCATTAGTCATCATCAAGCTCTTGAAGTCATCAGCAGAGATAAGACACTTAGGGGCTTATTCGGATTGCGGATTTTCCGCATCCTCTGGGCCGGCGGAAGCCACCGCCGGCCCGGAGGATGCGGAAAATCCGCAGTGGACCCACCAAAGACCCACCGCCACATTAGGATGGCTGGTGGGTACTGGTTTCCGTTCGCAGCTTTTCCGCCGCGGTTGGCTTACAACCTCGGCGGAAAAGCACTAATATGGTGACGGTGTCTCTCAGACACCGTTAGCCAGATTATGATGGGCTCTGATACATGCATTTCCGCGGCGGCTTTTCCACCATGGAAAAGCATGTGGAACTTCACTGCAGGGGCCTGTTGCGGCCCCCTAAGTGAAGGGGGGGTGCACATGGGGGGTACCTATGGTACCCCCCAGCATTTGTATGCAGAAAGTGGCAGGCACCGCGCGGTGCACGCCACTTTCTACATACAAATGCAATGCGTGCATTTTTAACATTGCTGCAGGTGCAGCTTGAAGCCGCACCCGCCGTAATGTTAAAAATAGAGGATGTGACCGCCAGGGTGGCGGTCACATCCTAATTGCACAGGAGGGAACTCCGCATGCCATGCGGAGGTTCCCTCCTGCTCTGGGGTCGCGGACGGACGCAAGACCGTCCGCGATCCTAATGGGCTCCTATATCTTGGTGGCTTGAGGATGACTTGAAAATGAGTAACTGATGAATATACACGATGTTATTGTTTCTATTGATTAGAGAATGAGCAATTGATTACTTCTCAATTTGAGATTATTTCTGATGACTTGAGGATGATTTGAAAGATGACTATCTGATTACTTTATACGCACTAACAAAATAAACTGGTCTCCTGGCTAAAAGGTGGTAGCCAGTTGTCTGTGCCTACCACAAAAGAAAGGGTTTTTGAGCTAATGTACATAGCTACAAGGTTCCTAGTTCTATGCGGGATCTGCTACTCGAGTTCAGGTTAATTAACTTTGAATTCTGGGATATGTAGTCACATTTTATAATTGAATAAACAGGACTAAAACTCCCAGAATTCAAAGAAAAAACCTGGACTGAAGCAGCACTTCACTTATTTGGCAAATTGTACTGTAATGGCTTGGTCAAGGTCTATTCTTTTGTTTTACCTTGCACTTCATGGCCTAGAGATATCTTGGTACCACTAAACAGATATTTTTTAGAAACCAATGCTACTCAAACACGATAGAACAGGGTATATTGGGACAACAGAATCTGCAGTGTGGGAAGGGTCTTTCAATGAGAAATAGACAAGGACAATTTGACTACCCATGCTGGCAGAGCATGGTTGTCGAGGTCCCTTAATAAATGATAGCAGGGTATGTTGCAATTGAAAAAAGTAATTGATTAAGCTTAAGTTCAGCTGCCTTTGTTAAGAAGTTTGATTATTTCTTTATATGTATTTCATTTTAAGTGTACGTTATTTATTTGTTAAACAAGTTAAAATAAAAATTAAATAAAGAGACCCCTATCTAGTGGCTAAATTTCAAAGTGAGAAACTTAAAAATCTAGGCTTAGTCCGAGTTAGTTGCCTAAACTGTGTGATCCTAGGCAAATGCTTTATTTCTCAGACCCATCATACCTTCCAACACAGGAGTTCATTATGTGCGTTGTATAAAACACTGTTTTTTTTCAATAACCTTTATTGGTTGCTTCATCTATAATAACTATTGGGCTACCTACAGACGATGCATAACCTTAGTTTAGTAAAGGAAATATATCCAGAGTGTTTCTCAGTTTGTGCTTAAAAACGTTCACTTTTAACAGACCATTTTCTTGCATTTTGAAGACAAACTATTTTCTTCTAACATGATCTTTGCAGCCATGCCAAGTGCCACGCATCTCAAGTTAGATTGACTCATTTCAGTGCAAATTCCTGCATCACCACACTGAAATGTAATGTCAATTTAGTAGTGCCACTAAGCCTCCACATTTCCTCTAGGTGCTTTCAACACAACATTGCATCTGTCAGTTTGAAGTCTGTTGTCTGTAGTTGAGGTTAGATAAGATGCTAAAAGCCTCTCGCTGTTTGGTGTCTCCCAGGCCTCCACTACTACATTTAAGTTCTGTGTTGTGTGTTCCTTACTGGGTTTTTTCTCATGTCCCTTGCAAAAAAAAACTACACATATTGCTTTAATGGGTATATTTTTAAATCTGCTTGAAGTACATATTTAGTATAAGATTATTATTTCCTATGTCAAAACAACCAGTTTGCTAGTAATTTTAAATAGATATAATTTTGCACCGTTGGAAGTATAATTTCTATATGTATATGGCACTGAGCAAACACCCATCCATTCCGAGTACAAATGTTATTACGTTCATTTTTCAATCAATAACAAGACTGTAAGAATATGTACCGAAATATGTACGGACTGCTGTCATATGTGCCATTTTCAACTTGTTCTGCTTTTTTACCCTCCTGCAAACTTTAAAAACAAAACTACACGTCTCAGAATGCAATTTTGCATGCCTTAAAAAACTGAAGATGTCACCCAATATTCTTCTGAATTTTTTAGTTTCACTCGCATGACTACTGAGCTAAAGTGTCACTCTAAAACTATTTTAATGTCACGCAGAATCACATGGGAAACATTGAAACGTTAAAAAAAAAAGCGAGGACACGTGTTAGTAGAAAAGCAAATGTCACCGCGTGTCTTGGGCAATGCAGGCAGAGTGCGGGAAATGACACGCTCAGCATGCGTGGTTATCGTACTTACTTTGGTCCTCGAGGGACCCGAAGTGGGACCTACCCTTGGCTTGCTGTCCCTGGGTGGCCGGTGTGTGTTGTCAAAAAGACTGATATGGCGATAATGGGTGGTGAACATACTGGAATCCAGTTACAGGGGCCACTGCAAACAAGCCTCCCCGCTTTCCTTGCTTTACTGGCTGTGGTTTTTCATGACACGCTTTTAAAGCGCAGTGCGTCAACAAGGGGGGTCGCATAAGGCTTGCATGTAACTTTGCCAGCCTTGTGTTTTCTTTTCTGAAGAGCAGCGCGTCTCTCACATGAGGCGCACATGGCTTCCAGCCCATACAGGCAGTTACTGCTTTGCTTCGTGAGTGCAGTGGGACACGCCTTTGAGGAGCAACACTTCCATAACTCTCTCACACGAGGCGCACAAGGCTAACAACTAATACTGAGGCCCCCAGGGGAAGTAGGGTCAGCAGACCAGTCTCCCCCCGGGGTGTTTGCACGAGACCAGAGGACAGGGTGTAGTTAGGGGCTCAGGGGGTGGGTTTAGGGGTCGGGTTACAGTTAGGGTTTGTAGAGAGCTGAAGAAGATGTTCCAGCCTCTTCCTGCCCTCAGCGCCGTTAGGGAAGGGTCCAGTTTAGTTTGGGAGTGTCAGTTAGGCCAGAGTAGGGATTTTGTGTTTATGCCCAATCTGCAGATTGGTGGGGGAGTTTTCTGTGCAATCGGGGACCTGGTTGCACATATATTTATTTCCTATAGCGCCCTCATTCGTCACCCTTGTCCCCCTCTCACCCACCATGCAGTATTTTTCATTTGGGCCCGGATGCCGGAGCACGCTGCTTGCACCCCGGGATGGCAGAGCCTGATGCAGCGGCAGTTCATGCTGTCCTTCAAGTGTTGGGATGGCCCAGGAGAGCGGATCCCCTGTGGCAGGGTCGGATTGGGATCACAATTCGGCCCGGGCACTGACGAAAAAAGTGGCCCACATTCAAGAGGCGTGGCCCATATTTAAGGGGCGTGGCCCACATTCAAGGGGCGTGCCCTTTCATGAAACACTATTTGCACAGACAAGGAATGAAAGTGGGAGGATACTGTTCTTGCACAGGACACAGGGCAAAGGTGCCAATGGCCTACATGCTGAGCAACTAAAAAAAATAGCAAGGCCCCTTTCTGTCACAAAATTATTACAGCCCTCCAGCACAGGAGCACCGGAAAAGCAGCAAAGCCCCTGCTATTACTAACCTACTTAGCCCTCCCCAGACCTTCAGCTCAGGAGCACATGAACAGAGGTAAGGCCCCTGCAATTAGTAAATTAATCAGCCCTCCAGGCCTCGGGAAAATGTCCTGGCAGGGGAGCACAAAACACAGCTTTCTGGGTCATCCAAGGTAGCAAGGTAGCCAGGTAGCCAGGGGGGAGGCTGAGGTGAAGCTGGCGCATGGGAAGTGCCTTCCCAGTGTGTTCTGGCAGTTTGAGTGTTTACCATTTACTGTAGTATTACCCTTGTACCTGTGTATGGTACCCTTTTGTAACTTGCACACGTCACTTTTCTCTGGTATCACACTGTATGCTACCTCTCACTTTTGTTTGCTTTAGATACTTGCACAAGTGCCACCATTGCCTATGTAACGTTTGTTCTTGTGCTGGAGTGTCTGCCATTTATTGCAGTATTATACCTCAACTTGTACTTTGTACGCTTTTGTAACCTGCACACATATCACTTTTTCCTCCTGTAATGTACCGATTGCTACCTCATGTATTTTGGTTGCTCACTATTGTCACTTTTGATTCATGTAACTTAACGTTTACTTTTGTAATTTGTCCATTTGTAATTTTTCTCCTCATGTATTATTGCTGTTCCTTGTGTGAAGCGCCCTGACACCTTCGGGTAAAGTCCGCGCTATATAAAATTGCATAAATAAATAAATAAAATAAAAAAATTCCAAACATCACCTGTGTGAGAAGTTGGCCTGGTATATAATGCTCACTAATTCTAGTGATCACTTTGTACCATGCCAAGCAACCCTTATGATGATTGGTTGTAATTCAACCTTGTAGACCAGTTATCCTAGTGGTAACGTGGACAAAGCAGTCTTAGGCTAAACTCTGAAAGGCATGTGAAGCCAGCTGTATTACCATACACAACCCCCTTGAATACCAAATGAAAGGACACCACACAGATATATATTGAAAATATATATTGATTTATTAACTATAAAATCCCCTGGACTCTTTATGAGCACAGAAGCACAAGCGTTAAATCACAAGACAGTTTAAAATACACAAAAGTTGCACAATATGGATGAGCCCTAGGGGCCACCTAAACCATATACTAAAGAAAGTGGTATAAGAGATACCAATCAGAAAGGAAACAGGCCTAGGGCCTTGGGAATCGCTGGAGCTATTCGAGACTATTAATGATTAAGTCGGGAAAGGCCCGCGGGACTCAGGTGCAGTGGCTAAAGTGCACGCACTTCTCAATGTAAAGTCTATGGTGCGTAAAAAGCACAAAGTTAGTTAGTTCGGAACCTTCCGAGTGACCTAGAACGCTGAAACTTAAGACACAGGCCCTTGAGAGGTGTACCAGTGTAGGAACACCGGCGGAGCTGAGTTACCTCACCCACAGGAAGCGGGTGCACAGGGTCGAAGTAGTGTCGGGTTTCGTCACGCTGGTCGATGGTGCTTGGAGCTGAAGATGCTGCAGGCGGCTCGATGTGAAGAGTTCCGGTGAATCCAAGGGTGGATCTGAAGTTGTGAAGACCTGAAAGCAGAGGGGACAATGTTCAAAGTCACTAGCCAGTGACTACCGTGGAACCAGATTGGAACAAGGCGATGTCGGGTGCAAACAGGCATTGAGGTGTAGCTTCTCTCTGCAGCCACGTGGACACCGGGGGTCGAGGATGTCCAGGAGTCGGTCACGAGCTGCCCCACGCAGGCTTCTCGCTGTTGGCGGTGTCGGCGACCTGATTGGAGCAAACAGGCCTTGGCTAATGCAAGCCACACAGGAATCAAAAGATGCTTAACACTCGGACCAGCAAGGTCAGAGCGAGTGCTCCTTTTCACAGGAGCTTAGGCAAGTCTGGAGCAACTAGATCCGCTGTGTAGTTTGTCGGTTTCGTTGCCAAGATGGCCGCTGACCACGTGGCTAGTGTCCGGGATGGCGCGTCGAGTGGCACAATGCAAAAGGGCCCCACGCAGATCGTGGAGATACTGGAGGGCTCTTCTTCGGTGCAAGGGCTGCTCGGTGGTGGGGGTTCTCAGTCCCCAAAGCACAACATCGAGGATGCCTCAGATGCTGCGCAGTCAGCTTTTCGAGTGTCTTCCGAAAGGTCCGGTCCCACGTCACTTGGTGCCTCCACGGGTCCCTTCTTTGCAGGGAATGTGGATCGGGCTGTGAGAGGTCTGGAAGTCTGGTTCTTGTCGGGCTCTGGGCTCGGGCTCCGGCGAAGGGGCGGCGGCAAAGCAGACGTCGAGGTGCTGGTTGGTGCCTGTGTTCACAGGGTGGCCACTCCTAGGCCACAAGGGAGATTCTCTTCAGTCTTCTGAGCAGCAGAATGTCGAAGTCCAGTCTTCTTCTTTATTTCAAGTTGATTCAGGATGATCTGCTGTGCAATGGCACTGCTCCCACTCTTATTCCCAATCTGAGGGGTGGATCACCTACTAGGTCCCTCCTCTGGGAGGAACCAGGAAGGGGGGCGGTTACACCCCCTTTCCTTTGTCCAGCTCCTCGCCAGGCCTGGGTCTGGAAAGTCCCAGGACCGGTTTGGACTGGCTTATGCACGGGGACACCTTGTGTGCCCCGGGCATGTCTGATTCTATTCAGCCCTGTCCTACCCAATACACAAAACCCTGTCTGGGGTGGTGCTCGCACCTCCCAAGGCAGGAAACCCTTTGTCCAAGCCTCCCTCGCTGGAAGGACTCCCAGCAGCAGGAGGTCAGACTCGTGTCTGTGGTGGCAGCATCCATTTTGTGATGCTGAGGCTCTGGTTAACTTTAACCGGGGTTAAGGTTACACACATGTCGTGTCCCTCTAGAAGGGTGGAATGCTATCCCCGTCGACAGAACTGTTGAGGGGATAGTATTCCAATTCGTATGACACCTTACTCGACATGTTTTGATAAAGCCAAACCAAAGATAGCATTTAACCGCGAGGATTATAATGCACTTAAGAGTATATGGTATGGCAATATCCCGGAACAGCTTAGCGAGTGGTTCCCGACAGCTGCAGACAGGCTCAGCTCATGCTAGAGCACCATCTCACATATTTCCAAGCACTCTGCCTCCAGGATTGATGAGGCCTTCCATAGGAGTGGCTGATAGGAACATATGTGTCCAGTTTAGGGTTAGGCACAAGTAAGTAAGAGGTGATTACACCAACTTACCCCAGCTGAATGATCAGCCAGTTGTGCCAAATATGGAGGCCAGGCCAGGGGTGGCACAATACATGCTGCAGCCCCTGGTAGGCCTTGGAAACACCTATGCCCTGGGTACCTAGGGTACACTGTTCCAGGGGCCAATAAGGTGAACCAGTTCCAATTCGTAATGCACCTAAAGTGCATTGGCAGTAATTTAGAGAGAGAACAGCAGGCTGTGGGTCTGATTAGCAGGCCCACAGCCACATTAAGTCATAAACCAGTGAAGCAAAAAGCAAAAATTTGGGGTGACCATAGGATAGCAGACCCTACTCTCCTACACAACCCCCCCCCCCCAAACGCAGGGACATTAGACTAACCTTGACCAGTTGTGTCTTCATGTTCTAAGTGGAAGTACCTGGAGAGACCATCTGCGTTGCCATGGTCAGTCCCTGGGCGGTGCTCCAATGTAAAGTCCATCCCCTGTAGGGAAATGGACCACCTGAGTAGTTTGGGGTTTTCACCCTTCATCTGATTAAGCCATAAGAGGGGCTTATGGTCTGTCTGAATCTTGAAGTGAGTGCCAAATAAGTATGGTCTCAACTTCTTCAGGGCCCACACCACAGCAAAGGCCTCCCTCTCAATAGCTGACCAACGTTTCTCTCTGGGGGTCAGCCTTCTGCTAATAAAAGCAATGGGCTGGTCCTGGCCATCTACATTAAGCTGTGAAAGCACTGCTCCCACTCCCAACTCAGAAGCATCTGTTTGGACAATGAACTCTCTTGAGTAGTCAGGACTCTTCAGGATAGGTGCAGAGCACATGGCCTTCTTCAGGTCATAAAATGCCTTTTGACAGTTTTCTGTCCACTGAACCTTTTTGGGCATCTTATTAGATGTCAGATCATTAAGAGGAGTCACAATGGACCCATAGTTCTTAACAAACTTCCTGTAGTACCCAGTCAGGCCCAAGAAAGCTCTGACCTGAGTCTGGGTAGTTGGAGGGGACCAGTCCTTGATGGTCTGGATCTTACTCTCCAGTGGTTGAACTTGACCTCCACCTACAAGGTGGCCCAGGTATACAACCTTGCTCTGCCCTATCTGGCACTTTGTTGCCTTGATAGTGAGGCCTGCCTTTTGCAGAGCCTCAAGCACTTCCTTCAGGTGGACCAGGTGATCCTCCCAGGTGGAGCTAAAGACAGCAATATCATCCAGATAAGCTGCACAAAAGTCATCCAACCCAGTAAGGACTTGATTCACCAACCTTTGGAAGGTGGCAGGTGCATATTTCAAACCAAAGGGCATCACCACAAATTGATAATGCCCACTAGGGGTAGAAAATGCTGTCTTGGCTTTAGACTCCTCAGCTAACCTGATTTGCCAGTAGCCAGCTGTTAAGTCAAATGTGCTCAAATATTTGGCAGAAGCCAACTTGTCAATGAGCTCCTCTGCCCTTGGAATAGGGTGTGCATCTGTCCTGGTGACAGCATTGAGTCCTCTGTAATCCACACAGAACCTCATCTCTCTCTTGCCATCTTTGGTGTGAGGTTTGGGGACCAGAACCACTGGGCTAGCCCAGGGGCTCTCTGAAGGCTCAATGACACCTAATTCCAGCATCTTTTGCACCTCAGTCTTTATACAGTCCCTGACATGATCAGGTTGCCTGTAAATCTTGCTCTTTACAGGAAGACTGTCACCAGTGTCCACCACATGGGTACACCAGTTAGTCTGACTGGGGGTCAATGAGAACATATGCCTGTATGCCTGCAGAACTTGTCTACAGTCATTTTGCTGATGTTCAGTGAGGCTGCCATCTAAGACCACACCATCAACTGAGCCATCCTCAGGGTTCTGAGTGAGCAGGTCTGGGAGAGGGTCACTCTCTTCCTCCTGTCCCTCATCTGTAGCCATGAGCAAGCCAATGTCTTCCCTGCTGACATATGCCTTCAATCTGTTGACATGGAGCACCCTGTGGGGGCTCCTGGGAGTTCCTAGGTCCACCAAGTAGGTAACCTCTCCCTTCTTTTCCAGAATTGTATGGGGTCCAGACCATTTGTCTTGGAGTGCTGCTGGGGCCACTGGCTCCAACACCCATACCTTCTGTCCAGGTTGAAACTCAACCAGGACAGCCTTTTGGTCATGCCAAGCTTTCTGTAATTCTTGGCTAGCCTCAAGGTTTTTGGATGCCTTTTCCATGTACTCTGCCATCCTGGAGCGGAGACCAAGTACATAGTCCACTATGTCTTGCTTAGGCTTTTTGAGAGGTAACTCCCATCCTTCCTTCACCAGACACAGGGGTCCTCTTACAGGGTGCCCAAACAACAATTCAAAGGGGTTGAAGCCAACCCCCTTTTGAGGGACCTCTCTGTAAGCAAACAAAAGGCAGGGCAGTAGGATGTCCCATCTTCGCCTGAGCTTTTCAGGTAATCCTTTGATCATGCCCTTTAAGGTCTTGTTAAATCTCTCAACAAGCCCATTATATTGTGGATGATAAGGAGTGGTGAACTTGTAGTTAACACCACATTCCTTCCACATAGCTGTCAAATATCCTGACATGAAGTTGGCACCTCTGTCAGATATTACCTCCTTAGGAAATCCCACTCTGGAGAAAACACCAAGTAAGGCCCTGGCCACAACAGGAGCTGTTGTGGTCCTAAGGGGAATTGCATCTGGGTACCTGGTGGCATGGTCCACCACCACCAGTATGAATCTGTGCCCAGATGCTGTAGGGGGATCCATTGTACCTACAATATCAATGCCCACTCTTTCAAAGGGAACCCCCACCACAGGTAGTGGTATCAGGGGGGCCTTTGTTGTTCCACCTGCTTTACCACTGGCTTGGCAGGTTTCACAGGAGCGACAAAACTCCTTGGTGTCTTCAGACATGTGAGGCCAGTGAAAGTGAGGGACAAGCCTGTCCCAGGTCTTATTCTGGCCTAAGTGTCCTGCTAAAGGAATATCATGGGCTAAGGTGAGAAGGAAACCCCTAAATTGCAGAGGTATAACCAACCTCCTGGTTGCACCAGGCTTGGGGTCTCTACCCTCTGTGTAAAGGAGTCCTTCGTCCCAATAAACTTTATGGGCACCTTGAGCATTCCCAGCAGCCTCAGCAGCAGCCTGCTGTCTGAGGGGTTCAAGAGAAGGACAGGTTAACTCAGCCTGCCCCAAGTCTGCCCTAGAAGGTCCCCCTGTCCCCAGAAACTCAACCTGATCAGGTTCAAGTTCTTCAGAGACAGTTCCTTTAGGAGTCTCAAGACCAGCTTCATGTGAAGCTTGATCCTCACTTGCAGGCAGTTGGGAAGGCACAGCCTTAACCCTCCTGTTCTTCTTCTTGGAAGGTGCTTGGTCCATTGTTCCAGGATCCAAGACCTAAGGTTCAGAGAGGCACTTTTTGGCCTGTGACCTGGTCACAGCAAGGACATGTGATGATATCCCTAACATCTCTGCATGAGTCCTGTACTCAACTTCTGACCATAGAGAGTTCTCCAGGTCATTGCCCAACAAACATTCAACTGGGAGATCAGCACTAACCACAACTCTTTTTAGGCCAGTTACCCCTTCCCAGGAAAAGTTAACAAGTGCCACACTATGTGTAGTAGTGACATTGCTGGCATTGGTCACCAGGTAATTATCACCTGGCATGTATTGTCCAGGGTCCACAAAGTTAGGTGTCACCATTGTGACACTGGCACATGTGTCCCTGTAAGCTTGAGCCACTTTGTTATTAATCAAAGGCGTCTGTCTGTATTTGCCCAGGCTACTGGGACTTATGTCAGGGGTCAAATCTATGTCCCCTTCACAAATCAGAACAGCCTGTGTAAGGGTTCTGACTAGGTCAGAATCTCCTTCAGTTCCCAAGGTGATACCCACTACCCCCTTGGTTTGTGGACCAGCACTGCTAGCTGTACTAGTGGGTGCAGTTGCCTTAGGGGCTGCAGTGCTGGGGGCTCCACCTTTTTTACACTCACTTGTCCAGTGAGAGGTGTTTTTACAAGTTTTACACCAGGGTTTCTTCTGACCTTCTTTCTTCTTCTTGGAAGTTTGGGACCCACCCTCTGTATCATTTTGGGGCCCTGTTGAAGACTTCTGGTCTTTAGCTTTCTGCTCCCCACCCTTCTGGTCTGTTTTCTTCTGGTCACCACCCTGGTTCTGGTTCTGGTTCTTTTGCTTAACTCTGGTTCTTACCCATTTATCTGCCCTCTTTCCCAATTCTTGGGGAGAGGTCAAATCTGAGTCAACCAAATGTTGATGCAACTGCTGGTTCTGACAATTGTTTAAAATTTGTTCTCTTATCAGCAAATTATACAATCCTTCATAGTCTGTAACCTTGCTTCCCAGCAACAATCCCTCCAGAGCCTTAGTGGCACACTCAACAAATTCAGACCAGTCCCGAGTCTGTGTCTTCTGGGTATCTCTGAACATTAACCTGTACTGTTCAGTGGTTAAGCCTAACCCATCATTCAGAGCACTCTTCAGGACCAGGTAGTTTCAAAAATCCCCATCACTAACTGTGAGGAGTCTGTCTCGGCCTCTACCTTCAAAGGAGAGCCACAAGATTGCTGCCCACTGCTCCTGAGGGATCTGCTGTACTCTGCAGGCTCTCTCCATTGCAGTGATCCATTTATGGATATCATCCCCAGCTTTGTAGGGGGGCACAATCTTACTCAGGTTTCTGTTATCAAAAGACCTGTCTTTATCCTTGTGGATATTGCTGCCACCAGTGGGTTCTATTACCCCACTCTCTATAGGCTGTCTTGCTCTAGCACGTTTCTCTTGGGCCAGGGCAACTTCTAACTCTTGTCTCTGGATCCTCAATTCAGCCTCTCTCATTTTGGCCTCATGTTCCCTTCTCTGAGGGCTAGTTATCTCCCTTCCGGAGTGACCATGAGAACCTCTAGAAGCATGGGAGTTGTTAGAGTCACCTGAGTGAGTCCTTCTCCTCCTAGGCTTCTGGTTAAGTCCACCTGGGGGTCTGAATGGGTTGTTACCAGATTCAGTCCCAAATAGGCTTAAGTTAGCCTGGTTCAGTCTACTGACCAGCACCTGACTATTTCTGTCATCATCTGACTCACTGCTCCCCCCCTTCTGTCTCTTCTTCCTCTTCCTCTTCCTCCTCATCTACCTGAGGAGCTCCAGTGATGGGGGCTTCCTCATCTACCAGGATGATAGAGACAGGGGTGTCTACAGTGTCATCCTCTGAAGGATGGCCTCCATCAGCATTCCCAGTGGGGTCTGCCTTAGAGGGCTTTAGAGTCTCAGACTGGTCTAAGAGCTCTCTTAGGTGGTCTGTAGTAGGGGAAGGCCCTGTCCCCAGACCCCTTAAGACACAAAGCTGTCTTAGTTACTTAAAGGAAAAAATAGCAAATCTGGATGGTGCCCTTGGAGGGTCACTCTCAACAGGGATGTTCCCAGTGGAACCCTCTGCTCCAGACATTGCTCTAGTGTGGGTGGATGTGTTGCAATCTACCCACACTGGTGTTTACCTACTAAACCTATCTAGTAGTTGTAGTCAGGGTGTGCTACTCCCTTTGCTCTACAACAACTAAGTTCAGTAGAACTTAAGTATACTAGTCTTGTTTTATATGTACCTAGCAGGTACCTGTATGATCTTTCAAATGATAATCTCAAAGATTGTAATGGTAAAACAACAGCAAGCTCAGATCCCAATCCGCTGCTCACCAATGTGAGAAGTTGGCCTGGTATATAATGCTCACTAATTCTAGTGATCACTTTGTACCATGCCAAGCAACCCTTATGATGATTGGTTGTAATTCAACCTTGTAGACCAGTTATCCTAGTGGTAACGTGGACAAAGCAGTCTTAGGCTAAACTCTGAAAGGCATGTGAAGCCAGCTGTATTACCATACACCACCCCCTTGAATACCAAATGAAAGGACACCACACAGCTATATATTGAAAATATATATTGATTTATTAACTATAAAATCCCCTGGACTCTTTATGAGCACAGAAGCACAAGCGTTAAATCACAAGACAGATTAAAATACACAAAAGTTGCACAATATGGATGAGCCCTAGGGGCCACCTAAACCATATACTAAGAAAGTGGTATAAGAGATACCAATCAGAAAGAAAATAGGCCTGGGCCTTGGGAATCGCTGGAGCTATTCGAGACTATTATTGATTAAGTCAGGAAAGGCCCGCGGGACTCGGGTGCAGTGTCTAAAGTGCACGCACTTCTCAATGTAAAGTCTATGGTGCGTAAAAAGTACAAAGTTAGTTAGGTCGGAACCTTCCGAGTGACCTAGAACGCTGAAACTTAAGACACAGGCCCTTGAGATGTGTACCAGTGTAGGAACACCGGCGGAGCTGAGTTACCTCACCCACAGGAAGCGGGTGCACAGGGTCGAATTAGTGTCGGGTTTCGTCACGCTGGTCGATGGTGCTTGGAGCTGAAGATGCTGCAGGCGGCTCGATGTGAAGAGTTCCGGTGGATCCAAGGATGGATCTGAAGTTGTGAAGACCTGAAAGCAGAGGGGACAGTGTTCAAAGTCACTAGCCAGTCACTAGCCAGTGACTACCGTGGAACCAGATTGGAACCAGGCGATGTCGGGTGCAAACAGGCGTTGAGGTGTAGCTTCTCTCTGCAGCCACGTGGACACCGGGGGTCGAGGACATCCAGGAGTCGGTCACGAGCTGTCTCACGCAGGCTTCTCGCTGTTGGCGGTGTCGGCGACCTGATCGAAGCAAACAGGCCTTGGCTAATGCAAGCCACGCGGGAATCGAAAGATGCTTAACACTCGGACCAGCAAGGTCAGAACGAGTGCTCCTTTTCACAGGAGCTTGGGCAAGTCTGGAGCAACCAGACCCGCTGTGTAGTTTGTCAGTTTCATTGCCAAGATGGCCGCTGACCACGTGGCTAGTGGCCGGGATGGCGCGTCGAGTGGCACAATGCAAAAGGGCCCCACGCAGATCGTGGAGATACTGGAGGGCTCTTCTTCGGTGCAAAGGCTGCTCGATGGTGGGGGTTCTCAGTCCCCAAAGCACAATGTCGAGGATGCCTCAGATGCTGCGCAGTCAGCTTTTCAAGTGTCTTCCAAGAGGTCCGGTCACACGTCACTCGGTGCGTCCACGGGTCCCTTCTTTGCAGGAACTGTGGATCGGGCTGAGAGAGGTCTGGGAGTCTAGTTCTTGTCGGGCTCTGGGCTCGGGCTCCGGCAGGAGGCGGCGGCAAAGCAGACGTTGAGGTGCTGGTTGGTGCCTGTGTTCACAGGGTGGCCACTCCTAGGCCACAAGGGAGATTCTCTTCAGTCTTCTGAGCAGGAGAATGTCGAAGTCCAGTCTTCTTCTTTATTTCAAGTTGATTCAGGATGATCTGCTGTGCAATGGCACTGCTCCCACTCTTATTCCCAATCTGAGGGGTGGATCACCTACTAGATCCCTCCTCTGGGAGGAACCAGGAAGGGGGGCAGTTACACCCCCTTTCCTTTGTCCAGCTCCTCGCCAGGCCTGGGTCTGGAAAGTCCCAGGACTGGTTTGGACTGGCTTATGCACGGGGACACCTTGTGTGCCCCGGGCATGTCTGATTCTATTCAGCCCTGTCCTACCCAATACACAAAACCCTGTATGGGGTGGTGCTCACACCTCCCAAGGCAGGAAACCCTTTGTCCAAGCCTCCCTCGCTGGAAGGACTCCCAGCAGCAGGAGGTCAGACTCGTGTCTGTGGTGGCAGCATACATTTTGTGATGCTGAGGCTCTAGTTAACTTTAACCGGGGTTAAGGTTACACACTAGTCGTGTCCCTCTAGAAGGGTGGAATGCTATCCCCGTTGACAGAACTGTCGAGGGGATAGTATTCCAATTCGTATGACACCTTACTCGACATGTTTTGATAAAGCCAAACCAAAGATAGCATTTAACCGCGAGGATTATAATGCACTTAAGAGTATATGGTATGGCAATATCCCGGAACAGCTTAGCGAGTGGTTCCCGACAGCTGCAGACAGGCTCAGCTCATGCTAGAGCACCATCTCACATATTTCCAAGCACTCTGCCTCCAGGATTGATGAGGCCTTCCATAGGAGTGGCTGATAGGAACATATGTGTCCAGTTTAGGGTTAGGCACAGGCATAATGTACCTAAGTAAGAGGTGATTACACCAACTTACCCCAGCTGAGTGATCAGCCAGTTGTGTCAAATATGGAGGCCAGGCCAGGGGTGGCACAATACATGCTGCAGCCCCTGGTAGGCCTTGGAAACACCTATGCCCTGGGTACCTAGGGTACACTGTTACAGGGGCCAATAAGGTGAACCAATTCCAATTCGCAATGCACCTAAAGTGCATTGGCAGTAATATAGAGAGAGAACAGCAGGCTGTGGGTCTGATTAGCAGGCCCACAGCCACATTAAGTCATAAACCAGTGAAGCAAAAAGCAAAAATTTGGGGTGACCATAAGATAGCAGACCCTACTCTCCTACAACCTGGCCCCCACAGCAAGACCCATTCTTCCTCGTCCACTATGCCCTGAATGTGAAGGGCTGTGGGCGAGGTGCTAAGACTAACACCGTTTCTGGGCTGCATGGGCCCCAGGGGGGCCGAGGTGAAAATGGCTCAAAGGCCTGAGAAACACCTGGCACCCATGGAGGCCGATTCTTGCAAACAATCACCCCTCCCCAGCCCAGCCTCATCTTGATTGCTTGGCAGGGCAGGGGTGAAGAGAGGCCACAGCTGACAATTGCTGTCAGGCTGCACAGCGAGGCTGCTTTCATTTTCTCTGTCTGTCTCGTGCCCTCCGTGGGCCGTTTTTTTTTCTCCCCTTTCCTAGTCCACTCTCTGTGGACTGGGACAGGGGAGACAAAAACGGCCCACAGAGGGCACTGAGGCACCGGCCCTTCGGCCCATTCCCGAATGCCCGCCTTGCCAATCCGCCCCTGGCCTGTGGCCCGGAGTTCTGGCCTAGGCGTGGGTCGGGATGACCCGCACGCCTCTGTCTGCCTCTGCAGGAGTTGCTGCGGCAGTGGTGGCATGTCAAGAAGAGCCATCACTGCCAAAAAGAGGTATGTCTGGGCGTGCCGGGGGCTGAATTCTTATGAGCCTGCAAAGTGGGGGGGATGGTGTAAGAGCCTTCCCGCTCATGCCAATGTGGTGTTGACTGCCCCAGTCATGACAGCAGGGACGGTGGGGATCGGCAGGAGGGCGGTTATGCAGCAACAGGGGACTGGGGTAGAGGCCTCAGGGTGCGATCCCAGTATGTTCAAGGTTGCAGAGGTGGGAATCCAAATGCTGGGGGACACATCTTGGGACCTGGGAGGAGACAGTGAGGAGGGAGGGGAGTAGGCATGTGCCTTGGGAGAGCCAGTCCAGGAGGATTTTACACTCATCCTGTCTGGCAGTGAATCTGTGGCGGGGAGGAGGGGGATTGGTGTGACCAGCCTGTGGATCTTTCGTCTGGGGTTTGGAGGGGGCCTGTTCACAGGGGAGGCAGGGTGCAGGGGCCCTGGAAGGCGGACTCACTGCTCTGACCTCCTGAGCCAGTAGGCAGCAGTGCCCCCGACCCTTTGCAGACCCGGGGGCAAAAGTCAGGTGATCTGAGCTTGAGGCACACTGGCACCAGGTGGGTAGGCATGTCTCTGGAAGAAAAGATCTGAGACCAGCGCTGCATTATTCCGGAGACCAAGCTTAAGTGGCAGGAATTGTGTGCATCCAGAGACATGGGCCCTCGGGTGTGTGGTCTGGGGGGATGGGGCCCCGGCGCATAACTTGGAGGTGAGAGTAGCGCCAGGGCCTGGCCAAGGGGCATCAGGGCCCGAGGCAAGTGGGTTTAGGTGGATGAGTCAAGCCCCCCACAGTCGGGGTAGGGACGGCCGTGACGGCTATGAGACATGATGGCACTGGTCTCCCCTCAGGCTTAGTCGGTCGAGGGGCACAAGCCAGAGGTAGAGGCTGGTAGAGGCATGGGTGGGCAGTTGGAGCGCAAGTCGGCCCCTAGACACCGGGCAAAAGCAGCAGGGGGGCCGTGGCGGCCTGCCCTTCATCAAGGGAGCAGGCATCAGCGGCGCTGAAGTGTGGTGATGTGCCAGGTGTGAATGGGAAAGGTTTGAAGAAAGTGGTGCGTGAGTTGCTGGGGGCACCTGTTGAAGTTGAGCATGAGGAGCAATTGGATTATGATGATGAAATTGATGAGCTAGAAGAGGGTGAAGTGAGGGACAGTGTGGATTGGGGAGGGCTAAGGCGGCAACTGGACGCCTTGGTGTTTTGCAGGTGCCACAGGCCACCACCAGCGGGCGCAAGAAGGCTAGCCAGAAGACGGCTGACGCCAGAAGAAAGGATCGGGAGGGTGCCCGCAAACTTATCGGTTGAGGGTGCCTGGTGGGCGGCTTGGGACGATGGCCACACAGCGGGGTGGAAAAAACCCTGCTGGTCAGTGGGTGTGGCGGAGGGGTCTGTGTGGGACCTGGGAGGGCCTGCCAAGTTGGCAGTGGTACCTGTGGGGGGATCAAGCAGCTGGTAGGGCCAGACAGACAAGACAGATGACCAGGATGGAAAAGATGACAAAGGGGATGACAAACATCGGAAAAAGTTTCCATACATGGGCCTGGCAATGGCATTGGGGTCGCATTTGACTAAGTCATGGATATGGAAACATGTGTATGTCGATGTGTTCAAGTTGTTACATAGGGAGTTCCAGGCCAAGGAAGGGAGTGGGAACTGACTAGAGGGCCGAGGGTGCTGATTAACATGGACAATTGGGCGTCGGCTTTTCTGATTTACGTGAGTATATATTGCGAGAAGCATTTGGACCGGGTTATAGCATTGTTTAAGTATATGGATATCATCCGGAAAGCGCAGATGCATTTCGATGGTTTCGCGCTGCTCAGGTATGATGAGGAGTTTAGGGCTAGGATAATCTTCAACCCTGGTAAGCCAAGTGGTGAGGTAGGAGCTTTGATACAGTGGATGTCCTCCACTCATTCATCTGCATCTACACATACGGCCAGTCGCCTTCCAGTCACGTACCGGCCTTTTCAGTCGTGCCCTGCCCAAACTGGGGCAGAAGGGCAGTGCTCGTAAACTGGAGCGGGAGGCCAGAGCACTTACACTGGGTCCACAGGACAGTCGCCCAAGCCCACGGGGGTAGTAGAGGTGCATGCTGGAACTTCAACAAGGGTTTCTGCACTCGGCACCCCTGCAATTTCAAGAACGAGTGCCCCAAGTGTGGAGGACGCCACCCTCTCACGCAATGTTTCACGTTGTCCACACCATCTGAACAGTGGCGGGTCTCATAAGGACGGGGCAAGCACCTACACCGGTTGACATTGAGGCCATGGGTCCGTGGCTCTCTAGGTACCCTGATAGAGAGGCCGCATTGAGGAGTCATTGGGTTTTTGGGTGGGATACCAGGGCCCCCAGGAGCAGAGATGGGCGGAGAATTTGAAGTCAGCAAAGGAATTGCCAAGTGTGGTTGCAGCAAAATTGCAGAAGGAGGTGCTAGAAGGCAGAATTGTAGGCCCATTTGACCATTGGCCTGTCTCAGATCTCATTATATCACCTTTGGGTGTGGTGCCTAACAAGGAGCCCGGGGAGTTCATCATTGGTCCTGGCCGGAAGGGAGATCTGTCAATGATTTCATTGCTGAAGAGGATTCCAGAGTTTTGTATGCTTCAGTTGATGATGCGATCAGTTTGGTGAGGGTGTGTGGGCAGGGTGCTGAATTGACAAAGTGTGACATAAAGTCGGCCTTTCGTTTCCTTCCCATTCACCCTGCTGATTTCTCCCTGCTGGGGATGCAGTACGAAGGGTCCATCTTTGGTGTCTTGCCCATGGGTTGCACTATTTCCTGTGCTTTGTTTGAGACATTCAGCTCCTTTCTGCAGTGGGCATTTACGTGCAGGAGCGGTCATCATGAGGTGTCGCACTACTTGTACGATTTTCTGCTCGTCTGGCGGGCACGGTCTGGTGTGTGCGAGAAGGCGCTTAGTCAGTTTCAAGCCCTGGCACGGGAATTCAGGGTTCCCTTAGCCCCGGAGAAAACAGCTGGGCCCATGTGCTGTTTGACATTCCTACGCATTGAGTTGGATTCAGTCTCTTGGATGGCCCAGTTACCCGAGCAGAAGGTGGTAGACATGCAGGCTTTTCTGCTGCACGTGATTGGGGAGAAAAATATCAATCTGCGGTCAGTGCAAAGACTCCTGGGGTTTCTGAATTTTGCGTGCCGCAGGGTCTTCCGGTTTTGTGGTTTTCTAGGACGGGAGATGGTGCGGGGAACAGTGGCTAGAGCATTGGTTGAAACAAGGCAGGAACATTGCTTTCTTAGAATTCTTCCCACTGCTGGTTGCGCTAGAAGTGTGGGGCCCGGAGTTCCAGAACAGGTCAGTATTGTTCCACGTGGACAACAGGACGGTAGTAGACTTGGTGAACAATCAGAAAGCACAAGACCTGCATGTGTTGCGCTTGTTGTGAAGTTTTTTGTTGCAATGCCTGCGTTTTAAAGTGCAGTTTCACGCGCAACATGTCCTAGGTGCAAGCAATGACATTGCAGATGCATTGGCTCGTTCGCAGTGGCAGCGTTTCAGACGTCTGGTGCCGGGAGCAAAGGCTTGCAAGACCAAGGTGCCGGACGGAATCTGGTCCTGGGGGGAGTGAGAGTAGTGGACCTGGTCGAGAAATCCATAGCTGACTCTAAGCGGTGCTCTTATAGGTTGGTTTGGTCTGAATTCGGTGTGTTTCTTGGATGGACCAGTAAGACATGGCGCATGTCCAGACTAGGATGTGAACAGGGAGTCAATCATTTTGTTTTGGACTGCATTGATAAAGTGTTGTCTCAGACTACAATTGCAGGAAAATTGGCAGGGATTTCTTTTTACAGGACGTTGTACATGGGTTTTGATCCTGCAAAAAATGATTTGTTGAGTAGAATGTTTAGAGGTTGGTGGCATGAAAGGGGCGAGGGGGGAGGTGCCTAGGGAGGCGATTACTTTTGACCCGTTGGGGTGCCTGTTGGCTGAGTTGTCGCATTGTGGTTATTATGAGTAAGAGGTGGCAGAGTTCCGTTTGTGTGCGATTTCGATGTTCTATTGTGCTTTCTGATGTATGAAGATGTGTGGTTGGATGGGATGCGTCTGGGTATTTGGTTGGGTCGTTCTAAGACGGACTAGGTTGGGAGGGGCAAGTGGGTGTGCCTGGGCGAAAGCAGATGCGTGGAGGCATGACTGGTGCTGGAGTGGCAAGAGTTTCGAGGCCAGTCACAGCAGGTAGCTGGGGAAATCTTTTGTCATGCCTCCAAAAAGCGGGTGCCGGCTTTTCAGTTACTGGTGGTGTTTCAAATGGCTTTGAGGAGCTTGGGCAGGTATGGGACACATTATTTTTGTATTGGCGCAGCACTGGCGGCAGCGCGCTGTCGAACGTCCTGGGACAAGATTTAGCTAATTGGGCGATGGAGGTCCCGCTGCTGCGAACGCTATATGCGCAAATGAGTCAGGTGCACATCATTGGGGTAGGCTGTAAGAATTGCGGGAGGGGTAGTTGGGTGTATGGTTCAGTGGTATTAATATTTGTTCTCTTCGTAGGTTGCATCAGAGGTCCAGGTGCCAAGACGGTTACCTGGATTATCGGACACTCATTTGTATACTGGGCATCGAAATATGCAGACAGGCAGGTGTACGGTCGTAGCCTTCGCCTGCGAAGCAGCCACCATGAGGTACACTGGTGGGGTAAGAGCGGGATGCACTAAGGAGCTTTGTTGTCCTGGATGACGAAAAAGGTGGCTAAAAGAGGGTTCCCGGACATGTTGGTTATCCACCTGGGGGAGAATGACTTGATCAAGCAATCCGGAGTGTCCCTGCTATATTTGATGCAACAGGATCTTGAAGCCATGAGGAGCAATCTGGCAGGTGCCTGTATTTTATAGTCTGAGTTTTGTGCCTAAAAGGACTTGACGGGGGCACTGAAGCCCGCTGCAGTTGAGAAAGCGAGGCAAAAATTGAATCGAGCGATGAGAGTTTTTTTGTGGGAACAACAGTATTAAAATGATTGCTCATATGGGATTGCGGCTTGGAGAGCCACTGCTTTTTCGAGATGATGGAGTACACTTTTCGCATATGGGTAACATGTACTCCATGATAAAAATTAGGGATGTTATTAATAATCTGTGGAATGAGTCCATTTGGTGCCGTCCGGTTTGAGAGCGAAAGATGCACTGACGCTAGGTGGGGTAAGTAATTACCCTTCCAGGGTTCCCTGGTTGGCAGTACTTTTGAGGGGTGGGGAGTCTGTGATGGGCATACTCACCCCTCTGGGGAGGCAGATGCAGGTGCATGATCGGGGTGCGGCATGCAAGTGTGCGATGGCTGGAGATGCTGGAGGAGGTTGAAAGATAAGTGAGGAAGCGAATGGAAGAAGGGAATAGGTTGCTGAGTGAATTGTGAGAGAGTAACTGGAATGGGTGAATGGCGGATGGATGAAAGATCTGAGTTTGGGGATTGGTAAATGTTATTGATGTTTGGGTTAAATTATTGTTGTCAACCCTGTCCTAGTAAATAGTTTACGCTAACATACAGCTTGGAGTGGTTATTACGCAATGGTAGTTACAGCTTCACTTCATGAGTGCAGCACGACACGCCTTTGAGGTGCAGGCATTCCATAACTAGAGCCGTTCACGGCCTACATATATATTTTGCCAGGTTAACCAGGTTTTAGTGATGACTGGGACATCACCAATGATCATTGGCCCTTTCCTTCACTATACGTAGCGCGTCTCACTGCAGCTACCACTTCGCTTTATAAGTGCAGTGCGACACGCCTTTGAGGCGCAGCACTTCCATAACTAGAGCCGCTCACAGCCTGCATATCAAATTTGGCAGGATAACGGGGTTCAGTGATGACCGGGACATCACCACCAATCATTGGCCCTTTACTTCACTGTACGCAGCACGTCTCGAGTGGGAGTCACAACCGGCCTTTATTGGTATCAGGGCGGCAGGCATTCACTTGATTCGCGCAATTTGTCACAGATTATTTGAGAATTAGATTCTCAGGCCTTATGCTGGGTTTTTCTACTTGCCCTTTTACTTCCAATGGCTGTCCCCAGCTTGCACTAGGCACACTATCTGCATAACAATTGATTGCACAAAGAGGCCGCGTCATTGGCAACCCATTTAATGCAGATCATCACGGGTTACCTGAGCATGAGATGCTCCGGCCTTACATTGGCCTTTCCTACTTGCCCTTTACTTCCAATGGACGTCCCTTGCTTGCAGAAGTCACACTTTTTGCATATCAATTGACTGCACAAAGAGACCATGCCATTGGCAAACTCCTTTAATTTGAACACCTCATGGTTTTATAATATTCTATACTGACCTTTGCAGTTCGATCCTCCTCGCAACTTGAGTAAGTTCACCGGCTCGGGCACCATTACCTTAATCATCCTGTGAGTGAAAAGGGGTGTATGAGACTGCATGGTTGACAACAATAGCCTGCGACAATAGTGTCACCATGAGGTTCAGCCACACGCTCACGATAATTGGTGTATGACCACTTGATGACATGGTCTTGCTGTGGTATCCCTATAAATTGTTTTGTAAAAGGTTTCCAAAATGTTCTTCTCCTGAATGTTGATAACGCTTCTCTTAGTAATCAACACCAGCTATCATCATGCCGAATTAGCTGCACTTCTAGATGGCTACGCCAGAGACACTCACAATGGAGATCCATAGTTTGTCTGCATAATTGTCACAATCATGTCAGGTTATAGTCTCTTGAGAGTTCTGTTTTTTCAAAAATGTATGCCCTGGAACTTCAATGTATGTTTTCTCTAGGTGCGTACTTGCCTTCTCTTCTCCTTTTTTCTCTTCACCTGGGCAAGATACATGCCCACCTGCCTCCCTTCTTTTATGACTTTATGAATTTCTTTTTCAGTGTGACCCAGGCCCTGTTTCATCAAGTATTAACTTACTATATTATACACCTTCTTTATCCTCTATGCGCTACCTGTTTCCGGAAGGTATTTTTGTACCTCACTTATGATTTGTCTTTTTTACACACTAAGGACTACTAAGGAATCCTGAAATTAGGGGACATGACTTTGACTTCCTCCCTCCCTTGCACTACTTGCTGCCCTCCTCCGAGAAGATGAGGATGACAGGTCCTGATGAATTGCTGAGATCCTTACAGACTTTTTCATAGGCAAGAAACATGTTGACCCTTTGCACAACTCACTAGAACTGACACAGGTCTAATTTTCCCCTCTCATTTCACAACTTTTGAGTTTGTTTTTATTCATGGCCCAGGTACTTCTCAAATAAACTCCTTTTGGAGAATCCAGGAGCAACTTTTAAATCACACCCACACAGTCCCACCTCTACTCATTTCACATAAGTTTCCCTCACATAAATCATATAGCTTCACGACGGCAAAACCAAGAAGACCTCCAGCGGAGAGCCCCCCTGCGGGACCCGTTGGGGATTTCTGGGCCGGCCCGAGAAAAAGCCCTTTGATGAAGTAGGACACCCCCTCGGGATGTGTGAGGGCCTTTGCTCCTTGCTCCTGGATGAGCACTAACTAACCTGTCCTCCTGTCAAGCACCTACTAACAACTGCCATACAGACGTGATCTGACACCCTTAGGAACCGCATACTTATTGTCTTTAGCTTATGCTAGGGTTCCGTATGCTGGACCTACCAAGTCCCCCCATCCCTCCCTGTGAGGCTTTAAACATTGAAACGTAACACCTCAGCAGTCTGAAAACTTGATAGCTATGTCTTTGTTGCAGGGTGACATGCCAAATATTCAAGCCTGTCAACCCACAACTCATTTCTCCATGTCAATTAGTTGGCTGCACCCTCTATATTTTATGGGGTAACAGAACACTTGTTGTGCTTGCGTGGTGTCATGGTATCACATATCAAGACATCACCACATTTGGCTACGGGAGAGCGTGTTCCAGCAGGATGGACCAGCGCGGTCCGGCTCGAGCGTTCCGAAGCTCGTTATCTTTTCAGTGCAGGTGCCATTTTGGAAGTGTGCCGGCGAGTCGCTATGTTTGAAGAGTTGTGCTGTCGAGGAGGCATTAGCAATACATATTTACTTTGCCAACTTTCTTTGTAAAGATGTTTCACCCATTTGAATGGAGTTGGAAACGAATCCCAGTTGGCACCAGTGATATTGTAATTTAAGTATACACATTCTTAGTTGTTCCCGGGTTGGAGATTTCACCAAATTAAAACACCATTGCTTTCCTGTGCAGAACTTTGCCCATTGCTTTCCATTGCAGCATTTTTCTCAGTGGCAAAGCATATTCAAGAGAAGTTTAGCGACTGTGATAAGCACAGATCCTGCGTTTCATAAGTTTTGCTTGCAGCATTTTGGTGAAATACATGAACTTGTGTTTCAACTGTGGCACACACACATCTTGATTGTTACGTATTTTGTATTAACTGTGATGTGCACACAGTGGCAGAGCTTGCCATGGGGATGACTGTATTTACCTCACATGGATTATAGCTAAATGCCAGCTGATGGGTATACGCAGTAGCCAAGTAGCCCTTAGAATAATCATATCAGATTTAAACCAGGCATGTGTATGTGCTGTTACTAAGTTTCTGGGCAAAACATAGTTCATACGTGCAAAGGTATTGACAGCTATTGTTTAACCTTATTAACTTCTCCCAGACTTTAAAAGAACTTACCACACCCATCGCCTGTGCTTTCTCACTCTGAATCTATGTTTGGCAATCCTTGTCACCTTAGTATGAATGCTATTCGGAATGCCTAAGGAAGCGTCCTTGTCTATCAGGTTTATACTTGTATTTCACCCTTTCAGTCTCTGTTTTAGTGCTCTTCTGTGATTTAGCCAGTAAATTGAGGGTGTTGACCTTTTAATAAAGTTTTATTAATTATTTTATCTGGCTTTTTTAATTATATGTTATTTCATAATAATATTTAATTTTACACTCTTATCGATTTGTTCTTAATTATGTTCTGTATATCTTGATTATAATATCTATTTTGTATTTATTGTCCGCTTTTATGACTATTACTGTTGAATAAAGCAAGCAATTGATTAAGTGAATACCAGTTGGCACCACTAATATTCTTGTTAAAGTATACATGTTCTTAGTTGTTCTCAGGTTGAAAATTTCACCAAACTAAAATACAATTGCTTTCCAGTGCAGCATTCTGTCCATTGCTTTCCAGTCCAGTTTTTTACTCAGTGGCATGGGTCATTCAAGTGAAGATCATCAACTTTGACATGCACACAACCTGCGTGTCATATTAAAACACCATTGCTTTCCAGCGTATAATTTTGCCCATCTCTTCCAAGTGCAGCATTTTGTTCGGCGCAACAACACATTCAAGTGAAGCTCAGCAATTGTGGTATACAGAATTCCTGAATGTTATATTTTTTGCTTGTATCAGTTTGGTGAAATACCTTAAATTGTTGTGTTTTAACTATGACAAATACACATCTTGCATGTTGCATATTTTGTATCAACTGTGAAGTGCACACAATGGCAGAGCACATTCAAATTTAGTTTGCAGAGTAATTTCATGTTAAGGTCAGCAACTGGGACACAATCACAGCTAGCGTGTCATGTAGTTTGTCTGCAACATTTTGACAGAGTACATTAAATTGATGGTTTACACATTTGGCTCGCACACATCTTGCATTGTGAAGTTCTTCAACTGTGACACACTCAAATTCTGCATGTAATATGTGATGTGCTGCTTCAACTGTGACACATACACTTTTGACGTTTTACAAAGTTTTGTATCAACTGTGATGCGTGTCGCGTCGGCAGCCACAAGAAACACACAAGAGACGGTATGGTCGGACAGCGTCCTCCTTTATTTGTTTGCACTATAGGTATATATATGTAGCGCTGTGCATGGGCTGCGCTCGAGGTCCCCTGACCTCTCACGCCCAGGTCCTGCGTGGGACTGCCTCCTGACCCCTTCCCCTGACCGAATGTGGTGTCCGGTGTCCCTGTCCCCCTGACCCTGAGCCCCAGGGTCCAAGTGCCATCATGTGGGGACGACATCTCCCCACTTGTTGCACGAAAAAGTTTCTTGCTAATTGTCCCCAAGACTCATGACAGTGATATTAGAGAGAGATGCAGAAGAGTGAGAGAGAGAGAGAGAGAGAGAGAGAAAGAGAGAGAAAGAGAGAGAGAGAGAGAAAGAGAGAGAGAGAGAGAGAAAGAGAGAGAGAGAGAGAGAGAGAGAGGTTGATAGAGAGAGAGACCCCTCACATCTCTTCGATCAGTCTCTTGGTCTTCTTGCACTCTCGCCTTGGTCGTTGTTCTCCGACGGCTGGTGATGGATCTTCTCGCGATATCTCTCTTGTCAGTTCGTTCTTTGGCGTGTCCTCTTCTTTTTCTGTTTTCACTTCCTTGAAATGGGAACTGTTTCTTGTGATCTGGCGTTGGCCGGCTGCGGCTGTGATCATAGGACCGTTCACTTTCACCACCTTCAGCGGATCCTTTGCGAACGCGCTGTCTGACTTCCTCACTGAGCCAGAAGTGTGGCTCAGGGGTTAGAGGCGGCAGACCCGGAAGCTGAGATCGGCCCTGGACCAGGGTTCAATTCCCCGCCTCGGCGGGTCTTGGGCTAAAAAATTCCACGGACTCGCTCCGGTGCCTTCTCGACTCATGGGTTCACAGTCTGCGACTCTGGGCAATAGCTTGCTTAATCTCCACAACAGCCCCTCGCGGCGGGATGCCTGGCTTTCACCTTGTGGATACCCTGCTGGGGAGATCTCACAGGGGAATACCAGGACGGGTTCCCTAAGCAAGCGCTTAGATACCGACCTCGGTCAGTGATTTGCGCTATATAAATACATGTACATTTACATTTACTTGCCGCTGTTTCACAAACACCATGTCCCCTTCCTCTATCTTGTGGTCCGTTGCGCGTCTTCTTTGATCGGCGTATTCTTTCATTTTCTCTTTCTGTCCCTTGTCTCTGATGGCAATGTCTTTCCGTTCCGCTTTTCCTCCTACTTTTATCTGCGTCAGTCTTGTTCTGCTTACTCGCCCTAGTACCAGTTCCGCGGGGCACTTCCCCGTGGAACTGTGTGGTGTGTTCGGATAGTCCCTCAGTACCTGGCACAGGGCTTGTCCAATCGAAATTTCGGTCAGCTTTGCTCTTTGCACCGCCTTCTTGATTGTCCCCATGAACTGCTCAGCCATCCCGTTAGCTTGCGGCCACAGTGGCGTTATTCGTCTGTGATGTATGCCTAGGTACGCCATGAACCTCTTGAATTCTTCGCTTGAAAATGGTGGGCCATTGTCTGTTTTCAATGTTTGCGGCAAACCCCATGCTGCCAAGATGTCATCCAGCACTGGTAGCGTAGCGTTCGCCGATGCTGGCGATACTGGCTTCACTAGGGGGAACCTAGAGTACTCATCAATCACAACCAGAAAATAGCTTCCTGTTTCTAGCGGCCCCTAGAAATCTGCTGCCAGCTCTGTCCACACGGCCTGTGGTAGCGGGGACATTTGCAGGGGTTCCGGTTTTGGCCGTGAGCCTGTTATTTGGCATATGTGGCACTTTGTCACCGTCTCTTTGACCATTCTATCAAGTCCCGGGAACCACACTTTTTCACGCAGCATCTTTTTGGTTGCTACCATGCCCCGGTGTGACTCGTGTGCCAAATCCACTGTTCTTCTTCTCAGCGTTTGGGGTATCACTATTCTTGTGCCTCTCATTATTATTACGTTTTCACATTCTGACAATTCCTCATTGATTCTTTTGAATGCCAGCAGTTCTTCTTTGTCTATTCCTCTTCCTACGCACATGCTGCTGTTCACATGTCTCCATCGTTGTGCCCTGTTGATCCTCATTGCCTCTTGCATGGTGTCATCCTGTTTTGTTTCTTGTTTCAGTTCATTCGCTGTTATTGTTGCAGGTATTCTCAGTCTTACTGCAAAATTCAGGTACTCTTCTGCCATTGTGGTCGCTTGTGAGTCCTGTGGTAGGGGGTGCCTTGATACGTAGTCGGCTGGGTTTTGCTCTTTTCCCGGCTTGTGGATGATTTTCAAATTGTAATCCATGAGCCTTATTCCCCACCTCTCTATCCTTGGTGGTATCTTTGCATTCGGGTTGCCATAAATTGTTATCAACGCCTGATGGTCAGTTACTATCGTGAACGGCTTCCCGTATACAAACATGTGATAGTTTTCACAGGCCCATACCACTGCCAGGCTCTCTTTCTCTGGTTGTGAATATCCTTTCTCAACTTCTGTCAGACTCTTGCTCCCATATGCAACGATGTGTCTTGGGGAATCTCTCCCGGGCTGATGTTGTGCTAGAATTGCTCCCAACCCGACGGGGCTGGCATCCACTGTCAGCTCAGTACATAGTCTCGGGTCAAAGTAGGCCAAGTGATCCACTGCTGTCACTGCCCTCCTTATCTCCTCAAACCCTTTGTCACACTCGCTGGTCCACTTAAAATGTTGTCCTTGTTTCGTCAGCTCTGTCAGTGGCGCACTGACGGTGGTGAAGTCCTTAATGTAGCGCGTGCAGTAACTTGCTAGCCTGAGAAACAATCTCACTTCTGCCACGTCTGTGGGCTTCTTTGCTTTTTCTAGTGTCTCTACCTTGCTGTGGTGTGGCCGCATTCCATTTTTGGAAAAAATGTGACCGAAAAACACTAGCTCATTCCTCCCCAGTTCGCATTTTTCTTCATTGAGCGTTAGGCCTGCTTCTTCCAGATGTGAGCATACCTCTCTTAGGGCCATGTCGTGTTCTTCGTCTGACTTGCCGAACACCAAGATATCATCACTGTAGTTCAGGCTGTTCTTGACTGGGCTGATGATTTGACAAATTGTGTCTTGAAAAATTTCTGCAGCCGATGAGATCCCGAAGCTCAAACGTTTGGGCCTAAATAGTCCGAGGTAGGTGGAGAACGTCGTGATATACTGCAACTGGGGGTCTAGTTCAAGTTGGTGGTACCCCTTGCATAGATCCAGTTTTGAGAGTCATCTTGTGCCTGTGAGACAGCTGATCATGTCGTCTAGATGTGGGCCTGGATCTCGCTCACATTCGATTGCCTTGTTTGGGATTCTCATGTCCACACATATTCTTATCTTCGATTTGTCTTTCTTTGGGACAGCCACAATGGGTGATACCCACGGTGTCGGTCCATCCGCTGGTTCTATGATGTCTTGTTTTAGTAGGGCTTCCAGCTCTTCCTCTACTTGTGGCTGTAGGTGTATGGGCACCCTTCTCTGATGTTGCGCGACTGGTCTTTTTGTTTCATCTATGTGCAAAGTTATCTGCCGTCCTTTTAGCTTCCCCAGCCCTTTTGTCAGTTTTGGATATTCCTTTAGAATGTTCTTCTTTTCTGACATCCGATACGTCATTTTCATTAGCCCCATTACTTGTGCTGTGACGTTGCTCAGCAAACATGGCGCTGGGATATCTCCTTTGAGTACATGTATCTGGTCCGTCAGTCGTTTGTCTTTGTAACTTAGTTCTTCTTTGAATTTCCCTAAGTTGATCACTGGTCGTTTTGCACGCCATGTGAAGACTTTCACTCGGGACGGCTTCAAGGTCGGCTTCACTTCCATCTTCTCGTATTCGGAGACGCACATGATATTGCACGTTGCGCCACTGTCCAAGACGAATGTGGCATCGTGTGGCCCCACTTTTATTGTTACTGATTCTGTTTTCTTTATTTTCTTCTTGTCTACCAGGCATATTGTTTCATCGCACTCTTCTCATCTTCGTCTGAGTCTGTGTTGACCTCTGTCATGAGGTATAGCCGCTCCGTTTTCTCTTCTTCGCAATCTTCCCCTGATTCTGCAGACGAATTCCTCACTCCTGTCTCGACATGCCTGATGTGTCTGCGCGTCTGCATCCTTCCTCTGCTCGTTCTTCCACGATCATTCCTGAATTGCGCCCCTTGACATACGCTTGCATAATGATCTCTTCCATTGCACTTTCGGCACGTCTGGCCAAACGCTGGGCATGGGCCTCGGTGTGGGAACTCTAGTCCACATCTGTAGCACGTTTCTTCTTGCTGCTTCCTCCCGGCTTGGCCGCCTCTGTCCTGGCCGCCTCTGTCTTGTCTCCAGTTTCCTGTTTTGTTGTTGCTCACCATCCGATGAATTTGTTCTCCACCTCTTCCTTTGCCACGTTCCATTTCTTTCGCGTGTGCTGTTGCTTACGATTCTGCCCTCGCTAGGGCTAGGATGTTCTCTAGTGCTATCAGCTCTTTCAATATTCTTGTTCGGAAATCGATGTCCCGACATCCTGTGATGATTAGTAGTCTTATGGCCTGCTCGTTATCAAACTTATCGAATTCACATTGAGTTACTAGTTTCCTCAACCTCGTTGCGAAGTCGTCTAGCGATTCGTCAGCCTGTTGGGAGGCGATCGTGAAGCTATATCTCTCGAAATCGACGTTTCTTTGTGGATCGAACTTATCCGTCAGGCATTTTATTAACTTTTCATAGGTGTTGACATTCGCAGTTGGCATGTCACCAGCAGGTCCTCGACCTCATCGCCCACTAGATTCAGAAACAGTCCTCGTTTCTTGGCTTCTGTGACGTCTGTTGCGTAGACGTAGTTTTCAAAACGCCTGAGCCATTTCTCCCACCTTATCCCTGTTTGCGGTTCAGATAAACTGAATGGCAGTGGTCTTCTGTATTGCGCGCTTGGTTTCGGGTCTGCCATTTGTGCTCTTTCTCTCCACTTGTTTCCTGTTCTCTTTTGTCACTTTTGTCCTCTGTATTTCCTTGTTGCACTTCTCTTTCTTTTCTTTTTTGCCCCTGGTCTTTTACTCTTCTTTTCTTCTTCACTGGTCTTTTCTCTTTGCTATTTGTTCACGTGCTCTTTTCTGCTTTCTTTTGCCTTTGCCAGTGCTTTTTTTTACTTTCAGTTCTTTTGCCTGTGTTATATGCTCTTCTGCACTTTTTTTATTGCTTCCTTTTGCCTTTGCCAGTGCTTTTTAACTGCTTTACTGTTCTCTCAGGGGCTTCTTGTGTCGTTTTCGCGCTGTGCCTGGCCTTAAAATAGCCGCCGCACTCCTTCTGGGCTCTTATTGGCTCCTGGCGCCTGGCCCCAATATGGCCACCGAGACTCTTGCGAGAGCTCGCGCTGGCTTTCTGTTCTCTTCTCTGTTCGCGCTCTTTTGCTGGGCGCTTACCGGGGCAGATGTTTCTTCCTGCGCGGCGATCGGGGTGGGCTCCCACGTTGCTGCAGACACTCCTGCTATGCTTCGGTCCTCTTCCTGACCCCGATGCGATCCAGGGTGGGCTCCTGGCTTCGCGTTACCACTCCTGCATGCCGGGTCCTCGATCCTCCTTCGTCGCCAGTTGTCGCGTCGGCAGCTGTAAGAAACACACGAGACGGTATGGTCGGTCAGCGTCCTCCTTTATATGTTTGCACTATAGGTGCATATATCTCGCACTGTGCATGGGCTGCGCTCGTGGTCCCCTGACCTCTCACGCCCAGGTCATGCGTAGTACTGCCCCCTGACCCCTTCCCCTGACCGGATGTGGTGTCCGGTGTCCCTGTCCCCCTGACCCTGAGCCCCAGGGTCCTAGTGCCATCATGTGGGCACGACAATGTGCAAACAAATTTGTCTTTCTGCTACGTCAACAGAGATACGCACACTCATGGTGTGCACACAGTAGTTTTGTAGCGTGCTTAGGAGGGTGGTTGTGTTTTGTGTTGAGCGCACACAATTTTGTGGTCGCCATTTATCATGACTGTTACAACATGCAAGGTACAAGAGCATCACCTCCATTTCTACAAACATCTGGGGATCCACCTATACCTTGAAAAACATGGTTTTAGCCATTCACATGGTATGTTAGAGCTATGGGTGGAAACAGATACTGTCCTGCGAGGAAGAGCATCTTTTTGGAACACGATTTGATTTTTGAATGGCAATTCATCTATAAACATTCACTGCCACTTGAGTAAGGTGAAGAAGAAGTTGACATTGATTAATTCCTGTTAGTGGTGATTGTGTTAGAAAAATATTCTAATGTCAGGGTGAGTCTATTGACTATTAAGTAGCAGCAATATGTATTCTTGCTATTGATTGTGAGTTCCAGAATCTTACTTCTCAGTTAATACCGAACCAGATTGTTGTTAGGCGTTGCCATAGAAAAGTACAAGAAAAATTGTTGACACAAGAATCCCACCCTTTCTGAAACAATTTATATAGTAAAAAACATTGAGTTGTCACAAAAGTCATGTAGAGAGTTGACACGCAAAGAACAATGTGGGGCTGTTGCAGAAAAAAAGTCCTGGCATGTCAAACTGGCCTTTCAGAACAGGAAAAAAAGAAGGGAAAATCCATAATCTATTTTGCAGGCAGGGAATGATTTGATTTTTGAGAGCATTTTCAAACCACACACCTAATGGATGTCCTTGTCCAGTGAAACATGTCAATTGTAAAATCTGTGGGAAGTTAGGATAATTTGATACAGTATGTTAGTCTAAAAAGTAGAAAGCCAACTCGGTCCCTGAGAGGGAGTTTAGTGAAGGGTCAGAAGATAAGCAACGTTTTGGAAGGGATGTAGTTTGGTGGTTCAAGATGGTGAATCACATTGTGATGACCCTAATGGGAACATCACAGTTTTTTTTAACATATTTTATTGGCATTTGCTTTTCATTCCAGACATTATATACATATTTTATTCTCATCGTAGTAATTGACTTGCAGAGGTCTTTTCTTTGCTGTCTAGTTTACATCATTTTATATATTTGTTGGTATGCATTGCTAATCTTCATGTCTGCCTGAGAACCTCAACCTTAGAAGTGTATTTTCATCTTGGATGGCTCTCATGTTCTTCCCCTCCCAACGTCCTCAACAGTCCGCCCCTCCCACCCTGCACTGCTGTCAACCAGGAAATCTCTGCACCTCACCATGTGTGGGGTCTGGGTTACCCTCAGCTTTTGTCGGGCATGTTGGGCCTTGCTCCGCTATTTAGGCTTTTAGGCTCACCATGGCAGTGTTCCCCATTTTACTCTTGCTGTCCCCTCCCATGGTCTGGGCGACCAGGGCTTTCAGGTCGGGGTGATTCCCATGGGGTGCTCGGTGCTGATTACTGTTCCTCATTCTTCATGTCATCCACCAGTGCGTCCCATACCTGTGCCCTCTCCAGCCTGCCTCTTCCCCATTTTTCATATCTGAGAAATATTCTATTTTCGCAACCTGCCCATTTTTCTAGTTCGCTCTTCCATGTTGGGCCCCTGGGACCTGCTGGGGCCTTCCATCTGCTGGTCAGTTCTCGCTTTGCCAGTATAAAGGCCAAGTCCTGAAACCTCGCTGTCACTTTAGTCTTTGCTGAGTGACACATGTTCTGGGGTGCATGGCACTACCCTCCCTATGATTCTCGCTGTTTCTTGAGTCACCTCCTGCCAATATGTCTCTAAGTGTCGGCAACTCCACATCATGTGTGAGTAGCCAGCTCCCTGTTCGCCACAGCGTGGGCAGCCTGCGTCCTCTCTATGGAGGTACTGATTGATTCTATCTGGGGTGATGTATGCACAATGCAGTGTATAATAGCTGATCAGCAGAAATCGCTCATTCCGAGATATTTTAGTGGCTCTCTGAAGTTCATTTTCCCAATCCTTATCCTCAAAGGGTTTTCCCAGGTCGCTTCCCATTTGGCTCCCAACTATTCCAGCGGTTCCGGGGAGTCTCGTCTAATGGCTCGGGATAAGCATGAAACAGCTTTAATTAAGCCCCCTGCCAAGCTTATATATTCAGACGTTTAGTGGGTGGGCGGCCCAGTTGTCCCCCTTCCCCAATGCCTGCGCATGGCCGCTGTGACAGCTCCATAGAGCCAGAAATGTCCCTGTGGGATGTTTCAATCTGCACAAAGTCTTCAAATTGGAGCAGTTCTCCACCTCTATAGAATTCTCCTTTCTTAGTAACCCTGGCTTGAATCCACTTCTCTAATCCCCTCCATTGGCCTCCATGTGGGAACGTCTTGAGTAATGCCACTGACATTTCTGGTGAGTAGGGACATTTGATCTTTGTTTTTTGTAAGCATCTGCTCCAGCAGCGCTTCAGTACCTTATGTTCAGATGAGCCGATCTTTCTCGGTTTGATGGTACTCATTAGTGTACTCAATAAATCCGGCCTATCCGGAGTAAAAGGAGGTTTCCTACAGCCAGGCTCTAGACACCCAGATAACCATTGTGTGAATCACTGGAGCTGTCCCGCCAAGTAGTAACTCTCCATCTCCAGAACTGCTAAGCCCCCTTCAGTTGTCGCCCTCATCAACGTGGTCAGTGCCACTCGCCTTCCCCAAATGAAGGCAGTGATAAGGGAATCCAGGGTATGGAACCATGCACTTGAAATCCACACCGGTAGGGTGGTGAAGTTATACAACAGCCTGTGGAGAGCTATAATTTTTAATAAGGAGATCTGCCCTGCCACCAAAAGGGGCAGGCTTCCTCAAAAGGTCATATTGCCCTTCAAGGCTCACAGGGCTCCTACCACATTCCCCTCTTGGACATCCGCGAGGGCGTGATACACCTTCACGCCTAAATATCTAAAATATCGGGGCCCGCTAAATCTTTTGGGGTTCGTGTCACCTGTCACCGGAAGCAGTCCTGAGAGAGCCCCAAACCCATCCATCATGCACCTGGCGCCGCTCAGGGCAGCGTCTGTGTCCTTTAAAAATAACAAAAGTTCATCCGCATACAGTGTTGTATGGAGCGATTGGTCAGCTAGCTGCAGGCCGTCATATACCTCTCCAGTTCGAGCCCTACACGCTAGTGGTTCCACTGCCAAAGCAAATAAAAGGCTGAGAGAGCACATCCATGTCATGTACCCCTCTTCACCCGGTATTGTTGTCAGATGATGGTGCGGCCCATGCAAACTTGCGCCACTGGGTCCTCAGAGTATTTTCACCCATCTGATGAACCCCAGCTCCAACCCCATTTGCGACATCACGGCATACAGGAACTCCCACTCAAGTCTATTGAATGCTTTCTCTATATCAATAGCAAATATCCCTCCATCTGATATCTCCTGCCCACTACATTCCAAAATGGCGAACAGCCGCCGAATGTTAAGAGTCCTGTTTCTGCTGGGAATGAATCCTGCCTGGTCTTGGTGGACCAGAGAAGTCATGTGCGGCAGCAATCTAGTGGCCAATATTTTACTTTAGATTTTAAAATCTAAATTGAGCATCCATAAGGGCCTGTACACCGTGCCTTCTGTTAGGGGTTTATCTGGTTTGAGCAGGGGGATCACCACTGCTTCCCGAGTGGTACTCAGTAGAATCCCTCTCTCCCACACCTCACCGTATAGTTCCAATAATCTAGAGGCTAGCTCCGTCAGGTAAGTAGCATAAACTTTTGGGGGGAGACCATCGGTGGCCGTGGTTTTTCCTCTCGCCATGGTTTTAATAGCTGCTCTGACCTCCTGTTCAGCAATCTCATCTCCTAGCAGTTCTAACTCCTCCTCCGCAAGTGCATTCAGAGGAAGTTCCGTCAAGTAGCCTGTGATCTCTCTTGCCTCTCGGGGCCCAGAGCTTGTATACAGGCGGGCACACTAGTCTCAAAAATGGTTATTAACCTTTTCTTACCTATGGAGGATTCTCCCCATCTGATCCTGAATTTCTAGAATGGTATTACCCCAACGGGATGGGTCTGTAAGCCACGCTAATAGTCGCCCAGCCTTATCGTGCTCTGCATGTGTCCTATCCATATATGCCTGGTAGTCAAAGCAGCGCAGCTGTTCTTCCTGTACTCTCTTTGGCCTCCAACAGCGCCTGCCTTAGATCCGGGTGATCCGGCCTTCTGAGTTCTTGGTCCCTGAGCCCCTTGTCTGCCCTGCCCACATCTGCAGTGAGCATCCTGCGCACCCCAATAGATGTTGCCATGCAGCATTCTCTAATAACGACCTTAAAGGCTCCCACTCCGTATTCCTGGAGTCCATGGAGGAGGTGTTGTAATTAACAAACTATTGTAGAACGTGGTCCCTAGTCTCCTGCAGAAAGGCTTGGTCTTCAAGAGCCTCCGGCCTGAGGTGCCAAGTAGGGATCGGTTGTGGTTGTGCACCCCCCTGGAGCCTAAACATCAATGGGTTGTGATCCGAAACTGTTCTTGTCAGGTATCCTGCCCCCCACAGCTTTGCATGTATATCGGGTGAACTCCGAAAGGTATCCAGATGGATATGTAATTCATGTGTATGGGAGAGGTGTGAGTACTCCCTATCGAGAGGATGTGTGCGGCGCCATGTGTCCACCAGTCCCCAAGGAGCTTTCAATTCCCTGAAGCATCTAGCCACTTTGTGTGCCGGTGATTCCCAGAGTGGTGGGTGTGACCTGTCTAGCTCAGGGTCAGCAATACAGTTAAAGTCTCACCAAACCTGTCATGTATGGCACTAAGACCCCTGACAGCTGCTCAAGGAAGCGAGCTTGCTCTATCTTTGGCCCATATATGCTAATAAGGGTGGCATCTTGTCCGTTTAGCCTCCCAGAACAATAACATATCGCCCCTCTGGGTCTATTTTGAGTTCTACAGGTTGAAATGGGAATCTCGCCCTCACCAAGATCAGCACCTTCCGGGCAAATGCAGAATACGAAGTATAGAATGCCTCACCTCTTCATCGCCTATGTAGTGCCGCACCCTCCATAGACAATGTGTGGGTCTCCTGGAGCATTGATTTTTGTGCACCCTTTTGATTCAAGTGGGAAAATATTTTATACCTTTTGTGCATGGCGTGCATCCCCCTGACATTACATGATATTATGTTATATGTAGTCGTCTTCAACCTTAACGTTAAGCAGTCTTACCCACTTCCGTGTCCTTGTGCACAGACCACTATTAAAACTCCCAGGGCCTTCCCATGTCCGATATTTTAGTGCGTTTCCTTACCCTGTCGAAAGCAGCACCCCTCCTGTTACATCAAATATGGTATTAACATCCCAACTTCCCCTCCCCAGGACAAGTGAGAACATCTCTCCCATCCAAACCGCGCACTCTCGTGCCTTAACAGTCAGTGTCCAACAGTATGGCTAGGCCAATGTTCACCTTGAGGAAGGCCTTCCTCCCCACCCCCCCTAATGTATGTAGCTCTAAAACTGTAGTGCTGGGACCCCTTCGTATGTTATTCAGAGCGGCGCTGGACCCTTCTCCACCCCTCAGCACAAATGTTCAGGTTGTACTTGTGTGCATAGGGTGAATCACATAAGTTCGTCCACTGATCTGGCTGTTACATCCGGTTGGATCTGGCTGGCATCCCCCACTGTGCTGGAGCTGGCTTCAGAGTTCGAGTCCCCTTGTTCCTCTCCAGAAAGAGAGGTTGCATCCCGTGTGCCCAGTATGCTCAGAGAGGACACCACTGCCACTGCGCTTTCTCTGTCTCAACAGGCCTCTTCCAGTGTTGGGCGGCCCTTGGGTTTTGTCCTTCTTCCAGGGCAACGGGTGTGGTCCCTCTCGGGTATATCTTTGCCATAACACTGTTGGTCTCGCGGGTCCTGCTCCTCAATCTAGTACCAGACATCCTGAGGGATGTCCTATGCGGAGTCTAGCTGGGAACACCATAGAGTAGGACACCCCCATTTGGCGCAGTTTCCTTTTGGCTGAGACGAAGGATGCTCACTGTCACTGCACTTCTTTGGAGAAGTCGGGGAAGATCCTGACAATACTATTGTCTATTTTAAGTTGTCCTTTGAGTCGCGCATGGCTCAGCACATGGTCTCTATCTTTGTAAAATAGAAGGTGTGCCACCACTGGCCTCGGGGGTCTTCCAGGCTGGGGTGCCGGAGCGGGAACTCCGTGTGACCTTTCTATGGCAAAGAACATCGAGAGACCCCCTGTGGCCACTTCCTTTCGCAGCCGGTTCTCCAGATAAGTCACCAGATTGTTCCCCTCAACTTTTTCGGGCAATCCCAAGACCCTGCTATAGTTTCGGTGTGCTCTATCTTCCGTGTCTTCAGCACGCTCCTCTAGTACTTCGACCCTTTTTTCCAATGTCTGTGACCTTACGTGTGTTTGTGGTCACTTGTGGTTTCAAGTCTTCTATTCAATTTTCTATAGTCGGCTCTCAGAAGGCCCAAATCTTCTCGGAGTATGTCAATTTTGGTTTCCACCGCTGCCTGTGACTTTTTTATGGAATGCCGGATGTCATACAGCGACAGTTCGCCTAGGGTTGTAACCTCCTCATTGTGGGTCCCCGTGCATGTGCGCACCTCCCCGTTATCTTTGTCCGCGACTCCTGTAGCTCCGTATCTCGTCTCTTGGTTATTTTACCCATGTTTCATTTTGGGTTTGCTTCGTCTGTGGAGACCGTGGTGCAGTCACTGTCAGCCCTACGAGAGTACTTGATTGCTGAGCCAGGAAGGAGGTTGATCTTATTTGGTGCGGGTGCACACAGCTAGTTTCAGAGACTGTTCTGTTTCTGAGTGGTGCCGGGGTCAGTCAGAGCCACGCTCCAGTGTTTCACGGTGCCTCGCAACGTGTGCTTCGCACTCACTGCTGAGTCCGTACCACCAGGATCTGATGGGGTCTAGCTCACTGGGGAGTTTAGGGTGATCCCGTCCTGAAATATCTTTCACCTGCAATATGCCCACCTACTCAGCTCCTGGCATGCAGCTCGGCGCTGGCCATCGCCTTCTCACTCAGCCACTAATGGGTACGTCCTGTAGAGAGTTCGCTCTGCAACCCCCGGTGTCAACAGTTCTCAAACAGTGCTCTCCGCTCTTCCTGTCCTGTGGCGTTGCAGCACCAGAGCTCTTGTCCCTTGCTGCCTGCGGGCTCCTTTGGGGTATATTAAACAATCCTTAATGTTGTCCAGGTATTCCCGGGATACCACTCCATCTGGTGAGTCCTTTAGTGTCACAGAAGTACCAGTCGCAGCTCCACTAGGTCTGCCTGATGGTCCCGGTCACACCCGCCTGCTCTTTGCCCTTACTCGCCAATCACCTCTGCCGCCATTTAAGGAGTCGGTGTACTAGGCTGCAATTTGACCCCCATCATGGGGTCCACACTGTAAGGGGTGCAGGCCAGGCCACGAGCACTGCCCTCGTCTGTCTTCCTGCTGTTACCAAGGAATTTGGGCGGTATGTGTCACTTTCCGGGAGTATTTTAGTTATTTCTGTGTCGTCTAGTTTCCAATGAGGCCTACTTCTGCCGGCCTCTGTGTGTGTGACAGGGTTCTGCTGCACCCTTCTTAGTGATTCACTGTGCAGGCGTTCACGCTTCCCAATGTAAGGGTTTAAGGGAGGATCCTTTGCCCTTTGTCCAGTGCAAGGGAGGATATTTTACACTCTGTCCTTTGCCTGGGAGCTTCGGGGCTCATGCTCTCGCAGATGCAGCCTTAAATAAATGGGCCAGCAGTGTACCTCCCTGTTACTGCAATCAGAATTGGCGGCAGCCTCGCCCACCAACCCAGCTCCCGTATTCTTGCAATTTCAATGGCACTATGTGCTATGGCCTCCCTCCCCAAGCTCAGGGTGCAGTTCAGGTCAATTGCCTCTACTCTCGCAATGCAGACCCGCTGTGCATGCGTCCGGGTGTTCACCTGATTCCGGTGCCAGTCTGCCTCTATCAATCCACAGCCTGTACTGAATAACCCGCTGTCCCACGTGTGTGCTCATCTGTGAGTCCACTTGCAGACGCAGTGCTCCGCCTGATTGGTATATACAGCAGGCACTGATGGTGCCTGCCGCTGCTCTCTAACAACGTTGTTACCAAGCAGCAGCCACCATCTTGAGTAGCCTCACAGCTCCGCTGTCCGTCTCTGTTTCGGGTTTTTTCTGGCAGTTACCGGCTTGTGCCCCGGTTGCTCATAATCTCTGGGGATTCTGACATTGTAGGGGTCAGTTTTGGCACCTGGGGGCCCACTGTAGCGGGCAGGATGGGCTTGGAAGGGGGATCACCGGCGGGAGCTCAGACTAGGGCTCCCATCTCCATTGGCGTCAGGCCACGCCCCCATGGGAACATCACAGTTGATGTAAAAGTACAGCATTTATTGATTCGGAGGCAAGACTGACCATGATTACAGATGAGTTGTACAAAGAGAATTGGCAGGATAACGAATTGTGTCTTCCTGATAGGAATCCTATTTTGTATTGTGCGAGTAAAATCGAGTTAACTAGGTATTTTGAGACTTTATGAGAGCTGAGGGGGAGTAGAATAAATGGCAAGGTATATGTGGTGAAAGAAAGGGCTCAACATTCTTGCAAGGTAACATCGGGTTTAGTTTGGGATGACTCTCAGGCCAGGAAAGAAAGTACTGGTAACAGGGGTCGCAGAAGAAGAGTCTGAGATTTTCCATCAGTGAAGGACAATTTCTGGGTCAAGTCCTACAAATCTGTCTTCAGAGATAAATTGGGCAGGATAAAAGGGTTCAAACATAAGATTCATGTTCAAGGAGATGCCAGTTCAGTCAAAGGCAGGTTATAAAATATTCCATTCAGTGTTCATTTTCTCTTTCTCGCAACCCACAGTATTGGAACGGAAGCGGAAGCAGTGTGACCAAGGGGTGAAGAGAAGTTCTGCTGCTAGGACACTGCATATTCAGGCTGAGCTACTAGAGAAGGAGAGACTCTTGTCTTTGATTACTTTCTTTATTAGTCAATGATCCCTAACTCAGTAATACAACTCTTTTAAAAGTGCTTTCTAGTAGCATTTGCTTGTTGAATTGCAAATAAGGGCAAAAAATACTGCCTGTTGATGATTCAACTTATTTTTGTACCAGTGGGACATTAAATTGCCAGTGATGCCAGTAGAAAACCGGTCAGGTGGCAATCCTAGACAGTACAGCAAATGTGGCAATTCCATTTGGGGTGGGGTAGAGGGTATACACTACTCACATCTCAACAACAGGGGGGCAGACTCACTTGAAGTTTGTGTTCAATTAGTTAAAATGTGCATGTGGAAGCCTCTGTGAATGGGATTGGATGTCTAAGTTCAGTAGGGGGGGGGCGTGGTTTGGCCGCGAAGAAGATGGCCACCTAAATCTGGGATGCTGCGCTGTGGGAAGCCCCGGATGGCGGCTTCACTGCTTTTTACTACCACTTCTGACCTGAGACTTGCAGCATCTTCAGCTGAAATCGACGGCATTGAAGTGGTGCCGAGCTTCTTTGCCACGGCCTCCCCGGAGCGTTGTTTTCAGCATATGAACAGCAGAGGATCATAGAGCAGAAAATGGTGACCTGACGACCTGACGACTTCGCAATTTGACCGCTGAGGTGCACGCACCAGTCTTATGGAATTAGAGCTACTCAGGAACTTCACTCAACTTCTTACCTCTCTGCGTTTCCTGAAACAGCGGTGACCACCTTCTTTATTGATCGGTATCTTTGGAGTACTTTTCAGTCTCCTGAGGTAAAACAAGATACGTGTGATATGGAATACTGTTGGCGCCTTTAAGATTACCTGGCAAAAATAAAATAAGATGTCTAGGTTTGGCCACTCCTTTGACTTCTGTTAGAATTTGGAAAAACATATTAATTGCCTAATTTTCATTTAACGATTTTGCTATTTGATACCTTTATTCTTGTCATACTCATTTGGCAAATTCATATTGACAATTTAAGCCCTCTACTTAATTTAAATACGTTACTACTGACCAAGTCTCAATTGCAAAATTCTGTCTTTGGAAGCGATAGTCTATGCTCACACAATTATGTGAACTTCAAATATATTGTTAACCATTGTCTGTAACTAAAGAAAGGTCTGGTACTATATGCTCATATTGAGTAACCTTATCGTTTACTAGGAGAATGTATTTAAAAAAAAGGAGGTGGAAGAGGTTTGTCATCAAATAATGGAGCTCTGCAACCACGTTTCCTTATCTAAAAACTATGTGAAAGATCTGGTGAGGCCTTCTGGAAACTTCTCTTTTCAGAGTGTTAAACCAGGGCTTTCCTTCTACAGACACAGGGAGAACTGGTTTTTCGACTTAGAAATGATCCATTTCTACAATGGTAACCTTGTCGGATTACGCCATGGAACGGATCCTGCAGGAAATGTCTACAGAGGACAGAAGGTTGGAAAGTATGGAGACCTCCATATCTACCCTCTTGTTGGAGACTAAATCCATTCGTACAGATATTGCTGCATTCCAGAACCAGATTGATGGTATAACAACACGAATAAAAGCGGTAGAGAACCGTCTTGATGTTCTACCAGACTGAGACCAAGAACTTCGCTTTCTAAGAAGCAAGATTGTGGATTTGGACGATAGGAGTCATCGATATATCATCCATCTCTTTGGATTTCCTGAAAGGATGGAAGGTTTAGATGCAAAATCCTTTCAAAGAGAAACCCTTCCAAAACTCACTGATATTATGTTTGTCCCACCATTGGAGGTGTCATCGTGTAGGACCTCTCAACACAGGGAAGAGCATGAGATCACAACAGCTCATTGTCTGCTTCCTTTGTCATGAACAAGCTTGTCAATCGATTACTGCAGCTCGAACCCATGGTCCATATGCATTTAAAGGGCATGAGATTAGAATGACAGCAGATTTTTCGGAAAAAAAACCAATGAACTTCGTAAAGCTTTCCTCAGCTTGAGACCTCCTCTGTGGCAGCTTGAACTCAAGTATAAGCCTGGGCGTAGTTCGCGTAGCCGCACTCCGCGAGCTACGCGAAGATGTACTTGCACTCCGCGAACGACGCATAGCTCCGCGAGCATGCGTAGTAGCTTGCTTGACCCGTTTGCAAGCCATTTTTCATCTTCGGGAGCGCTGTGGAACTCTGGAACCTGCTCGACACCACATCTCCAGACGTCGCCTTCCTCACGGAAACATGGATGAATGCCTCCTCAGCGCCCGACATCGCCGTCGCCATCCCGGATGGATACAAGATCACCCGGAGAGACCGCGTCAACGAGACAGGAGGAGGCATCGCCATCGTCCACAAGAACACCATCCGCATCACGACCAACTCAGACGACACCCTCACAGCCGCTTAACATCTTCACTTCCAGATACACACCGACCCCAAGACCACACTCAGAGGCACCCTCATCTACAGACCCCCAGGACCTCGCACACAATTCAGCGAAGACATCGCAGACTTCATCAGCCCGCACGCCCTCGCCTTCGCTGACTACACCCCCCTAGGGGACCTCAACTTCCACCTGGAGAACAACAACGACAACACCACCAGCACCCTGCTGGACAACCTCGCCAACCTCGGACTCATGCAACTGGTGAACACCCCCACCCACTACGCCGGACACACGCTTGACCCAGTCTTCTCCTCCAGCAAGTACATCTCCTTCAGCCACTCCACCGGACTCCACTGGACAGACCACAGCTGCGTCCACTTCAGCTTCAGAAAGACCACGACTCACCACCACCCGCAACAGGTTCCCCGCAGGAACTGGAACAAGATCACCACCGACCAGCTCACCACTTCACTGAGCCAGAACCCGCCCGCCAGCTCAACGGACCCCAACCAAGCAGCCAACAACCTCACACAGTGGATTACCAATTGCGCTCGCCCAACCAGCCTCGACCACTCGCAGTCCGGCTTCCGCGCCAACCACAGCACCGAGACCGCCCTCATCGCAGCCACTGACGACATCCGAGCCCTGCTCGACAACTGGGAAACAGCGGCCCTCATCCTCCTGGACCTCTCCGCAGCATTCGATACGGTCTGCCACCGCACCCTAGTGCAGCGCCTCAGCAACATCGGAATCCAAGAGAAGGCACTGGAGTGGATCATCTCGTTCCTCACCGGAAGAACCCAGAGAGTCCGCCTCCCCCCGTACAGATCCAAGGCCACCGAAGTCATATGCGGCGTACCACAAGGATCATCACTCAGCCCCACCCTCTTCAACGTCTACATGAGCCCCCTCGCAGCCATCGTACGCCAACACAACCTCAACATCATCTCCTACGCCGACGACACCCAGCTGATCCTCTCCCTCACCAACGACCCAGGAACCGCCAGAACCAACCTACACGAAGGGATGAAAGACGTAGTCGAGCGGATGAGGAACAGCCGCCTGAAACTGAACTCAGACAAGACGGAAGTCCTCATCCTTGGATCATCACCCTCCGCCTGGGACGACTCCTGGTGGCCCCCTGCCCTGGGCAGTGCACCCAAACCAACGGACCACGCACGCAACCTGGGCTTCATCCTGGACTCCTCCCTCTCGATGACCAGACAAGTCAACGCCGTCTCATCATCATGCTTCAACATCCTACGCATGCTCCGAAAGATCTTCCCATGGCTCGCCACCGAAACCAGGAAGACGGTCACACAGGCACTCGTCACCAGCCGACTGGACTACGGAAACACCCTCTATACCCGAACCACAGCCAAACTCCAGAAAAGACTCTAACACATCCAGAACGCCTCCGCACAACTCATCTTGGACATCCCCCGACACAGCCACATCTCCGGACACCTGAGAGACCTTCACTGGCTCCCCGCCAGCAAGAGAATCACGTTCCAACTCCTCACCCACGCACACAAGGCCCTCCACGACCTGGGCCCCAGGTACCTCAACAACCGCCTGACCTTCTACACTCCCACCCGCCAGCTACGATCGACCAGCCACGCCCTCGCCGCCGTGCCACGCATCCAAAGATCCACCATGGGAGGAAGATCCTTCTCCTACCTGGCAGCCAAGACTTGGAACTCCCTCCCCATCCACCTCCGCCTGACCCAAGAACACCTCTGCTTCAGGAAGCAACTCAAGACATGGCTGTTCGAGCAGTAGCGGACCCCCCTCCCCCAAGTGCCTTGAGACCCTCTGGGTGAGTAGCGCGCTATACAAATATCCTGATTGATTGATTGATTGATTGCCTGCATGCTCGGGATGTGTAGTGCGCGAAGTTACCCATGAGGTTTGTCCCGCCCGCTCGGGTCCCCTTATTTCCGGTCACTACTAACGTGTTCGCGAGTTATTCTGTGCCAGATTGCAGTTTCTGCGTGTTCGGCAACTCGATCTTACCGACAAGCATCCTCGCGCACGCGAAAATGCTATTGAGCGCGCGAGAACTACGCTACGCAGCAGTTTGCGGAGTATTCAACAACTTCGCGTTCTCCGCGGAGCGCGGAGTTGCCGAAACTCCGCAAACTCCGCGAACGGAGCGTAGTTCTTCGCCCAGGGTTACTCAAGTATGGCCTTTTTGAACCTGCACGTTTGCGAATCGCTCAAGATGGAATATCTAAAGAATTCTTTCATCCAGAAGACTTATGTCAATTTCTGGACCATCTATCCCCTCAAAATATGGAATGTCCTGCATCCGTACCAGAACCTGGATCCCAAAAGCAGTCTTTGAGCCCTCTAATATCCTCAATTGACCCCCAACGTAACCCGAGCCGGTCTCAAAGAAGAGGACAAAAACCAGATTGACTTATCCACTTCCTAGGAGATCGTGCACAAGCTCTTCAGGCAATGGCTGACCTCACACACAGTAGCGGTCGGTGGTGGGAGTACTGCCGGGCGGTGATGGGGGGCGGGGGAGGGACAAGGTGAGGGGTAGTAAACTACGGAATATGGCCAAATACAGGTAAGTAAACATATAAATAAATAAAATGAATGTTGTTGCGTGCACTGCATCAAATTTGGCGATGCAGTGCACGCAACAAAATGTATTTTATTTATTTATATGTTTACTTACCTGTATTTGGCCGTATTCCGAAATGTATTACCCCGCACCCTGCCCCTCCCCCGCCCCACGTCACCGCCCAGCAGCACTCCCACCACTGACGGCTACTGCTTACAGAAAAAGACAGAGACAAATCATGTTCTCCTCTGAAATCTTCTTTATTGGATGAGGGTGTGTCTTGATCTAGTTTGCCTGAGGGTCCTTCTACGACAATGAGAAACTGAGGACTGTCGTCTTCATATCTACTTATGATGGTGATTATTTCCCCCCCCCCAAAAAAGAAGAAAAAAGACACTTTAAGTAGTAGGGCTCTCCATATAGAAATTTTATTGAAATAATATGTTTTCCTTCATTTCTTCCTTCCCTTTTTCTGGGGATAGTTTGTCCAGTGCTCCTATTAATTGATTTATTCTCATGCATTAACAAGTTGATGAACATTCGCTTTATTCCTTCCTGTTGAGTATAACAAATTTGACTGCCTGAACATTTATTTATCCTGCTAATTATTATATACATTATAATATATCAATAAATCCTGTTTTTCTCTCTCCAATATATACTTATGATAATATTTCACTGTTCTCATAGTGTTTCCCAAAAAACAAGAATGTTTTACATTTCAAGTATTATACATTCTATAGGAAATAATTTCAGTTGACTGGTTACTTACTTGAATTTCTGCTTATTTGATATATATTGTGTGTATTGTTACACTTTTGACGTCCTATTGCATCTTTCCTTCCTCCTTTCTTTTCATCCTAATTTATCTATTTAATATTTAATATGTCTTTATGTTGTTATATAGCAATGATCCTATCTAACTATGCCAATATTTTCCAATTTTAACGGTTAAAATACTCAATTTTATTGATGTTCATTACTAAATTATTTAACTGTTATAATTCTTAACTGTTATTATTTCTAATCTCTATTACTATTTTAAACCTTAATTAATCATATAAATCTTATAATATCATATGATATAGACTTTCTTCTTTTCTTTTATTACTTCTCTCATTCTATTCTAACTTTCTTTTTCACCTCCCTCTAAAATTACTTTTATTATATTCTCTTCTACACTTGTTATATTCAATTCTTTCTTACTTGTAGTAATTTTATTCTCTATAGCGTCCTCCTTCTCTCGATTCATTTTACATCCATTTCCCTTTTCTCTTTTCTTTTCTTTCCTTATTCAGTAAATTAATTGAATGTGATAATGATTAAGTATGTTGATATTTCACTTTTATTCTGTTTAACATAATATTTGATTATATTTAATGTTGAAATTGTTATTATAATGTTACACAAAGCTTTTCTAACGGTATTCTGTTTTTATATATGATATTTAAATTGTTTCACATAATACAGATAATCTCCTCCTCCCCTTCTATCCTTCTATCCAGCTCCCCTTCCCTTTCATTATATCCTAATGGTATCTCTATTATGTTAATCATAAGTTATAGAGCGCACGGGCACCCAAGGGTTTCATGGCGCTGAAGTGAGGAAAATTAACGGCAAATAACCTATACAGATGCTTGCTTAAAGAGCCAGGTCTTCAAGGCTCTCCGGAACACCATAAGATTTTCACAACTCCTGATTGTCAATGGGAGTGCATTCCAAACCTTAGGGGCTAGGTAGGCAAATCGACACCCTCCCTGTTGCTTCCGTCTAAAGGAGGGTAGGGTAAGCAGAGAAAGATGAGCTGAGCGGAGATTACGGGAGGGCTCATGTTTCAGAATCATGCTGTTGATAAACCTAGGACTCTTTCCATGAAGGGCCTTAAAGGCCAGACAGCCGACCTTGAATCTGTTCTTCCTTTATCCTTCACCTTTTCTACTTTTTGATAATTTACATTATCATAATACATAATTGAACATTTACATAGCTAAGCTTTCTTCAAATGTTAACCTTCTTACTGACAATATTATTAATGTGGTGGTATTCTTTCTATTTACTTTGTCGCCGGATGGGGCACCTCGGCGCATAAAGCCCGAAAGTTTAGACCAGTTGAGGACAGTTCAATTCCCCAGAACTACGTTGTTTTTTATGTAGTGTATTTATCTCCTTTTCTCTTTATTTATTTTTATTTATTAATTCCTTTAATCTCTTTAGTGTTCTAATCCTTATTATTATTATTTATTTTCCTCTGTATTAACAAGAATCACATATCTAATTTCCTTCCTTACCCAGGGTTTCTTTCTATTTTTCCATTACAGATTTTTCCCTAATTTCTTCCTTTTATTCATCTTATCATTATACCCCTTCCTTCCTTGCGCAATTTTTACTCTTATAATATATTGTTTACTCTTTCCTTCCATCAAAAATCTAATATCTTTATCTACTAGATAGGCTTTTCCCTGAAGCATCACCTTTTCCCTTTCTAACATTCACATTGCAACTAACATTTTCTCTACTTCTCCCCCACTACGTATTATCTCGTGAAATGCTCACAGGCTTACATATTTTATCAAACGTAAAAAAATACTGTCAAATTTAAAAACAAAGAAAACTGATATAGCTCTTCTGCAAGAGACATATTTGGTTGCCCTAGAATCTTCTAAACTACGAAGAGATTGGGTTGGAAAAGTCCTTCATTGTGACTTAAAGACACAGTCTCTTCCTAATGGGAATCAGCCTCGGAAATGTGGAGTAGTTATTCTAATACACAATTCCTTACCCGTTACTTTTATAGAGTTTTGGTTGGATCTAGATGGTAGATATGTGTTTGCAAAACTAAAAATAGGTGATAAGATCCTTTGTGTTGGCTCTGTATATTCTCCGACAGGAGCAAAACGCTCCTTTTTTCACAGTTTAAATCGCCTATTGGTTGAAATCAGGGCATCCAGCTATATAATTAGTGGTGACTGGAATCTTGCTTGTGATGCAGTGATTGATAGAACAGGTCCCTTGAACAGATGTAATGAAGGCGACAGAGCTTTATTGAGAGACATCATATCTGACAATGGGCTAGTGGATCATGGGCGGCTAAGCCATCCTTCAGATTTGGAGTATACCTTCTTCTCCTCTCCTCATGGTACCCAATCCAGAATGGCTTTTTCTCATTTCTCAATCAACTGTTGCAATTACTAATGAATCTAATATCCTGGAGGCTGCCTTTTTGGATCATTCTCCTGTTATTATTCCCCTAGAAATAGGTTTAGTCTTTCCAGGCAGTGAATCATGGCCTATGAACTTTCAAAGATATTGTTCACCCAAGGGTAAACCCCTATTACGTTCCCATCTCTCAGATTATTTAACTATCAACAAATCATCAGGTAGCTCATGCAGAACTGTCTGGGCAGCTCCAAAAAACAACTATTCGTGGTCGATTGATGAGAGATGCAGCTGACGCCAATAAGTTGGCCTCCCTCCCTAGTATCGAATTAGAAACACAAATTGCCTCTCTCACACGTATATACTTATCCCACCCTACAATACCAAATCATTGTAAATTACAGCTGGCCAAATAAGCGCTTAATAATTTATACACTTCTAAAGCTGAATATGCTCCTCAACATCTTCAAGGTGGTTATTATGAGCAAGGCAGGCCGGCTACTCGCTGCTCAGCTGAAACAGCGTGAGGCAGCCAAGCGATTCCTGGAATACCAACAGAAACAGGTTTACATCTTATTAAACCTCAGGAAATTGTTAACACTTTTGCATCTTTCTACAAAAAGCTTCATACTCCTGAAACCTCATTAACAGAGGATCAATTAACCACATATCTTGCAGATATTGACCTCCCTTGCCTCACTGATGAAGGCAGAGATTTCCTTGAAGGTGACATTAGCAAAGAATAAATTACAGCTGCCATTGCTAATTTACCCTATCATAAATAACCGTGGGCGGCCAGCTACGCTCCGTCTGCGGAGTGTGCGTAGTTCCGCCTACTCCGCATTTTGCGGAGCTGGCGGAGCCAGGCGGCACTACGCACGCTCCGCAGACGGAGCGTAGCTGGCCGCCACCCCCCTCCTCCCGCCCTCCCTAAATACTTTAAAATAAAAGAACGCAATAATTTTAAAAGCACTTACCTTGCCGCCGCTGGCTGCCGCGTTCCCCGGGGCTCGTTCTCTTCCGTCTTCCGTATTTTGCAGTAATGCGCATGCGCGGACGGCCGCGCATGCGCATTTTCACGAGGAAATGCGCATGCGCTGCCGTCCGCGCATGCGCATTACTGCAAAATACGGAAGACGGAAGAGAACGAGCCCCGGGGAACGCGGCGGCCAGCGGCGGCAAGGTAAGTGCTTTTAAAATTATTGCGTTCTTTTATTTTAAAGTATTTAGGGAGGGCGGGAGGGAGGCGGGTTGCGGGGCTGCCGGCCAGTGGTTTTGCGGAGTGGGGCTACGCGGAGTGCGGAGGTGGGCGTAGTTTCTCGCCCACTTCGCGTAGCTCCGCGAAGCCCCACTCCGCGAACTCCGCCCAGGGTTAATCATAAATCTCTGAAAGATGGTTTTCCTGTGGAGTTTTATAAATGGTCCGGTACAGAAGCAATTGATACTTTATATCTGCCTTCCATGAAGCTGTACAAACAAATTCCTTTGCTCCCATTCCTAATAGAGCATTGATTGTGATAATTAGTAAACCAGGGAAAGCCCACTTGAATGTGGTAGTTACCATCCCATTTCTCTTATTAATGGAGATGTAAAAAATGTTGCGAGTATTCTATCGCCACAACTTCTCAAAGTTATCTTATCTCTTATACACCATTAGCAGGTTGGCTTTGTCCTGGGTTGTTTACCTTCGAACATTGCTGTGGCCCTTTCTATGGATGCAGAAAATGCATTTGACCGTATTGATTGGGGATATCTTTTTGCTACTATGAAGTGCTTTGGTTTAGGTGATCAATTTATCTCTAAAGTTTGCCTTCTTTATGACAACCCAGCAGCTCAGGTCAACTGTGGTGGATTTCTCTTTGATACTTTTCCAATTCAAAGGAGTACCTGCCAAGGTTTCCCCCTCTTCTCCCTTCTATTCCTACTAGTGATAGAATCCCTTGCCTCACTTATTCACCACTCACCACAAATTCAGGGTATACCTATAGTGGGAGGTGAATCTAAACTATACTTATATGCAACCTCCCTCACTCTTTACCAGCTTTACTTAAGATAATTGACAGTTTTGCAGTCCATTCCAGTTATAAAGTGAACTGGAATAAAAGTGAGGCTCCTCCCCTTTCCTCTGGCACCACAAAAGCATCAATTCATGGATATCCCTTCTGTTGGAAATCATCACAGTTGAAGTATTTGGGACTCTTAGTCAATAAAAGATTGACAAGTAGGGTTTCAGATAATCCTTCACCCTTTATAACACAAATGGAAACTGACTTTGCCAAATGGTCTCTTTTAGAATTTTCTATGTGGGGAAGAGTACAGGCCGAAAGGATGGTCAGTCTACCTTGCTTTACTTATGTGCTTAGCATGCTTCCAATAGTTGTTCCTCTATCTGTACTGCATCGCATTGATTCTTTTATGCAGTCTTTTGTCTGGGGATCTATGCACCCTCGCTTGGCTCCTGCCAAACTAATAGCTCACCACTCCCATGGTGGCCTGGGGTTACCATCCCTAGAACATTGTTCTTTAGCTCTACGCCTTTCACAATTGGTTTATCTACGTCCACGTATGGTTGACCCTACACAATGAGTTGTTACAGAGTGTTCCCTGTTTTTTCAAAATAATGGCCTCAACTTTTTGTACGGAATTGGTTATCCACAATCTTCTCCTCAACATCCAGTCATACAAGCTACATTTCAGGCATGGCAATGAGCAAATCGCCTTTTACGTGTTAACCATTGGTTACACTATAAAGCTCCACTTCAGGGAAATGAATATTTGAATAGATGGTCGTGCAACTCATTGGTCTAGCTGGAAATTGAGTGGAATTCAGACACTTGATCAGGTCATTCTAAATGTAGAAATAAAGTTATTTGATTTACTTCGCAAGGAGTTTGATCTCCCTTTACATCAGATCACATGTCATTTGCAACTACAGAACTCTTTAAGGTGGTGTCTGGGCCCTTTACCATGGACAGTAGAACCCTCACCTATACTGGATTATCTCCTTCTTTGGGGACGACAAAAAGGAGTAATGTCAGGATTATATGGTATTCTAACCAAACACTTATTTTCACAATCACTTTTCAAAACCCTCTGTGAGAAATGGCATGAACGATTATCTTTTACAATTGACACAGAAACCTGGCCGAGCATTTTGGATGTGCCCGACAAAGGTACATGAGAGGCGCGTCTAAATTTCTGTCTTTTCAAAACTTTACATGATTGGTGTTGGAGGTGTTCTAGAGTTAATTGTGACTGTCTCCATATACTCTGTGAATGTCCTCGTATGCAGTGTTTTTGGGATTATGTCAGGAACACTCTAAAGGAAACAATTCCTTTGCTTCGTCTTCCCTTAACCCCCACCCATTATCTTATTGCATGGTTTTGAGAACCTATCTACCATTACACATCTGCAATGCCATCTTTTACATACAGCACTCTCTACTGCCAAGATTTGTATATTATGTATGATTCAGACAGCATCTCATGAACAAATAATATACCGATTACAAGACCATGAGGAAAATTTCCAACAAGTTTGGACTCCTTTTCTCCAAGATCCTTGAATATTTTCTCCCCCTCTATTGTGTTCTATTCATCCTTACATCTTCTTTTCTTTATCCTCTATTTTCTGTTTTCCCCTTTTATCACCAGTGCTGATTTTGCTCTCTTTTCATGTGTTTTGCAAGCATCTTTCACTTTTATTCTTCTTCCTTCTTTTATTCTTTCCTTCCTCATCTTTCCCTTCCTATTTTTATCCCTCTTTTACCTGGGTAAGGAGCCTATATCTATTCCTTCTTACACATCTATTTATTTATATATACACATATTTATTTATCTATATATGTATTTATTTATCAATGGACTTATTTATTTATTTCTCTATCTGTTCATTATCTATTCTATTTAATTGTGTACGTTCCTATATTTACGATCCTTTCCTAGTTTCCCTCATCTTCACAAATATTCACCCAATCTAATGCTTATTCCACACTTAATGCTTAATGAGATTAAACTCCATTCCCCTTTTATATTTATATTGCTGTTCTTATTCCATTCTCTTTTAATTTTTATATTACTAAATGTAAAAGGAGTTATGAATTAACAATAATAAAACACATTACCCATTCTCTTCTTGTATATGTTTATTGCATCATGTGTGTTATCACTCTTTATTCGTAGTTTGCTTATTCTATATGATTCTGCTTCCCCTTTGAGAAAGTGACATTGTTACTGATGACAACCTTCTATGAGCCCATAATAACAGGGAGTAACTTCATTTGTTTATGTTTTTATTTATTTATGTACTCATGTATTCATGTATTTATGTATTTATATATCTTAAATTCCTTCAATAGAAAATTATGAAACAAAAATAAATAAGTTCAGTAGTGGCAGAGGGATTTTGTGTCCTATAGCCTGATCATGTTAAATAACTAGTTATTTTAGGCATGAGAGCCTGATTTCTCATCAAAGATAGTCCCAATGGCATAGCTGATATGTTATTCTTTTATATCAGGAATAACTATTGTGTTACCACAAAACATTGTTTGCATAAAACCCTACAACAGATAAAGAATCAGTATTGTGTGTCTTGGACAGCAAAGTGTGGCAGTCCCAAGAATGATAATGCCCAGTCACTCCTCAACTTTACTTACCTAACTACTAAATATTTGTTAAAGCAGAAGTGTACTCTCTCACTCTCCCTCGCTATCTGCTTTTCCTTCACCGATTTTCATCCCATTCCTTCTTTTGTCTCAATTCTCCCTGCACTTTCTGCCCTATATCAGCCTTTACTCTAACTCTCTGCTTTCCCCATTTATTTTCACATTCTTTGTCTTCTGTATCTATCGGTGCCTTCAGACCTCACCTCCTTCACTCACCCTTTTATATTTAAATATAAAGCTTATATTTTTCCGTCTTGCACATATCTTTTATGGTTTCCACATGTCTGTTTCCTTCCATCTTCACCATTCGTTAGACCTATTCCTCCACCTTAGAAAGTGTTTGCAAATTGTAATCCAGGCATGATACATCAGTACAATGATAGCTCATCCACTATGGGGCTAAGCCATAAATTATGTCTCACCAGCTGAAACAAGCAATGGCAAAACCAAATGGTCTGGTGTTAATCACCGGCCTTTTGGCTTCGTGACTCTTTTTGTTTTTATCATGCTTGTTTCCCAAAACGTGTTTAGTGAAATTGCCAGACCTACATGAATCTAAAACAATAATTGTCTAAAAGCAAAACTATTTGTGGTCTCAAAAAGCACACACTACATTATTAGTCCTTAGCTTTTAAGGAAACTACATCCCGTATCCACACCACTAGATGAATATTTGTTCACTCATGGCACTGGTCATATGCTCAAACCATCACCAAACTCAGCCATTTTAAATATCAATCACCCATGCAATCAGTCCCATGGGCCATTCAGTCATGTCTCCCACAGATATGTGAACCTCTATTCTGCCTCACAGCGTGACCCAGCTGCTCAAATTTATTATGACATTTCATATCCTACTCACTAGGTTCATGGCCACTCGCATCATTTGACTAAAGTGAGCTCCATCAGCTACGTATACAGCTCACACCTAGATCTGTCACACACCATTGCATTTTTTAGTGTGTTATAGCATCCTTCAGTCACATGATGACCGACCACCTACAGGTGTACTTACCGACACAGATCCACATCATTCTTCTTGAGCAGTCTCATACATGCACAATGGCTTACTCAAGACCAATCCTGCACTGCTGGTTGTAATCTCTTTACTCACAGTCACTGTTCTACATCTGCTATCAAAAATCTAAAATATGTATGGATTGGAATGATAATAACCAAAAAACAAGAATACATGTGCAGCAGGAATAAAAGGAGTGCAATAATATTATTAGTGCATTAGGTTAACACACCAACCTTATTAAGTTGTAATAGTAAAAAAAGCGTTCATAGAAAACTTGTAAAGAAGTAAACATGGAATTATCTTGGAGTAATAGGAACATATTCAGTGGAAAACTGAAGTAAAATTCTATCCAGTTATTCCATTTCCAGTTCCCTCATCTGTTCTGTGCACAGTAAAATAGTGAGAGGTTTTCTTGTGTTCAGACAAATAATCTCCAATTTTTTTTATAGACCACTCCCAGAGCAATTATTGGTGTGTACTTTTTTCAGGTATAAGCCTACCAAACAGCATAGGTGCCTGGTTGCAAAAATATTTCATGTGGGACTTCTGAAAGCTTCCCTGACATTGCATTCCACCCGTTGCTTACCATTGACTTTATGTTTGTAACTCATATTTTCTGGCTTTCTATTTACTGGCTTTTTGTTTTTGACTATCCAGCTGTCTTCTTTCCTGCCATTGGGCAAAAGCGGTGTACTTCCAGGAGTGCTCACGTTTTGTAAACAGGACTTTACATTTTGTTCTTATCTTGTCACATTTGCTGTGCTTTTAAAGACAGATCAAAGGTCAGGCGCTGTCCTCCAAGGATGCCTGCTGTTTAATTTCTTTCTTGGACTTTAAAGTGAGAGCCTTTATGTGACAATCTTGCTTTTCTTTTTCTCACACACAACATTTACAAGAACTGTGCAAGTACTGTATATTATATCAGAATTAGGAATGCAGAAATGTAGCACATTTTTTGTTAATACTGAAATGTAATTGAAACAAATACATTAATATGATCAGTACACTAGGTGATGATATTTCAAAACATTGTCATTTGTACGCTGTACAGTTGTATTAGTAAAACTGTATGTCTATGCAAATTAAATGGTCATTTCAATTTAAAATATGTTGTCTGTAATGGCAGTGTAGTACCACATCAGGCATACTCAACTCTATGCTGCATCACTTCACTGCACTCTACTCCGCTTTATACCACTCCACCACACTTTTTGCCCACATCCACCGAAATATACTCCTCTCCAATCATTCCCATCCAAATGTACCCATTCCTGTCCACCCCACCTCAATCTATCCTGCCCCACTCCAATCTACCCCACTCTAACCCAATCTACGCCACTCTAACCTAATCTACTCCACTCCAATGCCCCCACTCCACTCAATCTAACCCAATCAACCCCACCCCACTCCAATCTACCCTAGTCTACTGCACTCCACCCTAATCTAACCCATTCCATTCCAATATACCCCAATTCAATTTATCCCACTCCAATATACCACACTAATCAAACCAACTACCACACTCCAATCCACTCCCTGCTACCCCACTCTACTCCCACTCCACCCTGATCCAATGTACCCCAAAACACCCCAATCTACCCCACCCTACATCACTAACTTTTAGACATGCTGCACAGCAGTCACACTGGTGTGCATAATGGCTAAAACACATTGCAACAGGTCTTCCATAAGAGAGATCTATTAGCTTTGGGAGAGGTATGGCGCCGCGGCCAGGGTGACTGACTCTTGAATCTGGAGATCAAGGTTTGATCCCTACGGCCGGTGGCAGATTAGCCCAGCACCATGTGACTCTGGGCAATAGCTTGCTTAATCTTCCTGACGGCCCCCAGCGCCTAGAGACCCTAACGGGTAATGGTCCACGCTTTACAAAATGTGGATTAATATTATTTGCCACTTCTTGTTGTTTTTCATTTTTATTTATTCCCCCAGCTTCAAGCTTCTCTTTTGCTTGCTTTCCCACTAAACCAACCCCAACATATTTACTTCTCCTACCACCCGCTTCTACATTGCCCTCTTTATCTGTTACAGTCTTTTACAAATATTTTCTTTCTTTTTCTTTTTTTAATAGGCCTGGCGGCTCTCATTTACTGGTTGGTCTGCTCTGTTTTCCATTGGTATTTGTGCACCTTTTCAAATGTTTACTTTGTTTATTTATTTTGTTTTTACCTACTCTCCAAGTGGAGTCCCCATCTTGCATTTTTACATAAAACAATAATTGAAACAGCGGCTGTTTAATTCCATATGGGGACTCATGCACGATGATGCAAGTATGCATACATCATCCTTCTTTCCGACCATAGTGTTAAGAGGTGTACAACTGTCATTGGTGCACTCATCATCACACTCTTTTTGCCATTTGTTTTATTTTTGCACAAACTGTAGACTAACGGCCAAAAGCATTAGCAAGTCCTTTGGTCGTAAGGCAAGACCTGTTGGTTTTGCCAATGCTTGTTTTAAGTCATAATCTGCTCTGCCAGCAAACGAATAAAGTTCCAGTATATGTAAAACAAAGTTTACCGATTAATACTCAAGATCAGCCTACAATATTACATACCCTATGGTATTCCTTCCTGGTTTCATTCTTATGTCTTCTTTGCTTGTGATCTGTATGCATTTGAAATGCTTCGCATTCTGTATTACCTATGTGACTCTGGCTGCGGGCCCTCACATGGTTCAATCACTCGGTTAGGCAGTTGTCTGCTAGACTCAGACTGAGAGGGAGCTCGCTGTCATGGGTCCTTATATCGACTGGAAATAAAGGGCCAGATGTAGGTAAATATCATTTACCGATTCTAAAATACCAAATTTTACCGATTCGTTATTTTAGAATCGGTAAATGCTATGTAGAAAAAAAATTGGTAAGTATTACCGAATTGGTACGATTCGTTTTTTTACCGATCGGTATTTACCAATTCCGTAATTCACATTCATTCATATGGGCCTGAAGGCCCGTAGGAATGAATGTGAATTACCGAATCGGTAAATACAGATTCAGTAAAATAGGGAAACATTCAAGGGTGGCAGGGTGTCACATTGACACCCTGTTGCACCCCTGGATAGTGTTTGTGTGCACATGTGGCACACATACATGCCATAAGGGCATGTATGTTTGCCACATGGCACTGTTGAAAATGCACAGATTTGCATTTTCAAAAGTATTCGGTATTTACCACCAACTAATAGTTGTTGGTAAATATCGAATCCTTACAGCACATAAGCACTCTTAAAAGTGCTTCCTACATGCGATTTACCGATTCGGTAAATACCGAATCGGTAAATAATGATTCGGTAAATACCGAATCGGTAAATACCGATTTGGTATTTACCAAATCATCCCCTACATCTGAAATGGCTCAATACCGGTCGGTAAGCCAAAATTTACTGAATTTCGGGTTTACCGACCGGTAATGGGCCACCTACATCGGGCCCAAAGTCTTCTTTCACCAAGAAACTTACCTGCAACTGGAAGTCTTTCACTCCTCTATATCCCCATATTGAAATTGCCATGCAGTAATACTGCCAGAACCCATCCTGGGGTAATACATCCCCATCATGAAGTCACCACGTCCATCATTGATTAGTACAGTCCCATTCTAAAGATATCTTGGGATCATCCTTGAGAAATAAAGCCTCATTCTGAAGTCATCTCAAGATAATTTTGTAATAATACAACCCTATCTCCATAGGGTCATTTAGGACTAATACAACCTAATCCTGAAATCATCATGGGATCCTCCCACAGAAGTAAATGATCTTCACGTGTTTTCCACTTAAGTCGTCAGAAACCCATCCTGGAAATATGCAGCCTAATCCTGGAATCATCATGGGATCATCCTGTAGTAGTAAATGGTCATCATATGTTATCCACTGAAATAATCAGCAACCAACTTTGGAGTCGTTTCTTTGATTGTTCATACTTCAACATGGTTTGGGATAACTTCCCCAGAAAATTAAAGGAATAGCCCAGCTGAAGTCAGATGATGACTTTGGAATGACTACAGAATGATCTCCCTTTTTGACTTGGGAACCCACTACGGTGGAACGGTAAAATAAAAAAGAAAGAAAATGAATGTGTGCGGTTGCACAAAAAAAGAAAGAGAGCATTTTGAATGTACTTTGTAGCTGTCAAGCTCTTCAAGTTAAAAAAAAAGTTTTAAAAAAACGGGTTGTAGTGGTAGCTCTGAAGGAGCATTGGCAGGGAAGTGAGAAGTAAAGGAAATGTGGTGCTTAACAGAGCACAGTTGACATTAAATGAAATATGAATGTGAGCAACATTTTTATGTGATTGTAGCATGTACTGAAATATCTCATCAGACCTAAGATGTCTGTATGCAAGTCCTAAACATCTTTATCAGATTGTGAACTCAAATCAAGCTGTGTCTTACCTTGGCGTGACAGGATGCAAACATAGGGCTTTTGATTATACTGCACTGCTTCTGTGCCCAGGCTTGTCGGAAGGGGTTATTGGAACAGGGGTCCAGTATGGTGCTGCCAGGACAGGAGGAGTCAACTTGCCAGCTATTTCCAAATGTTAGCTCGCTGGTCTCCAAAGACTGATACCTGGATGTGAAATCATTGCTGACAATCCTATCGAAATTTCCACACATGCCACAGACTTTACCCTGCAAAAAAAGTTCAGGAACTGCTATTTTTTTCAAATCGGATACAACCTGTTTTGAGCATCACAGATCAAAGATACATTAGACCCCTAGACTGAGTGAGGATAATTTGGAAAAATGGATGACTGTCTAGAGTGAGAGTATCTTACCAAGGTCACTGGTTCCAGTCTAGCTAAGATTTGAAGTGAGAAATGGGAAAGCCCTGACCAATGGCAGTGAAAATAAATCAGAACTTGATACCCATCTAGTTTAATTCTGTGCAATCAGCCCTGTTAAGCACAGCAATAAACATGTGGCACTAAACATTAGGTCTGTCGATTTGTAACACCATTGTACTGCTTTCCATGTCTCTTGCAAGTCCATTCAAAGGTCAGGTTGAAGGCAGAGCCCATATATTCGGTTAAGTTAAGTACTGGTCTTTTAAATGGAGCTAGCATTGAGACCATGAACACTACACTAGATGCTGGAAAGGGTCTCAGCTAGGACAAAAACAAAAGTCCTAAATTCCGTGCAAGAGTTCTCAGACATTGTAATTTAAAGTAGATGTTGGTGCTTGTTATGAATGGTTGGAAAGTTCCTACTTAACATGAACGTCTTCAATTAATTCAATGGATGGGCTAGCAGCACCACTACTATATGCCATAATGGAATGATGTCATGGATTACCATCACATTTTACTCACAATGTGTAGATTTCATGAACTCATACCCTATGCCAGAGAGAATTAAATGCTAGTGGTGATGAAGATGTTCATCTTACAATGGTACCTATTTTCCGATGGTCCATCAATTGATTAAACTGTAAACGTCACTTTTTGGGAACTAATTTTGAGATTCATATTTTAAACTGAGATCATTCCTCTCCCAGCCATCACCTTCCTTATAATCCATGATTAGTTCCATTACCTCAGCGTTACCCTTCTGTTCACAACAAACATATATGAAAATACCTGAAATTCAGCTGCAAGCTGGACTATCACAGTGGTCTTTTGGTCCCACATTAGGGTCAAGCCATGGAGTGTGTTGACAATGATGTACATCCCAAGAAGGTTCACTTGATAGATATCCTTCATCTGGGGGTCCTTGATTCTTTCCTTAACTACTCCATCTGTTAAGACGATCACTGTGTTCTGCAAGTACAATGAAATTAAGGGCCATGACAACACCAGGCACTTTTTGGTGACTTTTTTCACTCAGGTAGCAGCTTAACATCATTAGCGGATTCAATGTTCCATTCAAGTCTTCTGCATTCTCTCTGAAAATGCAATGACTATCTTGCAATCATTCATAACTAGAGAAACCTCTTGTGCATGGCATGAATTTGCATATAACAATGTACATTTTGCAACAATTATAACATATTTCTATGTATAACGCTTAGAAATAGTAGAAGTATGGGATAAAGCAATACACAAGCATATTATTGTTATTATTTGTATTATTATTATTATTATTATTTTTATTATTATTATTATATACACCTTTTGAGGATTTGGTCTTGAATGTGAGTCATTGAATATTCTCTGATTAGCTTAATGTGGCAGATCTTTTTACCACCTAGCTGTTTGCTTCCACTGTTGAATAGCCTCTCTGTGTGAACTAGCACAGTTCACAGTTAATGGTGAAATTCGCTTGACTTGATAACAAGAGCGGTGAGTGACGATGCTCCGCTGCAGTTTCTCTTGCTGTGCCTGGCATCCTCCCTCTTTCTCAGTGGGATATTCTTGAGACACAAACAGAATTGAAAAAGTTCTTCCTACATTTGAATTTGCATATTTGTTAACAATTGATTAGTTACCATTTTTGTTGGCAAATCCACAGATGTGTGTATTTAACAAGTTTACCTATTTACAGTTTCTTCTTGGATTATTTTCAAAACAACAATATAGGCTGCGGTTCTCTTATTCATATGAATCTGCACTCACTTAATATATTTAAGGTTACATGCATCCCAAGTTGATCCATGCTGTAATTTGAGGGCCATCTTAGTCGAGTCCAATATTGACCAGTAAATGTAGCCTCCACCTTGTATGCTGTTTTTGTTTCCACTGGTGTTAGAAATTGGGTTTCTGGTTAGCAGAGGTATGCACACTGTCCAAGCAGAAACCACAATCCTAGTCAAAGTAAGGTACAAAAACATCCTAAATGAACTAATGCTCACCCTCTGGTATCTTGGCACAGTGGAGTCAGGCTTAACTTATGAGGCAACGCATAAAGTATTTGTGCAACACTTCAAACAGTAAATCAATGAAAACACAAGAAAAAAAGATACCACTCGTGGTTGGCAACATTCCGTTTAATTCGGTGAACAAAACGATACAAATCCAATATGTCTAAGCTGAGTTATTGAATTTTTAAAGATTACCTGAAATGTAGTGATTAAAACCACAAAGCGCCAACCAAAGGCTATCGGGTCGCGCTGGACCGTGTCATTTCCAAAAGTTCTGGCCCACCATGATGGAGCACATGTTCCATACAAGGACAAGCTTTGGCCTGCTGCAAAGTACCTTGATTGTGTCATTGTCAAAGACCAGATTCAGGTTGTCGATGAGGTGATACGTCCTTGTTAGTCCACACATGTAAGCGATGCATCAGTTCCGAGCCATGCAATGGCAAGGATGCATGAAGAATGGAGTAGATGCACAGCGCAGTCGGCGATGTTTTCGGGGTATAGGAGATACACCGGTTCCGATTCCTTGCATCAACCGCGGTGCATGGAATTTGCTGAAGCCTCACTTCAAACCCACTTCCAAAGGTCCAGGACTGGGCTGGCACTACTTGGCAGGTTAGACTCACAGATGGTGGGGTCCAGGTGCAGTAGCATGTGAGTTGAAAGTATTTTAAGCCAGTCAGAAAACCCTTAGAGTCACTCTGGTTCTGGGTTCAATTGATTTGAATCCATTCCTTCACACCCATGCAAGGGTTAGCATGCAGCAGGTCTGCAGAGCAGGAGTCCAGCAGAATAGCAGTCTAGCAGAGTGTCAGTCCCCTCAGAAGCACACAGTCCTTCTTTCTGGAGGAGTATCCGCAGGCCCAGATGTGTACTAAAGTGGTTGTGTCTGAGGTCCAGTACTTATACCCAGTTGATCCTTTGAAGTGGGGAGACTTCAAAGAGACGCCATTGAAATTCTTGTTCGGGCTCTAGATGCACTACAGCGGGTTATGCACCTCTTTGTGTGGGGAGAGGACACAACCTATGCAGGTGTAAGTGTGAGGCTGTGTCCAGCTTGTCCCGTTCATCTTGCCCAGGATGGCCCATCAGGACACAGATGGTCCATCAAGTCACACATAAGCTCCCTTTGTGTGTGGCTTTCCAGAGGAAATACACAAAGCCCAGCTGTCACCTAAATGCAGACATGCAATTAGAGACTGGTAGCAGACTCCAAATAGCTAAAGTAAGAAAATTGCAACTTTTTAAAATGGCATTTTTAGAACTGCAATTTGAAATCCAACTTCACCGAAAGTTGTGATTTCAAATTGTGATTCCAGAGACATCAAACTTCGGGGTCCAATCTCTTCCCTATTGGAAATGACACTTGTAAAAGGTAAAAAGGTAATTCCAATGTTATCCTATAGGTGTGATAGGGCTTTCAGTAGTGAAAAAATATTTAGGGCAGGTAAAACTTAAACAAACATGTCCAGCTTTTTAAATACGCTACATTTTGGCCTTGGGGCTGTCCAGGGCCTACCTTTGTGGTGACGTATATGTATTACAAAGGATGGCTTGGCCTTGCAAGGGGTTTATTTACCAGGTTGACAGGCCAATTAACCATGTATCTACAGTCTCTGCAATGGAAGGCCTGAGACATGGTTATATGGCTATTTGAGTGGGTGAGGTGGCACAATCAGTGCTGCAGGCCCACTAATAGCATTTCATTTACAGACCCAGGGCACATCTAGTGCACTTCATGAGGGACTTATAAGTAAATTAAATATGCCAATTGTGGATAAGAAAATGTTACCATGTTTTAAGCAAAGAGCACATGCACTTTAGCACTGGCTGGTTAGCAGTGGTAACGCGCCCAGAGTCCTAAAGCCAGCAAAAACTAAGTCAGCAAACAGATCCGAAGACAAATGGTCAAGGGAACCACACCAAGGATGCCTGCCCTAGCAACTGGTTTGTATAAATCAGTGGACTGATTTATACACCGGGATCTGTGTTTGACTCTATGGTCGCAGGTTTGATTTTACTCTCAAACTTTCATCTACTAATTTCCAAAAAAATGAGTTATCTAAAAATAGACATCTCTGATTTAGTGCCTGGAAAATCAGTAGTTGGCATTCTTTTTGGAATACTAAGTACCTGTTATCATGTGTTTCTATCTCAAAACCTCACGGCTGGTGAGGTCCTTTTGTAAGTGCTCAAGAGATAGGATTATGCATAATAAATGCGTTCCAAGGTCAGATGCTAATGTAGACTTGTTACATTTTTGTACTTTTCTTTCCATTTTTTTTGCTGTTTTATTGCATTTTCATAACAACATTCAATGTTACACCTGGATATAGTAGAAAAAAAGGAAAATCCCTTGGTGGACGAAGCACTCTTAAACTAATCTATGTGCTCTTCACACAGATTGCAGCCCATGTATTAGAATTTACACCTAATTCCAACACCATTAGTTACAAAGTAAGTAGATACTATAAAAAGGGGGTGGGGTCGCACACTACTTACACACCGGCGGAAGTTGCCCCTAAGGACTCTGGTCATTGTAGTAGAGTGTTCGCGATGCATCATCTTTCGATCTTGCTATCTTCGCTGTCTTCGCCATCCCTGGACACGTGTTTCGGGTTTTCAACCCTTGTCAGCAGGGATAGGCAGTGTTCTGGGGTCGCCGATGGCTGCCAATATCTGCCAGGTATAGTACCACTCCGGCGCGTAGGTGCGGGATCCCAGGCTCGTCAGCCCGCTGCTCAAGGGAGCTTTAAGTTACAAAAAGGGGGTGGGGTCGCACACTACTTACACACCGGCGGAAGTTGCCCCTAAGGACTCTGGTCATTGTAGTAGAGTGTTCGCGATGCATCATCTTTCGATCTTGCTATCTTCGCTGTCTTCGCCATCCCTGGACACGTGTTTCGGGTTTTCAACCCTCGTCAGCAGGGATAGGCAGTGTTCTGGGGTCGCCTATGGCTGCCAATATCTGCCAGGTATAATACCACTCCGGCGCGTAGGTGCGGGATCCCAGGCTCGTCAGCCCGCTGCTCAAGGGAGCTTTAAGTTACAAAAAGGGGGTGGGGTCGCACACTACTTACACACCGGCGGAAATTGCCCCTAAGGACTCTGGTCATTGTAGTAGAGTGTTCGCGATGCATCATCTTTCGATCTTGCTATCTTCGCTGTCTTCGCCATCCCTGGACACGTGTTTCGGGTTTTCAACCCTCGTCAGCAGGGATAGGCAGTGTTCTGGGGTTGCCAATGGCTGCCAATATCTGCCAGGTATAGTACCACTCCGGCGCGTAGGTGCGGGATCCCAGGCTCGTCAGCCCGCTGCTCAAGGGAGCTTTAAGTTACAAAAAGGGGGTGGGGTCGCACACTACTTACACACCGGCGGAAGTTGCCCCTAAGGACTCTGGTCATTGTAGTAGAGTGTTCGCGATGCATCATCTTTCGATCTTGCTATCTTCGCTGTCTTCGCCATCCCTGGACACGTGTTTCGGGTTTTCAACCCTCGTCAGCAGGGATAGGCAGTGTTCTGGGGTCGCCGATGGCTGCCAATATCTGCCAGGTATAGTACCACTCCGGCGCGTAGGTGCGGGATCCCAGGCTCGTCAGCCCGCTGCTCAAGGGAGCTTTAAGTTACAAAAAGGGGGTGGGGTCGCACACTACTTACACACCGGCGGAAGTTGCCCCTAAGGACTCTTTTCATTGTAGTAGAGTGTTCGCGATGCATCATCTTTCGATCTTGCTATCTTCGCTGTCTTCGCCATCCCTGGACACGTGTTTCGGGTTTTCAACCCTCGTCAGCAGGGATAGGCAGTGTTCTGGGGTCGCCGATGGCTGCCAATATCTGCCAGGTATAGTACCACTCCGGCGCGTAGGTGCGGGATCCCAGGCTCGTCAGCCTGCTGCTCAAGGGAGCTTTAAGTTACAAAAAGGGGGTGGGGTCGCACACTACTTACACACCGGCGGAAGTTGCCCCTAAGGACTCTGGTCATTGTAGTAGAGTGTTCGCGATGCATCATCTTTCGATCTTGCTATCTTCGCCATCCCTGGACACGTGTTTCGGGTTTTCAACCCTCGTCAGCAGGGATAGGCAGTGTTCTGGGGTCGCCGATGGCTGCCAATATCTGCCAGGTATAGTACCACTCCGGCGCGTAGGTGCGGGATCCCAGGCTCGTCAGCCCGCTGCTCAAGGGAGCTTTAAGTTACAAAAAGGGGGTGGGGTCGCACACTACTTACACACCGGCGGAAGTTGCCCCTAAGGACTCTGGTCATTGTAGTAGAGTGTTCGCGATGCATCATCTTTCGATCTTGCTATCTTCGCTGTCTTCGCCATCCCTGGACACGTGTTTCGGGTTTTCAACCCTCGTCAGCAGGGATAGGCAGTGTTCTGGGGTCGCCGATGGCTGCCAATATCTGCCAGGTATAGTACCACTCCGGCGCGTAGGTGCGGGATCCCAGGCTCGTCAGCCCGCTGCTCAAGGGAGCTTTAAGTTACAAAAAGGGGGTGGGGTCGCACACTACTTACACACCGGCGGAAGTTGACCCTAAGGACTCTGGTCATTGTAGTAGAGTGTTCGCGATGCATCATCTTTCGATCTTGCTATCTTCGCTGTCTTCGCCATCCCTGGACACGTGTTTCGGGTTTTCAACCCTCGTCAGCAGGGATAGGCAGTGTTCTGGGGTCGCCGATGGCTGCCAATATCTGCCAGGTATAGTACCACTCCGGCGCATAGGTGCGGGATCCCAGGCTCGTCAGCCCGCTGCTCAAGGGAGCTTTAAGTTACAAAAAGGGGGTGGGGTCGCACACTACTTACACACCGGCGGAAGTTGCCCCTAAGGACTCTGGTCATTGTAGTAGAGTGTTCGCGATGCATCATCTTTTGATCTTGCTATCTTCGCTGTCTTCGCCATCCCTGGACACGTGTTTCGGGTTTTCAACTTTTTGAAATGTTTAAGCGGGCTGACGAGCCTGGGACCCCGCACCCGCGCGCCCGTGTGGTACTAGACCTGGCAATATTTGGCAGCCACCGGCAACCCCAGAAGATAAGAAGATGGCCTATTCCCTGCTGATGAGGGGTAAATACCCTGAAACACGTGTCCAGGGATGGCGAAGATGGATACATCATGGAATACTAAACTACACTGACCATAGTCCTTAGGGGCGATCCCGCTGGTGAGTGAGTGGTGTGCGACCCCACCCCCTTTTTGAAATGTTTAAGCGGGCTGACGAGCCGGGGACCCCGCACCCGCGCGCCCGTGTGGTACTAGACCTGGCAATATTTGGCAGCCACCGGCAACCCCAGAAGATAAGAAGATGGCCTATTCCCTGCTGATGAGGGGTAAATACCCCGAAACACGTGTCCAGGGATGGCGAAGATGGATACATCGTGGAATACTAAACTACACTGACCATAGTCCTTAGGGGCGATCCCGCTGGTGAGTGAGTGGTGTGCGACCCCACCCCCTTTTTGAAATGTTTAAGCGGGCTGACGAGCCTGGGACCCCGCACCCGCGCGCCCGTGTGGTACTAGACCTGGCAATATTTGGCAGCCACCGGCAACCCCAGAAGATAAGAAGATGGCCTATTCCCTGCTGATGAGGGGTAAATACCCCGAAACACGTGTCCAGGGATGGCGAAGATGGATACATCGTGGAATACTAAACTACACTGACCATAGTCCTTAGGGGCGATCCCGCTGGTGAGTCAAGTCAAGTCAAGTCATAAGATTTATATAGCGCACTACATACCCAGAGGGTTTCAAGGCGCTTAGGGAGGGGAGGAGGATTATTTGTCAAATATCCACGTTTTAAGTTGCTTTCTGAACGCTAGGTGATTCTGGGTGAGGCGAAGGTAAGCGGGAAGTGAGTTCCATGTTTTGGCAGCCAGGTATGAGAAGGATCTGCCTCCCATGCAGGTTTGTGTTGATGCGAGGGACAGTGGCGAAGGCTTGGCTGGAAGAGCGAAGTTGGCGGGAGGGGGTGTAGAAGGACAATCGAGAGTTGAGGCAATCTGGTCCGATGTCGTAGAGTGATTTGTGTGCGTGGGTTAGCAGTCGGAAAGTGATTCTCTTATTGACGGGTAGCCAGTGGAGGTCTTTCAGGTGACCAGAGATGTGTTCGTTGCGTGGGATGTCTAATATGAGCCTGGCTGAGGCGTTTTGGATTCGTTGTAGTTTCTTCTGGAGTTTAGCGGTGGTACCTGCGTAGAAGGTGTTTCCGTAGTGCAGTCGGCTCGTGACTAGAGCGTGGGTGACTGTTTTCCTTGTTTCGGAGGGGATCCAGCGAAATGTTTTTCTGAGCATGCGAAGGATGTTAAAGCAGGAAGAGGATACGGCGCTGACTTGTCTGTTCATTGAGAGTGAAGAATCCAGGATGACGCCAAGGTTCCGTGCGTGGTCTGTCGGGATGGGTGCATTTCCGAGGGCATCCGGCCACCAGGAGTCGTCCCATGCAGAGGGGGATTTACCTAAGATGAGGACTTCTGTTTTGTCTGAGTTCAGTTTCAGACGGCTTTGTTTCATCCATTCGGCGACTTCTTTCATTCCTTCGTGTAGGTTAGTCTTGGCGGTGCTGGGGTCCTTGGTGAGAGATAGGATCAGCTGAGTGTCATCCGCGTAAGAGATGATGTTGAGGTTGTGTTGGCGGGCGATGGCCGCGAGGGGGCTCATGTATACGTTGAAGAGGGTGGGGCTGAGTGAGGATCCTTGTGGTACGCCGCAGATGATTTCAGAGGCCTCGGACTTGAATGGTGGGAGGCGGACTCTCTGGGTTCTTCCGGTGAGGAACGAGGTGATCCATTCCAGTGCCTTTCCTTGGATTCCGATGTTTCTGAGGCGTTGTAAAAGGGTGCTGTGGCATACCGTGTCGAAGGCTGCAGAGAGGTCGAGGAGGATGAGGGCGACTGTGTCTCCATTGTCCAGTAGAGTTCGAATGTCGTCTGTTGCTGCGATGAGGGCGGTCTCAGTGCTGTGTTTGGCTCGGAAGCCAGATTGTGAGGGGTCGAGTGATTTGTTGGCTTCGAGGAAGGCGGCGAGCTGGTTGTTGAAAGCTTTCTCGATGACTTAGGCCAGGAATGGAAGAAGCGAGATGGGGCGGTAGTTTTTGAGTTCGGTGGGGTCTGCTGTTGGTTTTTTCAGAAGGGCGGTGAGTTCAGCGTGTTTCCAGTCTTCTGGGAAGGTAGCGGAGTTGAAGGAGCAGTTGATGACGTCTCGGAGGTGCGGAGCTATGACGGAGTCGGCTTTGTTGAAGATGTGGTGAGGGCATGGGTCTGTGGGGGATCCAGAGTGGATGGAATTCATCAGGCGGATGGTGTCCTCAGTGGAGATTGGGTTCCAGGCGTTAAGGGTGTTAACGGGGGGAAGATGGTCAGCTGATGGTAGGGTGGGTTGTCTTCCGGGTTGGTTGTCAAAGCTGTTGTGGATGTCAGCAATCTTGTTGTGGAAAAAAGAGGCTAGGGAGTCGCAGAGGGTTTGAGAGGGGGTGATGTCGTTGGAGTTGGCCGAGGGGTTGGAAAATTCCTTGACGATGTTGAAAAGTTCCTTGCTGTTGTGGGCGTTGTTGTCGAGTCGATCCTTAAATGCTGTTTTCTTGGCTTTTCGGATCAGTTGGTGGTGAGTACGGATGGCGCTTTTGAAGGCGTCCTTGTTGCTGGTGGATGGGTCTTTTTTCCAGGCCTTTTCAAGGGAGCGGCATAGTTTCTTGGATTTCTTGAGGTCCTCGTTGAACCATGAGGCCTTCTTGATGCCAAGTTTGTGTTGGCGTTTTTTCAGTGGTGCTAAGGTGTCGGCGCTGTTGGATAACCAAAGGGTGAGGTTGGAGGCGGCTTCGTTGGCGTTAGAAGAGAGGGCTGGGGAGGTTTGAAGGAGCGATGTGGAGATCTGCTCCGTGGTGATTTTGTTCCAGTTTCTTTGTAGAGTTGGTTGGAGGTGGATGATTGGTTTCGGCTTGTTGTAGGTGAAGTGAACGCAGCTGTGGTCAGTCCAGAGGAGATCCGTAGTGTGGCTGAAAGAGACATGGTTGCTGGAGGTGAAGATGGGGTCGAGTGTGTGACCTGCGATGTGGGTGGGGGAAGTGACTAGTTGTTTAAGTCCGAGGTTGGCGAGGTTGTCCAAGAGGGTGGCGGTGTTGCGGTCGTTGATCTTCTCAAGGTGGAAGTTGAGGTCTCCCAGAAGGATGTAGTCTTTGGAGGGGAGCGCGTGTGGGGTGATGAAGTCCGTGATGTCTTCACTGAATTTAGCGCGGGGTCCTGGTGGTCTGTAGAGGAGGGTGCCTCTGAGTGTGGTCTTGGGGTCGATGTGGATTTGGAAGTGAGGGTGTTCGGAGTTGGCGAGGTTGTCGTCAGAGCTGGTTGAGATGCGGATTGATTTCTTGTGGACGATAGCGATTCCTCCTCCTGTATGGTCGGTGCGGTCCTTGCGCGTGATCTTATAGTCATCAGGGATAGCGATGGCGATGTCAGGGGCGGAGGAGGCGTTCATCCATGTTTCCGTTAGGAAGGCGACGTCTGGAGAGATGGTGTCTAGTAGGTTCCAAAGGTCAATGGCGTGTCTGTGGACCGAGCGGGTGTTGAGAAGGATGCATTCTAGGTGGTTGGGGTCGGGAATCTGTGGTGTGGTCGGAGCGGAGATGTCGTCGGTGCCGCTAAATTTGCAGGAGAAGCAGGAGAACGGACCATGGGTGCGTCCAGGAGCGGCTTGGACGCAGTTGGGGGCGCGACCGGGGTTAAGGGCTAGGAGGGCGGCGGCATCGTAGGTAATGCGGGGGGGTTGGGCAGCGCGAGGGGCAAGGGGTCTGGCGCTGGGCGCGGTCCAGGTGCGGACGGGCGTAGACGGGCTTACCTTTGGCGCACCTTCGGCGCGGATTGGGCGCGACCGCTGCGCGTAAACGCTGCGCGCGGGAACTCCTGTCATATATGGATAGTGGGGGGGAGGGGCGAGGGCGCTTCAGCTGGGAGGCGGGGCGGGCTAAGGAGGACGAAAACAACAACAAAATGGAGGTGGAGGGGTCAGGGCGGCAGGAGAGCTTAGGGGGGAAACGCAAGTACTGAAACAGGGTCGCGCTGGTCAACAGAATGCAAATTAGCAAAAGCGGCGATAAGTAAATAAATTAAACTGCAGAGTCACGCTGGCAGAATCACACTGCGAATGGGCAGATCGTCAATTTCAGCAAATAAAGTGGGCAAAGCAGCAAACAAAATGGGCAGAGCGGCAGGAGCAAAACGCGATTATTTGCAGTCTGGAATAGAGCAACAGCGCTGCACAGACGGTACCTTAGCAGCAGGGGAGCGACCACTCGGCTCGGAAGCGTAGAGCGAGTCACGGCGCTTCTAGGTGTGTGAGCGCTGTTTGTTGTCTGTGGGAGGGCGCTTCAGCTGGGAGGCGGGGCGGGCTAAGGAGGACGAAAACAACAACAAAATGGAGGTGGAGGGGTCAGGGCGGCAGGAGAGCTTGGGGGGGAAACGCAAGTACTGAAACAGGGTCGCGCTGGTCAACAGAATGCAAATTAGCAAAAGCGGCGATAAGTAAATAAATTAAACTGCAGAGTCACGCTGGCAGAATCACACTGCGAATGGGCAGATCGTCAATTTCAGCAAATGAGTGAGTGGTGTGCGACCCCACCCCCTTTTTGAAATGTTTAAGCGGGCTGACGAGCCTGGGACCCCGCACCCGCGCGCCCGTGTGGTACTAGACCTGGCAATATTTGGCAGCCACCGGCAACCCCAGAAGATAAGAAGATGGCCTATTCCCTGCTGATGAGGGGTAAATACCCCGAAACACGTGTCCAGGGATGGCGAAGATGGATACATCGTGGAATACTAAACTACACTGACCATAGTCCTTAGGGGCGATCCCGCTGGTGAGTGAGTGGTGTGCGACCCCACCCCCTTTTTGAAATGTTTAAGCGGGCTGACGAGCCTGGGACCCCGCACCCGCGCGCCCGTGTGGTACTAGACCTGGCAATATTTGGCAGCCACCGGCAACCCCAGAAGATAAGAAGATGGCCTATTCCCTGCTGATGAGGGGTAAATACCCCGAAACACGTGTCCAGGGATGGCGAAGATGGATACATCGTGGAATACTAAACTACACTGACCATAGTCCTTAGGGGCGATCCCGCTGATGAGTGAGTGGTGTGCGACCCCACCCCATTTTTGAAATGTTTAAGCGGGCTGACGAGCCTGGGACCCCGCACCCGCGCGCCCGTGTGGTACTAGACCTGGCAATATTTGGCAGCCACCGGCAACCCCAGAAGATAAGAAGATGGCCTATTCCCTGCTGATGAGGGGTAAATACCCCGAAACACGTGTCCAAGGATGGCGAAGATGGATACATCGTGGAATACTAAACTACACTGACCATAGTCCTTAGGGGCGATCCCGCTGGTGAGTGAGTGGTGTGCGACCCCACCCCCTTTTTTTTTTAAGTAGATACTATGATTTTCGTTATTTTTATGTTAAAATCAACATCCTGAACATTATAACAATCAATACTAAAAATGCATTACCATTAAAAACATATGCAGGAATATTACATTTACATATAGAAGCATCTCATCAAACAAGAAAAAATTCTTTAAAAAAAAGGGTTTAACCTGGATAATAGTATACTTAAATTACACAAGCTAAATGCTATTAGGCACTAGACTACAAAAACGAGACAAAAGACCGACACTATTCTTTGTCATGGAATCACACATCAGGGTTGACATTAATTCCTAGCTTTTCCTAGATATGCTCAATATTTCATATCTAAAGGATAGGCTGTTTCCCTTGATTGTGTACAGTGAGGCGTCAACGCGTTTCGATGGTATATATATGGTAGTCCATCTTTATCAAGACAGTTATATATGTCTCTCTTTCTACGGGCACTGGTTGGTTGCCACTTTCGTTCGGTTCCTGTAAACAGACACAATTAAATAATTGTTTTAGAAAACTGGGCAATTCACAACTGTCCCATACTATAAATTTCCAATTAGACATGATTGTATAAACAAATTCCAACTGCACATTCACCTGGGTGCAAACCAATCGTTAACTAAACACATTCTTAAGTGATCATTTCTCCTTTTCTGGTTTATACAATATTGTCACAACAGAACTGAACAGCCTATCTTTTAGATATGAAATATTGAGCATATCTAGGAAAAGATAGGAATTAGTGTCAACCCTGATGTGTGATTCCATGACAAAGAATAGTGTCTGTCTTTTGTCTCTCTTTGTGGTCTAGTGCCTATTAGCATTTAGCTTGTTTAATTTAAGTATAGTATTGTACAGGTTAAATCCTTTTTTTAAAATATTTTTTTCTTGTTTGATGAGATGCTGCTATATGTAAATGTAATATTACTGCATATGTTTTTAATGGTAATGAATTTTTAGTATTGATTGTTATAATGTTCAGGATGTTGATTTTAACATAAAAGTAAAAATAAAGAAATCATAGTATCTACTTACTTTTTAACTAATGGTGTTGGAATTAGGTGTAAATTCTAATACATGGGCTGCAATCTGTGTGAAGAGCACATAGATTAGTTTAAGAGTGTTTCGTCCATCAAGGGATTTTTCTTTTTTTCTACTGTCTAAAAGTGCTCTAATCCCCTGGTCTGGTTAAATGGGTCTCTCTCATTTGTTTACACACATAGATATAGTACATTGACAGTATGTGTATATTCACCGTTGAAACAGGGTCATTTTAATATTGTACAAAAATGAAGGTAGTCATTTGGCAACACAAGCTGCCTGGCTGATGAGGGGTGTGATCCTAAAACCGGTCCCGGGATGCTTTTTTCTGGTCCAAGACTGATTTGCATATGGCTTGGTCTGAACTGGGGTGGTGAAGTGAGCTAAACAACAATGATGGATTCAACCCAGATCTGTGACTGGGGGTGAGTGTCTGGAAGGTTTTGGCAACCCATCCATCACCTCCTTGTGTTTGCAACCCTACTACTATTCAGGACAATTAGAGGTGCCAACTAGATTGCTTTTCAGTCAGACTCTATTTCAAGTTTATTGGGGTTGAGGCATGATACCCACAGTGTCATTAATTACCAGTAGATTACTGGTAATTATTGTCTAGGCTTAGATGAATCTAACAGCACATGGAGATTCTAGGTAGCTGCAACAGCAACAGCAAAAATACAATAAAAACATATAAGGACAGGCCCATTAGCGAATTCACAGTGACAAATAGTAAGCCACTGCCTCACAGGTATGATCAAAAATATGTTAACTAGCAAGATATACAGTAGCGCTAGACTGTGCAGCCCTTGCTATAAGTTTGTAAGTTTGCTAATAGAGTGTCCCACTCCACAGCTATAGGGTATGTCCACAGCCCTCAAGCTTCTTCCCACCTGAGTGCCACTGCCTCGGCCAGCCCCTATTTAAGCATTGGTCTGCATCAGTGAGCAACGTCTGAGCTTTACAGTACATGGCCAAAAGCCTGCATGTGATTATTAATACCAAATTAATTAATCTATATGTAGCTGCAGAAACCACATCCACCAGAGTTTTGGGGGTGAACGATTGCAAAACAAGTGCCCTTATCAGCCCCTAGCGGCAGACAGGGTGGACACGTGGAGGAAGACCCAAACACACAATGCAGTATTCCTGTATTGAGGTAAGACTTATGAAGAATGTTATCATAACTATATTGGAACTTAGCATTCTGTGACACTTTCCTTGGGTAATGAAGCGCTCTATCCCACTCTTCATGCGTTATGGCACTTCACACAACTCCCTCCAAGCATCTGCGGGTACCTGCAAGTGGATCAAGTGGATCATGTGTTTCTAGGCCAAGGCACATAAGAACTATGTTATGAGTTTGCATCCGCAACCCATTATATTTAGTGTGTGCAGCAGTAAGTGTTGTTCAAAAGTCCATGCCGTTAGACCCCAAAGGCCCTCCAGCACAGCTAATAGATTTCCATAAGCCAAAACTGCCCAGCCAGAAGCCTGTACTTCTCGTGTAAAATATCGTAGGGCATGAGCACTCCATCCTGGAATAGTGCACCAAGTGTAGTGACTCTGGTTGCCTTCATCCTGCCCAGCCTATCTTATCACTAAATGGAGTAATAGAATTCAGGGGGATCTCTAGGGAGTACTGGGACACGCATGGCATAAGTCACAGACTACGGTGAAGAATACTATGCGCTATGTTCGATAACCCATTAGTATTGTGTGGGAGTTTGGCCTGGGTAGGACAAGCTTATGGATCAACCTGTGTGGTCAGTCAGATGCAGGAAGGTGAGTTACGCTGTGAGGCAGCCCCCCCAGCCAGCACGCAGCTGCACTTCAAAATAATAATTCTAAGTTTGAAGCGCCCACCCTTCCTTTCTCAACCAGTAACTGTAGATTGTGGAGCACAAAACATCGCCTCCCACACAGAGTGTAGAGTGCAGAATGTAGATGATTTTGGGATATGGACAAGGAGGGTATGGAGGTAAGAAAGCCACCAGGGAAGTATTTTCATCTTTGATAAATAGATCCTACCCTGTACTGTAAGTGGTAAGGTACTCCAGAATGTCATCTTGGGGTGCAACAAGCGTATAGCCTGAGTTAGATAGCCATCTACTTGTTCTTGGGTTACATGATAGATGTTAATCGTCAGTGAAAAGTGCGGGATTCCTAGTGCCAGAATTGTGATGGTGCAATGAAAAAATCAGGATATTGCCTAATTTATCCCCAAACCCAGAGGCAGTGCGGAACACCTGAAAAATGTATGGATGTTGCCAATCTCTTCACAGATATCACATATACAGATGAGGACATCATCTGCTTACAATGAAACTGCATGCATTTCATCATGCATTGAAATGCCCCAGATCTGGCCCTGGTGCCAAAGCCTCTGTGCCAGCGTCTCCATTGATAGGGCAAAAAATTGATGGGACAACAGACACCCTTGTAGCATACCTCTGTGAGGGTCACAGAGTCAAGAAATGAGTGCATGGCATTGTGACAGTCCACAATTGGAGGGTCATAGAGGGTTTGATAATGTGCAGTGAATGCCTCACGGATGCTAACCTGATCCTTGTCCAGAGTTCCCTGAGGAGTCCTGACCATAGTGATCTGCAAAGTTGGATTAACACTGAGCAATAACCAGGCCAAAAGGCGGCCAGCCTTGTCACCACTGGCATGCATCGTGGCCAGGTTTGATGAGAAATTGAGACAGTGTAGTTGCTCGATAAGCTGGGCATATTTAGCCAGACCCTCTGTCAGCCCGTTCTGCTTTGTGTGGTCCTTATGAGCATCCACCTCTAGTTTAGTCAGGGAGGTCTTGGTGCGTAATAGTGCTCCATGTAAAACAGCCCTGGCCCCCATAACTGCATGGATGCAATGTTCAAGGAAGTCCACCTCCATTGCCACCAATATATTAGCCTGGAAGAAAATATGTCCCAGTTTTCAGACAAAGATTGGGAGAGGGTCTCAGCAGTGGTATCATGGAAGACGTGGTCCTCAAACATTGCAGGCTGCAGTCTCCAGGTGGGACTGACTGCTTCACAGCATCCCACACCAAATGCAAGTGCCATGTGTTATGGTCAGAAAAGGTCTTCTGCAAGTACTCAATAACCATCAATAGCAGCCTGATGGTCGAGTCACATAAAATACGATTGAGGCAGACATGTAGCTCATGTGGAGGGAAATAGTTGAAGTAGTTTCTAGTGGCCAGATGGAGCGATCTCGGACAGTCCAACAAGGACCAGGGTATATATGCTACTTCCCTACCATCCAATTGCCCATGTATCAATACATAGCACCCTTCATGGTCAATCTCTGAACTCAGGGGACGAAAGGGAACACCTGGATGGACCCAGATCAATCTACCCCTAGCAAAGCCAGAATACATTGCGCAAAAACATTGCGCATGCCAGCGCTATTACAGCTGGATGTCCTCCCCACCTACCACATGAGTCTCCTGGAAGATGATGATTTGCACCCTTTACCTTCTCAGATATTGTTGGACTCCATGTCCTTTCCTGGAGGTACTTATACCATGAACATTACACATAATTAAAGTACCAGAATTGAGCCAGTTCCCTGAAACAAACCACATAGTGTAGTACTGAGACTGTGCTCTGTTCTACAGCAGCAATAGCCCATAGAAAGGAGTATAAGAGTGTAGTGCGAAACATAACAAACAAGAATGGAATAACCCATAACTCCCCATCTAGTGCGCACCAGAAACATTGATTGCCAAAACATTGAAAGAGGTGCTCCTTAGTGAACGATCATGCACATTGGAACCGTCCAGGACTTAGAAGAAGGGAGGTGGCCAATCCATCTCCAGACCGTTCCTTATCTGAGCTGCTAGGTGTACCTGTACCAAGTTCATTGAGAAGATCCAATACTTCTATGTAATCATGTAGTACAGTACAGGATGTGAGCTGCTTTTTCGCCCCCGGGTAGGCTCACAGAATCTCATCTGCCATTTCTGGTGTTATTACTGGAATTACAGACAAGCCTCCATTTTCAGAAGATTGTGCCACTGGTGATCTGTAGTCTGGCCACAAGGCAACTGCCACCGACGAAGGCTGGGCCTGTTCTATCTTGGCCTGCTCTGGGGTAGGATGGCCTTGAGTACATGGGTCCTGCATTGCTGTGAACATCCTGATTATGGTCAATGTTGTACTGGTGATGATGAGGTGGAGGTCTCTTAGCAACGCTTCTCTACCCAGTCCCAGGCATCTCCTGGCTCTGTGAAGAAGTAGAGTGTAGCGCAAGCCCACCTGGCACAACTTATATTTCACCTCAAGAAAGAGTTGCGTTGCATCGACAAGGTGTAATTTAGAAACATAAATACTCAAGTATTTTCATATTGGAGTGGCGAGATCATCCTGGCCACCTGCAACAGAGTCTCCTTATCCCTGTAATTCAGGATCTGGACTACAATCAGTCTGGGGGAGCCCCCACCGGCGTGGACCATGTGGGGATGTGGTGGTCACATTCAATCAGAAAGTGGGATGATAGTGGCCTGGAGTGACCACCTGTGACAGCCTGGTCTCAAAGAACTTGACCGGATCATTACCTTGCACCCTTTCAGGAAAGCCCACTATGTGAATGTTATTCCGGTGCGAACGTTCTTTGAAATCCTCTGCACTTGCCTGCAGCTCCTGGACACTGGTGTTGAGAGAGCGGACCTTACTCTCCAATTCCTTCATGGACGGTTAAGTATGAGCAACCTGTTCTGTCAGTTTCTGCTAATCCTTGCGTAGAAGCCTCAGCTCAATCCCCACTGCATAAACTCCAGTGCGTAAATTCTGCCTCACGTCTGCTATTGTGGCGAGCATTTGGTAAAGTTTGAGATCTGTCTTTGTCTCCAACAGGGGCGAAGTCATTAGCAGATCTGTAAAAGGCACCTTCATTACATCGCCAGGCTGAGTACTCTGCTGCAGTGGACCCACTCCACCTCTATACCCCATGTCCTTGTTCCCCATCTGAGCAAGTGGGTACTCACAAACATAACCTTACCCAGCGGTGGCAATTATGTGTAGCAGACCCGCCAGGCCCCCAATGTCTTTCGCACAGTTCAATGGGCTGGCACAAGAAGTCCCACAGAGTCCAAGAGTGGAGGATGAGGGTGGAGGGAGACCTCCACTGACTTCCTGGGCCTAGATAGTCCCTGAGGCCTCTCCCCCTGAGACCCCACAATGCATCCACACACAGAGTTTAGCCCACCACTGGGTAGAAGATACCGCCTGGCTGTATGTCAATCCAGTCAGCCACAATGTAGGACCCGCCACAACCGTGAATCCACCACATTGAAGGGGGGCACAGTCATCAAAAGTCAGCCTCCAGGATCTTCATCCCTTCACACCCCAGCCAAATGGATCCCCCACTACTAGGGCCACACACCTCAGTCCACAGACCTCACCAGGCCCCCTTAAGACCAGATGACCTCCCCATTAGGGTGGCCCAGTGCCTCCCAGATATGGTATTATATGTTCAGTGCAGCACAGAGGTGGAAAGAGTAGGAGCAGATCGTCCAGTCAAATGTAGAATCTGGGCATTAACATACTGGAGAAGGGTCCCAGGGCGGTCCATGGGGCCCGTACTACGCTGATGAGATTCAGACTCCTTTGCTTCATAGTGTCAAATACAAGAACTGGGGGGAGGGGAGAGCGATGGCCCCAGCAGGGAATTGGAAAGTGGTGGCCGGGGCCGAAGCTGTTGGTAGCAGGAGAGGGCACTCTATAGCCCCCACATCCTGGCCAGTATCTGCAAGCCTTTACAGTAGGCACCGCCTGCCACTACAGCCTCTGTGTTGCTTAGGTCCTATGCGCGCGTGTAGGTCAGAAAGGCCGATGAAAGCATTCCTTTGTTAGAGGCATCCCCGGACTTAGGGAAGCCGCTAAAAAGAGATCTCATGTGCCCCACTAGCCGCTGCAGCCCTAGAGACCACCATATTCCGGCACCCCGGCATGGATGGTGGCAAGGTAATGTGGATCACGGGTCTCCCATCTGAGCTAACTTAAAACCTGTCCACCATCTTGGCTTGGCTGGCCACACCAACATTTTCCTTTCCATTTTAACCACATTTTCAAGTAACCAATCTGCTATTATATATTTTTTTATCATTCAAATATTTATACACAATCTCAGTAGAAATCTATTGAAATATGAGACCATCCCCTAAAAGAGACCTCAAGCTTGGCAATGTTGTACCCAATGCAGGAAAGTGTCTTTGTAACGTAAAGGGGGTTTCTGTAAATTGTTGCGCCTAATTCAGCATGTTAGTTGGGTTATGGCTCTAGCCCATGACCATGGCTCAGGCAGTAGTTTCCGAACTCTCTTTCCCAGAGGTGTATGTTTGACTGCATAGATCAGAACATCTATTGCTCTCACTGCTACTTGTCTATCACCATCTCTCTTTGTGTTTATAAAGAAATTGAGAGACATCTGCTTAGTCTTCCATTTTACCTTTTGGCTTTTTATACAGCAATTCTTTTTGTTTGCAGTGGTTTTTACAATTCCTTGTTTTCTACTTTATTATTGTGAGCAGTGCTTTAAATTAAAGAAAGTAATTCATTCATTCATTTATTGTTCCACTGTGCCTGCATTGTCTTACCTGTAAAACATTCCTTGATCTCGGAAATACCACTACAGCGTGCTAATCCTATGAGTGATACCATGCATGACCTGTGTGGCCTCTCCTCTACTTCCTCACTTTAATTGTATCCATTTTCTTTTAATCTGGTTAGTTGTAACATCAGGTTCCTTAAAGGTGCTCTAATAAATAATATGGATACTCATATTTCCTGGTACATTGCAAGTTATATCCACATAGCTCTGTAGCATTCACAATTTATAGAAGTACCATTATACCATTTTGCATGTCAGTACAACTTGAATGCGGGCTAACACACACATATTACATTGCCATTTATGGGTGATATTTTATAAACCACAGCCATGCATGGGCCAAGAAAATAAAAACGGATGTCAGAATAACTTCTCTAGAAAATAAGAGGTTAAAAAATATTTTGACAAGCTCCAGGTCTGACATATACTTGAATAAGGTTATGTGAGACTGATAAGCCTCATAAAGACACAATGAACTTAAGAGACCTCCTCTTCATTACATTGTTTGGCCTTAGTGTCACTGCATTGTTGTAGGCAATGAGAGACAGTCTGTTCACAACCTTCACTACACACTTTCAAATCTCACTCCAGGACATGTTCATTTATATTATATAGAGAATGGGGTCCCCAATGATCTTCATGTGCCTTAACAGAAACATATGTTTGACTGAAACATCCTATAGTTCAGAATTTTAACCAAGTCAAAGTGATTTAGATGCAGTTACCTGGTGAATTCCTGACAATTCCCCTTATGTTATTAGTTTATTAAAATACATGGGATTCTGTAATCCCTGTATAAACGGCAATCTCTAATTTCTTCATAATACATGGGATTCTGTAATCCCTGTAGTAATGCCTATCTCTAACTTCCTTATTATGAACTACTTATGGGGCTGCCAGTCGACGACTATAAAAAAAAAAAAGACATAAAAAAATCGTTTTTCATAAATGATTACATTCAAGATCTGGAAAACCGAACATTGCTATTCTTTCTTCTGCTCCATTTTTTAGCTCTCAATGACAAGCAGAGAGAACAAGTTTATTTTTGCACTCACTTGATAGTTAGTGAAAAGATAACAATTGGTCTGCACTTGTCTACACATTCTGAGCTATTGCAGCTTTTATTTAAAAGAGAAAATTACTTATATTCAACTGTTTCTGATATATGCTTGCAACAATATCTAACAGGTTTTTGATGTGTTTAATTGTGCACTAGAGATTTTATTTTTATTCTTCATAGTTGCAAACATGCTTTCTCTTCCCTATGAAACAGTTACACACCAAGGTTTCAAGTGATTTGGGGAAGAAGGGACGGTGTGACTCATCACTATATATATATGTTCCATTTACAGTTGCTGTAATTTTATGTGGACTTCTTGGCAATTAGCCATAGATCTTGCCCTTTGGCACACCCGTAGAGCAAGTGGGTGTGGTAATATATCATTGTTTGGAATGTGAGTGAGTGGTAGTGGAAGGATGAGTGAAAATTCTACAAAAAGGCTTGCAAGATATCCTATTGACAATATATGGAATTTGTGGAACTCCTGATATTTCTCACCATTTCTTTTTTGGAAATCTGCAATAATGCACATAATGGTAAGACACCGGGAGCTAATGAAGAAAAGACAAACCTGCAGAATCAGTGAGACGGACACCGAGCAGATGGCCTCGCCCATCCCACAAGCAATGTTCTTTATAGTGATGCTGAAGGTGCCAGACTCAGGGTTGTTTACACAGAAGTCCTGAAATCAGAAAAAATGAATATTAGCTCCTCCCAAACTCCTAATCAGAAACTAGGGGTCAGATTTATCAATGCTTTGCATCAGTGCAATTTCACCCAAAATTATGCAGATTGTAACAAAGTGTTGATGTATTCATTATTTTCCAGCGCAAAACCTTTTTGCACTGGAAGGTTGCCGAAGCGTAGTACAAAGGCTTTTGCACTAATGTTGCGTCACTTTGTGTCATGGGGGTATGAGGGCATTTCAACGTTTCCACCCATAGCTTTTTGACGTAGTGCACTGTCAACTGTCATTTGTTGGCTGGGCTTTGTGCCCAAAAATAACGATTCCCTGAGGCATTAACTTGGAGAAATGTTTTTATTTCTTCAAGCTTTTCAAATTTGAATGTGTGGTGCATCATACAACACATAATGTTTAAAAGTATTTCATGCTGTAGTTGGGTGCATAGTACATGTACCCTTGCATTACAAAACCTATGCTTGACATCACACACACCCATTTGCACAATGGGTTAATGGTGTGACCATGGTGCCAGGCAGCCCAAAATAGCACACGAACAGAGGAAGAGAGCAGCAACACCATATTCATGAAGACATGGATCTGATCTCCTTCTAGTGCAACTCAGCGCAACAGCTTTGTTTGCTGCACTGAGTTTCGCTACATGTAAGTAAATCTCCCACTGAGTCACATGTACAATTCCGACGATGCCCTTGGGACCTTCTTTGCATGAATTTACTATATCCCTGCCCGTTACGTAGTGATGATTTCAACCAATGATCCATTTTTGTCAAATTTGGTTTATCCCAGATTTTGAAAACCTACCAGCTCTAAAGTGCCAACATGACCTCCATGGACTTCATTTAGGGGTCTCCAGGGGGTCGCTGCTGTGACCCCTGGCCTGCCCCTCTTGACCACTGGCACTGTGTGTCTGACCCCTCTGTCAGCAGTGGCAAAATCAGTGGCAGGAACATAAATAGCTTGCCATTATTAATGTAGGTTTGGACTTCACTCACCTCGTTTTTTGTCAATTTTTATTATACTAAGAGTGAATAATATTACATTATTCGCTATTAGGTCAATAAAGAATGGAGTACAAGTAGCTGGAATCTGACTTTCCCTGGCACCTGTGGTAAGTAAAACATGTTCTATAAATGCATGTATGTTTTGTGTGTGTTTGCAGTTTTGACTTTGTTTACGTCAGAGTGTGTGTGTGAGTGTGTGTGCATGTGTGGGCAGATTATGTGTTTATGTGTGTGTGTGTGTGTATGTGTGAATATGTGTGTATGTATAAGCATATGTATGTGTGAGTGAAAGTGAAAGTGAATGTCAAGGGGGATGTGAAGTCCCTTTTTCTACCCCTGGAATGTTGATGAATTGAGGTCCATACCGTCCATGCTGACCTCTCTCCCTGGTTATAGATCAAATGATTAATTCACTGAGCTTACTCGTTAAATCAACAAGGTCTACTGCATTTTATTGATGAATCAATTCACTGATGCTCTAGCTTATGTCCAAAAGCTGTGCTAAGGCTTTAAATTCTCAGAAAAACATAAACAAACATTTAAAAATAAACCCAATTTATCTGGCAATAACGTTAAAGTTAATAAAAAATTACAATAAGGTTATACACACTAGAACTGGTGCCACAGATGTATCTACCTTACACGCTTTGTTATTTGCATTGGAAACTATAACTTCGATGTTATGCAGCAGGCACTCAACCACCCAATCTATTTAATTGCGATTGAAGCTTCAAAACCCCAGTAAACATCCTTTTTGTGGCATGCACTCGACTTTCCCAGATTTGCTCAAGCTCTTTTTTATCCATTACTCATAAACATTAATGCATTGACAGACTTGAAGGGCTTCAAGAATGTCATTTAATTTTCTGATCATTGTCCTCTATCCTGTAGCTCTCCTAAACCAACCCTACTATGTACCTCTTCATATCTTTACTATTTTCCACTCGACCAAGAGTATATTACTCAGTTTCCTATGGATGCCAAGTTGCCAGTCTGTATGACAGTCTTTCACCTGAATCCTCTAATTATGTCTGCCCCAAAAGCAAGCAACCACTGCCATCAAGGGAGAAGGACATGGGGTGGGAGAATTGTGCTATAGGCCCCACTGTTTCGAGGACCCCTGTGCTTCTTCAGCAGAGATCATTTAGAGAGTTTAAATTAAAAGCAAGTGTTTCATCTTCATTAATAATAAATTAGTGTTTTTGGCCATGCAACTAGATGGTGCAAGGCATCATTGTTTCGCTATCCCTTCAGTACATTATTTTAAACACTTAAAAACAAGTATCAACTGGCGAAAAAAGGAAGAAACTGCCAGAGGGACCTGGATTAGATTTTTGACCCAGGCCTCGCAAAAAAACTGTGAGTAGCATGCCAGCATCTTCGACTGTACGGCCATTCGTGTACTATATAAAAAAAGAGCTAACCCAATTACCCTGGGAGCCTGGTACCAGTATGCCTAAGATCCAACAGTGGTGTGTTCAGAGATAGTGGAAGAAAAACTTATCATACAGCATAAAAGTAAAATGTACTCGTAATATCTACAAGGTAAGGTATAATGTGTCATGTAAATTTGTAAAAGCATGACGTTAACTCAATTACCTTTCACCTGAAGTCGATATACTAAACATAGAAAACTCACTTAAAATAATAATTATTTTTTCATGCACACAAAAAAGTATTCTGTTTAATGCAGCAGACATTAATTGAAATACGAGAGGCTCTAGTAATATAAAAATTGCAAGACACGGTGATAATGTGAATCAAGCATGCATTAAATAGTGAAGTATAGCTGAAGCGTATCTAACAACAATTGTTGTCTCAGTAATTTTCAGGACATATTAAGGACTCCACCGCACAGTACTGTAGAACACAGGGGCTGCAAAGCAATGTTGTCTCTCTGAGTGCTTTAGTCAAATAGGAATTTAGGGAATCCAAGGTGGCAATAGAGTCGACGATTGAACACCCACATGTGTTTTTACAAGGGCTCATCATCAGGATGCAGTCAATGACAGTTTCAGAGTAGCAACTCCCTTTAGAGCAAAGGCACAGACATGAGTAAATGTGCCGAAATGCAAATGAAAAATACAAAAGTGCTTAGATGTGAAGAGGATTGCTAAATTATGGGGGCAAGCATGTTGAAGTGTAACTCTAATTGGGAAAACAGAGGACAAGTAAGTAGTTCAATAGTGAAGTGCTATGGAGCAAAAGTCACACGAAGAACAATGGAAAATTTTACAACATACCTGTTGTGTAATTCTGATAAGGTGTGGAAGCTCGCTGAAGCGAATCGATATGAAGTCAAGCTTTCAATGAGGGAGATAATAAAGAGGAATCATTGGTGTTGACATAACCCAGAGGCCCCCTCAAAAAGCAACGGTGTTATGCAAATAGATCAATATCTAAAAATTAATTAGACCTGGCTAGATTAGGTGCAACTAGAATTTAAAAATAAACCAGGAAATAGGTTGAGTGTTTTTTAAAAGTATACCGGAGATGTGCAAAGGCGGTGCCGTTCCATTACTGTCACTGTGCAATCCAAGTCGTGCTGTAGTGTAGTTCCTATATTCCCAATAGCCTCTGCGCATTGGAATAATATATACTGTAGTTTAGACGTAGGACTGAGGTGGACTAGGTCTCTACCGAATAAATTAAACTTAATAGTGAGTGCCAGCTAGCTCAGAGGTCACTAGAAACTTTATCGAATAAACAAGGAGGGATTAGTTTCTGACAACCGCATAAACATGACATCTTTGTTTCCCAAGTATTAGAAATCAATCTCTAGAGTCGCAGAAACAATAGATAGCTATTTTACTCAGTCAATGGTGCATGCTTCTTTTCACCAGAGGTGCTGAGAAAATAGAGAGACGGCCGTTTTCAATAAAAGTATTTATTGGACAGTCTTCTTTCTCAAGCATAAGAAATGTACTGCTACAATCGTAATAATTGTCATAAAGTATAATGCAAGTCAAGTCAAGTCAGGATATTTATATTGCGCACATATCACATCCAACGGAGTCTCATGGCGCATGCAGACGGTTCTGACAAAAGGTGAGCAGCTGAATTTAGCTCAAAAGCCAGGTTTTAAGCTTCTTTCGGAAACTGGTGTGTTCAGAGATTGTGCGAAGGCTCAAAGGAATATTATTCCAAAGGGATGGGGCCAAAAAAGAGAAAGGGCGGCCTCCATTCCTGGTAGTTTGGATTCTCAACAGAGTGAGCAGTGACTCCATGCTCAATCTCAGCTGCCTCCTTGGTACATACCATGTGAGCTTTTGGTTCCAATATTTTGGGCCCCTTCCATACATTTGTTTATGTACCATAAATGATCTGTGTTTTTACAGGCAGCCAATGTAAGATTTTTAAACATGGCGCGAAGTTAGACCCTCGGGGAAGATCTAAAACCAGTCACGCCGGCGTGTTCTGTAGAACCTGCAGCTTCCGGAGGTGGCATTCGTTTGTGGCCAGAAGTAGCGAATTGCCATAGTCTAACCTGTTTATAATCAGACCTTGTACCAAGGGCTTGCGGGCTTCAGCTGGTATCCACTTGAAAATCCTGCGTGAACTATTTGGGGTTCTAAAGCATGTACCCACAATATGGTTTACCTGGGTTTTCATGGATAACTTATTGTCCATGTGCAGACCCAGATTGCAGACCGATTCCTTAGGGGCAGGACTCTCACCCAGCTGAGAAGGCCACCAGTCCTGGGTCCAATGTTCGGTAGCCTTGCCAAACAGCATGACCTCTGACTTGCTGCTGTTCAGCTGCAAGTGATTACGGCCCATCCAGTTTCTTACCTCTATCAGGCAGTTCTTGGGTCCTTTGGTCTCGCAAATGTCAGGGCCAAGAGTGACCAGGATTTGAGCATCGTTGGCGTAAGATAAAACATCAAAGCCGAACGCTCTGATTACTTTGGCCAGGGGGGCCATATAAACATTAAAAAGCGTGGGGCTCAATATAGAGCCCTGCGGTACAACCCTTGTGACTGGCTGCGTACTCACCAAGGTCTTGCCTATTTGAACTGTGGTCGTCCGGTTGGATAGGTAGCTGTTAAACCATTCCAATACCTGCCCTCTGACACCGATCTCCCTAAGCCTCTGCATCAGGATACAATGGGAGATGGTGTCAAAGGCTGCAGACAGGTCCAAAAGGACAAGAATGGAAGATTGACGTTTGTCCAGAGCATGCCTAACGTTATCTGCGACCTCAACCAGTGCTGTCTCGGAAGCCTGATTGTGAATGCATATAATACGAACAGTATTATAAAGTAGTATTGTAGGAGCATGATATAGTTTCTAAGCCATAAAAGTAAGTGCATAAAATGCATAAAATACATACAGTAATAAATAATGACTAAAAGTACCCAACTGGTGCTTCTAAAATACGCCTACCCCGGTGTACCTAACCTAAGTCTAGTACAAGGGAAGAAGTAAGTGAGGAGTAGCTTAAGTTTAGTAGTTCTCTGCCAGGAATCCATTCCAAGAATTGTCTAAGAGGTCTAATCAGCTCCGTACCTTGGTTTTAGAATGAAGGAGGTCTTGTATCTCTCTCTCAGGACTCGATTTCCCAGATACCCGCAAGGGTAGCCCGGAAACACTGGAGCTGGATTTCTCAGCAGGAGAAAAAACAGAGTTTCTCAGTGCGTCAGCTGGAGGGTCGGCTTCATTCGGTACTTGCTGCTGCAGGGCGTCGGGCAAGTAGATAGTCGATCTGCTCCAAACCACTATGTGTTTGTCTGGGCAAACCTAAGCATATTTATACTTTGAAGGTGCCGAGTTTGATGCATGATTGGACCTAATAACGTCACTCAAAGGCTAGATCTTTTAAAACTCAAGGATTTCTTGGAGAACTCAATATTCAAGCAAGGGGAATCCCTAGCCGCTGGAGGCGGGTTTTTCCAAGAAATCTTTGTTGATTCTCAGAACTTAGTGGAAGTAGCCATGCCGTATTTGGGCTATAAGGCTTAGGCCAAATATGATAGTGATTTCTATGCCTATATAAGGATATGATAAAGTATACCAATATAAGGGCATAAATCGGAAACATTTACACCAGGGTCCTAGATTCATTTACAACACCCACTCCACGATCTTAAGTTCAATAAAGCTAAACGTATTAGCACTGAACATATATAAAGCTAGTGTTTACAATCCCACCCCAAAATACATAACATACACTTGAAATGGTTGTACTAAAGAAAAAATATTGAGCATTTCTACAGTACGCATTTTAAGGAAGTAGTGTCATTCTAAGCATAGAGTATCTAAATATGCCAACCAAATGAATCATGAAATTACGTTTATGAAAATGGCTCTTAAATACAGAAAAAAAGGTCGAGACCATTTCATAACATAACATATCATGTCAATTGTTATATGAGGACAAGGCCAAATATCTTCTCTGGGCAGTGTTCAAAAAGGAAAATAATTTCTTGTTCTCTCAGAATAGTTCTATTTTAAGCAGATTAGTCTGTGCCAAAAAGGTCAAATGTTTTTGAAAGAAAAATTCAATTGGTTGTGAAAAAATAGAGTTCCAAAGTTAGAAATCTTTGTTTTGAAAAAGTGAAGGCCGAATATCAGAGTGCAGGTGACGCTGTGTGCATGAATCAAAAGTTATTCTCGATATCAGGAGAAAATATCAGATCATTTAGGCTGGCAAAGAAATCGTCTACCACAGTAAGTGAAATTGGAACTACTTGATCAAGCAAATCATATGTGCATAGATGAGAAGCATTGCCGTCAGTGCTGGTTGCCGCGTTAGCAATTGTCATATCAGACGGTGCCTGTGTGCCTGTTGATCCTCGTATCTCACCCACAGTTAGACTTACTGGTGAGACCTCAATGAATGCCGTTGGGGACCACACGATGTATGAGTCATTACTGGACAAGGCGTCGACATCCGATGGCAGGACTGATGGAAGTGTAAGACAGATGTCCAACACGCATTCCTCTCCGCAAAGCAGGTGTCATAGAACAGGTAAGATGCAATCTTGCCAGATTGGTCTGAATGTAAGAAACCAGGTCAAGTTCAGATCTCCTAAACGAGCCAAGCCAAGAATCTGTGTAATTCTCTCACGATAACTCATGGCAAGGAGGGTCCCTTCCATGGTGGTCTGGGTATCGTCGGTTACCGGACTTGCCATATCGGAGCAGAAGGAATAAAAATAGAATTCCTGCGACGAGTCCCAAGATGAGAGGCAGGCCGCCGAACACAGAGTGCACAAAATTTGGAAAAATGCAGAGGACTGCTTCAAATGGTGTTAACAGTCCCGAAAAAATCATCTTAAGTACATGTGCGATGCCACTGGTATCAGAAATATTTAAGATTTGACTTAACATTTTTGCGAAATGTACTGGGCAGTTTGTTGATAATAATGCATGTATCTCTGCAGATGTCCTCACAACTTACAGATCATATGTTTCTTTAGACAAGGTCATTTGAAGCCATTCTGAACCCAGTTCTGCAAGTATTCATTGTAAGATTGTATGCAGTAATATGAATCACACACTATGAGTGTGGGGAATTCGCAATCGGTTTTTTCAAGCGCCACCTTGAAAGCCTCTAGTTCAGCTTGCTGAGCTGTACGGTCTCCGAGTGATTGAGTTTTTGTGACTATAGGTCTAAATTTGCCTTCGCTCCAGCGACCTTTAACAATCGCGCACGTAGCACTATAGGTTTGTTTACCCCCAATTGCGGGCTGTGCTGATCCATCTGTATATATTATACAGCCGTAATGTTCTAGAGGCAGAATCTCGGTCGGCAGAGGACATTCATGTTCATATTGGAGAAATTCTTGTGTTTTCAAGTATGGTTCAAACACGTATTCAACGTCTGTTGCAGCAAGAGAGTTAACCCATTGTAGCCATCTTGGATGTAAAGTGTTTGCATTTGGAATGCTTGCTTTTGTCACTGCCTCTAAGGCAGGTACAGGTGTAACGATCATTATGCGTTTACCCTGTGCAAGGGCTCTCTCCTTTGCGACTGCAGTTTGAACCACTGTCAGAATTTTCTCAGTAGAAGTGAATTTTATTTCTGCTTGTGTGTACAAGTGTGATTTGTATGCTATTGGTACTGTTTCTCCTTCATTAAAAGTCAGGTGCGTGAATCCGCATCTCCCTGGGATGATTCGGATCACAAGGTTGCACACGTTTTTGCCTGTCTGTAATTCTTTTTTTGCTAACATGTCTGTCTGGACTGAACGCAGAATTTCTGTGTGTGTTTGAGTCCAATTAGTTGGTTTGAAATCAGGTTTGATTAATTTGTAGAGAGGTTTAACCCTTTCTGCGTAATTCAGGACATAAGTTCTTCCAAAATTCAAGAAACCTAGAATTGACTGTAAGTTTTTCAGCGTCTTTGGAGGTTGTAGCAGCGCACATTTCTCTAGAAAGTTAGCTGCCAGACTTTTGCCTTCACTTGACAACTCGTAGCCTAGAAATAGGACATTGAGGTGGGCAATTCGTGATCTCTTAAAATTTGAATTTATACCCTTCAGATGCGAACCCAAGTGTTATGGTGTTCACTCTTTTCAAGTGTACGTCCAAGTCGTCGTCTGTAAGATAAATGTCATCGACATAGGATAATCCCTCATCATCGTACGTTTGTAGTAACCCTGTTACCCTGGCTGAAAATAACCCTGGACTATTCTTGAATCCCTGGGGGAGACAGCTAAATTGCCGCTGTGTCCCCATAATTGAGAAAGTGGTCAAATGTCTGCTTTCAGGTGCAATGTTTTTACAGAAAAACCCATTTGAAATATCTAATGTGGGTTTATATTTTTTGCGCACGATGTTATTCATCAATGCTGCACTCTGTGCATTTTGTACTGCAAAAGTTTTGCAACAGGAGTTTAAATGTCTGTAATCCAAAACTAGATGATATGAATTGTCTGGTTTGGAGACAGGAAACAAAGGATTGTTCATTGACGAGGTGCATGTTTCAATCACCCCTTGGTATTCAAGTTTATTTAAAATCTCCCTGACTTGTTTTTTAGCTTCTTGCTTAACTGGATACTGTCGCTGTGCAGTAGGTTGATTTTTTAACTGGATTTTATGGTGAGGAGAGTCCTCATCCCATCCTACGTGATTTTTATATAATGCTGGAGCCTGGGCCACAGCCCATTTTCTGGCATATGTGTATTTTTTATGAATTGAAATGTGATTTGAGAAGGCTGGCATAATTATCTCTTCGCCATGTGGTCACTCCCTGAAAAATTCAGGCGGCCAGTCTTGTTTAGCTAGAAGAATGTCATAGCCCATAGAGAGCTTCTCCCAAAAGAGTGCTCTTATTTTCCTAGTTATGTCCGCCTCCATCCGGAGTGTTATTCCATATAACTTGTGGGGTATACTAACCCTGATGTCCGCAGTTTCAGCTTGAATGGATTCATTCAAGTCCACTGTCTCCAGATGATCCTTCAGGATCCTGCGACCTCTGCTGCGCTATCTAGCATGGTCTGAGCCCACTCACCGTTCTTGAGTTGTGTCCTCAAGAACCTCGGCTGGTCTGCTCATTATGCTTGCTACCTTCTTTTTGGTGAATTGAGCTTTTTTGCTTTGGTGAACGGGTTCTTTGTCTCTGGACTTGACGAGTTCCTCTTTCTGTTCTGACCGTTCTCTTCTTTCCGATTTCTGCAAGGAAGTCTGAAAAGATCGAGAGGGACGTGTATCATTATCTTGATATCTGTCAGGTTTTTTGAAATGATCCCTATTCCTAAGGTTATACCTTTTTTCAGAGGGCTCCCGTTGGGGAGACCTAACTCCCCGTTGGGGAGATCTTCCTCTGGATTGAGAACGTTTCTCTTTAGGAAGTGTCTGTTTAGTATTTTCCCACTTCTTTTTAGTAGTAGTGAGATTATTTTTAATAAATACTTTTTCAGGATTTTCTGTTAATTCTGGTTTTACTGGTTTCCCACCCAAACTATCTCTTCCTAATTCTTCATACGACTTTTCAAGAATTCTAGCAAGCTCATATGGTCGGTCTGTTATATCTGTATCTTTTAACTTTTGGTGGATTGCCACGGATGCTGCTTCACCTCTAATGTTAGCTAATAATATAGCCGAGACCTGTTTGAAATCTTTTAGTAATTTCATACCAGGATTTAAGGCTGGTTCTGGACATTATTCATTCTGAATTAGGCTCAGAACGTCTGGTATTACCGCCTTGGACGGTACACCATGTGTTTTTGTGTGGATTGAAGCAAAGACTGTACCCCAAGTGTCACAGTCCTCCACATGTGGTGCTATCCCAATTGGTAAACAAATTGTCAGAATTCTGTATTTCTCATGAGGTGTACTATCAGGGAATACTGCCTCTATTTGAGTAATTTTTTGAGCTAACCAGAACGGAATGTGTTCCCTCTTTGCGGGTAATTTACCAATGACTGATTGTATAGTCTGTGGTGTAATTTTGTTTGTGTTCCCCTGGTGAGGGGTGTGCTGTGGAATCCTTACAGCTGGTTGGACTGTTAAAGTCTGCATGACATATTGAACCAATTGTCTATGTATTTTAATTAACTGTTTCAGCTGAGCTAACAGTTCTAGACCTGTCATTCCATTAATGTCAGGAGGTGGTGTGTAGCTGGCTAGTACCGCCATGTTGCTCCTGGCCTACCTACTGGACTGAGCCTGGTAATGTGATTTTGATGTTGTAGGGCGCCTTTAAACCAGAGATGATGCTCCTGGTAAGTTAATTAGGTTCCTTTACTTTGTAGTACTGGAACTCGTGTTACTGCATTTACTGCAGGAAATAGAATCCATGAATAGAATACCTCTGTCTGCCGATATTCATGTGCCTATATAACAAAGATTACTTTATCACCTCTTGATGATACCCCATTTTCTATATGTTTTATAGTTATGGATTTGTTTACATTTACCGGGATGAATATTGCATCCAAGTCATTGTGTTGCAGATTTGTCTCATCTAAGACTGCTTGAGCTGCTGCTCTAGCTCTCTCCCTTTCGTCGACACTCTCCGACACTTTGTCGACTGAAAGTTTTTGCAGAGCAAAGTTTCAAGGAAACAAAGATTAGATGCACAATATTTTGGAACACTGTATCCTTCAACGTTGAATAAACCAAAAACTAACATAGAATTTGGGACCCCCTCTGTGATTACTTTTATGACCAGGGAAAAGAGGGGACTACACTTATGAACAAATATACCAAGATTCCCCCATGGTCTAATCTTAATTTCTCGTGTGGCACAGCTCACAAAATGAAACAATTATCCTTCAAATTAGTACAGGGACGACAATATCTTTTCTTTCGTTAGATATATTTTATTTCTTTTTTTCGTTAGTGTATCAAAATTATTTAAAATGTTTTTTTCTTTTTTGGATCTTTTCTTGTGTGTACATCAATTCATGAACATAGGCAATAATCCAATCAATTTTAAAAATACAAAAATGAATGACATAATTTTTACAGTGTATCAATGTGTACCATATATTTTACAAAAAAATACGTGAAGAAACAAGTAATACCCTGTCTGACACACACTATCTCACATACACACCACTCATTCATACATATCTGCAATCTTACAAGCTCCAAAACAATTTCTAAGTTTAAGGTAACACAGATAGTAAATGTGTTATTTCCACGCCAGGTCTACGCGCGTTTCGGTGGGTTCATACCACCTTCCTCAGGACCAGCTCAGAAATAGTTTTATACTCCCCTCATCTTGTGTGTGCAGGGTACCTTAGACTAAGTGATGCCCAGCCGTTATATGGTCTTTCTCAAGTATGGGTGGTGTCTTTTTTTAGAGATACATCAGCGACACCACAAATTTTTCATAAATACATCAGTTTGGGGCTGCTCCTTATCTTTATTTGTGTGACAGATTCCAACGATTATACTGGTGAGGTTCTCCTTTCGATTGTTCTCAAGTTCGTAATGAATGTGCCACTTGGAGGCCAATTCTTTTGTCTCAATGTGAGGGAGATGCAGGATGGGGCGGTTTTATTCTTGTAGCTCTCTTTCTAATTGCCCTTTATAACTCTTGTGGGAGATATAGACTTGGGTTTTCTTGTGCTTCATATACAGTCCAGAGTGACCATCTATTCAATGCTTCACTTTCAGAGTTGTCACTGGTTACGATGATATATACGACGTAAACGGCCCTCCTGCCTGGTCTCCCCTTCTACAACCGACGCTGTTCAACCTAAGGGTGGGCGTAAAATCCGTTTCGCGGGCGAATTTGCAGATTTTCCGCGATTTTGCGATCCGCGAATCTAGCAAAATCGCGGTAAAATCCGCGAATCAGCGGGGACACATTTTCAGCCAAGCAAGGGTTACAGCAGCAGGTGCAAAAGTTGAACCTAATATCTTTGTAACCTTTTACAAAAGGGTTACAAACAAATTAACTTCAACTTGGACACCTGCTGCTAATTGCTTCCTGGCGCCTCGTTGCCTACTTGCAACTATTCTCTGACCCTGCTCTGACCCTTGAAGCAGGGTCAGAGAATAGTTACAAGTAGGCAACGAGGCACCTGTCCAAGGAATTAAACCTCATCAGAAAGCACTTACAGATATAAAAAAAACAGGAAGAAGGGAGAGGATGGCAAATACACCCATTTTGAGTTGTCAGGAGGGGTTAAATTAAAGAGACCTTTACAGCACAATTTTCATATGCATTTTGCTAAAAATAAAAAGCTGTATGTTCTGTAGGGGCAACTCAGGAATCTGGCCCTTCAGAGATCTGGCCTCTCTTTCTTTCTCTCGCTCTCTCTCCCTCTCTCTTTCCCTCTCTTCTCTATCTATCTATCTATCTATCTATCTATCTATCTATCTATCTATCTATCTATCTATCTATCTATCTATCTATCTATCCATCTCTCCCTCCCTCTCCCATAAACGACTGCATGGGTAACTTTGCTATGCAAGCGGCTCGCGAAGACGCAAAAAGCCCCACGAACACGCAAAAAAGCCTGCGAACACGAAATAACCCCCCGAACACGCAAAAAAACAAAAATCCGCGAATTCGCACAAATTCACGAATTTTGCGGAACGCAAATTTGCAAATCCGCAAATTTGCAGATCGCGAATTCGCAAAATTTGCCCATGCTTAGTTCAACCAAAAACTAATACATAGGATTTTTGTCCTACTCAGTTTTGGCGGATTTTAACCTTTAAGTCACTATGAAGGGGCACTGAGTCGGTGCCCCAAACCATGGCACTGTCGCTAGTGCTAATGCATCCTTTTAACTTTTTATCTTCCATTTAAATCCTTTTGTATTTCATTATTTCTTTACTTCAACCAACAGTTATCAAGATTCATCCACGGGCAAGGAAATGCCAATTTACTTAGATTTCTCATATCCTTGATGGGCCATCCGAGCCTCTTCATTCAAAAATACGTACTGGAGGCGTGTTTCATCATAAGCAGTTTAATAAAAACCCAATGCATTTCGGGCCTCCAGGGGCCCTTCGTCAGGGGTAACTGTGAAATTAATTAAACACTAATTAACATACATTTCGCTACTTCATAGACTAAACATTTATCACATTATCACGGTTAACTTTGTAAAAAGCAACTAACATGTAATTCATGGGCGTTATATAACCTTTCTAAAAAATATACATTTACCCTCATATCATTTTCCTGGTGTATTTTAATAGTCATTACATGCAATAATATGGTCGCCTGTAAGCTAAAGTGTTCTCATAGTATAACTTCCATATATTCCCACCTCTCTTCCCCTTGATTACTTTACCAATCTTCAAGCATTGCTGCTACTCTGTTATTAAGGTAAATAACCTCACAAGTGAAACCCCCGTGTTTAACAAAACTCGCGCATCCCGCTTTTTTCCTTTCATATCCCTGATTTACACAGTTGGTGTCATTTGTTCGTTCTTACTATTTTATGCTTAACAGTCTTCTCCTACTGGTTGCCATGCCTAGATATAAAGTTTGGCGCAACATTTTTAACAAAACGGCTACAGACCCGTAAATCATTCCCTCCCTCCGCTGCTATCCACACTTTCCCAAGTCACATACCTGCTTCAAAGCAATCGTCTCATTGACCCGACCGTAGTAAGACTAACCCCTAATGCACTGTGTGCCTTGCTTTTAAACACCTCCTCTAACCCTCCCACCTCAGACTTCCCATTAACGTGACCTAATTTACAGGTGTGAAACTACAAAGAACCAGAAATAACCCTCGGACTACAACTCCCACGTTGCTTCATAAACTACCATGCTCCTCCTGTAAACACAACATAGTGAATGTGCTTTAAACAAACATCCTCGTGCGTTCATGTATAAAACAATATTTAGTCAATTCAAAGCGCTTGTGCAAGAAACATTGTCATCGTATGTTAAACAGTCCAATTTCAAATAGCTTCTGACGCTTCTAAAAATAAACATGCCGAATGAACAGATGTTACTCCTTGCTCGTGGTTTAAAAAAATTCGCTCTTTTATGAACTCATTTTCTCCAATTTTTTGCGGGTGCTAGCCCCATGGAGCCGATTCATTGAAACAACATTAGGGGGTGGGCTGCACACCATATTTCATCAAATTCGTCCTCTATGTCCATTATATCATGAAGCGTGCTCAATGGAGATTTTAACCTTTGACACACTCCAGACGTCTATTGGAGTATTTTACGGGAAAAAGGGGTTCGTGTGAAAAGCACGGCTGAATTACTCTAGTATCTAGCGTTAAATTATCACCTTACCAAACGTTGGGCGCCATGTAATGTAGTTCCTTTATTCCCAATAGGCTCTACACATTGGAATAATATATACTGTAGTTTAGATGTAGGACTGAGGTCGACTAGGTCTCTATGGAATATATCAAACTTAATAGTGAGTGCCAGCTAGCCCGGAGGTCACTAGAAACCTTCTCGAATAAACAAGAAGGGATTAGTTTCTGACAACCGCATAAACATGACAACTTTGTTTCCCAAGAATAAGAAATCAATCTCTAGAGTCGCAGAAACAATAGATAGCTATTTTACTCAGTCAATCGTGCATGCTTCGTTCCACCAGAGGTGCTGAGAAAATAGAGAGGGCGTTTTCAATAAAAGTATTTATTAAACAGTCTTCTTTCTCAAGCATAAGAAATGTACTGCTACAATCATAATACTTGTCATAAAGTGCAATGCATATAATACGAACAGTATTATAAAGTAGTACTGTAAGAGCATGATATGGTTTCTAAGCCATAAAAGTGCATAAAATGTATAAATACATACAGTAATAAATAATGACTAAAAGTACTTAACTGGTGCTTCTAAAATACGCCTACCCCGGTGTACCTAACCTAAGTATGGTACAAGGGAAGAAGTAAGTGAGGAGTAGCTTAAGTTTAGTAGCTCTCTGCCAGAAATCTATTCCAAGAATTCTCTAAGAGGTCTAATCAGCTCCGTACCTGGCAGGAAAAGGACTTTGTTCATGGCTCGTGCCCTTGCTTTAGCATAAATTCCTACCTGTAAGTATATCCCACCTACGGGCAACTCTTTCTTCTTTTTGAAAGCGGCCAACCCGGTCGCGGGACTGCACTACAGCGAAAAAATTGCGGGTCCACAGCTACCTTATTTGGGCAGCTAACTGTAGAACAGGAGGTGCCCTTTATTTGCGGGGTGCTTGTGGGAACATCGGCAATCCTTCTAATAACTTTTTCTTAATGGGAGTGGTGGCGGCTAAACCACCAGTCCCAGAAAGCATTGCTTCAGGTGGTACACCTGAGTATAATTATTGTGGGGATTTACTGGTGCTTGCCGCTTGCCGTCATGTCACATGGCCTGCTACTGAAGAGGACGCTGGCCCAAAACGTGTCTGGCAGGAAAAGGACTTTGTTCACGGCTCGTGCCCTTGCTTTGGCATAAATTCCTACCTGTAAGTGCATCCCACCTAGGGGAAACCCTTTCTTCTTATATATATATATATATATATATATATATATATATATATATATATATATATATATATATATATATATATATATATATATATATATATATATATATTTATTAATATATTAACATAGCTCCCGATGTTAACTGGAGAGGATTTAATGAAGTCAAATCACCTTAGAGTTTTCAAATATGAGTGCCACGTGAATCTTAAAAGAGTTTCTTTAAGTATACACTTAAAGTACATTTCTTCTTAATAATAATTAAAAATGTGTGTGTGTATATATATATTATATATATATATATATATATATATATATATATATATATATATATATATATATATATATATATATATATATATATATATATATATATATATTACCAACTAGTGGTCGCCAGTAGGTAGTTATAGTTAGGACCTATTTTCGATAGGAAATCGGCAACATTCTATTTGTAATAACTTTGGCGCCGGTTGATGAATCTTTGCTAAATTTTCAAAACTAATGGGCAGCTATGGTCGGCTACTATCCTGAAAGTCTTGGGATGATGCATGTAGCAGGGGCTGAGAAAAAAGGGGGGTCCCAAAACATGTTTTCCCCATGCAATTTTCCATAGGGATTTTCAGCCGCCACTAGAGCCCGAACTGTTGAACGGAATTACACCAATCAGTTCAGACTCATGCCTTTTGCTTAAATAGTGTAAATCCCTTCAGTAGTTCCTGAGAAAATCACATTTAAAAGTACATATATATCTATTGCCGCGCAGGATCTGCGCATCCTGAGCGCACCCTGCTGTGCATGAGCTGTATTCTAATTAGCTGTCAATACTCCAAATCCGGAAGTGTTGGCAGCCTTCTTGTGCCTTGGTAGAACCGAGGCACAAAAAACCTATAAAACAAACGCAGAAAACACGAAAAGGGGGCAGGGATGAAACACCCAGACCCCATCGGCCTGTTCAGGGGGTCCCACAAGGACCCCCAAGGCCTTAATTTTTTTTTTTAAAGCAGCAAAATCTGCGCAGGATGCGCTGATCCTGCGAATAAAAAAAAAACGAAGCGTGGGCTCCCGCTCTTCAATGCTAATTAGCCCCCGGGGGCCAAATCCTGGGGGCATTATACAAAATGAGTGTGGGAGGGCCCATATGTCCCCCACACTGCCCCAGGGACTGCCACGCCCCAGGGCAAAGTTTGAATAATTGTGTGGGGCACACAGCCCCCCCCTGCAGCCCCGAGGACCGCAACCCCATGGCTCAACTTAAATTTTGATTGCAGGAGGGCACACTGCCCCCGCAGCCCAGGGGACCACCACCCCCGGGGCTTTATTTTTAAATTATTCATACCCTGTGTGGGGGGCTCAAGCCCCCCACACGCCCCGGGGTCTGCCACCTCCCCGTGGCAAAGTTCGAATAATTGAGAGGGGCACACTGCACCTGCACAGCCCAAGGGACCGCCAGCTCCCGGGGCCTAATAGTTTACTGATGAGGGTCTCTAAGGCCCACAAGTCCCAGGGACCACCACCCCCCTAGAGCTTTGCAGATGGTAGGAGGGGGGCCGCGCGGCCCCCCTCCTGGAGCCATTTATGGCCCTGGGGACCATCACCCCCAGCGCTGGCTTCTACAGTGTCCCGGGGGTCTTACCCCCGGGACACAGCAGTTTGCTATGGCAGGGAGGGAGACTCTCAGTTCCCACCCTGCCATAGCAAACTGGTTTGCTATTTGGAAGAGAGAACAGGAAACCTGCTCTCTCTTCCAAATAGCAAAGCAGATTGCTTTTCCACAGGGGGAGCAGCATGTTAGCTGCTCCCCGTGTGGAAAAGCAATGCCGGCTCCCACAGGTTGCGGATAGCCAGCTGGGACAGTGGGGGTTTTGGGGACCCCCCATGGTCCCCAACAAAGAGGGCCAGCCTGGGGATGGGGTTCCCGGGGCTACAAGTGGTCCGGGAGTGGGGCCACGCACCCCCTCCCCAAAATATATTCAAATAATTATTTTTTTAAATGGCCTCTGAAAGGGGGGCCATGCTGCCCCCTCGCAGAATTTTTGATAAAAAAAAACAATGTGGGGCAGGCCCTGGGGGATGGATGCCCAGGGCCAAAACATTAGGTAATGAAGGGGTCACACAGCCCCCCTTTTTAAATCTAAAAAAGAAGAAAAAGACTGGCATCACGCCGGAGGCCCGCCCCCTACCAGCATCACTCTGCAAATATGCCCCCTGGCACGTTTGCAGAAGGGTAAAGAATTCCCCTTGAATACTGGGGGTCCCTGGGGGCCAACTAGCCCACCAGGAACCTCCAGTATGCGCTAGGGGGCTGCGTTGCAGAGAGGTGTTCTGAGGCCACGCCCTTTTTACACCTCTCTGCAACGCAGCCCTGTGGCGCTTACTGGAGGTAGCAGGTGGGCTAGTTGCACCCCAGGGACCCTCAGTATTCAAGAGGAGTTAATCCCCCAACTTAAAACGTGCCACAGGGCTTGTTTGCACAGTGGTGAAGGGAGGGGGCGGGGTTTAAGTTCACATTTGTGCAAACACACCCTGTAGCGCGGTTTAGCCTCATCACTGCGGCGCAAATTCTGCCGCAGTGCTGAAGATTCCAATCGCGGGCGTGGTCATGACGGCTCCCGGCCGTCATCAGCACACGCCCACCGTGACTCATGACGGCCGGGAGCTGTCATGAGCATCGAAGTGGTTAAGTTGGGGAATTAATTCCTTGTCAATCCTGAGGGTCCCTGGGGGCCAACACAATTTCAAACACAATGCAACTTTGACCTCAATGTGGATTTCTAATTAAATGCAATTAGTTACTTTATTGATTACTTTTCTAACCACAGGACTGGATCCTACATTCAGTCTTGGGACATCTCCTGTAAACAGTTGAGTAAAAGCGTTTTGGTTTCAGTAGTTATTTTCAAGGAATATTACTGTATTTTAAAAGTTGACTGACATTTTTTCGCAAAGAATCACCAAAGTTATCTTATGGGAGTAAATTCACTTAGCAGGTAAGTAGTGTTATTGTTACTTTTCCTTACTCAGTGGTGGATCCTGGATCTAGCACTGGTGCATCTCCTGTAAACAGTTGAAAGAATGTGTTTAAGTCATACAGGTGATTTTGAAGGAATTTTTGCAGTTTGTGAAAATAGACACTTCGAAACTTTTCTGGTGAAAACCAGACAATGGATTCCTAAGGAAGGAAATTCAAGTTACTAGTAAGTACGGTTAGAATTACTTTTCATGGTCAGTGCTGAGCTAAAAGATGCAGCAATGGGTTCTCTCCTGATAACAGGTGAGTAGATCGGAATTCTTTGTTCGGTTGATTTTAGATGAATATTTTAAAGTTCCAAAACTCCACACTTAGAAGAATTTCCAAGTGAAACCAGTCAATGTTAGCCTGTGGAAGGAAATTCAAGTTAGTAGTAAGTATGGTTACAATTACTTTTCAGGATCAGTACTGGACTCAAATATGCAGCACTGAGGTTTCTCCTGATAACAGGTGAGTAAATTGGAATTCGTAGTTCGGTTGATTTTAGAGGAGTATTTGTAAGTTTAAAAAATAAACAAAGAAACGTTTTCAGCAAAAAGCAAGCAATGATATCCTATTGTAGGAAGTTCAAGGTACTGGTAAGTACAGTTAGAATTACTTTTCAGGATCAGTACTGGGCTCACAGATGCAGCACTGAGGTTTCTCCTGATAACAGGTGAGTAAATCTAAATTCGTAGTTCGGCTTATTTTAGAGGAATATTTGTAAGTTTCAAAAATGAACACTTAGAAACTTCTTCAGCAAAAAGCAGACAATGATATCCTATGGAAGAAAATTCAAGTTACTGGTAAGTACTGTTAAAATTACTTTTCAGGATCAGTACTGGGCTCAAAGATGCAGCACTGAGGTCTCTCCTAAAAACAGGTTAGTAAATTAGAATTCGTAGTTTGGCTGATTTCACTTGTTCACATCAGCTCCTATGTTTAAAGTTTGGGAGTGATTCGTCATGGGGGGGCCGAGATAAAAGGGGGGTCCCAAAACATGTTTTCTCCATGTTCATTTCCATAGGAAACTTTAGACAAGGCTGCAGGTCGAATGAGTGAATGAAATTACCCCAAATTTAGCAAGGAGAAGGGTCTTGGTCTAGAAAGCATGCTTTTGTTTATTTGGTATTAATTTGTTCAGTAGTTTTGGAGAAATATTAAAATTACAAATATCGATATTTGGGAATTCTGCCATCTGGCTGAGGCGTTACAAGCACAAGCTTGCTGCTTTTTGGCTGCGAGCGGTGCAAGCAGTTGTAACTAGGAAGAGTTGGCCGCCATTTTGTGACTCCGTTGAAGAGATTTGGGAGTGGACAATACCATCATCTGTTTCCTGAGGGAACTTTATAGTGGAGCCACAGCTTCTGTTCGCTACGGTAGGGGGGGCGAATGCTCCAGACAATTCAGTGTGGGCCGTGGGGTGCGGCAAGGCTGCGTATTAGCACCTTTTTTATTCCTCCTTTACATCAATGGGCTTGAGCATCACCTGCTGCAGGAGTGCAGAGATATGCCCAGGGTGGGGAGGAGGGCAATCCCTGCACTCATGTATGCGGATGATGCTTTGCTTATGGCACGTACTCCTCAGGCTCTGCAAAAACTAGTAGTTAGTTTTGAGAATTTTATGCTGAATTAAGACTTACTAGTAAACTGTAGCAAAACTTTCACAATGAACTGTGGTCCAAAATCAGGTAAACCAATGAAACTGATGTTTTTAAACAATGTGCCACTAGATAACACCCCAACCTTTTCTTATCTGGGTATTTTATTCCATGAGTCAAGTTCTTGGACAAGCGCAATTAAGGCTAGAACCCTTTTATTTATGAAAACGATCATGGCCTTAAAGAATTTTGTTAGAAAACTGGGCAGGAAGCCGATAAAAGAAATGTTAACTATATATAAAGCAACATGCTTATCTGTGGCTATGTATGGCTCAGGCTTGTGGGGGTACGCTAATGTTGATCCAATCCAGGTGGTGGAAAACAAATTTTTGAGGGAAGTCCTTGCAGTTCCACAGTGTGCTGCCACATTTAACTGTCACGCTGAACTTGGCCAATCTTACATAACAGACATTATCAAAATTCAACCTATCCTTCTGTGGCACAGGGTATGGACCACAAATGAATGTGTTATGAATCGGGCCCTGTTACAGGACACCCTCAGTTTGGATCACGTGGACAGAGCAGAATGGCTGGGATATGTAAAGTGTTTCCTGACTGAGATTGGATGCTATTCTTACTATTCGGATCCGCCTTCAATGGATAGCATTTCTAGGAGTACACTAAAAACCCTTTGCCTGGACTATCTTGAGGATAAGAGGAAGAGAGCTGAAACTCTGAAACATTCAGTACATTCCCACCTCCTTACTCTTTGTGAGACTAACTCTGTACAGCCATATTTATCCCTGTCCATGACAAACTATGATCGCTTTCTTTTAACTCGTTTTAGATTTTGTATATTTTTTAGATTGGTGTCTTTTCCTAGCATGAACTCATGGAAGCGTATATTGCCCACTTGCTTGTGTGATGGTATGTCACATCAATCAGATATTCATATCCTTTTTTTCTGCAGATTTGATAGTGCCACTCGTAGAAAAATTATCGTCCCTTTTTTAAAAGAAATGAATTTAACCAGATGCCGCCCAGCTTTTTTAGAAGTACAGAGAATGGATACGGTTTTAACTGTAACTGTGGTTTTAAATTTTTTAAAAAGTGTTTTTAAATTACGGAAACAAATGGTAACTGAAATGGTTTAAATTTTTTCCTACCGGATAACTGTCTATTGAACTCCCTCACGGAACCCATAATTATGAGCTGTAATTACTGTAATTTGTTTTTATGTCTGTTACTTTCATGGTTATTTGTTTTTAACCGAATAAAATTCTTTGAATCTGAATCTGACTCCGTTGAAGAGAGTAAGGAGAAAAAAGGGTGAAAAGAGTAGGAAACAGCAGGATACTAGCACTGTAACCTCTGTGCCAGAGTGCAAAGCGAAGTAGTCACACCTACCAGTCTGAAAGTGCAGTGTAGCTCAGAGTGACATGGTGCTGAGGTGAGATGCTGCTACACTTGGTTATGAAACCGAGAGCCTAATTCATGAGCTCATTGCTGTAAAGTGATGTGCTCTGGTCTTTGTAGCATACCTGTGCAAGTAGTGTTAGTAGGCGTTTATACTATACAGGGAGTGGGTAGCGAACTACTGACTGCTACTATGCATTTATACTTTACTGGAAGTATTGTATTGTATTGTATATTGAATTTATATAGCGCTTAGTGGGAAGCAAAGAACTCCCGCCTACCGGTGTGAAGACTCGGGCATCAAACCAACTGTGCTCTGGTCTTTGTAGCATATGTGTGCAAGTAGTGTTAGTAGGTGTTTATACCATACAGGGAGTGAGAAGTAAACTACTGACTCCTATCATGCGTTTAAACTATTTAGCAGAAGTGGGAAGCAAAGTACTCACGCCTACCAGTGTGAAGACTCAGGGATCAAATCAAGCTGATTGCAGTAATGATGGGCTGTGGGTGCTGTAGTATAACTGTGTAAGTGGTGTTGGGATGTGTTTATACTATACAGGGAGTGCAAAGTGAACTACTCATCCCTACTGGTCTGAAGACTCAGGGATAATACTGTGAGCCCATTGCTGTAAAGTGATGTGTTCTGGACGGTGTAGCATACGTGTGGAAGTAGTGTTAGTTTGCGTTTATACAATAAAGGCAGTGGGAAGCGAATTACTCATACCTACCGGTCTCGAGAATCGTGGATAAAACCATGAGCTCATTGCTGTAAAGTCATGTGCTTTTTTTAGTGTTCCAATGTAAGACATAGTATAATATTACTTGTAATGTTAGAATGTAGGGCTGTCATGAGGGGAACCTTGGGGAGTTTGTACACGGTGCTGGAGAAGACGGTTGCCTTGCAGTCTGCTCCTGTTGGTGGCTGTTTAAGCTGTTTTGTTTTCCTTCAATAAATCTACTTATTGGATCCACTGCTGTCTGCCTCTTCAGTACATAAATTTGGCGAGGAGCGGGAGAAGATAAAAAGAAGGCAGCACTCACCAATATTTCAAGCTTGCTTGCTTTGTGCTGAAGACCTGTGTGCTTCGTGAAGCTGTTTTTATCCATCCCAGGGTCGTCGGCTCATTGAACTATGTTATCCGACCTCTGGTAGGATTCAAATTTTTATATTTTCGGCTTCCTCTGCCTTTTCAGTACACTCTGGTCACTGTAGCAGTTAGTGTAGTAGTCGCGTAAGTATTTTTAGTATATGTTTATACTAATTCTGTCGTTATTCAGTAACCAATGTATCATGGTCCTAGGGCGGACCACCTCCCAGGCGCAGGTCATACAATGCCCCAGGGTGTGCATCTTGGGACATTTATGCTTGCTATTAGAGGGCGCGTGCATGGCTTCCACCCTGTGATAGCAAATCCTTGTTTGTCTTGTTGAAGCGAGAGGAGGAAGACTTTGTATCGCTTTAATAGAGCGGAACCAGATGGTAAAAATGGAGAAAAAAATAAAGCGGGGTCTCTCCCGTTCATTTTAATGAGCCCCCTTGTGGGTAATGTTCTGGGGCCAATCTTATTATAATATTGCGGGGTCTCTGCAGGACTGGGGACCTAAATCATACATGTAAATTAGGCGCAGGAGGGCACAGATACGTTTTGCAGCCTAGGGGATCGCCACATTCCCCAGTATTGTTTACTAATAGTTTGGGGGGCTTCAAGGCCAACTGAAGCCCGGAGATCACCTTCCTCCGGTGTTTTGCTTATATATGCAGGGTGGGCCTTGCCAGTCCCTGAAGCCTCAGTGGTCCTAGGCAGTGCATTTTTGGTTCTGTAATCACATGGATATTACTCATGGTGTTATAAAGTGATACATTCATAGAACCCGTGCAGTTGTAGAATTACCCAGGCTTCATTTATGTAATCGTCTATTGGTTTATATTTGGTAAGTGCACCACAAAATTACAAATGTTTTGTCAGAAAAAGAAGATGTATACACTAACTTATTTATTGGTAAAAAAACCTTTATTAAAACAACACAAATAAATGTAAACGCAACTTTATTACAACAAACAATAGTATAGCATGAAATAAGTGGGTGGGACTACTCCGGGAGCAGCGTACAAAACCTGCAAGACAATAAAGAAACATAAGTATGTGTGTCATGTCCAAGTGAAAAAGAAAGGTAGTCAGAATGAAAGGAAGATAGTGAGAATGAGACAGAGAGGAAGTGGGTGGAAGGGAGAAGGGGAGGGGGAGGGGGAGTCAAAAGAACAGAGGAAGGAGGAGAGAGAGCGTTGGACTACTGCACCCAGCCCTCACTGTTCACCTCCCTTCACCTGTGTGTCTGGGACACTAGGGTCCGCAAGAATGAGTATTGTACAGCAAGTATTTAAAAGGAAACAGATATGAATGAGGCCAGAGATTACATTATTAACTACGGCAACATCGCTTAGCTGCACCTATGAACCCAGTCTGCTGCACCCCAGCACCTTCCCCCACACTGTGCTCAATTGCAGCTCCTATGTACTGAGGCTTCACTGCTCATCTGCCACTATCGGTGTGTCCAACGATGTCCCGGTGCAAGCTCCAAATCCAGGTTGCCTCTCAGGGTGGTACAGCAGGTCTCACATTGGGGATGGTGTTTTGATACCACGATGGAAGACGTTAAAATGTCCAGGGCATCATCATGGGTTGAGCACCCGCTCTGCCCATTTTGGCAAAACCAATTCAGTTCCTGTAAATGGAGTAAAAATTTAATGGTGGAAACGTCTGGAGGTAAATGAAGGTTTATTTGAAGCTTAATAGAGAACACCAGTTGAGTGCATCCTTCCTTCTTGAAGTACGACCTACCAAGTGTTAGTGGTAATGCATGAGAATACACAAGGTTAAATAATAATATGATATGCCAACGTTCACATACAAAGGAACCGAGCGCATGCTAGAAGCATAATGTGCACGTGTTATGCAGTGGCGCAAGCCTGTGTGCATGTACACTTAGTAATAAGCTCACTACAGTGCCCCAAAAGACAATGCCACGTGTATTTAGGGCAGCGCTGTCCGCTGGCTCAGGCCTACAGTACGTTCCCACAAGTCTTTAAAATGAGACACAGATGTGACTGAATGAGGTCAGAGATCACATCATTACTCACAGTAACATCGCTTGTTTGCACCTGCGCAACCCAGGCTGATGCACCCCAACCCTCTGCAGCACCGCGCTCAATACGTGTCTGTAGGGTATGTATGTATTGCGATTTATATAGCGCACGTATCACCCGAAGGCATCAAGGCGCTTGCCTTGGGAACCCGTCCTGGTATTCCCCTGTGAGATAACCCCAGTAGGGTATCCACAAGGTGAAAGCCAGGCATCCCGCTGCGAGGGGCTTTAGTGGAGATTAAGCAAGCTATTGCCCAGAGTCGCAGAGTGTGAACCCGTGAGTCGAGTAGGCACCAGAACGAGAATTATCGAGTCTGTGGAATTTTTGAGCCCAAGACCCGCCGAGGCGGGGAATTGAACCCTGGTCCAGGACCGATCTCAGCTTCCGGGTCTGCGGCCTCTAACACCTGAGCCACACTGCGGTACAGTCCAGCAGGTCCTTAAAATGAGACAGAGATGTGACTGAATGACGTCAGAGATCAAATCACAATGCACGGCAACATCACTTGTTCGCATCTGTGCACCCAGGTTGCTGCACCCCTCCCCTCCCACAACAGTGCCCTCAACACGTGTTTGGAGGGCAGCGTTGCCTGGTGGCTCAGGCCTACAGTACTGTCCAGCAAGTCCTTGAAATGAGACAGAGATGTCACACCTTTGCACCCAGGTTGCTGCACCCCACCCCTCCCGCAGCACTGTCCTCAACACGTGTTTGTAGGGCAGTGCTGCTCAGTTGCTCAGGCCTCCAGTACGGTCCAGCAGGTCCTTAAAATGAGACAGAGATGTGACTGAATGAGGTCAAAGATCACATCATTACACATGGCAACATCACTTGCTCACACCTGTGCACCCACACCGCTGCACCCCAACCCCTTCCCCCGCACTGTGCTCAATTGCAGCTCCTGTGCACTGAGGCTTCACTGCTCACCTGCCACTACCGGTGTGTCCAACGATGTCCCGGTGCAAGCTCCAACTCCGGGGTGCCTCTCAGGGTGGCATAGCAGGTCTCTGTTCGGGGACAGTGTATTGATATCACAATGGAAGGTGTTAGAATGCCCAGGGCATCATCACGGGGTGAGCACCTGCTTCGCCCATTTTAGCTCAGGCCTACAGTGTGGTCCAGCAAGTCCTTAAAATTAGACAGAGATGTCACTTAATGAGGTCATAGATCACATCATGATGCACGCCAACATCGCTTGTTCACACCTGCGCACTCAGGCTAATGTACCCCACCCCTCCCATAGCACTGCACTCAATTGCAGCTCTTGTGCATCCAGGCCCCACTGCTTACCTGCTGTTATTGTTGTGTGTCCAAACACGACGGGCAGTAGTGTTCACAATTCAGATGCAGTGTTGATTGCAGGATGGTGTACACCTCATGGATCCCTTTCAAAACACGACGTCCAGTAGGGTTCACAATTCATATTTAGTGTTGATTGTCAGGATAGTGTACACCTCATGGATCCTTTTTTTTGTTTTGTGCATTGTGATATGCGAGGTGGTTGCGGCCATATCACCTGAGACAGTGTAGAAGGAGTGGGACATGTGACGTCGTCGTTATTCTATTTATACGTATGCAAAGTGGGCTGGGCTTGCATACGCCAAACCAGAGTAGGGGTGTGAATGATTGTTCCAGGGAGCTGGGCTTTGTTCAATTCCTGCCTGGCCAGGAAGTGTACTTATGTGTGTTTCTGTTGCAGTTTTGACGTCGCAGAATGCTCAATTTACATTAATGTAGCATGTACCAGGAGGCCGGGAACTATCGCTAATGAGATGAGGTTCAAAAACTTTGAATGGCCAATATCAGATTTCGATGTCAAGCTTGTAGATATGCTCAGACACGCATGTCAATGGTGTGCGGTATTATTGAAAGTGTTGTTATCGGCAGTGAGGCTACGTCAGACATAGTGATAATGCTCATTGCAGTCAAGCAATGCATGTCACTCGTGAATCTGAATGTCTCACATATGACACACTACTATACTGGTAAAGTCTCACAACAGAGCATACAGCAACACACATCTACACATTACTCTTTACTGTTTGTCACATGTGATCTAGGTTGTGCACTCTGCCCGTGGCTGATGATAGCCCTTCAAACCACAAATACCCAGGCCAAAAGGCTGCACAATAATGTGCACACACACACTAGGGGCGTTTTGTATCACATATTTGATTTTTGATGTAATGTTTGAGATGCATGGTCATCACACTTTGAGGGCTAATGTACAGACCATGAATATTGATTAAAATGATCGTTGCATGTTGTGTGTAGTATAAGATATGTGTACAGAGCAAAAAACGCTTTTAATAAGCTCTCCAAGCAGAAGGGGTGTGTCTCATCAAACGCTGTACAGAGAATGACTATAATGGGTGGGGTCCTCCAACTGTTACAATGGAAAATGTTATGAACTAATAAAATGCTTTTTTAAGGTCACATGGCAATCGGGCATCGAGGGTGCAAAGGAGGCTGGAGCCAACAAGATTTTAAGAAAATATATTTATCATAATATAAGTTTATTACAGTTAGAAATATATAAATGTTTAAAATATTTTAGATTATCGCTTGCTCTCATATACAGTTTAAAGTTATTTAGATACAGTTTTGAGACATACAAAATATGAGGGAATGTCGTACTCGGCGTGACACCATAGGTCTATGACGTTACACAGTGCACTCGTCGCATACGCAACGCGCAGCGGGCGTGACCCCATACGTACATGACGTAACACGCGGCTTGGTACTGCGTACCCGTTGGGTACCAAAGTAGCAGCTGGAGCAACCTCATACGTATATGATGTTACGCGGGCCGTGGTGCCATTAACCCGTCGGATACAAAATGCACATCATTTACGAGTTTATCAATATGGCAGGTAGGATTTGCATGGTGATGGAGCTTGGTACACTTCCAGTATGGGAGTGTAGTGTTCTAAAAAAAAAAAAAAAAGATATACATATTTTTGGGGGAAGATATAAAACATTACATAATTTTTAAAGCTAAAAAAAGAAGTATAATAGAGTTCCAAAATATTACAAAATAATTTGAATAATATTGGTTTTAGAAACATTAAAATATGAAATTAACATTTAAAAAACTTTGAAATTCCTTGAAAAAACATAGGTTTAAGGGAGGTTATAGTTAGTTGGACATTTGACTTATATAAAACCAGAGAAATTCGCCCATTATAGTTAGTTGACCTAACTATAACTCGCGTACCCGGAATGCATTGGTGATGACGTCACATATTACATCACTCATGACATGGTCAGTGACATCATCCACGTGATATTCTAATGCACATAGTGATGCCCTTATATAAAGTTTGATAGACCCACTCTAAAATGCAGACTAATATTTTTGAAACCATACATACAAAAAAGCCAGATACTACATACCACCGACTATTTCTTAGGTCTACATACACATACAGTCACTTGCAGTTACTCATCAATACAGTACTATAATATGCATTCATACACCTATACATACAGTCACACTTCGCCACTCATCCATAGAGTTACTCACACACCTAGTCAGTCATGCAAAGAATCAATCACATACCCATTTACTAATATATACAGTTCACATTCACCAACTCCACTATTTATAAACACCACATCATCACTTATTTATTCAGATACTAACACATATTTACTGTCTTACACAATCACTGACAAAAGCAAACACTCATTCATACACCCACTCTTCAAATAAGCTACTCTCATGTATAGTCATTTATATACTCCAACACTCACATATAGTGACTTAAAACATATATAGTTAGTCACACATATACTACTGAGATATTCATTCACTCACCAAACCACCTATACACACACTAACTCACCCATACAGCCCTTCCCATATGCACTTTTAAATCCCTACAACCAGTGAATCACCCACTCAGACATCTATGCACAGAGTCACACACCCCTCACCCGCCCACATAGACACTCAGGCACCCATACGGATACTCGGACAACAAATCAGTAACCCATATAGACACTCATGTACCTACTCACTAACCCATGCAGTTGCTTACAAACCAACTGAGAGACTAATACAGACTTTCAAACAGTTTAGTCACTAACCCATGCATTTAGTAAGACACGTTCACTCATTCACTGATACAGTCGGTCACGCACCTACTAAATAATCCTTTCAGGCCCTTGTAAATCCACTCATTCTTCAATAAACCTTGGCATAGATATATATGAAAAATCTTCAACTTTACAGAAACACACATTCACTGGATGATGACATCAGTGATGTCATCGATGATGTCACTGACTATGTTGTGAGTGAAATAATATGTGACGTCATCAGTGGTGCATTGCAGGCGCGCGAGTTAGAGTTAGCTCAACTAACTATAACGGGCGAATTTCTTTGGTTTTATATGAGTCAAATATCCTACTAACTATAACACCCCTGAAACCTATATATATATATATTTACAACGAAAACTACTTCCAAGACCTACTCTCGGCAACGGACGCCAGAGAGATGGAAAGATGTTCTTTATTGTTCACACCTCCTCTGATGACACGTTTCGAGCAACTAGTGCCCTTATATGCATATATGCATATATATATCCTACTGGTGGTCACCAGTAGGTAGTTATAGTTAGGATCTTGTTTCTATTAAAAAAGCTTTTTTTCTTTTGCCAATATCTTTAGCGCCTTTTGACGAAACTTTGCAAACCTTTCAAAATGATTGGCCCGCTCTGGTCAGCTCCTGTCTTGAAAGTTTTGGGGTGATTCGTCAAGTGGGGGCCGAGAAAAAAGGGGGGTCCTAAAACTCATTTTCCCCATGTTAATTTCCGTAGGAAAGTTTAGACACAGCTACAGCATGAACTGCTGAATGGAATTACACCAAATTTAGGAAACAGGTAGCTCTTGGTTCAGAAAGCGACCTTTCCTATAAATTTGTTCATTAGTTCCTGCGAAATTAAAAAACATAAAAATACCGATATCTGAGCACCAAGGAGTCCTGACTTCACTCTTATTGGCTGCCAACACTCTAAACCAGAATGTGTTGGCATCCATCTTGTGACTCTGTAACCGAGTGACAAGAAAACAGTGGAAAAAAGGTTAAAAATTAAGAAAAAAGGTCAGGGTAGGAACACCCAGACCCCTTAGGCCTGCTCAGGGGGCCCCACAAGGAACCCCAGGCCCAAAAAAGCATTTAAAAAAAGAGTTGGCCGAATTTGCACTGGTTTAGTGAATACAGGCAAGAAGATTAAAAAAAATGAAGCGCTTGCTCCGGTGCTTCGTTATCCTTAAGCCCCCGGGTGGGCCAGGTCCCAGGGGCAATATTCATAATGTATGCAGGGTCCCATGGAGGCCCCTGCAAACCCGGGGACCGCCACTTCCCCAGGGCTTATGTAATTATATGTGGGAGCAAGCAGCCCCTCCACAGCCCTGGGGCCACCACCTCCCTGGGGCTTCTTTAAATAATGAGGGAGGCCTCCCAGCCGCCCAAGCCTCAGGGACTATCACCTCCCCGGGGCTATATAATTAAAGGGGGCCCCCCAACTCTGTGGACCACAGCCTCCCCGGGGCTTCTTTAAATAAAGAGGTGGGGCCTCGTGACTCCCCTCATGCCCAAAGGACCACCACCTCCCCGGGGCTTTTTTAAATAATGAAGGGGGCCTCGCGGGGCCCCCCAAGCCCCGAGTACTACCTCCTCCTCAGGGCTATAAAAATGAAGGAAGGGGCCCACGTGGCCCCCCCTCCTGGAGCCCTTGATGGCCCTTGGGACTGCCTCCCATCAGGGCCAGCTCGAGCAATGTCCCGGGGTGCCGTTTCCCCGGACATTGCTGTTTGCTATGGCAGGGTGGGAGCTGTGGGGCTCCCACCCTGCCATTGCAAACCCTACTTTGTTTTTTGGATGCTGTTACAAAGTCATCATGTGCCCTGGGCCCCCCCATATTTTTGTTGACTGATACTGGTGGTAACTGACTCTGACTGACCCTGGACTCTGCCTAACCAGGCCCAGGACCATTGCTATGCTGAAAGAGACACATTAGAATACAGTCAAAACCCCTACATACACTAGGGTACACAATGGTATGGTGGGGTACCCCTGTGATTGGCATTACCTACCCTATAAGCCCCTAGCATATAATAAGACAGGGGGGTTGCAACTACCTAAAAGTCCCTAGTACCCTAGGGCATGGCAGTTTAGAGGCCAGCCACTCTTTTTGTACTTGCATGTGTGCACTGCTGAATCCTGAGGTCAGTTTAAAAGCAGCCCTGGGTGCCAGGACTGCTTTTAAAAAGTACTTTGTGCCCAAACTCGACTTTGCAGTTTGAGGCACTTAGAAACTGATAACCTACACTGTTTTGGCATATTAGGAACCCCCAGGGTCTCCTCTAGGTGTCCCAGAGGTAGGGGGTCAGATATGTATAAGGTACATCCTGATAAAATGAGTTTTATATGGCCTGGTTTAAGTGAAATTTCACATTTCACTCCCGCTTTGGGGTAAAGTGGTGCTCAAATTCAACTTTGATGCTAGAAGTACTGAGGAGGGAGAATCTGCAATGTTTCTACAAATTTAGAACCCCTGAAGTCTCCCCTAGTTGCACATGGGGTGGGGTTCCTGTAGATATAATACAAGTACTTATATGTTTTTGTATGTTCTGGTGTTGGAAAAATGGCCTTAGTCATTTTCCCATTGCAAATCCCCTGTTACATAGGTTAACATGGTAGGAAGTTATTGATTAATAACTCTGGATAGGAGAGGGCTAGAAATGCAATTTAAAGACTTCCCAGAATAGTATTAGTAAATCCAACAATATCATATTGTTGAACTTCTCCTAAAGTGTACATACAAAAAGTTATAAGACTTTCTTGTTTGTAAGTCCAAAATCAGCCTTCCAGTGGTCTGCCCAGATTTGTAAGAGTTAAGCGGATTATCAAGGCTGCCTTGAAGAGGTGATAAAGAGCCCCGGGGGTTAACCAGCTCTGCTGGCAGGGCAGTGCGCTGTTCCATAGGAATGCAAGGCCAGGGGGATGAGTCGTAAACTATGTTCTTCAAAGAGCAGAGCAGAGAACAGTGTTATTTACAACTCTGAACTTCCCACCTTAGGCAGATGGTTGGATTAAGGAAGGTATGAGCAGATGCAGGGGAGAGTCTAAGTAAATTAGCCATCCTTGGGGTGTGTTTAGCCAGCTGTAAATGTAAATGTAAATGTATAGGCATTTATATAGCGCACTACTTACCCGTAGGGTCCCAAGGCGCTTCGACCGCTGCGAAACCCTTCCTGGCTTCCCTGAGAGATGGTCCCTTAATGGGTATCTCCAGGGTGAGACCAGGCATCCCCGGCGGTCTGGTGGGGCCGTTAGTGAAGATGAGGCAAGCTAATGCCCAGAGTTGCCGAGTGTGATCGCTGATCAGAGTGGGCACCGAGGCGAGAGAATTATCGAGTCCGCTGACCCTGGTCCAGAAACCTGCCGCGCCGGGAATCGAACCCTGGTCCCGGGCCGTCCTCTGCTCTCGGGTCTGCCGCCTCTAACCAGTGAGCCACACTACTTCACAGTGAGCCACACTACTTCACTCTCACACAGCTCTTACCTCCTTGCTGCAAATTCAGCCATTATGGATTTGGAAGATTTGATGCACTCTGGTACAAATTAATGCCACAATCTACAGGATGTGGTCATATATTGGAGGAGTTACCCTACTTCTATTGATCAGAAGTGACCTCCTGCTTGACCCAAAGAACTGCTGCTTGAAACTTACTGAAGCAAGAAGTGTCCTGTTGAGAGGTTTTGCTGTGCAAAGATTTCTAAGGCCTGACTGCACCATCTGAAACTACAGCTCTGTGGATTATCTTGCTGAAAAAGAACTAAAGTGTGAACTCCCTGAAAGCTATAGGTTAAAACTAAGCCTGGGCGTAGTTTGCGTAGTTTGCGTAGTTGCGCTACGCGTAGCTACGCAAAGTGCACTTTGCACTACGCAAGATAGGCATAACTGTATGCAAACTGCGTAGTGCGCTGTTCGCAAGATTGCACAGTGCCGGATGCTTGTCTGCAGTGTGCACTCATTGAAAATGGCATCTCATACAGTGCGAGCTGTTGTTTTCTGCCGCTCGATTTTTACTCGTGTGTGGCACATACTGGAGGTACCTGGTGGGCTAGTTGGTCCCGAGGGACACTCAGTATTCAAGGGGACTTAATCCCCCAACATAGAATGCACCAGGAGGTGCATTTGCAGAAATGTGGAGAAAGGGGGCATGGCCTGTGTCTACCTCTCAGCACTCCCACTGTTTGGGGCTTACTGGAGGTAAGAGGTAGGCGAGTTGGCCCCTAAGGAACTCCAGAAGTGAAGGGACTTCAATCCCAATTGAAGAGCGTGCCAGAGAGCATGTTTGCAGAGTGGTGGGCAAAGGGGGCATGGCCTGTTATGATAACTTAGCAATCCTGCTGTGTGGTACTTCCTGGAGGTAATAGGAGGGGTAGTTGGACCCCAAGCATGTCCTTTGGGGCCAAGTACCCATCTTGTTACCTCCGGTAAGTCCCACACAGTAGGATTGCTAAGACATCTTCGGAGGCCATGCCCCCTTTCTCCACCACTCTGCAAACGCACCTCCTGGCCGACTACTGGATAAGGGATGGGGGATGAAGACCACTTTACTCGTGAGGGACTTTGGGAGCCAAGAAGCCCTTCTGGTACCTCCTGTAAATACTATGGAGCAGAATTCCTGACCGCTGGTTGGAGGCCTAGCACCCTTTCTCGACCACTCTGCCAACATGACTACTAGTTAAAGAAATGTTTCTAATGTAATAGGTTTCACATTTACGATAGATTGAGCTATTGACGTTGTTAAATGTAAGCTTTTTTTACTAATGTTTTTGGGAGTGGAGTGGATGTACGTTGTGTGTAGTGGAATTATGTGGTATGCTGTGAAGTGAAATTATATGGATAGGAAGTATGTGGCATTTAGCGTATAGGAATTATGCAGAGTGGGATCATGTGTTATAGAGAGAATGTATGTGGTATGATAGTCTGTGTTGTGGAGTAGTAATCTCAGGTTTAGTCATCCTCGTTTCCATAGAAGCTCAACTATGAACTCAGACAACAAATGAAGGAATCACTGAGGAGCACTTGTGGACCTAGTGAGAGGTATGAGCATGGCGACTGGAATTATGCAACTGTTTGGCTGCATCAACTTTCTCACAATTGTACATTTTCTGCATTAGCCACATAATTCATCATCTGCTCCATAATCTGCA